>NW_027225569.1:5945000-6555000 GCF_038994185.2 Dermacentor albipictus | reverse complement strand
TGGTATCCCATAGGCTGCAATGACCGCCTTGGAATGCCGTTGAACCCACAGTAAAAATCAGTGGTGTCTGTGCAAGAAACACCAGTATTTGTCAAATCGCATCTTAGTGGTCACAGTAAAAATGCCTATGGACAATAGAAAGGGAAATGTTAACCAGAAAAGAATCTAGTTGGCTCCCGCACATGAATAGATCATAGAGAGAGAGGAGGAATAGAATGGGTTAAAGCAAGAGATCAAGAGAAACAAAGCCAACAAGAAAAACAGGCCTAAATAAAGATGCCGTCAATACTTGCACGCGAGCTACAGCCGCCATGTCGTCAGTGGTGTTCGCGCTGGCTAGTCGCTCCTAAGAAGCACCGTAGACATTTCACTGTCGGGTGGACTACCGAGCGATGCGGGTGCTGTTGCTGTACCGCGTGCACGAACAGCGGCCGATAGTACAATCTTCGCAAGGCTTTGGAGAGTGGTTGTCTCGGATATGAAATCGATGACAGTGACAGAATATGTGGCCGATGATCTTCGGTGCCGCACGCATGGGAGGCGTCACTGTCAGTGACTTTAAGCAGTTTTCCGCAAGCATTACCGAAGGCGACTTGTAACACGTTGCGGGGAAGAAAAATTGGAGGACGCTTAAGCTTCGCCTTCAAGAGTGGGACGCGACAGCGTTCCCGTCGACCCGCCAAGGGGTATAAGACAATGCGCTACGGCACAGCAATCACTTACGATGCGCCCCGCATCGGACTTAGCGCCCACCTATCACGCGGTGAGCGTCGAGCAACGCAGCGTTGGGCGCGGCAACGAAACGTGCGCCTGAGCGAACGAAACGAACCAAAGAACTCGGTGTCTCGGAGGGGAAACGATCTACGCCAGCCAAACGTCGTGATCGGCACGGGCAGAGAGATAGATAGTAATCTAAACCGGAAGCACGGCGAAGCGTCGTCAGGGGAGAGGGAGTCCCGCGACGCGCCTGGCAGCGGTCCCAATGCGCGCGCGGCGCGCCTCCTGTCGGGGCAGCGCCGTACATTGAGAGGAGGGGGTCTTCTTTGTTTGCCGCAAGATGGCTCTGCGTGTGCGGAAAGCGCAGAAGAAATGCAGCGGAAACGCACTTCGCAACTCGTGTAATTGTGACTTCTGTACGTTACATGTTCATAATTACCGATATACACCGCAGTATAACTTTCCACGGCTCGTTTCGAAGGCAACACCGCATTCACTAGAGGCGCGTTTGCACCGCTTGGAAGCATCGAACTCGTGGCTGAGTGGTAGCGTCTCCGTCTCACACTCCGGAGACCTGGGTTCGATTCCCACCGGGCCAATCTTGGAAGTTGCTTTTTATTTATGAAGCGCCTGCCGTGATTTATCGCTCACGGTCAACGCCGCCGACGCCGACACCCGACGCCGACGACACCGGCTTTTCTGCGACACGAGCTCCTTAACGCTATCGCGTTAAAATTACGCCATAGCCTTTGCTATATTTGACGAAATTGTTTTAAGGATAAAACCTAATAAAAGAAAGCTTATGATCACGCAGCGACAGCATATTTGCATCTAAAACTTTAGAACATGAATTCAAAGAGAGCGTTCGATTATACAGAATGGAAGCCTTCGTAGTTAGTCTTAAGCCAAGCGACCTAGCAACACACCTCGTCGTCATCGCCCTATACCGTTACTCTAAGAAAAAGAAATTTTTATAACAGCAGTGCCCTTACCGAAACGTTTTAAGGCTCTCCAATAAAGGCCGCATAAGAATGCGAAAGTGCTTCTTCATTGATAAAAAAGATACATCAAAAAACGCAAAGTTAGAATTAAAACAGCACCGCTCTCCTCGTCGTCGCTTGCCATCCAGTAACCTCAGTCAAAATATCGCGTGATTATGACTCCTATTGGCGGCGATGAGTTACGGAGTCGCCATCTATCGGAAGCGCCTCGCTGGCGTAGTATGAGCGATCACGTGGCGCGTTCTTCATAGGTTTTGCTGTCAGCGCAGGCTGAAAACACCACGCACGAGCTCTCCCGGACATTTCTGTACGTACTTTTGAAATGAGTGAAGTTTTTTATTGTCTAAATAATAATCTTGGGCAAACTGAAAGCACAGAATCGTTTACAGACGCTACCTGTTTAACGAATACGTACAGTGAACGCCACTGCGCGTGGTCGCCGCGATTGAGTCTACCGAACCGGCTTCTTGCGTGAAAGGTAGGTAAACGCTGAGACCAAACTATGTGAAATACGTTCTTATAGTGTTTGTATAACTAAATAGAACGTAATAAAATGAAGCCTCAATGCAACGGTCGCGCAGATTCGCAGCGACCGACTGCGTGCCTGCGTGCTTGTCCGCGCAGTTTCGCTTTCGCCGCGTGCGCGTTTTCGCACCATGTCATGAGCTTTAGGCTACGTTCACACTTGGGAAACCGCAAGCGGACGGAAAAGCCAAAGCGGCCGGATAATCTTTTTCGCGCAAGTACAAAACGTTCACATTTGTTTCGCCACTGCAGCGGAAACCACGTCCGCTTTCGCCCACATTTATCTAGTTTGCGTACGTTTGTCCGCCTGGTGGCACTGTTCATCACACTATTTCAAGACATACGTTCATTCATTGACCCATCAGTTACTGAAAACTACCATTTCGCGCAACTGCACGTGTCGCTTTTAACTTTCGTCTACCATGGAAGATAAAGAAGACATAGTTTCGATAGCTTTAGCTAGTTGCTTTTCCTAAAAATAGACCATGAGCAACGGAAAATGTTAAATTTTACGACCGGATATTTACATGCGATTGCAGCTTCCGGTAAAGCGGAACGTCTTTCCGCTTCGCCTGGGCGGAAAAATCGGTCCGAGACCGATTTTTTCGCCGCCTGGTTTTCCGCCCGTTTCTCCGCCTAGGCGGGCGGATTTTGTCAAGTTTTTTCCGCTTCCGCCTGCTCCAAGACCAAGTGTGAACGCAGCCTTAGGCTGCAGACCATGAGCATGTGACAGTATACAAGCAACCATTGTTGCGAGGGCGCTATCAGAGCTGTTCAAAAATAATTTCATTTTAGAGACTTTGACGTCTTCGGCGACAGTGATGTGCCGTTGCGACGATTCAATTTTTTTCTTTTTCTTCAAAATTCTTGGACGTTTCAATATTACTTCTCGAGTTGCCTCGCACTGTGCGCTTATCGGTGTTCTCAGCTTGCGATGTCGCGCTGCTGCTTTTTTGTAATAAAGTGCATTAGTTCGTCACACAAACATGACCATATGTCATGCACTCCAGCGAACATGCTAGTATTTATAGCATCGACAAGTTCATAGACCAAACCGTCATGACATTAGTCGGGCAGTGGACTCGAGCGAGCTTCTCAATGCGCGTTTTCCGAACATCACAGACCCGGCGCCGTAGCAGAAATCTTCCTCGCGTCTATGCTTGCTCCATACCCGAGTTGTAGCCGACGATTGTTTGTCGGTTTTATGTTTCGCGAGCCAAGCTTCACGCAGCTTCTTGTCCTGCGGCGACGTGTGAATAACGCTGACACCGGGCTCCGTTGTGTACGTCCGGCCCTGCGGTACCGAGCAGTAGCCTACCATGTTGCGCGCCTTCAAAGGCAGCCACTACCTACTGTAGTGCTTTCAAGCGTTGTAAATGAGACACTTTAAGCGGGAAAATCTCGCCACTAAATTAGGACCGCAGCGCACGAGGGAATTTAAACTGTTTTCAGCTCGCTTCGGCGGTCCCGAAGCAGCCGACACGGCCGCTATGTCCACGTGATCCCTAATAGGACGTCACACCGACGGTGGCGCCAACTTTTCCAGTGGTGGAGCTCGAGGCCTATACGCGGCAGATAAGGGCACGCACCCAACAGATGAAATTGGATCCCGCTTTGTTTTGCTGTCATTGTACTGGAAATCGTCTTACTCCTCTACATTTATCTAGCACTGATCAAGATTATTTTCCGCGTTTTACTTTACATTTACACTCGGAGGTAGTACAGGCTAATTCTCTATCATTTAGAAACGAAAAAAAACGCAAGAAATGTTGGAGTTAGAAAAAAATTTGCGTCTCGAGCAAGTGATTCAGTAATGTTGAGCGTGCTTTTTACGATCGAAGGTGCGCTAAAAATGTAAAGCAATTCAAATTTGTTTCTATTCCATTTGCACCATGTACCTCTATGATTTTCGAAAAACATATCAGGCCACGCCCACTTCGCTTCACTGTCATGCAACGTCACGAAAACCGTGAAAACTCGCCATAGGATATGATATGTACAGAATGATAACAAATAATTAGATCAAACAAACAAAAATAATTATTTCCCATTCTACAACTTTCTTGACATAACCCTCCGCTTTTCGGGCAAAAGCATTCGGGTTGCGCCAGCTTCGCCCGTTTGTAGTGCGACGTAACAAAAGTGCGGAAACGCACCGCATCAGAGTGACGCGTGCGCATCGAGGTGCATTAATATGCCTAAGAATACTGAATCCTTTTTTTCGGAATAGCCGTTAAGTGCCCCGTTCCGAAAGACATAGCAGATCTCTGTCTACTGATCGCTCTGGCACTGGCTACTCGGAGCTGCCGAGTAGAATGAATTTATTTGCCTACATTGACAATTTTTGTGCGCGGGTGTAACGTGGTCTAGCACTATCGGCACGTTTGCGACGTCGCTCTACGAACTCGCCTTTACTGAGGGTCCGCTTTAGCGGCACTTTTATCCTGCCGTTGCACACCGCCGTAATTTGCGTCCAGAGTGCAAGCTAAGGAAGGGGAAGGGGGCCAATTGCAGACCCCGACATCACCTTACTTATCCGCTTATCTACTTTCAATGCGATAGCGTGGGCTTACCGAAACCCTCTTCACTTCAGTGCACTTTGCCTCTTGTCAGCCAATTAGACGAAAATGACTCTCAAAGCAAACGATGCTGCTCGATTTGAAAGCAAACGAAAGTCACCTTCTATAAACGAAAAGAGCCTTTGATTGGGTTGTTCTAACAACACTAGTTGCGGGTCACGACCCGATTTTTGCGTCAGCGATTACGTAAGTTTGACCTAACGAGATTAGAATAAGCAGATTCAAATAGTTTTACATTGTAGGGTCTTGGGAGGGAATGAAACCTTTATTTGAAGTAGTGACTTGTCATTTGAGGTGGGAGGGTTCCTTATTCCAGGATCTCTCTGACTTGGATCGCGCTCCGGGCCCGGGCGACGAGTTCGCGCTGGTCGACCACGTACGGCTTGGGGATCGCAGCCTCCCACGTTTCAGCGAGGTTTGGGTCTGCGTCTGCTGCTATTAGATGTGTCACTGTGATGCTTGCGCGGGTGTTCTTGCATTGCAGGAGGAGCTGCGCCAGGGTGTCTGGCACGTTGCAGTGTGAACAGGTGTAGCTGTATGGCGTCGGGTGTAAATGATGTAGTTTGCTTCCGTGGGTAAAGGTGTTGCTCTGGAGTCGCCTGTAGTCGGCGCCTTCGTTTCTTATTAGTTTTGGATGTGGTGGAGGGTAGACCCTGCGCCCAAGCCGATAGTGCTGTAGCAGTGCTTGGTAAGTTAACGTTATTGTTTCTGTTTCCTCCGCTGATATGAGTGGGTGGGACTTGTCTAGAATTTCGTGCGGGGAAGCCCGGTTGAAGCTTGCGTGGGCCGCGGTGTGTGCCGCGGCCTTGGGAGTAAAATCATGATGGGGTAGTTTTAAGTTATACGTCTGTAGAACACTCAGGTTGTTCACTAGTGGTAATTTTCGTTATCATCGCATCTAAGATCTGGATCTAAAATTTTCCGCTCATTTGATATAACACGGTCATGTTGAAGGCCCTGCGCGTTCACCTTTGTCCACCCCGGGGAGGAGATCGGGTTCCTATTGCTAAAGAATGAACGCAGGTGTTACAGAAGGGAACATCATATGCGTTTGTGCTTTTAAATTTTGCACGGCATTTGGGGGCGAGGAGGGGGTGGAGAGAGCTGATGGAGGGGAGTCCATTCATTTTCCGTACAGGTTTAATTTTTACCTAGTATGAACGAAGTAGCACAACAAGCAACATCATGTGATCTTCAGTATCAAATAAAGTTATGCGGAATGCGCCACCAGTTTCATGACATCCCCCATTTATCCAGATGCACAAATTGTGCATCCACCTCCACTTTGTGCTCATTCTCACTCCCCTGCTTCCCTTCGCCCCGTTTAGTGGACATGTAGCTATTCAGATAGTCTTACGCACAGAAGCCGCTTCAGAAAGAGCGCGGCGATATATCCCCCACCACCAAACTCTACGTCTCACAAGCCCACTTGACACAAATTGTACCTGGCTTGTAACAAAACGGGCACTCGCCCATGCAGTATACGAGGTAGAACGTAAGGAGGCGTGGCCCTGGTACACACCTCGTACACCGCCGAAATCCAGGGACCACCACACCCACCTCGGTGATTCACCGCTCGCTACAGGGGCCATTCAGACTCGCCAGAAGGGCACTGGCTGGTGAAGAAAGGAAACACAAAATTCGTACAGGCACTCCACCCCGTAGTTTAACACCGAATCATAGGGCTACTTGAATTTTGCTACTCGCTACTTGGCGCCTTCACGCCGCACCTAACAGACTTTCAAGAGAAAATTTGAATTTCATCTGCCGGCCACACAGGCGCAAGTCTTCGGAACGCTTCGCAATCACGTCAGCGACAACGTCGATGTGGCACGTCCGGCAGAAACGGCTACCAGCCGTCCTCTAATGCCTGCCTGAAACTGGACACGCAGACAACTTTCCTATTACGAGGGTAGTAAACAAATAAGAATAGAACAAGAATCGTAGCCTTCGAAAGAGCTCAAACTGACTTCCTCTAAAACGCATCCAAAGGGCTACACGGATGACCGGGTTCAAGGTACAGCTTCTATGTTCGATGCACGGTTAAAGTTATTCAGAGAAGTCGGGCAAGCCGGGAAGCGTGGTGCGCTTGTCAATTCGATGCCAACGCCGTTGAGTTTCTCATGCTTACTTTCTTTATTTCTGAATTTCTCTTCCACTGCCACTGCGCGAGAACGAGCTCCATTAATCACCAGGAAACCCAGCGGGTGGTCCCGGTCGACTGACGCGCCCCCTGACGCTACGTACGGGAACCTCAATGCGCCTACTCCTGCTCTATCTGGACACGGCGTTTCGGAATTGGTCGCTTCGCACACTCTACACTCGCTGTACTTGTCGCTGATCATGCCTTTCAATGTGAAATTTTGAAACAGTGTAATCTGAACTGCCGATCGAAGCATTGGAACCTGAGTGTCCCATTTTGCGTTTGCCTCAAGAAGCACTCTCCTTAGAGGTGTCTCAACGGTAAATGAATAAGCAGAAAAAAAAGGGGGTAACAATTTTCGCGGACATTCCCATCTAACGGCCGTTAATCACGTCCCCTGCGCTTGGGTTACCTGTGAATTTAAGCTAATTCTAGCTATAAGAAAGAAAGGAACTGAAGGGAATTGAAAAAAAAAAAAAACTTTATTTGTTTTCGACGTTCTGTGCAGCGTGCTTGAGGTTGTATCTCACGGTGCCAAGGAGACACGTGAGTGGCACGATGGTCTCCCAGGTCGGTAAGTACAGGGTTGTCGGCGGGGCATTGGCATCGTGGTCATTGATTTCCAATGAGGGCACCGATAATGATCACTAATGACGGCGAGTGAAGCGCGCGAACGGTGGTATACGCGATCAATTTTAACAGTGGAGACAAGAGCGAATCGTAAAGTACAGTTGCATGCATGCCTGCAAGCACGGTGGTGCAAATGTTTCTTTTCTCGGTTGATTGAGGTTTGAATAAACCATTGTGCCCGGTTATTCGGCGAATAGTTTTGGGGGTCTGCTATTTTCGTCAAGATATTCAGAGCTCTAAACGGGACTGACGATATGAAAATATCCGCTACGTTCGCCTAAGCTCTGTTCCCATCACCCCCCCCCCCCCCTAATGTTCTTCTCTTTCCTTTCTCTTTCTTTTCTAAAGGCTGCCGATTTCTTCTCATGCGGATATATCTCGACAGCGCAGTTGTCATTTCTCGAGAAGCGAATAAGCAGGATTCTTTTAGGCAGTCCGCTATGTGTGGAGAACGCCTCGTAAATTTCAGTTATGGACTTGTAGTCAAGGCACCCTATTGCACAAGGTCAGAAGATCTTATTTTTCTTATTTTCCCACTCATTCACTTTTTATTTAATTTACCGCCACTGCGCAACTTGTTGTACATTAGAGCATTCATGAGAAACGACAAGTATGGGGGACAAAATAGGGCTGTTGTGGTCATGTGTCATGTCTTCAATTGCGCCAATTTGCACCAAGTAAGCTACAAGCAACTTCCGCGCTTCGAAGCTTAGCAATTATGTTAATAATCATCCAGAATTTAGCTCCAGCGCACCTTTATTCAGCTGCTGATAGTATACGGTAGGTTCGATTACGTTGAGCTTCAGGGGGAATAAAGATCACTCCCCCCTTCTATGGGCCACCCACGTAAGTGCAAGCTATCCATTCATTTACAGAACGGGCTCTTCCACCAACGCAGTGTATCTGGACAGAGGAATGTACCTCAGGCCAACTTCTCTGCAGTTCATATCATTAAACCTTTCCTTCTCTCTCTCTCTGTGGAACACCGTTCACATCGTTAGTCGACTGAGTATACATTTTGAGAAGAACACAAGCCGTGCTGCACATTACAGCTTCGTTAGGCGTTCTCAGTGTAATTTTCCTTCGGTAATCCATCGGTTACGCAGATTGGGCATTTCGCAGTAATTGGTGATCCTATCGCGCTCGTCGAGCCGGGTCTCCATGGCTGGAAGCTGTGATTAGGACATTTTGAGCAGTTGCTGATGGCCTGCAGAGATAATATGCCATGTCAATGAGGCCAAATTAGCGCCTTCATTAAATCTGCAAGAATAATTAGCGCTTTGCGTAGATGGACGTCTGCCTTGGTCAACGGGGCCGGTCCGTAAATTGGGTACTGCAGCTCCGCAGTCAAACAAAATTATTACAAGTATCGCTTTGCGATATCAACGATCACGCAAAACGAGTTTATCAAGAGGCGGGCCTATTTTCTTCATCTTCCCAAGTCACTGAATGCGTATGTTTCACAACGCAACTTTAACGCGGTGACCTCGCCGTGATGACACAGGTCAACAAGAAAGAGGGCACTCTGCTTGTGTCCTTCTCAAATATATACTCAATCAAGTAACGATGTGAACGCTGTTCTACAGAAGAGGACATTTTCATAAATGAAGGAAATAGGTGGCACTTTTGTGGGCTGCCCATAGACGTGCGGATCGTTTTCTGTCCCACCGTATTACTCAACATAATCGAATCTACCGTACATTAGGAGTTGAAAAAAAGTGAGCTGTTACAGAATTTTAGACAAATATTAACCTACTTGCTACCCTTCGGGGTGGACGTGCTGTTTATAGCTTACTTGGTGCATATTAGTGGTACTAAAAGCCTCACAGTACTGGTCTGTAGATTGGGTTCTTAAGTTGTGGAGCCAATCAATACTATTGCAAGTGCATGAAGATGGCAAGTCGGGCCAGTTGGTTGGGATTCATAGTAAGGTTCGTTACAGCGCAACACCAAACACGACCAACAAAAGGTATAAAAGCACCGTGTCGCCGTTTTATACCTTTTTAGTCCCTGTCTTGTGTTCCGCTGTAACGAACCTTACTATTCCAAATATCGCGTTACGAAAGCAAACATTCAAAGGCCGTTGGATATTTTTTTTTTATTGTGGCAGTAACATAGGATTCCTGCTGGGCGGGATAATGCACAAGTTACGGATGATTTATTCATAAGCAGCAGAATGTGAGAAAATATGCGACCGCTCAGCCCAAACTCTTAAACAAAATTGTGCCCTTTGGGGTGCATATTGGCCACACAACCATTATCGTCGTCTTGAACGCTGCAAGCCCGGTACTCCCAACTCCCGAACGGCATGCGTGTTAACGGCATGGCAGAGCATCCTCGACGGGAAAGTAGCGAGCGCCGCGTTTTCAAGAAACGAAACGCAAGCAAGCCAGATAACGATTATCGTTATGTGGCAATTACACACCCTAAAGGGTGTGCATATGTCTAAAGCTGAAAGAAGCACCAGTGTTTACATTTCGCGATGACTGTGTCGCGCTTGAACAATTTCGCCTCATGCATTCCATTTCAAGGAGCTTGTGGCAAGAACGCCAGCATATTCCAACAAGAAAATCCTATATGACCTATCCCTTAATCCTGCTTGTTCCTATATGTACGTTCCTATACATTTTGCATCCTCTGCTAGCTGCATATTGGGCAATTTGCATCGTTGACGACTGACTCCGCAGTCGTTCCGCTGTTATATGGTTTCGCCACTGAATACAATGGGTTCGGTTGTTGATCGCAGTGGCTGAATTGTAATCGTAGCGCATTGTGAAACACCTGTAAACTGATTTCGGTGCATGTTATAGAAGTATGGATGCTCCTTACTATTTTCGAGCCCCCTACATGGTGTCTTAATGCCCTAAATTGCAATTTAGATGTTGAAATTGCAATTCCTAACTGGATTACTCGATTTTGTTCCATTTGAGTTTTGTGAGGTTAAATCACGTTATTCGGTGTTTCTGGGACATGGACACAGCGACACCTTCTAAGGCTTTTTGTCCATGTTCCAAACATCCGTAAGATGTTGAATAGAGATTGATTGAGTTAGTGATCGAGTGACTGAAGCCATGTTATATGAAAGTTGGCGCCTGTCGGTGTCCCACTCAACTCGTCTTTGCGTTTGCGCTGCATCTGCCTTTCATGTATTCTGTATATCGTATTAAGCTCAAAATAAGAGAGTGCTTCGGTGAAGCGAAAAAGCCGTGAACAATTATCACACAGCCCTTTTATTCTTGAAAACCTATTTCCGCCCCATTGTTTACCCAAAGCTGCGGGAACATGCTCCTGGGCGGAGTGTCAACGTTATTGAGTAGAGTTTTCATTACTATGAAGCCTTCACCACCTTTCGAAAATTACTGACGCTAGAAGAACAACTTCGTTAAAAACATTATTGTTCGACACTTCATACTTGCATATCTCTACTGAAGGTCCATAGATAATAGATAATTAGGCTGGAATTAAAGTTTTTGCTACAACTTAGCGCAATCAATACTTGAAGCGGCAATACCTTAATAACTGACAAATCTTTCAGGCAACTTGCACAATCAACCGAAAGTTCTATAACCCCCAATTGGGCATGCGGTCCGCCGTGCCTTACCCTCTACAGCACTTTCACTCCGGCTACTTCTGTTGGGAACAACGAGGAGTTTTCAACAGTCACGCTTGATCCCGCAAAAATAACACAGCCTCAGTAGAATGGGCACGGGGCCGTTTCACTGAAACGCAAAGCGCGAGCGGAACGCTAGAGTGAAGAGTACTTTGGCTTCTCTACAGAGTCCACTGGACTCGAGTGATTTATCACGCTCTTCTCGTTACGACACTTGCTCGTTGTTCAGGGGAAGGCTGACTGCATTTCGCCTTGAGACAATCGAGCGATTCACCTCGAGCCCGAGTGTTTGGCTTCTCTCGCCTGACGTGTGCACTGACCGATTTCTCATGCACCTCGGTGAGAAGAAGCTCGCAGTTCTAGAACGTGTTTTGAAATCGGAAGTGACGTAACTGGCGCGGCCTGAAGGTGGCGCCTCGGACCTTCCGCCTCGCGGGAGGCCGCTACCGTTCACACGCGCCTGGCACCCGAAAGTCTCAATCCGGCGAACTGCCGCGGCCGAGCCCTCTTTACCCGCAATGTCGCCCACCCTCTTCTGTTAGCTTTTTTAGCTCCCCGACCCGAGCACCGTGGTGATTTATTGCCCGTCGTTGCACTTGACTGGTTCCCGGTGTAATCCGAGACGCTCCTTTGCTCTTCCCCAGTACGTCCGATACACTCGCGCAGGGCTGTACGACACCTCTTGCGCTACATTTTAATTTGTTCATTGCTTTTGGCCGTGGAAGAAAGCTGCTCTTCGGAAGGTCGTGCACATTTGAAGAAAGAATAGAAAGCAGTAAACAAAAAAGAAGCGTACCAGAAAGCTCGCCTTCGGGCACAGCATTCGCCGCCTGCGTTCCCAGAAAGACATTACGGTTGCAGAAGCTGCAGTTGCCGGGAATGGTGAGAAGAAGTCAGGAATCTGAAAGCTATCGCGTTTAACTCTTAAAGGGCAACTCAGCAGGTCTGGCCATTTTGAGCTGACAAGCACACAGCATACAATGCGCGCTAATCATCGTGTCTGCAAACTAATACATTGCTACATGCCGCGGAAAGGCCTCAAATTTTAATCCGAATGCCGTTTCCCTCTTCACTGGCGGCGAATCCACCCGGAGAGGGACGATGACGTAATCGGGCTCCTGCGCCTACGTAATCGGGTCCGCAGTGTGACGTTGCTCATGGCGACACGTGACTTCAAGAATTAATCAAGACAACATCTGTTACCTGTGCGATCTGTTGCTTGAATTGACGAATTGCAGTTTAGAGAAATAATAAAACACACAAACCGAATGTCTGCGAATTTTTTGTTTTACTTCGTACCGAAGCACGACAGATGTACTTCCGCTTCGTCTGCTTGTTCTCACTGTCGTGCGGTCACGTGCGCACGTACCGAAACAATGCGATTTTCTACCGTGTTCCAGCACGTGATCCCACTCTGCGATCCGCTCGTTCTGCCTCAGTATTCGCCTAGCACTGAATTACACTACTGGTCATGTTTCCTTGTGCACAGCGCGCAAAATCGCGCGTTGCGCGAACGAGACAACAACTCGCGCGCGGCGCGGTCAGCGAAAATGCGTTGCGCAGGAAAAAAAAAAAGTGAGGAGAAAAAAAAATGAAGGCATACGTGTAACGTATGCGTCATGCGATTCTCGAGCTCTGGTATGGGAGAACGCAGTGAAGGAATTTCGCTTGCGAAGGCTAGACGGGGCGAGTGGAGAGAGGGGCTTGCGTGGCAGTGGAGCCTGTCTGTTGAAATCATGGGTTCGCGGCACTGAAATTTTTGTATATCGGCTATTAATGCGCCGATAAAAAAAAATATAAAATCTGCAGCAGAATGCTCCCTAGAGGACACGTATTAATTTTATTATTGTTTGAACACATATATACAATTATTAGGAAAGGGCAAGCGAGGAGCAGGCTGGCAACTTCCATAGGAAAGTGCCCAACGCCTGCCCACTCTTCTGAAGGGAGGTGACATCAACACAGAAATGGAAGATAGGAAGGAGGGGATGAAAGAGGAAAAGAAGAGCAACAGGACCAATCTAAAGAATAAAGTAGAACACAGTACAGATCACACACAGTAGGGCTGGTCACTGACGGTGATGCTACTACAAAATTTTGAATAAAATAGTTTCGACGCTACAAACGCGAACCTAAGTCACTTAATTTTATAAAAGTAAGTAGGGCGCGATGGGCCCGATCACGTTTAGACGCACAAACATTGGGGTACCAACATTCGTCGAGTGTTGTGGTGATGATAGTCTCTCACTAGCGACATGCGCTGCGCACTAAAAGAGGGAGACTACAAACAAAAAATTGCGGTAGAACGCTTCCTAGAGGACACGTAACAACTTCCAGCTTATAACCAAAATTTGCTATGGGGCCTGGTGATGGGGCCCTTTAAAGGCGAACTTAAGTGTCCTCCTTGTTTTTAATCTTTCTGAGTATCTCCAGTCACTGAGTAGGTAGCAAAAATAGTGATAAACATTTGCTAACTTGAAGCAAGCAATTACGACCTTTTTTTAAGAGTGTAAATCTGTCGGCAGCTGCGTTCCTCTTTGCTTTTCTTCGGCGTTCCTTAACTGCTACTCATTTTGCTTCTGTTTCATTCTCCAGCGTTCCGCGTTCTGCATTTTCTTTATTGTTCCTTGCTTTTTATTGGACATTCCAATAATTAGAAGTACGCGAATAGTGCACTTAGCCGCATCTTACACATGGAGCCGTAGCACGGCTGCCCGTCTTAAAAGTCCAATACAGATACTTAAAAGTCCAATACAGAGCAAGCCGAAAGACAATTTTACAGCGTAAGCTGTTATGGACTCAGTCTAATAGCCGGCTGGTCGGCGTTGTTGTCCGGCGCTCCCGTCACCACCGGTATACGTCGCATGCAGCTATAGCCAGGATTGAGAAAAAATACCCTCTTCCCGCCGCTAGTCATGCTCCTGCTTGAGAGTGAGCTACTCTATCACTGCGCTACGCCAGCGCTTGGTAGCTGCTGCGAAAACGTGCTTTATACAGGCGTCTTAGCGCGTGAGAAGTCACGCGATGTGAGATGCGTCCCTTGTAGCTTCGATACAGGCACGCTTTGCATAGCAGTGACGTACTATTGCACCAGCTGGCATGCCGTGTAGCATATGCATCGAATCGTGCCACCTGTCACGCGGCGTGAGATACGCGACGCGTAACGTCGATACGTAGAAACTTTGAATTGCAGTACCATTGTATCCCACCAGGTGTCATGACATGTAGAAGTTGCAACGTATCGTGCCGCGTGTCAAGGGATGTTCGATGCGCGCCGCGTAGTCTCGATACCTTTGTTTACTCTTCTTTGCACGTTATGACGCCACTTCGGAAAGTACGAACCGCCGTTAAAGAAGCGAAACGTAGAGCTGGGCGTGCGGCTACAACTAGACCACGTTGGACTTAGCAGACCTCTTTCCAGAGAGCAGTACAAGCCGCAGCTCTCCGTCGACGTCGGGCGCACAGTTCAGTTGCTTTTCGTGACTAAACGCAAAGCACACCGGGAGTGTGCATCTATAAATGTGTGCAATTTAAAACACTACTTTCCGCATGCTCAGCACTTGCAGCTGCCCAGTTCAAGACGTTTACGATGGCATTCTATGGAGCCGCTACTCCGGCTTACGCCATGAATGCGCTGCGTATGCGGCGCAGGCCTGTGACTTTTAAACGTGCGGAAGCAGAAAAGCGGAAGTATTGATGGGCTGCAACTGCGAGTAGCTGATATTTTACCTCAGATATATCGGGGCATATACATGAACCCGGCAGAAACGGGTCGAGTCGGTTTGTCAGGATGGCATTGGGCCTGTCAATTTGGTGCATATACCAGCCGGTCGGGCTGAAAGAGCGTCAAGTCTGACTGAGTAAGCCCGACGGCAAGGGGCCCTTAAACCTAGCCCGACCACACTGTAGCGCGCAGGTATAGGGGGCGGGTGGAGCCAGTCGGCGCTGAGACAGAGAGAATGGTGTAAGAATAGTGCAAAGACAGACACTGTGCAGCGCATCCTGATCGTAACAATAAGGCCATGAAATAGAGCTGTTGCAGGCGGCTGCAAGCACCCAAAACACACTTCGAAAGCGTTGATGTGTCGCCCCGGCATTGCGTGCCGTCCTTGTCTAGACTCGTCAGAAGCGAGTTCATGTGAACGTAGCCTATTAGTACATCAAGCCGAGTAAAGCAGTTCCGTGTGATCATGACCCTTTCTCCTGCTTTGAATCTCCCAACTTTCTTCGCCTGTCATTTTCTTATTCAGGCTTTACATCCTCTGGGGGCTTTCTTTCGCGCAACCATGCAGTGAGGCGTGTCCGTCATGAATGCCAACTACCTCTTGGGGACGCACGTTTCTCCGGACGACGCGTTTATGGCATTTGCTGATTTAAATGGTGAGGTTGGCAGTAAATGTATAGACAAGATTGGCTGCGCGTATCTTGTCGAGAGGCGTAGAAAGACGCTCTTGTTGCTTGTGTAATTACGCGCTTGAACGCGATAAAATTGCAAAACTGCTTGTGAAGAAGAAGAAGTATTTTAATGATTGGAAAATATAGAGAGGTCGGCCGGATAATGGAGCATCTGGCCTGCTACTCTACGTAAGGGAAGGGGAAGAGGGGAAGAAAAAGGGTCACAATGGGGGATGATAATGGGAGGAGCGAAGTGAAGGACACATTATACAACTGGTATCACAGGCGTCAGTCCCGGCCCGTGTCACCTAGGAAACGTGAAAGTGCACGCATTGTCTCTGTCGTATGCCAAATCTGTGGCCATGCCCCTAGCAAGAGGTCCCCCGAGAGTGGTCCATTTTGTAAATGTCGCAATGTATCTGCCATTGTCAGTCTTTCGCGCGCATACTCATGGCACACCACGAGCACATGTTCTATAGTCTCTACAGCGCCACACACTGAACAGTCCGGGGAGTCTGTCCGTCCAATTATGTGCAAATATTTGCGCGTGAAGGCGACGCCTAATCGCAGTCTGTGTATGTGAATACCTTCATTGTTCGAATGACGCACAGCAGCCACCGCTTTTGCGGTAGCTGTTCCTCAGAAATAAGGGGTCAAATTCACCAAGCTTCTCGCTTGTAAGTGCTATTTTTCATTGGCCGGCTGCCTTCGCTAATAATACGTACAGCATAAGGGTTGGCTGAAATTTTCTATTACGGGCAATTATAGCGTAAGAATATTTTGTGAATGCGGGCCCTCACTCCCAATTGTTTTCATTATGATCGACTGACTGTTTACGTAGTCGAATGTACGTCAGGCTGAGTTCATGGAACCCCATGTTGAATTTTTGTTCCTGTGCTGCCTATTTCTATGCAAAAACGTCAAAAAGAGAATTTAAGAAAATCTGAATAATTGAGGGATTATTGGTGCGCTCTTGCGTGTGATTGTGCGTGATTGCCCTAATATGCTTCCTGTGATCTCCTTTCCTGTGCCGTGGGGCAAAATATACTTCTGTCGATATTCTTGTGAGGCAGTATTGAGCTCATGTGAGTTAGGTGTAAAATACCGAAAAGGTGAACGATCATGTAACTCTTATATTGCAAACGGGCCCTTAAAGCAATTACAATAGGAACTAAAGAAGCAGGCTAATAAACTATTTACCCTGAAAGTGTCCGTAACACAGCCACACAACTGAATAAATCCCCAAAACATGAGGTATTTGGGACTGTGGGAGTAATCCGAATTGGGGTATCGATGGCATTTCGGTGTCCTTGGTTGCGCAAACCAAACCGCGACCTTTGGTTTGCACGTCGAGCCCGAGTCCTGTGTCGGCAACACGTTTTTCAATGCTCAGCGTTCAACGTGGTGGAAAGTCTTGGTCTGAGAGCTGGGCAGTTTTGGCATGCCCCGTGGGAAAACATTGCCCATTGTCCGTGTGAATTTGGCGGACACTGAAAGCTAGGTAATGCCGCAGCCAGCAAACTTCGAGCTGGGAGAACTGCATTGCTCGAAAGAATCTCTCGGGAAATGGTTACACTCGCATAGACGCATGCACATACCTACGTGCACACATGCATTACAGCACAATGCGATGAACTAAGTGTTTTGCCGTGTGTTCGACATTTCACGAGGTTCGCAGTCTATATATTGTCGCGTTCGTCGAAGGATTCCAATGGACACTCAAAACCCCGCGCACGGCGATGTGATCACAAAGAATCGGCGCGAATGAATGCAAAGATCCCGTTTCTTTTCTCAGCTCCCCTTCGGAAGTCGGCGGTGAATAAAAAGGCGGCGCCAACTGAAAACCGCACATCACCGCCAGTTCGCTGTACTCGAGGTGGCACGAACCGTTATACACACCACCTCCGAGTGAATCCCGAGAGAGGAAACGGAGTTGGAGGCTACGAGACAGCGGAAACGTAACCCCGTAACATGCTTCACAATAGTTGCCACGTTCGGCGTTCACCCCGGCTCCACCTTGAATGCTCGTTTCGGTCGGATCTGCATCCTTGAGTGTGTGCGTGTGCACGACTGCTTTGAGCACGCATTGCACGAGCGGTGTCCCGCCCCGGTCTGCGTGTCGTGTCATATATTAAATCAGTCCCAGTCGTAGTATCGAAAATGGAGCGACACGTTCCGCCTTCTTTTTGCTACTGACTACACTTTTTTTTCATCCCTGTGTTTGATCAACGCGTTTATTTCCGTTACGATTTAGAAGGGATATTCTCTATTATTCGTGTCGTACATTTATGCGTTTCCGCACTGTTACCTGCATCCCCCACCGATTGTACCCGCTGCGAATTAAACGAGGTCATGTGACATCATCTACATGGGTTACGTAACCAGTATTTTGTGTGTTAGAATATTCGTGCAGCTTCGTTTATTTACGTGCACGATTATATGTCCCCTAAACATTACCTTTTTAACAATGCGAAGCATCACCCACACAGCCTAATAATGGATTAATGCATTAGTGAAAACTTGCGTCGAGAGAGTACTTAGACGTGCTTTGACGTACTTTGAAGACCCATAGCTGGAATTTTTTTAAAAATCCGCATTTCAAGTACCCACTTCTATCATTTTCTAATTTGAATAGGATTCCTCTTCTAAGGTCCCGTTTTCCAACAAGAAACTACAATTCCGTGAGCGCCGGGAAAGTTGACGGCGATGGTTTTTATGCGTTGGTGTTAAAAGCAGATGACCGCGATAGCGTGGCCAGTATCAAATGTTAATCGAAGCACACCCAGTAATGCACCCCGCGCCGGTACCCTGCAATGCCTGCACGACAAGGGCATCGGTGAGGACGCACAGCCAGGCACCTGCGTGGAGGAATAATCATCACTAAGCACAGCCAGGAGCGTCCTGGGCTTATGAGTTGCTCAAATAAGCATATATCTGCGAGGTTCTTTTTTTTGCTTGATTATAGTGACTAAATGTATCCCGCTACTCCACGAATTTATAAACATGCATCATACCAGAATGCTTAGAGACTGCTAAATTCGCAGGAATGTTCTCTTACAACAACGAAACAGTATCACAAATTCGATAAGAAAAATATGTCTACCGTTTAGTAAATACCTAACAAAAAAGTGAGGCTCGGGATTCCCCTCCTCCGCTTCTCACTCTTCATTGACCCGAAGAAGTACGGACTGGGCTGATAAGCCGGGCCGCAGTCCTCTATGCGCCACTCGTCAACGCCCGATCCAACTAGAGCCAAGCTGACAAACCTGCACAACATGACCACTGATACAATGACATCCAACTGGTGAGCATGGGCGTAACAGTTGACTACTACGACGATACTGCCTTCGAGAGACGTCCTCACAGTTACCTGCCAAGATGGTTTCAGAACCACTCCAAACCTACCCAGTGGTATTTCATGCCTCCAGTCAGAAGGCCACCACTGCGGTGGCATTGCGGGGTACCACGTTTGCTTAAGTCACTATCAGTGTAGATGCAGACGAAGCTAGCACAAGAAATATTCGGCCTGCAAAGACACGCAAACAAGAAAAAACGACGAAGGTGATCTAAAGCAGGGCCGCATGGATTTTTATGTCGATCGAGAGAGCGCGGGATATGCTTTAGAGTTCAGTCTTGCACCAAGCATGGCCGCTTTCACGTCTCCACGCATTCATTGTTAGTTTTTGATGTTTTAACACCTTCCTGAAGGGACAGCGGCATTGCGTTTGACAACTTGCTTATCATCATAGACTGCATGGTCAGGACATCTTTCAACCATTTCGTTACGTTGGGGGAATAAGAAAGGTGAATTGCTTTTGGAAACATGACAAGAAAAGAACGCGCTTTATTCGTGCAACGTGCTATCTTTCAACTGGAATATGTAAACTTTCAGAAGAACGTAAATGATTTCACCACTGTACTCCTCAAACATAAAGACATTACGAATAACCAGCAATCCCATGTCATGAAGACCAGACTAGTGATATATCACTAAAATGAAATGTTTGTAAACTCGTTATTCTATGAGGCTCAACCTTGTGATGCCGAAACTTCGAGGAGAAGCTAAGAAAACCGACACGAGCACTGGAACAAACATCGATTAGCGTAACATTAGGAGACAGAGTTTTATTATCGTCTCCGTAACGCAACGCCATTTTCGAAATACCTGGTTTCTGTAGAGGACTACCGCTTGTTGGAAATAACATTGTTCTAGTACTTCAGCTGGATGATTCAGGGAGGCGGACATTACTTGCACGTAAAATCGATACGCATATTCAACGAATTCTTTAAAAATTGCGTGAAATAGTTTTTAAATAATTACTTTATGGCACACATAGCGATTTACGAATTATACCCAGTAAGTTTGCAGGGCGTATTCTCTCGGAACCAGATTACAGAATGACACCTCCTTGGATATAGGCGCCATGAAACTCAGCGTAAGATGTACTGTTTTTCCACTTGCGTTTTTATGAGACTATGGTCGTCTCGGATGGAAATGCGTGCTCCGGCGGCAAATTGTGCAGCCTGAGCCTAGCTCGACGTCCGGGGCCGCGTTGGCGTCGTCTTTACGCTTCGCACTATTGATCTCAGCTGTACGGGGGCATCCGGTACCATGGGAAGAAAAGCAACTCCACAAGATGTCACGCTGTAGTGACGGTAAAGAATGACGCAGTATCAGAGCTGTGAAGTGGTATTTGTGCCCAGCGAAGCAAGTAATACTCGAACAGAACGATAGCGGGAAGAAACGTCGTGCGATTGTCGAAAAGCTGATCTGTGGATCAAACACGTCGGCTTTTAATACATGGCTCAGTCAACCTTCCAGCGTAATCGTCGGTGCCCGCGCAAATAATGGAACGTACATAACTATTACCGTTGCGCTCTGAATTCATTAACTGATCGACAACATAGGTAACAGAGGGAAGCATCGATAACATTCGAGAAAATTCCGATGCAGAAAGGCCTGTCTTGTAGGAAGTGATACGCTTTAAAATTTGTTAGCTGATGAAATGCAGTCTCCTGATAAAGATAAAGAAGTATCTTTGCCAATTTAACAGAATACAAATAATCATTTGCATGTATCTCGTTATGTACAAGTGTGGTTATACTACACATGAGGTGACGGCAATGTTAAAGAAATGCCAGAAATAGGAAAAAAAACAATAATGAAAGGGTGCAGAACAATATTGGATAACTCTAAAAGGGATTGTGCGGATCAATGACTTTCAAAACGCCTAACAGGGCTTTGTACGTTTGCGCTCGCAAAATTACTTCGGTGAAGGTCCGAGGATATTTTCGTGCTCAGTACTGTCGCCTTCAGTGGGATCTGCAACAAGGTGCCCGCGGATGAACGGGCACGTGTGGTGCCGACACACGAAAGATTGACTTAATAAACATCAGCTATTTACACGCTGTGTGGTTCACCATTTTTTCGTTTGTGGGCAGTAGCGTGCTGTCTTGCGACCCCTGCGATCACGGCCATCATGTTGCAGCTCATGTAGAACATGACTGAACATCAGCGTGCCCCTTCGCTTTGGCTTATGAGCACCTATTAGTTATTTTTACGGATAACTGGTTACCTGTTGAGAACGTCACATGAGCTCCCAAACAACAGTTCCTGGATTCAACCTTAACTAACACACTGTTCCCTTCCACTTAACCTAACACAGTAATCTTACTAGAAAGGTTTAGTTTTTCCGTAAAGTTCTTTAGCGTTTGCGGAGTACCGAGTTACTGGTGCCGTGGGCGGCAAATGAGGATGGTTATTATTTATTGGCATCCTCTTTGAAACGGCACAGTGAGAGTCACCCTAGCCTGCTTAAGTTAGTTATGATGAACAGTAGACAAGTGGAAATCGACATCTGGTAGGAGTTTGTCCAGTTGCGTAGTGCTGCATAGTCTCATTTTTTATTAGGCATTTGCGAAGCGGTAAATCTAGTTTTCATGTCGATTTCGTCATACTGTTTCCGTGTTGCTAGAGAACGTTTGCGCGAATTTCGAAGAATCTCTTGCGCTTTGGTATAATGCATATATATAGATTCTTGGAGTAGCGGGAATAGCTTTAGTAACTATAGTGGCGAAAAAAAAAAAACTCATCGGACTGTTATAGAGTGCAGACTGTTGCAACTGTAGCTGTATAGAGGTTAATGGCAGATCATCGCTGTTATGGGAGTTATTCCTTGCATTCCGTTGTGATGAAGCCCTGTGTGCGAGAGTGGTGCTCGAGAGAATATAAGGAAACGGTAAAAACACTTCAATAATGGCAGGTATACCTAAGTCTAACATTGAGCTATTATAGAGACAAAAAAGTGTTTGTGGACTTAGGTAACATGTACAACAGATAGGGAATTATCTACCATATTTAATCAATGGGTACCAACGCAAAGCTCAAGGACGTGGACACTAATCCATTGCACGGCATCCCAATTTCAGAACTAAGGACCCTGGCTCCATTGGCTGAATGGACATTTTATAAAGTTGCGACATACCGCTCATGGTATAAGTGAGAAGTTCGCGTAAGTAAAGGCGGTGAACAAAAATGACGTTTACTTATTTTTTACATGGCAGCGACGACGCGAGACCTTTGTGCTTTCATTTAAAACAGAAATGGACGTGTTGTCCATCCAACACGCAAAACAAAAAGGAGGCAATCAGCTCCGCTTGCCCGGAGGCACATGCGAGTGAAGGAAGTGTCTCTGAAATGCGATTTCGGGCTTAATTGCTTTAGTGACTTTGAAGCTCTGCGATGGGCAGGCAAATGAAGGAGAGCGCCATGGGTGGTTTTCTCATAAACAGTGGTGCAATAGGAAGCCTGGTTGCCTTGTGACAAGGCCGTCTGGGGAATGCTTCGTTTACGAGTGATCGGATATGAAAGATCTTGTATGCTGTGCATAATGTTTATGCATATGAGAAAGTATATAACTGAGTCAAAATGAGCAAAATTCATTAATCACTAGAAAGGACTCATCGCTGTCACCTAAGCAGAGATGGCGAGTTGTATTCCTGACCGCGACTGACGCGTTGCGACATCCGTAGAATGCAAAAGCATTGCCGTATCCAGCATTGGGTGCAGGTAAAAGCCTCTTGTGGTACAAGCCAGTCAGAGGTTCTGCACGAGAGAAAGCTCCATCTTTCCGGTAAACGTATTGCCCTTAAGATATCGGGTTCCCGGAGAGGTGTAGAGAAGTCACAATGATAGGAGAATTCAACCAATGAAGCACACAAAGCTAATGCATCGGCTACCTGCTATATTATACGTGACTGCAAGTGTAGAGCGTTGGGAGTGACATTTTCTCGAATAATCAGTTCCTTTATGATTTGCCTTAGACGCCAACACCTGCAAAAAACGAACGAAAAAACCGGTTTCTAATGCAGTGTAGTCGCAGGAAGCTTCGCAAGGTACCTATACCAGCGTTGCTAATGCCGCCAGTGACCCTGGTAAACTTGTAATTCGTACACAGTGAGACGCTTACGGTTTATGATAGCGGAAGTTTTTTAGGTGGAGTGCTAATGTACTTAATACCACGTAATAAGGATACGTATTCCAAACAGCGCAAATTGTAGAATTTTTGCTAAGACAATATTGCACTGCTTCTTGGCTTGGATTTGGCAATTGCTACGTACAGGGTGATCATATCTAAGTTTTATGGAATTTTAAAAAATTGCCTGTGACTGATAGCAAAATTTTTGTCTTTGAGCTGGATTAATTGAAGAGGCGGACTAGCACGAGAAATGGAAACAGACATTCAACTAGTTAACAAATATTCTCTGTTCAACTTCCTAAATTATTACTTTATGGTCTATTATATTCCAAGCTATGAATTGTAGCCGTTGAGCTTGCAGGACGTATCCACTCGAAATGAATTTCTAGGGTGACACCAGCTTCGTGGTGATATTTCGCAAGGTTTGGGACAAAATATGTGAGCGTTCCATTAAATTTTGCGCTTCAATGCATAAACGTGCATTTTGTTAAAGAAGTAAATGCAACAACTCTGCATATTTACAGCGAGTTTGATGGCACATGTCTCCAAACTGACATCATTCTGGAAGTGAATTCCAAGTGAATAGGCCTATACAGTGAAAGCTCGTTAATTCGAACTTCAATAATTCGAACTTATGGATAATTCGAACTGTACGATTTGGTCCTGCCAAGCTCCACAGAAGTCTATGTATAAAAAAGTCCGTTAATTCGAACGCGAGAAGGTTCCCTCACGGATAATTCGAACTACGCTCGCCTGGCACACGGCCAGAGAAACGCGCCTACTGCCTACACACAAGGCTGTATTGCCTCCGAAACGGAGAGAACGGCGAGAGAAGGCAAAATCGGAAAAAAAATATAACCGACGCGGGGTCAGCCAGACGGCAGCGGCGGTTGCCGCCTCTCCGTTCTCTCAAGCCGTTCTCAAGCCTCCGAGACTTCTTGCCCGTTGCGAATCTCGGAGGCTTTGCAAATCTTGTACAGCTGCTAATGTTGTGCGGAGATGGCACGGCAAGCGCCAAAACACAGCAAATCAAGTACGTCGCAGCTGCGCTCGCAATCAAGAACCAACGAATCAGGACCTTTGCCACCTTCACATGTCCAGCGTCTTTGTCTCGGCAGTCTTCATCGGTTGTGCACCTCTGTTTTCAGCTTAGGAGGTATCGGCCGTCGCGATTCATTGTGATAGTGTTAAGCCTCGGCTAACGTTCGTTTCGGTGGACATCGGTGGCGTGGCACAGTCGGACCCAGAGCTTCGACTTGAAGATGGCGTGTGCCCGCGGCACACGCCATCACTTTCTGACTCGCCAAATTTCTGACATTCCCTACTGCTTCCAAATCGCAGTGTACTGTTGCTCTCCTTCACTTTCGTTAGTTCGAACTTTCGTTAATTCGAACTGAAGCGGCTTCCCCTTGCGGTTCGAATTAACGAGCTTTTACTGTATATGTAGCAACCTATCTTGTACGCTATATAATACGCCTATCTATATGGGCCCCGGCCCATATAGAGCCGTGGCTACTCACTTCGCCACGGTCCACGCGCGGTTCTTTCGCTCGAAGCACAGTTGAGAGTGCTGCAATTCGATAGCGCATGAGTGCAACGCGTGGTTTTTATATTTCGCGGACTCTCTTTAAACGACGAAAAAAATATCTACGCACCACGTACAAGAGCCACAAGAAATTGGATCGGTAGTTTCAATTTGCATGCCCTCTAGAACGTACCGAAATACATTTGGCCCTAAAGTGAATAATATTTTGAATAATTTCTTAGTTAATTATATAATTAAGCGGAGTATAAAATACTCGAAGGAGCGCCACACGGTGGTGGTCGGTTTCCTTCAGCTGCGGGTAACCACTTCTTGAAATCCTTTGTTCAAGTTACGTGAAACACTCGGTATATTTATGCCTATTATTTGGAATAAGCGTAATTTACAAATGCAACCTAACCGAATATTTCTCCTGACTGTCCCTCAAAACATAATGTGTCGGGTTCCGTTTCCTACAAAGCCTATTTCGTACGCATTTCGTCTGGTTCAAAGCTCGCTGGATTTCTCGGCGATGGTGTACGAAAGAGCGCTGTTGGAACTGATCTGAAAAGGGGCGTGTTTCGTTGTCAAGGCAGACACGACAATGCCCGTGCACTGACAATGAGAGACAACACGCTACGCCGGCGCATTAGCCTTAGGGATCCAGTGCAGGCAGGCTAAAAAGAAACGCCCAGACAAAGTCAGCGTTTGACCACAAACGTTGTGACATCTCGCGTAGCAGGCGCAGCTTCGGTTGCGGACAGCTCGACCGACAAGGAAACGCTTTGTCCCGCATAGTCTAGAGGGGACCCTAGAAGATATTTTGAAGGGAGATAGAAAGACAAAAAAAGGGAAATACAAGAAAGATCGTGCTTTACTCACAATTCATTGCTGCCGCTTTGCAGACCTCAAACAGTGTGCGCTCTGCGGTGAGTCGGCGTGAACGAGACACGCATATACAATGCCGGTGCATTTTCCTCCCAGACAGAACAGGATTAGGCGGCGCGCTCGGGGCTGCCCCAGAGGGACTCGACCACGCCCCCTCTGGGTGCCTCCGCGCTAGCTTTAAGCAAAAAGAAATGCGGTTTGCCGTAATTTGTCACCGCGGATTTAGAGCCTCTCGCGCGCGTTCCGGTTCTTTTTGCGGTTTTCGCTGATACAATAATCCGGGCGCCAGGAAGAGACCTTTGGCGGATTATCCGGGCGCCGCTTTTTTTTCCCCTGACCCTCAGCGGTCCTTGTGCACTTTTCTGCAACTTGTCGCAGCGTTTGCAAGAAGCGAGCAAAAGCGCAGATATCTTTGTTGAGCGTCCGTTGGCCGCGTCCCTCACGCGACGATCGGGGACCTTTGGGCGTCTGTTTCTCGGCGGCAACGACGGGTGACACTGCGGGTATCAATTCTTGCACTTCCTTTCTAACGAATGGTTTGAATTGGGTTCGTGACTTTTCAAAAGGTTGCTACGTGCGATTTGCGTTTGACTCATTGGAACTGATCGCGAGGTCATTTTAGGCGCGAGTTAAAAGCTATGAGATGGGTTTGCTATGTGACCGCAGTCGCCCGTGCACGGCGACAGTTGAATTTGACGGCAGAAATGAAACGAACTGCTGCAAGGTTTGACGGCGGGCTAGTTGGTGGTACATGTTACTACGTATTACAAGGCACATCGGGATAGGGACAGGAAATGCCGTGCCTCCATCGACTTTTTCATCACCACCCTTTGCTGCACCGCCACGTCCAATCCCTCCAGTGTACAGCACCAAATCACCAGCTAGCACGGGACCCTGGCGTACACCCGACAATCGCCCCGTGTGTTTCTTCTGTGGAATCCGTAGTCACGTGGCACGGCACTATCGCCGTCGCTTATGGCTTCAAGGTAATGACCAACCTGTCCGCTACTACGTTTCGCCAGCTTTGTCCTTCTCGCCACCAAATGACTCGCACTTGGCGTCTACAAGCAACGTCATTCCTTATGCCCGTGATTGTCGCTCGCCATCCCCTCGTCGCCGCTTACCTTCCCCAATGCGGCGGCGTCCAGCCCCATCGGAGCAGGAAAACTAGCTACCGCAGTTCAAGGGGCGAGAACTGCGTTCCAGTCGAGCCACACAGCCTCGCTCGCTTCCGACGAACGTAATCGATCTGTAGAAGGAGTCGTCACACTGGCATTAGGCGACAGAGGCGCCGCCGTTTCAATAGTTATGGAAGAACTTTGCCGCAAGCTTCAGATAGTCATGACGCCCATGGGCGCTATGCAGGATGCGCCGAGTTTGGCGAAACTCGGGATCTTCACGAGCTCTGGCGACACCCCAAAATGAAAGCACGAATGGTACCGAGACACAGTTTATCTTTCGACAAGCCTCCAGTTTCATTGGTTTATCTAGATTCACTCTGGCTGGCTATCATTTCTTGGGCGTTGCCTTCTGGGCGGTCGACAAACTGGGGCTCACGTGATCATACCGTCGGTGCATGGTCGTGCCTTCTTTCACTTGTTTGTCGTTCCACCGAGTGCATTACATGCAGAAGCAAGTTGTAAAACAAATGCATTTAGTACAATATTATTAGTTACTTTACCGTGGTTTAGAAGCATTTTGAAGCTTACGAGATGTGCACTGAATGCGTCTTAGACTAATTTGTAATTTAGTACGCTTCGCATTATACCACGAGGGAGCGCTGTAGTGGCGTCATCACATCCATTCACCGGGCAAGCATGGCGGCTAAGCATCAGGGAGGCCCAGTGTAAACAAACCCGTACAACGAGCTTGCAGTGCGCGACATAGTGATCAGGCTCGACGAAGGCCACTATTTCTTGGATAGTTCTGTTCCTCCGTGGGCAATCTTCCCGTGCACCCGGTAAGACTGCCAATAGCTTCGGCGATTTTACAGATCGCAACGCGCACCTACTGTTCACGGCGAAGTGCTGAAGAAACAACTTGTCCGGTGCTGCTTCTGCGAGTGCGCCGAGTTCCTCCACTCTGCGTGACTGCGAGCGTCACGAACATTACATTGTGTGGGCAAAAGGTAGACATCCTATATAGCTACGAAGCGACGAGGTGGTACCGACGATGGATCTCGCTACCAACACAGTGAAGGAGACTTCGACAAACTGCAGATAAGTATATTTCTACTGTTTCATATTTAGCATAATAAGAGTGCACGGATTAAGTCACTTTCGTAGTAACGAACTGAATGTCCAGCAGTTTAAAGAAGGCAGTGAGAACCAATGAGTGTTCGTGCTTTTACGTGCAAGTGGGCCCGCGAAAATATGGAATAGATGAAGGTAACCTCCACTAACTTGGTAAGGCAACAGAAATTCATGAGTGACATTAAGCTAGAAAATTTATGGAAGAGTGTCTTTATCCAAGTGAAATATCAATAGCAAGTACTGATATAAAGCAGGAAACTTATACAAAAATTTCATGGGTTGAACAGCACATGGAAGGCATTACCGAATCGTGATCGCCACGTTACCGATATCCTTGAAAAAAGTCTAGAATCATTGCATTCCACCGGTTATGCAATATGGGACATAAACCTGGAGGTTAACAAAGAAACTTGAGATGTCAAGGACTGTGTAGAAAGCGAAGTAACAAAAATTGTTGCAGATAGCATTAAGGCAGGAAGACAGTGGCGTAGTAAACCGTGGCAACTGATATGCTAGTTGAGATTAAAAAAGAAAGGAATCGGCAGGCAGGCCATGCACGTATTCGATCACTTGTTGCCAATTCATATCAGGTGATTACATAAGTATTACAGAATGAATGTCAAGGAGAGAGAACTACAGCCAAGGATGGTAGAAAATTGCGTAATGGGACAAGAATATGATGTTTGTAGGCATAGGATGCAATCAGCTCGTATAAGACGGGATTGTAGGGTGAGGCATTTGTTTTGCAGCGAACAAAAATAGGTTTGTGGTGCTGACAGTAGAGACTCGTGAAGGTGCAGGGCCACCTCAGCTGCTGGCACACTAATCAACATGACAATTGGCTCTGAAAAAGAAAACCCCAGTTTTGAAAAATAAAGCAATGTTGTCCCAACGCATTGTTTTACTATGCATACTACACTAGAGGCTTCCACATTTAAGGGCACTTCGTACTAATAGTGCAACGAGCATTTTTCTTTGTAAATAATGGTTTGTACGTGGCTGATTCATTCCAATACACTTTTTTGCAGCAAAACATTCTGCTGCTGGAGCCACTCAACTGCCTGGTGGCAGTAGGCGAGCGCCAGGCACGTGCTCTTGAGAGTGTGGCAAAGGTCCAGAGGGCTGCTCCGCAACAGTAGTATCGGTGCCCTCACTGCTCTCCTGTCGAGCCCACAGAAGGCACCTTATAAAGGAGCTTTCAGTTTAATATTTTGTTTATTATTCAGGAACATGAATAAAATTATTGCAGTAAACATTGTGCTGTGCATATTAGGAGACTTATAACATGCACTTTGTGTCCCTTCAAAATAGGCAAAAACGTAAGACAACCTGTGCCACTCTTGGACCATGTAAATAAAAAATACACTAATGCAGCATACACGTCATCATGCTGTTTGTTCTTTCTATGTGCAAGAATACAGTGCGTGTTCATTAGCCACAAGATGAACGGTGTGTGTAATTCACAATGAAGAAAGGAAACAGCAGGAGCTTAATAATGCTATCACCTATAGACTGTGCATATGACTGCAACACTCCCCAATTCAAATGTGCCATGCATTTACAAATTACATGCATGTTCGATACCACATATTCTTTAACATTGTCTTATAATTGCATGTACCATATTTCACACATCTTAAGCCCTTGCATAGCACACTTCTGATGTATCCATTTCATAGGCCAAATAATTGTACACTTTGTCCTTTTGTGTTGTATGAAAAGCAGCATCCTTTACAGTCGGATAAAACTTCAGAAGACAGGAGAGGCCCCACCCAGATGACCAAAGCGCAGCAGCCGATTGCCTACACGTCTAAAGAAATAGTCCCTCTCCAACGAGCAATATTAGTCTGTCTGGCGGCACGATATCAGTCTCGAGTGCGTGCCCATTGGTGCAGGCTTGTGTTCACCTGCCTTAAAGTGCAGATTCCGCAGCCTCCTAAAGTTGTATCCGACTATAGAAACACGTAATGCCTTGCACCAGTTGCATAGGCTTCTGCAATTTGATAGCACACAATGATCAGGAGCAGAAATCTATAAAGGCATCCAAGCAAAGCTGGCTGGCCACACTTCCATTATGAGGGGCTGAAAAAGGTCTCGCCAAATATTCCCATGACGTCCTTGAAAAAGAGGTGGTGTTTGGCACTTCTTTAGAATCAAAAACAGATTACACTGAATGTTGTGTAGCACGTCAAAACAAACTGAGCTTGGTTATTTGCACAGCATGTAATGGGAGGTCGAGCTTCACATAGGAAACAAACTGCTCTGTCCAGTACAATTTTGAGGCCGGTATGGCACCTATTATGGCACCGGTATGGCACCTATTATGTCAACAGTATCTATATACAAATTACACTTTTCACAGGCCATTGATTTCACCATTATTTTTGTGTGATGGTTCTTTCAATCAGCGCTTGTATTACATGAGCAGGTGGATTTGAAAGCAAAGCTTTGTTTGCAAACCTTCCGACTTCCATAAGTGTGTGGCAAGGCACTGGCATGTCGAATAGCTCACACTTCCTCGGTCCTGCACCAAAGAAGCCCAATGCTCTATTTTAAGTTGGATCGCACAACAATTCAACGGCACACAAAGGAGTGTAACACACACAGCAAAGCATTCTGCTGTGTGTATTTCTCTTTGTGCCCCGTCGAATTGTTGTGCAATTAAACTTCAAGCTTCTATACCAATACACCGTCTTCAACCTCACCAATGCTCTAGTTATTAGGCCACAATGGTGCACATCTTTGAAATTTCCCAACACAAATTAGTTCTCCAAAAAATCACAAATGTTAAATTTTGCAGCACAGCTGTATATATGAACGTGCCATATTCTTTACCACTAAACTCACAGGAATCAAAGAGGCAAGCATTAACGAGCCTTGCTGCCGCCGTTACCATTATCATCATGACACCAATGGAAAGACAGTGCCACGTTTCAGTAAAGGGAGTGCTGGAGGGAAAGGTGTGACAGCGAGGGCTTACAATAAAAATAACAGTTACGAGACATGTTCAATGCCAACATATGCTGCATGTCGCTCAGCCTACTTTGGCAATGCGGCAAGTGTTTACTCGTTTGGGCATATCACGTTTTGTGTAGTTATTGCTCTAAAGCTGTACAAATGGTCTATTTGCTCTGCAAGTTTTATTTTTATCATGGTAGGTTAAAGACCCACTTTTCATTGGCATCTGCACCACATTTCTCCCGATATGTAATAATGCCTTGGTGGTTCATGACATCTTCACGTACAGAGAGTTCTGCAGAGTATCGGATGTGCATTGTTCTAATGCTTAAGAATTAGAGCCCCATTATGAGACGAAAATATACAATTTATCCATCCAAAATAACGCCGCCCCCCCCCCCAAAAAAAAAGAAGATGCACTGAACCTCTGGCACATGCATCGACAGTGAACAGAGCAAACAATCTGAACTATTTTCTTCATGCAAGCCAACACACTAAGATTCTCAATGCATTTTCATTTCGCCACAAATGCATAGGCACAACCGGCTTGGCGCAACATCCACATCTCGCGCTGCAACAAATTGTGCAATGCCTCGCTGTTTCATAGTGCGGCCGATAGATTACGCATGACCAAAATTCAGCATTGTGCATACTTAGTAACTTCACCAATGAAGAACCCCAAGTTCTTTATGAGATTAGGATTCATAGGTTACTTCACACAATTAGTGATATCCATTTATCTATTTATACTTAACCCCTTTCCCAAGAAAGTGAGCCATTTGGAAGGCACCCTGACAGATAAATAGAACAATCGACAAAAAGTGATCAACCAGCGAAAAAGTCTGTTAATCACAGTAACGCTGACATTGAAGGCGCCTTAATTCCTACGTACGTTCCTTCGACACACCCGACTACGTTCGTAATGTTCCCACGAAGTGGGAAGCATTCTTTTATATATGCCCGCTCCGCCGCAGTATTCTGGAAAGCTAGCCACCGCTTACGCACTGCCGCATCGATAAGCGCGTCAGACACATCTCTGACACAGTGGCTAACAGTAGTTTGATGGCGTCCGATGTAACGCTCGGCGCCGACGCTTCCCTGAAAACTCCCAGTCCCGTAGAAACGGAGGGCACAGATGACTTGCTCTAAGACGGTGAGCGAATGAAGCCCGCCACGCTGTCACCGCAGACGAGAGTCTTCGCCTCGCTCGTCACACAGCCAGCACACTGATGTCTTCGACAGGCGAAAATGACGCTGAAACTCCCCGCCGGTCATGCAGGTGAACGGGTCCGGACGGTCATACTGACGCTTGCTGCCGCTGGATGCAATGCCGCTGCCGCTGCTGCTGCCGCCGCCATGTTCCCGAGTTGAACTCGGAGGGGGTTTCGCGATGTACGAGTTTAGCACGAGTTCGCCTGTCAATCAAAACCAGAGGTCACGCCCCGCGCGAGGCATGTAACTATTGCGCGCGCACCCACTACAGTTGGGCCACGCCCAACTTATCTGCCGGCAACAGCGACGCGGTGTCGAGCTGAGAGGCATCAACAATCTTGACCGCCGACATAAAACACGCACAACGCACTGTCATCGGTGATGTACTGAGCACCACTATCGAAAACAAAGCGTTGACTGTCGCTGGCACACATCTTCTCGGGCTGAGATGGCCGCACAACACGGTTTCATTGCCTGCATTGCGGCGCGTAGCGCACAGTAAATAATTATCGGCACGTCACTGTAGGTGCTTGCAAGGCGTCGAGGGGGACGACGATGCTGAGGAGGGCTTATTGCAGCAGTCGTTTCAGATAGCTGCTCTGTCATCGGTGATGAAACGGAGCCACAACGTCGTAAACACGATCAGCGTCCGAGAATCGCTCGCTCTTCTAGGCCCAGTGCAATGACATTTCTTCATCACAAGCACTGCGCACTCAACAGTTCCAACACATCTCTCCGTTCGAAATCTGATTTCATAACTGCACACAAGAGTCCTCACCTGCCAAAATGCGAGTGCTGCGGTGTCGTTACGATATCCATCTGCGATCGCTGCTGGCTCCAGCAGAGGTAATCCGCAAGCACCTTCGACTGCACAACACACTCATATACTGCGTACGTGCGCTCAGAGGCGCCTTCACTGGGCAAGCGATGACAAGCGATGAATTCTGTCGCTGGGGAAGCACGCACGTTTCGCAATGTATCGCAAAGGCTTCGCGCACAAAAATAAACTGGTACATTTTCACTGAACTGCGACACTACGCACTCTAAAATAACATACCGCCATTTTACAGCGACAGCTGTTGTGTCGTTTTTAGTTGGTAAAGCGGGGGCCTTAATTGCCTAGTGAAGCGCCTGCGATGAACAGCCGTACCGCGGCGCTGCGTTTCTATTCCCCTAATAGAGAAAGAGTGGCCATGACCCTCCATGGATCATGACCGACTTTATTGAGAATAGCACTGCAGCGCCCCTAGGCGACTTATCACCGTATGAACGCCCTCGTGCGTGCGACCCGTTTCAATGTACCGCTTCTAAGCTTTCGCCTCCCTGTCGCCACTCACGGCAAGATGTGCAAAATTTAATAATTTGCTCGATCTCCGTTTATCATCACAAATTTCTAGCATTGAAAACGAAAAACAGATACCTAAAGAAATAAAAATGTGCGTTATTTTATTTGTCGCATTTTAACGTATTCGTTTGAGTGAAAGTGTAGGTGCAAGAATGCGCCGCATGTACCCCGTTCGCATTCGATGGAGGATAGATAGATAGCGCCCGAAAGATGAGGCACGCCCTTGACGCGCCCGGGAAAGGCGTGGCAAACGGCTCACGGCAAGTGTGCTGACAGACAGCGGGGCAGTCACGGTATCGCTAAGTTGCGATAATCCGTTGATAACAATACGCGGCGCTGGCGCGTTTCGTTGTGCAGCCTTCTGCGCTTGAAACGTGGAAGCAGCGTGCCGCGCAGGGTGCGCTCATGTTGTCATACGCGACTTTCTGTCTACATATTTTTTGCCTGCACCTTCGGCCCGTTGCGCGCTATCTCCGTTCACTGACTGCCGTCGAGCAAACTCGGGGAAAACTCGGGTGAACGAGAAACTCGGGGCATCCTGCATAGCACCCCATATCTGCGCTGTCACTCCGGAGAGCAAGTTCCCAGTGCATTAGCCCTGTTGCCGCATGTACCGCCCGCATCGTCATTCAAGGATACGCGTATGCATTCGAGTTCGTCGTCCTCTCATCCTGTTCATACGTCATCTTTGGGTGGGGCTTTCTTTCCGCACTCTTCTGTGATTTGAATGCCTGGTCCACTTTGGCCACTGACACTACTGCCCTGTTTGTCCCATCAGAGTTTTTTGTTCACCGACGATGTTCCCTTCCCTTCGCTGTCCTAACTGTCAGCGGTGACTGCACACGACTGCTCGTTTCCAGCGCTACGGCCACGCCCCTCGTCTTACGTCGTGGCGAGTGCCTTGGACGTCTTCAGCCTGTCGACTCAGTAACTATCTTTGACGCACCTCTTGACAACACCTGTTCAGACGTGAACTCGTTGACTTTTATCTTGCCTTGTTCCCAGCCTACGCAAAACGTCTTCCATGACTCAGTAGACGCCCTCCCGAGCCCTACGCGGCGTTCGCAGCTTCTGAGCCTTCTACGGAAATACCAATCTGCGTTCGACTATCAACAAGCCCCACTAGGCCGCACATCCAGTGTACGTCACGAGATCGACACCGGCACTCACGTACCACTGCGCCAACGCCATATAAAACATGTATCATTTAATAATGTATGTAACCCATGTATACAACCTAAACAGCTTCGCTGATAATCCGTCCCCATTTGGTTGTTTCGGCACAACGAATTTTTGTCTCCAAAGATGTCACGAAAGCGGGAAAATCTAATGGGAAAGCGCTAAAGCAGAAAGGAAACAAGGCTCGAATGCTGAGCTCATGTAGGGCAAGATTTGTTGTCGACAACGAGTTGTATACTTGGTACAATCTGCAGTCTCGCAGAATGTAAAGAATCAGAAAAAAATACAATTGCACATAAATCTGCATTACACTGTAGAAACCTAACTCGAGATTTCACGCTCATAAATAATAATGCCCCCAGTCTATGGAACAATTCCCCGGAGTTGAGCGCCTGCTAGTTCTGTATAACCATGACATCATTATTGTGGCCGAAACCTGATAGCCGACAGTGAAGTAATGCCCCCCGCGTATCAAATTGTAAGGATTGTGAAACTCGGCGAGGCGGCGTAGCGATTGCTTACAAAAAAAGAACTCGCCGACGATTAGGATACTCCCTAATGCGAAATTTAAGCGCAACTCTCCACTTGTTTCAATTTCGCGATATATTGACCGGCGCGCACAATCTGCCTCGTGCGGGACACTGCAAACGGAGCGAAGTGTGGCGCGACGCGCCTTGCTAATCTCGAGAGATCCTGAGAGGCAACGCGTGGATGATGCATTGGTGCGATTCGCAGCAGCCGCCGCAGAGAAACCTCTGCTCATGCGGATATTTCTTTCCATATATGTCCTCGGTGGACGCGCTCGCCGCATGCCATCGCTGAACAGATGATGGTGCGCTAGTTTAGCGCACTCTCGTAGTAATCTTGAAAACTCTAACGTGCTTGTTATTCAGCAACATGAATGTAGTAGCCAATTGTCCGCAATCACCCTATTTGCAGGAGCAGTTCGCGATTCTGATCATGTAAACAACGAAACAGGTCCGACACACCGAATTTGCCAAGACTCATATCAAAAGCTTTGAAACAAGCTTATGAAAATATATTTTTCACGTTCCCACGCGCATGTCCTCTTACCATTTGCATAGCGACCTCAGTGGATAGGAGGGAACAATCGAAGTATTCGTTGCCATTCTTTCTGCCTTAGTCATTGGCCGAATCAAAATGCTCGTGCACCTCATCAGTGATGTTGGCCGAAGAGCACTTCAAATATTAATCCCCGCCGTGGTTGCTCAGTGGCTATGGTGTTAGGCTGCTGAGCACGAGGTCGCGGGATTGAATCCCGGCTACGGCGGCCGCATTTCGATGGGGGCGAAATGCGAAAACACCCGTGTACTTAGATTTAGGTGCACGTTAAAGAAGCCCAGGTGGTCGAAATTTCCGGAGTCCCCCACTACTGCGCGCCTCATAATCGGAAAGTGGTTTTGGCACGTAAAGCCCCCTAATTTAATTATTTTTCAAAAAATAATAGCAGACTACAAATGGCAGAAAACAACTTCCGTAGCAAACGTTTGTCTCAGTGACAAATGTTTGTCCTGCTGCAAGCAATTACACCTGGTAGCATAATATGAGCGTTTTGCGTTCATACTTAAGGGATCTTTAATTATCACTCATCATTCACTTGTCACAGTAATAGTGAAGATAAAATTCATGTCACGTGCTGCGAAATATAGAAATATATTTATGTTGGCGCACTTGAGCGCAATATGATCAACCTGATTATTAGCACACAAACGTAGCATACACATGTCGCTAAAAACCACCGTGTTCGCTTATTGACTATGGCGTTGGTAGCTTGGAACGAGGTCGCGGGATCGAATCCCAGCCGCGACGGACGCACTTAGATCGGGACGAAACTTATAAACATCGGTTTATTGGATACACTTTAAGAAACCCGAAATGGTTTAAATTATTCTGAAGTCCTTCGCTACGGCGTGCATCAAAGTCAGATTGTAATTTCGGTACGTTATACCCAAGAATGTATTCTTTTTAATGCCGCCAGTTGGGATGGCTCGTGGAGTTATTTGTCTGACGTGATTTAAATTTACACAAACGAGATTGTTGTCGCCAGGCATGGTCTTAAATTTTGTTCCTTTCTACTCTATCTTGTTCAGAGGGTAACACTGAGTAGAATTTCGATGCTTGCAAATTGCAACTGAAGGTTGCTTTTCTGTCCTTTTAATTTGCTATTTCTGCCTACAGCGGATTTCCGGACTGTTTATTTGGCACAAATGAAGATATTGGGATCTAACTTGTGGAAAACGGTTTGAAAAGCGGAACCAGCTATTTGTTTCTCATTGGCAAAACTTCCTAAAGTCCTTGTGAATTCAGGAAACCGGTTTTCAACCTTTTAGAACCGCTTTTCTGAAGCCACTTGTTAAATTTTGTTTTCTAGAAGCAGGAGCATAGCCTGGTAAAAAAATAAAAATTGAAGAACGAGCGCTGCAGACCAATCATACGCGTGCTGTGGACCCAGAGTAGTTGAACGATGGCTCCGGTTCACGCCTTTCGCTCCCGCTGTGATGCTCGCTTGAAGAAGCGCCCGACGGTGAACAAAATACTGCGCACAAACCATTTTGTACGAGGTCAGCTTCTGTTTGCATCGATCATTCTGTCACTTCGCACTGATTGAGCCATCTTGGAAAGGCGTGTGGAATATCTCCGCAGGACCGGGATAACGAGACTGCTGCTTAGGGGTCTTTAAGTAGAGTCTGTGAAATCTGCGAAAGCATTTGTACAACCTGTCGCAGTTGTCTTACCTATGGATTGACTGCTCATGCGTTAAAATGAAGCAAACCAAGAGAAAGGTTACGAGGTTCATTACATTAGTGGCCCGTTTTAAATTGTTTATGTTAGCGATTGTCTGAGAACATTGTGTGGTCCACATGACGAAGTTTAGCAACTCGAAATCTTGCCGGCTTGCACGGGTCTCGGTATACCGTACTATTTTGGCGCACCTGCGCAAGTTTGCCTGAATAGAGCCTGAAACAAAAAATCACCCATTGGAGCATTGACAGCCGCGCTGGGTGACAGAGTTATGCTTACTCTGTTATCAGCTATTATAGGAGTGACAGCCTGAAGTAGGAGAGTTTTACAGGCACTTCACTATTCCACGGCTATTGCGGCAAAATGTATTCAGTTGCCCTACGGGATGTATTAGTGATGGAGCGCTTACCTTTTTAACTAATATTGATACATGTATATTGCGTGCTTCTTCCGGACGATGCACGCGGGCGCCTCGACTCTGGCACGTACGTGTGGCTGATGGCAGCACTGTTGACGTCACTGGAATGTGTACTTCCTGTATAAGTATCGCCGACCGGCACGTTTCTGTTCTTTTTACAGTGCTTACCAATTGTCCGCATGGCCTCATCCTCGGACTCGACTTTCTTACCGTGCATCTAGCTTTGATCCACTGTTTTACCGGTACCATTTTTACCTCGGACTTCCTCTACTCGCACATATTCGGGCTGAGCTGCCGAAGAACTTTAGTACGACCGGGTGTTGGGAGCACACAACGCAACTTAGGAGTTAATAGAAGCTCAAAGATAAGCACAAATTATTAAATTATCAAACTCCAAAGCAGGCAGAAGACTGCTGGATGCGGGAGGCCTTCGTTCTAGCTTCAATCAGGGAGAGACCACGCAACTCGATATTCAAACAAGGAACTCCCTTATTCTGCAACCTTTTCCAATATACGTCCACCCTCAACACAATAAAGGTCGAAGGTTAGCGAGGGCTAAGGCTTTGTTAGACAACATATCCGGAACGGAGGCATTTGTTGACGCAGTGCGACAAGCCAGTGCCACCAAATTTTCCGTAGCAATATTCAGTGGCAGGGGAGAACTCCTCTCCGAAGCTTCTTCGAAGACCTCCTTGGTCGACGTGGCCGAACAGGCTGCTATAATTCTCGCATTACTTAGTGCAAAACGCACCATGTACACGGACTCCCGAGCAGCCGTTAGAGCGTTCGCATCGGGATTCACAGCCAAAGAGGCAGACAGAATTCTGAACGGCAAGCGCCTCTGTGACATTATTCATCACATAATCTGGTTCCCAGCTCACATGGGACCAGACGTATTACCGGGTCACCTGAACCCCAATGAAATATTCCACGACCATGTGCGAGGTTTCATACGCCGAGATGGGACGGTGTCTCGGGTGAGTTCGGGAGAGCTCGTCCACAGTGATTCTCTGGTTACTTTTCACAAAATCACATCTCATTAATGAAGGAATAGGCAGAGTTTTTTCTTCCCCCATCTTAAGCTCAACAGACGACAAACTAGCATGCTTCGCATGCTCGAGACGGGGTCCTACCCCTCTAGGAGCTTTCTGAACATGTTACACCCCGGCATTGATCCGCTCTGCCCAGACAGTGGCACTAAATTTTGCCCATTAAATCACATGCTCTGGCAATGCGCTGTGTTAAAAGATTTTAACCTTAGACAGGACGTCCAGCTCCTAGCTGTCCAGAGGCCAGTGGACGAGCGAAAAGGCGTAGTCTCTGTGTTCCGACATGGGACGAGCCAATGGCTTGGCAGGGACTTACCTAGCAAGCCCCCTGCCTGGCTCCTCAGGACCCCAGTAGAGTTGTTTACTACTAGCATACCTTAGAAGAACACGGCTTTCTGAATTAACTTTGATACCAGAGCGCTAGTGTCATCTTTACATTTTGTGTCTAGTGAATACACTTACTGGGTATCTATAGTAAATCTACGCCAACCAGCACGCATAAGGATACTTTGTTTTATTTGCAAGAGAAATTATGGTTTTAATATTTTTTTCTGCCACTTTGGCCCCTGTAAATGTGGGGCCGCTCATTATAAAATTTGCAGCAGCAATTTACGCTATAGCCTGAGCATTGTGAAACGTTGTGTCGTTGGCCTTGTCTGTAGACATACAAACGGCAACATTGCGAAAGACACAATTCAAATGCACTGAACCACAAAGAACAAGTTTTCAAGCAGCACTGGACAGCTTTAGAGTGAAATCGCTGGTCCAAGGTGTCTAACCTTGTGTCCAATCTCTCCTTATGTCTTGCCTTACTATATTGCGAAGTTTCCGTAGGATAATTTTATTTAGGCCCCTCTTCAAAAGTCGTCATAGTCATGAGAAAGACAGCTGAAAAGTCGTATGATTTGTGGTGCAGCAATCGTGTATCAATTATTCTTATAAATTTTACTTCACTGTTATTGCCTTTACCTTTGACGAAAAATTAAATATGATAGTACGCATGGCCTGGCTTTCCGCGAAAAAATTTGGACCTTTAGTAGGGTTACCACGAAAGGACCATATGGAAAGAACCCGTTAAAGACAGGTTTCTACACTTCAATTATGGCATTGGTATTGCAGCGTACATTTATGGATACGACAAACCTCCCACATCTTTTTTTTATTCGGCAGTTATTTTTGAAAGCGAAGCGGTCAAGTGTATAGGTCGATGAAGACCAGTCCCGCAGATGCAGACGCTTAAAGCAAGCCTGTTTGCATGGATTGATTACACTGTCTCGTACGTTTTCCTCTGCTTATCAAATGCGTTATTTACAAGGCACTTTAAGCCAAAGAGCAAGTTATTTCGGCACGACGACTTTGAATATAACGCATGCGCTGCACGTTTATGCAGCGAAAGACGTGCATCGAGTTTTCAGCTGCCGATAGCTACCGTCGCTGTTTGCCCCCGTCTTCGCAGCGATCTCAGAAATACATGTCCAGTTGGGCATGTAACAAGCAGCAGCAGAAGAGAATTACAGAACCGAGCAACACGATTTCTGATTCACGAAGCACACCCCAGCTTAACGCGTCCAAACAAGCCGTATTTCGAAGAAGACAAATTTCACATCAGGACAGATGTTTATCGTGTGTTTGGGCAGAATAAGTTCCCTAGTCCTCCAGCCATCCACATCTTTTCGGAAAGAAAGACGGCTAGGAACTCCCTAGGTGACAAGTGACGTCAGCAACCGGTGCGCGTATGCCGATAACGAGAGCACTCGGCGTGCATGCTCCAAAAGTCAGACTTGCGATCGACCCATCTGATAAAAGACCCAAGTTGGCGAAGCCACACAAAACGATGTTGCGAAGCTGTAATTTGCAAAAGTTGTCAGTGTCCAAATTCATGCTTTGTTTACGACGCCAATCAGGAAGTGTCAGCTGAAGGTATCGGCGACTCATAAATAAGGAAGAAAAAGGATCGCAGAGATGGTGGGCGAGTATTCCAGGTGATGTACAGGAACAGGGAATTACCGAGAAATCTTGTTTTACAAGCTGCAATTCAATCCAGGGCACGGGCCGTAAGTTAAACACAACATGTAGCCAACAGATAAGACAGAGAATCCGCACTGCACAACACCTTGCCGCGCTTAAGGCCATAATGTTGCTGGCTTCACGTCACGACTTATGCCCTAATGACTGCCTTGGGCAGATACGCCACCTGGAGTTTTCTACAAAAACGTTTCTAGAGGGACGGGGGCATAAGTGTCTAAGGACACTGCAAGTAGAATAGCTCAGCCAGTGCATGCACTTACTTCAAATTTGTCTTACGGCCTCCACATAGTTTTTCTGTTTAAGACAAGAATACTTCATTTGGGGCAAGCTTTGCTAGGGAGAGAGAGAGCTGGTTGTGGATAACCGGTAATGCTATTTGGCTCAAAAGCCTATGAAAATATGTATTGCGCAACACCGACAAGGACGAAAGGGTAGAGACATTGAATAGCGCATTTTTTTTCAGAATAACTTTATTTCAGTCAGACTGGGCAATATACGGAAACTGCAAGTCATGCGCAATAGAGCACCACACATACTAAGTGAAAAAAAAAGACCACATCAACAAAAATGGCGGTATATATATGTACAAGGTGATTACAAGCCCCGCAAGATCCTCTCCTTGCTACCGAACAAAGGCATGGGCGTATCGCCGATGCATGCATTCCCTTTAGAACTGCTGTAATACGCTTCCGTTATTGTACTGGCAGTGGATCCATTGCTTGATTGTTGTCAACACGATATGATACAATGAACAGGGCAATTAGCGTTAATAAGGCATATACGCAAAGGCCCACTGCTTCGCTGTGTTTAGAAAGCTGTGATTGCTTGGAAATGAAGAAAGATAGAGCGTTAAATGAAGGGTCACAATAACGGGTGAAGTAACCTCGCCCACTAAGACTGTAGTCTCGTTGAAGAAAGCCTCGTGGCGCAGCTAGCACCCAAATTACTCCAACAGATACCAATATAGCAGCTATTCGAGAATGGACTGACGAGACTCAGAACCCGTGAGTTCTGAGAACCCGTGTGTTGCTGGGTTTATTTCCCGATAAGTCTGCCACACATCGGCTATCGAGAATAGGCCAAGAATGGTATTAAATAAGAGCAGAACAGCTAGTCAGGCTCAGAAAAAAAGCTAAGTAAACATTTTGTGAAACGAAGGCAAAATTGAAATAACGTAATCTTTTGAAATTTTCAGATTTTTTGTAAATATTACCGAGAATTTGACTTCCCTGGTGTTAACAGATCACAATTTGGGAAAGTGTGTCGGCAGTGTAGCATCTGCATATCTGGTTGTGAATTTAGCACGTTGGGTGATGCTTGAAGCCATGCACGACCATCGATTCCTCATCCCGTAGAGTTTTCTACATTTACTAGGGGCGACTCTGGCACAGCATTCCTACAGCCACTATGGGAGTGATGGGCAGCGCATGAATTCATCGCATCTTTGTGCTTGGGGCTTCAGACGTTCTTGTGTCTTCGTTTCACGCTCTACCTGATCCTAAATTAGCCTAAATTTCAAAGCAATTTCTGTTTACTGCAATTCATATGGTAATATGACTCCAACACGCAAAATCATTGCTAGTTGCAGTTCCTCTGCTTGTCCATGCGTCCATGGTGTTTATCTCATGATCAAAATGGATAATCATTCAGATTGGGTGGCGTTAAAGGAAGGAGAGCGAGGCAGTTATCGCCGCGGGTCTAGGCTCTTTTCATCTTCCGCTCCTAAGATGAGGCGGGAAAAGAAACGGCGCACACCAGCGCAAAAGTGGAACACATGCGGTAATTGAGCAGCGAGTTCTCAAGATATTCGCGTATGTCTCGTGTACTCCTTGATTACGCAGTAGCTCTATGACTGCTCGTATCTTTACTGAATACATTGCCTTTTTGTTATCTTTGAAAGCGATATAGGTAGTTTTATTGTACTCCGCAAATTTTTCAATTACCTGGTTGATGACATCGACGCGATACATTGTTGAATATCTCTTCCTGAAGCCATTCTGTTCTCTCGGTTGATTAGGGTGAATTGTTTCCCTGACTCTATTGGGAATTATCTTGGTGGATGACTTATACAATGCTTAAAGCATGTTAATCGATCTATAGATCTTCAATTCTTTAACGTCCCCCTTCTTGTGGATTAGTTTAATGTTGGAATTCTTCCAGACTCGAAGTTGAAGCATTTTGTCACAGAAACAGGTTTTATATTCATTCATTCTGCATACAATGAACGACTGGAACCACCTTCCTGATAACATCGTCTCAATCGAAGACAGCGCACTTTTCCGCCAAAACTTGTTTGATGTTTTTTTTCAAATATGACCACGTTACCTAATGCGCAGTATTTGCCCATATGCTCTAGCCCTGTATTTTCCCTTTGCCAAGTTCAGAAGTCGCTAGGAAATAACTTGAATTTTATGATGTCCTTGTTGGTTGATTTCTTAATGATTACGTCCACTGCACATGTCACTTGCATTATATAAATTTGTTGCAATTGTTGTTAATGCTTTACGCATGTACCTCACTCCAGTCTGTAATGCCTCGGTGCTTGAGGGTATGCGACATGAAATAAATAAATAAATAAATAAATAAATAAATAAATAAATAAATAAATAAATAAATAAATAAATAAATAACATAGCGTCTAAAGAAAAGCCGGCGAGCTCTTCAAGCATACGTACTCCTTGTATGATTTACTCGACTGTTATTCTATCTTCTCCTGCCGCCATTCCCCCGCTCATGTCTTGCAAGACCCTTCTAACTTCATCGATAGTTATACAAGGAGAATCTGTATCCTGGCCATCACTACTTGAAATAAAGGTAGCGTGGTTGCTCTAGATACTCGGCTGGTCAGTATATGATTCTTGTGTTGCCTTTAGTATATGGTCGTAATTGCCGATAACGTTGCCCTGTTTGTCTTTTAGCACATATATCTTGCCTTGTCCTATGCTGTTTTCTTCTCACTGATTTCGTGCCATATTCTAATTCTTCCAGAATATTTCCCACGTTGTAATTGCGAATGGCTCTTACGTTCTCCTTGTTCATTAGCTTTGTCAGTTCAGCGAATTATATCCGGTCTCTTGCTTTGTCGTTTCTTTATTATCTACTTTGTTACTTGGGAGCGCTTGCCTACTACTAATTGCCTCCATCTTCATCTAAAACGGCATATTTGCTAGCACCAGCGTGAATTTGTCGGCTCTTATCCTCACTGCGTCTTCGTTGCGCAAAAACCAGTGCCACTGGGACCCAGTGTGCCGGATTATGGGCCCTATGCAGCGCGCTGGACGCTGGGGCGCTGGGAATGCTCTGGGAAGGCGGGGCGTACTGGGAGGCACTGGCTACTCGTGCGAAAAACAGCTCTAGCGCGTTAAATATGCGGTGCCTGGACACCGTATATATTTTTTTGAATGCAGGAAGCAAGGAAGAGCGCTTTAGTGCAATAAAAAAAACGAAAAAAAACATAATTTCTCCTACAGGGATTCGAACGACCGACCTAGAGATCCCCAGCCCTTCACTTTACCACTACGCCATGCCATCACACGCAAATTCACGGATAATTTGCCATGTCAAACCCGAGAAGCAGTTTGTTTCGCAGAGCTACGTCTCGTACAGACATGGTTGATGCGCTATCGCCCAGCAACTAAAACTCACGCCTGTACCAGAAATAAAAAGTGGCTGTCCGTATTGAGCAGTATGCTTGGAAGTGCCACAACATCGATTTTCACTTGCGATTGCTATTTTAACTACCCGCGCCGAGATCGCTCCCCACCGAAGCTTAGGCCTAGCGTATCCGCCGAGTCCATCCTCTGGGAGTATCTAGGCGCAGGAATCAAGAAATCTAACAAGGGTAAATCACTCTATATGTCAGCTTTCGCATCGATGTTCTTAAATAAACATTTTTTTATGTCTACAGTGCCAGCATAAGAAGCGATGACCGCAGATGTGACGCGTCATAAACACAGATATGTGTGCTATCGCCGAAGGCTCCCAGCACTAGCCCGCGCTTCTCTGACGAAGATCTATGACTAGCCAGGCGTCTTCACTGAAAGGCATCACTGCACTAAGGAAACGGTGCATATCCTTTGCGTGAAGAACCAGAAATGGCTATTGAAATCGGCAGTAACAGGCCATACACCATTCCGGGTCGGCGGTTCATTTAGGACTTTTTTTCGAAGTTAAAACAGCAATCGCAAGTGAAAATCGATGGTGTGGCACTTCCAAGCATACTGCTCAATACGGACAGACAGACAGACAGACAACGAACTTTATTTAGTCCTGAGGAGCTACTTTCAGGACCTCCTAACGGGAGGCCATTGTAGCCGCTGGCCGCGCCCACGTAAAGGACAGAACGCCGTGACGCTCCGCTCTTTCCTGGGCCCTCTGGATAGCCTGGGCTTGCTTTCGGAGTACCATGCTTCTGATGGCCTCCTCCCATTCGGCTTCGCTGGAGAGGAAGTCGTTAGGCAACGCGGGACATCGCCAGAGCATGTGAGCCATTGAGCAAAAGGTTTCAGTGCAGTCAGGACAACTAGGGTCCACATCCGAGTACATCCTACTGAGGAATCCCCGCGACGGGAAAGATCCCGTCTGCAGCATTCTAAGTGTAGCTGACTGACCTCTACTGAGCTTCGGGTGAGGCAGAGGATAAATTCTCCGACCAAGTTGGTAATGTTTAGTGATTTCATTAAATGTGAGGAGTGGATCGTTCTGCTGAGGCCCTTCCTGCCCCTCCGGAGCCTCCAGACCGTCGCGGCGCGTTAGTTCTCGAGGACGGTCGTGGGCAAGCTCGTTGAGGTTTGGGAATCCCTCGAGAACGTTCGTCCCCATGTGTGCGGGGAACCACGTGATATAATGAAAACCGGGGCAAGCCCTTTTCTCTAAAATGAGGCCGCTTCTCGTGCGAGGTTACCCGACTCGAAAGCTCTGATTGCGTCTCTCGAGTCGGTGTAAATGTAAGAACGCTCTGGATCACACAAGGCCAGCGCAACCGCAATTTGCTCTGCTATACTCGCGGTGGCCGCTCTGACCGAAGCCGAGGACCGAAGCACCCCCCGCCCGTCTACAACCGACAGCGCGAACACTCTCCTGTTCCCGTACTGCGCCGCATCGACAAAGACCGCGGAGTCTCTGTCATCCCTAACTTTCTTCAATATGGCTCGTGCACGGGCTTTACGTCTACCCTCGTTATGCTGCGGATGTACGTTCCGCGGGAAGGGCCTCACCAGGTATGTCGCCCGCGTTTCTCGTGTCAATGTTATACGCCGGTCCTCCATTATCCTAGGAGCCATGCCAACCTCGTCGAGAATTCGCCTGCCAGCTTGGGTCGACGATAGCCTAACCACCTGGGCAGTGACCTGTGCCTCTACGATCTCGTCTATGCTATTGTGCATACCGAGTTGATCTAGCCTGTCGGAGCTCGTGGCAATAGGCAAGCCTAGCACTTTCTTGATGCTCTTGCGCATGAGTGTATTTAATTTGGTCTTTTCCGTTTTTGTCCACACTAGAGCTGACGCCACATAGTTAATATGGCTCATGAGGAACGCGTTGTACATACGAAGGAGGTTGTCTTCACCTAACCCCTTCTTTCGGTTGGACACCCTAGAAATTAGCCGCAACATATTCTCTGTTTTAGCTGTAACGTGGGTAATTGATCTGGCATTACAGCCCCTCGCGTCTATGAGCAGGCCTAGGATCTTAACTGAGTCGACTCTGGGAATTTTCTGCCCATTATTCGCGTACGATGCCACGGGTAGCTGGTTGAGGGGTGTCAGACCCCGAACCCCTTGCCTTGCGGGTCTGTAAAGCAACAGCTCCGATTTACTCGTAGACAGCTTGAGACCCGTGTCCGCGAGGTAAGCCTCAGTCTCGTCCAAGGCCGCTTGTAGAGCTTGCTCCATTTCAGCGAGGGAGCCCCCTGGGCACCTGATCGTGATGTCATCTGCGTAAAGTGCGTGACCTATGCCCTGGAGGCCGCCCAGCCTATCTGATAGACCCTTCATGACGATATTGAAGAGCAGTGGCGAGATGACTGATCCCTGAGGGGTACCCCGAGCTCCCAATTCGTACACGCTCGACCGAATCTGACCCACCTGAATAGTAGCAGTTCTATGCATGAGAAAGGACCTGACGAAGGCCTGGAATTTGACTCCCAGGCCTATCCCGGCCGTGGCTTGCAGAATGTATCTATGAAACACTGTGTCGAACGCCTTAGTGAGATCCAGGGCGAGAATCCCTCTCACGTCCCGGGTGCCGCTATCAAAGATTTGCTTCCTTAGCATTAGCATAACCTCCTGCATCGATAGGCCGGGCCGAAAACCAACCATATTATGTGGGAAAAGGTTTTGGCGCTCTATGTACCCGGAAACCCGGTTCAAGATCGCGTGCTCCGCTACCTTGCCTATGCACGAGGTTAGTGATATTGGCCTCATGTTGTCCAAATGAAGAGGTTTTCCTGGTTTAGGGATGAGTGTCACTATAGCCGACCTCCATCCGTCAGGCACCTGTCCTGTCTCCCATACCCTGTTGACCTCCTTAGTAAGTAGTTCCACTGCTTTATCGTCCAGGTTTCGTAATAGCCTGTTAGAAACTTTACCCGGACCCGGAGCCGATCTGCTGTTTAAATTGTAGATCACCGCCCTGACCTCTGATTTTGTGAAAGGCGCGTCCAGTTCCTCTACCGTCGCGCACTCGATCTGCGGATAATCGTCTTTTTGCGTCGGCCCTATAGGAAGGTATCTATCCGCGATCGCATTCAAAAGTGACTCTTCACTACCTCCCTCCTGTTTGTGCCGGTGTATGACTTTACTAAGTGTTTGCCTTTGATTATGCTTTGTCTGCGCGTCACCCAGGAGGTGCTTGAGGAGGTTCCACTTCCCTCCTGAGAGCATGGACCCGTCTACTGCCGCGCAGACCTCGTCCCATTGTAGCCTATTGAGCTCCGCACAATATCTCTCAATCTCTCTAAGCTCCGCAACCTTTTTCCTCAGCCTACGATTGACCCTTGTGTTTTCCACCTCATCAGAATTGACGATTTCGCCTCCAACAGATGCGCTAGGTGCCGATCCACTCTTGGGACCTCCGCTTCTGTTTGTACTACCTTAGTAGCCTTCTCGACGTCCTCTGTTAGCGATTCGATAGCCTCGTCAAACGAGGAAAATGTGCTCGTTCGCTCCTTCCTAAGTTTCCTGAACTCGTCCCAATCCGTGACTCGAAATACCCTGGCCGGTCGGGCTTCCACCGTCAATGTTACCGCTACTATGAAGTGGTCACTGCCCAGGTTCTCCTGCTTATTGGCCCACGTTACGTTACCTACGTTCCTTACACAGGCCAAATCAGGCGTTGTGTCTCGCGCAACTGACGTGCCCAGCCTAGTGGGGAACCCTGGGTCCGTGATTACCGAAAACGCAAGATCATCCAGGATCCTCGCCAGATTCTCTCCTTTTACAGTCCGTCTGACGTAGCCCCATGCATTATGAGGGGCGTTAAAGTCCCCAGCAACTATCAGAGGAGAGTGTTTGGCTATCGAAGTCGCCTTCCTAAGCAGGGAGTTAAACGTCTGTCTCTGGTCCGACGGCGGGCTATAGACATTAAGCACAATACGGACAGCAACTTTTTCTTTCTGGTACAGGCGTGAGTTTTAGTGGCTGGGCGCTAGCGCATCAACCATGTCTGTACGAGACGTAGCTCTGCGAAACAAACGGCTTCTCGGCTTTGACATGGCAAATTATCCGCAAATTTCCGTGTGATGGCGTGGTAAAGTGACAGGCTTGGGATCTGCAGGTCGGTCGTTCGTATCCCTGTCGGAGCAATTTCATTTCTTACGTTTTTTTTCTTTTTTTATTGCACTAAAGCGCTCTTCCTTACTTTCTGTATTCAAAAAAATATATACGGTGTCCAGGCACCGCATCTTTAACGTGCTAGAGCTGTTTTTTGCACGAGTAGCCAGTGCCTCCCAGTACGCCGCGCCTTCTCAGCACCCCAGCGTCCAGCGCGCTGCACTGGGCCCATAATCCGGCGCACTGGGTCCCAGTGGCACTGGTTTTTGCAATAGGGGTGGCTTGTTTCTTCGTGACTAATTTTACACTTGCTCTCCTAAAATTGAGGGAAATCCTAGGCCTCAGTAACATATGGTCACTGCCCTTCACCCTACCTAACACTTGTATATTATGCACTATGCTGGCATCAGCAGAGGTTATGAAATCTATTTTATTTCTGGTGTCTCGATTAGGGCTATTCTATGTCCACTTATTATTTTTCTTGGGCGACTCATAATTACCGGCAGAGTAGACATTTTGCCGCTAGGTGATCTTTAATATTACCCAGACACGCATACGCAAAGTTGCATTTTGAAGCGACTTTGCATATGACGCGGATGCTTTTGATGAGTTTTGATGCGGATGCTATTCCCTCTATACGATATGCGTAGCACTGTCCACTTCTGGCAGATTTGATGACTTTTGAAACCATCGTAACTACGACGTATTTCAAAAGATTGCTACTATAGTCTTTCTGCATTTGATTCCCGTGCTACATTTAGTTCTCCTAGAGCAATTCTTTATATTGTCCCATTAAGTGTTACCTGAAAACAGTGATCTTTTATTAACAACCTTCGGACATTTTTATCACTTTCCATTAAAATTACATTCATATGCTTTATTCGTGCAATGTTTAATCAAGGCGAGTGTCTGAATTTCTAAAACCTTATGGTCGCTCTGGGCACTTCCGAGCGCGCGCTTTTCCCAGTGGTAAATTTTTATATATTTGAACTAGAAGTTCGGTGTAAACAAAATTTAGTGCTAGCGTTATTCACAGTCTCTTATTTTGTGCTTGCTGTTCCACTTACTTTCTAGTAATTGATAGTACTCTCTGTTATAGTTTAGCCGGTATAATACCCTAGTGAAACAGTGTCTATGGCCTGCAGAAATATTCTCTACGTCTTGGAATTCTCATTTATATAATTTTGAAATTATGGTAACTACAGACATGATATTGTTACGTAGAGTAATGACAAAAAGTCAGCCTTGGAGTTTTACTCGTTGCTCAAATTAGCCATTGCGGCGATGACCAGTTTCTCCACTCCCTCGCATTCTATACGCTGCTTCCGACACTAGGTAGCCTTATACAGACATTAAATAAGAGTGCAAGGCAGCAGTTCATAAATGTTCCGTCGACACTGTATGCGCGAAGTACGTCTGAAAGTATGGAGCTACGGTGGGTACTCAATTTGAAGGCAAACACCTATGGGCATTCTAAAAAGTTTAAGTTAAATTTATAGAAAGCAGGATATCGAAAAAAATTTATGTATTAAAGCAGAGGGGCGCTCTTTACCAGACGAACAGTTTGCTTTCAGAACAGTCTGCTTTCAGTAACTGTCCCGTTCATGGGAGAGAAGCGCCCAATTGGTCTTGACCAGCTTGTGGCGGTTCCTCGCTGACACGGAGGCCTTTCCGCAGGGGATTCGGGCCCCGTGGTCCAGAATCTGCCAGGTGACGGAGAGCTGTGTATATAAAAAACAACCATTACGATTTACATATTTTATTGAAGCCCACAAGCTCGCAAGCATCCACACGTTCATATACCTTGGTGTTACTTTCACCCCTGATCTGAAATGGCATGCTCGCATTAAATGTATAACCAACATGGCGTTGGTTTGGTTTTATTAAAAGAAACTTACTAGATGCAACTAAAGAATTTTAATTAATGGCATACAGATCACTAATAAGGCCTCTACTCGAATACGCCTCGGTAGTGTAGTCACCAGATCATTCCAAAGACACAGACATGCTTGAGTCTATTCAGAAAAAAACTATAAGGTTTATATATAATCGTTATGACCGCCATTTCTCACCGACATCACATGCTAGTAAGCTGCTACTAAAGCCTCTGGCCCATAGACGTACTTGTGACCGCATTGTTGTGCTACATAAAATTGCGCATGCGACAACTTATGTCAATGCACCTATTGTTTTCACTAACCCTTCTTCTCGGCCCACCAGAAGAAGCCATCGTCTTAACATTGTTCCTTTTAATTCGTCGATTGATTGTTTTAGGTTTTCCTTTTTTTGCAGATACAATTGAAATTTCTAATGGCCTTGAGGGGCCCTTGCGCGAGTTATCGAGTGTTGAATTTGCCGACCTATTGCCTAATTATGTTAAGTAATCAACTTGCTCTTCCTGATAGTGTTTTTATATTGTTAGTTTTCTTTCTGCCGCTAAAATGTATTCTTCAATTGATTGACATATGTATGCACTCACTCCTGCAATACCTTGCTATGCAAAATGGCAGTATATGTAAATAATAATAAATAAAAAAAATTGGACTAAACAAATTTGCCTAGATAGGTGGCATAGCACCCGCGGCGATTTAATTTTTTTTAAAATTGAAGTGTATGTGAAATTTGTCGGATTAATATTCAGGAAATGGTGTTCCTACGAAACTGTTTTTGGAATGCCATGGTGCTTTCCTAGAGAAACTACCGAGGACCAACGTATCCACATTTAGTTTTATACAGTCTAGGTCGTTCATCCGCCATTGTGGCTTAGCGGCTACGGTGTTGCGCTGCTAAGCACGAAGTCGCGATATCAAAACTCGGCCACGGCGGCGGCATTTAGACTGCGACGAAATGCAAAAGGCCCATGTGCCGTGCATTCGGTGCACGTTTTCAGATTGCGAGGTGGTCAAAATTCATACCGCGTCCCTTAAAATCAAATCGCGATTTCGGAACGTGAAACCCTAGAATTCATTCCAATTCGGCCCATGCCGTTAACTACGCGGATGAACTGCTAGAACTAGCCATGGCCTACAGATATTTTTAGGCTGACCAAGTGAAACTGAACTTTATAAATATCTGTTATATTCAGCATGTCAAACGCAGTATACCGAAAAGTGTGCGCCTCCTGTGAATGCCTTAGCGCGTGAAACTAGTGGCATAGGTAGTGCCTTCATAACCTTCGCGAGCATTGTGCACCAGCTGGTACATGCAGGCGTCCGCCAGTAGATTACAAACGTGTAATTGACCGCGTAATCCTCCAGCCCGGCAAACGAGCGACACCCTCGATCACACCGGATCCCACTATCCCGCGGTCGCAGTCGCTCGGACAGACATCGTCACTTCGAGTACGTCCGCCGCCGGGGCTTTAGTGAGCGTGCATGTAAGAGCGTGCGCCCATGCGGCGCCTGCGCATGCTACGCCCTGACGCTTGCGCGCCGAATTAGCGGCTTTAGGAAGCCGCCGATCATGGCGAGGGCCATCTACGCATTGCGCGAGCGTCAGAGTCGTGATTCTTGTAGTAGCGCCGATGGGCAGAGTGGAGGGGCCGTGTTCTTCGGGAGGAGCGTGCCCTCTGGTTTGGCGTGGAACATGAAAGGAACCGCCGCTCGCATAGTGCCCGTGCGCACACCGCGAACAATATACCCCTCCCCCCCCTCACAGGTACACACGCACTTATTGCGTATCGCAGTTCTTTTTCTGTAGCAGTTTCCTCACGACGCCGGTATACCGGCGTCGTGAGGAAACCCCCGACTATATTTGCTGCTATAGTAGCAAATATAGGCGGGGATACCATAGTTTCTTCTACATCTGTTACGTCCAAAATGACGGCGTCTGTTAACTCGCAAAGCGACAAGGGATTCTGGCTTCTCGCAGCGTGGGATTTACTCTGGAGGTAAGCATTATGTAAGAGAGATTTTTGAGCAGGTTATGTTTTCACTCTGCTGAATTTCTAATCACACCTGAACAAGCGGGAAGGACAAGCTGCGTACGTGAACTTTAGAAGAGTCGTCCCTGTGAGTCTTTTTCTTTCTCTTTTTGTAATCGTACTTCAGGTTAGCACCATAATGATTCCAGCTATTATGCCATAGAAGAGTAGTAACTGGTGCCAGTCTCTTACCAAATGCCGGTAATAATAATGATGACGACAGAATAAAGGAAGTACCAGAAGCAGTGTTTTCCAAGAGCGTTTATTGCGAAGCAAGCAATGCCAGAACATGAAATACAGAGCGCATCTATAAATAAACCTAATAAATTTTGTGTGGACTCAGTGCACTTGTGAAACCACGGGCCATATAACGTAAAACTATTCCAATATGTTTCTATTCCAATTTCCTGACGTCAAATTTGCGTAACCACTGACGCAAGCACCCGGCGGTCACCCGCAAGGCTGTCTGAACACACCAATCAAACGCTCTCCTCGTTCATAGGAGATCACTTTTCTTTGCTTGAAAAACGAATAACATTGCCTACACTGAGCGGCTTGTCGTATCTAATTGGCTGACAAGAGGCGAGGAGAACGCTCAAGTGAAGAGGGATTCACTGGGGCAGAGCCAGTGCACTGAAAATCGATAACCGGATGAAGAGGGTGGTGCCGGCGTCTGCGATTGGTCGGCTTTCCCTTACTTAGCTTGTCGTGGCTGGTCGAAAATCGCGGCGGCATGCAATGGAAGCTTAAGAATGACGCTAAAACTGACCCCCAACAAAGAAGAGTTGGCAGAATGAGGTAGTAAATGTGCCGAAAGTGCTTGAAAACGTTACACGGTCACGCAAGAAGTTTTATTATATGCAAATACACCCATGCTCTCCGGCAGGTGCGAGTAGCCAGCGTCTCAGCGATCGGTGGCAGGCATCTTTTATTCGTTTCGGAACGGGGCAGCCCGCGGCTATTCCGAAAAAATTGCACTTTTGTTCGGCATATTAATGCATCTTTATCGCGTACACGTCACTTTGACGCGGTACGTTTTTGCGGTTTTGTGACGTCGCGTGAGAGGCAGGTGAAGTGGGTGCAGCCCGAAAACATTTTACCAATAGCCGAGGACTAATGGCGAAAAGGGGTCGAATCAGGAAGAACTGTTATTCTTTTTTCTGTCAAATCATGCATAATCATTGTGTACACATCATATCAGATGGGGAGGGATTGCGGTTTTCTTGACGTCGCGTGACAGACAGGTGAAATAGGGATGGTCGAAAAAAGTTTTCGACCAATCGCGGAGGACTGATAGCAGAATTGGAATAGAAAAGTTTGGAATAGTTTTACGTTATGGCGCCCCACATGTGAAAGAAGCTATATGTTAGAAACAACCTGCAGATGCCTAAGCGCCAAACTTGAACAAAGCAGTAATTTTTGTGGCAGCAGTGTTCCTAGTGCACCCTGCACAGTCTAGGTCACCACGCTTCACGGTGCCGGGATCCAGAGTTGTACGAGCTCATTAGATGGGATAGAGACATAACACAACTGTGTCATCAATATTGCTATTGCACTGCCTTAGGCGACCGCTCTGACAGTGCCCATTGTGAAGCATTTAGACCCGGCCGCACGACATTGTAATCAGATATAAACCACTCTGTGAGCTGCCAACCTACGTCAACTGAACAAAGCTAGAAGAAGCCCTTCAGGCCATCGTCCTCTCTTTGTTGCACAGTCTCCGATTAAAGTTTCGAATGACAGAAAACACGGAGCTTTGTGTGCCTGGTCACCTTATCTGGAAATAAAGAGGACATCATCTCTGGCGCCAGGCCACTCGCCTTAATACAAGATATCTATTACGAAACAAATTTAATACACCGTCCTAATTTTTTGTTCTCTTGTATAGCAAGCACGCGTACACGCGCGAGGACTGTTCACCATTGTACCAGTAATAATTGCTTCGATAACCTTATTTTGAAGCGCGTGACCAATGTCTAGCTCTTTCTGTTCCAGCGTTGTTTATGGCATCTCACTTTTTTTCTTCATCCTACCAAACGTGCTTCTTGTTTTGTTTGCAGCGAACTGGCACCGCTGAATCCTCGTGGTGTATTACATAGAGAAACATACGGCACTTCCGCCGTCAAGATGGCAACACTGTGTAGATTTCCCTAATTAAATTAAATAAGCTCACGAGAGCGGTGAATCACGGCTCGGAGAAAAAGCGCCGCTCAGTGGCTCGGCGCCCGTATCCGTCTTTCGAGGAAAGAGGTTCGCGACCCACGACCCCCTGAGTTGTTCCTTCTTCGCTCTGGGCACGCCCACACATTTTAATTTTTCAATACGTAGCATTGCCTGATGTTTATTTGTCGATCATGGCGAAACCTCTACCACGACGGGTTGATTTAGTATCGATTTTCACAAGAATTCCCCCGACGACTTCATTCTCTGGGCAATAATGTGCGAAAACCCGCCTGATGGTCTTCAAGTCCTTCTTCAAGGATAACCAGGTTTTAATATTTTGTAGAAAGCTGGCTGAAAATGTTTTGCGCATGGTCGATGCGTCGCACCTATAAATATTGCGGAAAGGTTCGTGCCGGTATTTGTTGCAGCGAATGTTATAGGATGATTCATAACTTCAGCTCGACACACACTTCGACGATGGTGACGATAAATATTTCGAACAACGTTGCGAGTTTCTGTGGTCGTATTCGCTATCTATATTTAGCATAATAATTTGACGTTGATATTTTATACCGAGGGCTCCCTGAGTCGGTCATTTATACGTCCGCCCCTTTGGCCAATGTAAACATTACCGCAGCGGAGCGGAATCTTCTAAACGACTTCAGTGGTGGAAGTCACCAAGGAGATTACACGTCTCTTCTCACATGCATGTTTTTTTAATTTTCTTTTCGCTGTGATTGCGTATTAGAGAGCACAACATCGCAAGCTTACAGGGCGCCGTGAAAACTACGCCAAGCTCATGCTTGCGTACAACTTTCTTCAGGTTGTGCGAAACTGCATGTATGTAAGGCATCACCACAACCTTTTTTTCGTTTTCACTTTTCCTGTGCGGTTGCGGTGGTTGCCATTTCGAGTTTCTTTAAAAGCAACCCCCCCCCCCCCTCACCTCCCAATCACCAAAAGACCGGGAAAGCCCGAGCTTTTGAGACGTGACACCTGCAAACTGAAACTGCGCTCGACCTTGTGGAAAAAGCACTGTCTCAAATCCGAATTGAGGCACCACAAGGCAATCGTCATTTGACGAGCTTAATGTATGAGGTGTCGTAAGGTAGAATGCTTTTCTTAGAGCGTGGTAAATATTCCCAACAAACATGGTCGTTCCACTTAAATTACAAAGCAGTGTCTAAAAACTGCAACACACCACTGGCGGGAAGTTCAAGGGTAAAAGACGAAGAACATGAAGTATTATTAAAAGATCTAACAACTATTTGCTGCTGAAAGGGGCGTTTAGTCATTCGGTACACTTAAAAAAAGCAAGAAAGTCATCAACGTATCTGCACACTTCTAAAACATGCATTTCTACAGGTTGAGGTTTCAACTGGTGGTCCAATTTGGCTAAAAATATATCACGCAGCACAGGCACGACATAAGAGCCGATGCATTTGCCCCTATTTCGTACGCAGGTATTGTTGTCGTAGCTTACATTCGTGGAGCACAAATAACACTTCAATAATCCCAAAGAAATGGCCACATCGACTAAGGAGGCGTTTTGACAGGGCACTACCCCTTGAGAGTAAATCGCATCACGGACTGCTAAAATCAACTCATCGTGCGGCACAGAGTAGAAAATTTCCTCATCGTCAATAGTGATGCCTTTGGCACTAGTATCTTCTTGCGTGTGATTTTGCTTGAGCTTTGTATCAGCCTTTTGACTGCGCATGTGCGGCCTTCCGCTCCCTCGAAAGCCCTTCATTAAACTGCACTTGTAAGTGAGTGTCTGTCTGGTCCCCTCCGTTTCTTCTCGCCGTATTTCCGCTCAGCGACACTGCAGCATTGAGATAAATACACAGTAGTTTCAGTTAGGATGGTCAATCACCATACTTATGCATGTCTCGCTGGTACCATGGAACTGGTGGTTTACTCGGTGGTGAGACTTCAGATAGCTTCCTGGAGCAAACCATTTCAGTGCCGCAAAGGACATCCCCACAGGTGTAAACAAAAATAAGTGGCTTGATTCCCAAGCCCTATTCTCGGAGCGTATAGATTACGATAGTGCAAATATTATAAAGCGCTGTTATTTTTGATAAAAGCATCGTGACTGTATGAAAGGCTGTGATCCTTGCCAGATTATTGTAATACAGATTATTGTAATGATAAATTATTATGTATTTTGATTCTCAAGTTTTCTATCCTTTCAGCTATGCAGAGTAGCCAACCAGACAGTTACTCTGACTGATCTTTCTGCCTTTTTATCTCTTATTCTATCTCTGCTCTAAGGGGCTACAGGCGGTTTGCAAGGTCACAGGTATAATTCTACAGACAGCGTGCAAGGAAAGTCAAATTTGCGCATTATAGTGCATAGGCCATTTAAGTATGCCATTTGTGCGCTATTGAGCTGCTCCTGTTCTCAAGTTTTCATGAACTGTCGAGTAGTGTGTTCTACCTAAATATAGGCGCTACCAAGCGTCATTGAAAAAAAAGTGTTCACGCACAGAACTGTAAAAAAGAATCTGGCAAATATCTTACAATAGAATAGGAGAGGGGTCAAATCCACCATTGCACTGCGTCGTCCTGTTTTTAACCAAAAACTACTATCACGTTGTTGTTATATCATATTGTGAGAAGCCAACAAACAATGACATCGAGGAGAACATAGGGGAAATTTCTTGTAATTACTAATTCAATTAAATAAATGATAAATTAATGGCAATGAACATGGATGAAAAAACAATTTGCCGCAAGTGGGGAACGATCCCACATCTTCGCATTACGCGTGTGATTCAATTAGTAAGTACAAGTAATTTCCCCAATGTTTTCCTTGGTGTCTTTGTTGGCTTCTCATGACATGAATAATAAAAATCGGGCGCCTCGGCTAAGCCCCTTTCTACTTGTCGCTATGATATGCTACCCAATTGTTCACAATGCCACTCTGCATTCGAGCACTGAACTGCCCACTTAAACAACTTATGCAATACTATTGTCTTAGGAATACATCATTGTACCAAGACATTCGTTCCTCGAAAGAACAGAAAATTCGGAGTAGAATTGAGTGCTTCCGAATGGTCTGGCGAGAGGAATTGACGTATGAGCGGTCATAATTTCTCGACGGACTTTGAGCGGGTAGACGCGCGCAAGATATTGTTACGAAATATGTTTATTTAGGGAGTGAGACGAGGTCCAGGATGAAGCCACAGGGAAGGGCCAGCCGGCGCAGAGTATACCGAGCCAACGCACGCCCAGCCTCCTTCCTCTTTCTTTGCCTCAGTCGTGCAGTGCTGCTACATTTTCCCTGGCGGCAGACGACGCTCGCTGAGCGTGTTAGAGGGACCTGTGATGGTACTGTTGGAGTCAGGCCTCCTGAACAACTTGCGTCGCACGCGAACGCCGATTACATGCCGCCCCTTTGGCGACGACATAGCCTACATCACTCAAGCGACTGAGTATAAATGATGGTCCCGTGTAAGTGGAGTGAAGCTCGCGGTACAACCCCTTTTTGCGAACAGGTGTCCACAACCAAACATAGTCACCGGGAGTAAAGCTGACGGGGATATGCCGTGCATGGTAGCGAATCTTACTGTTGCCTTTTGAGGACAACGTTCTAAGATGCGCCAGTCGACGTGCTCCTGCAGCATGACACAGAGTTTGGGCGATTGAAGGATCTTCTTGACACGATAAATGTAGAATAGTGTCAAGAAAGCTCTAGAGAGTGCGTGTGTATAGTAGAAAAACAGCGCTTATCCAGTAACTCCGTCCTTGGCACTATTGTACGCGTACGTGTCGGAAGGCAAGACGGCGACCAAATTTTTCTCTGGTCAGCGGTGACATACACTGATAGCATGTCGGTAAGGGTCCAAAAGCATGAGGTGTCTTTGTGAAGGAGAGAGTTGAGGGGAGAGGCAAGCTGTTATCATAGATGTTCATCTATGATAAACCACTGAAAATGTGAATAAAGGCCCAAAACATTTGGCAGGTATTTCTCCGTCTCTGGCTGTGTTAAGTCGCAAAGGGCTCCTATCTTTTAGGAGCCTAGTATGACGCCTTGATGCTCACCAAAGCGACATTTTTTGTAGTTTAAAATAATGTAAGCTTGCTTGATACAGTCAACAACGACCGACGATGCTGATTGTGCTCATGAAAGGGCCAGCCGTATAAAATGACGTCGTATCAATAAGACATGCAGATTTCTAATTTGAGTCCGCGGAGCCCGGCATGCATGAATCGCTCGAATGTAGGCGGAGCGCTGCACAAGCCAAAGGGCATAACGTTCTACTCGAAGAGGCGATCAGCTGCTACAAAGGCTGTCTACTCCTTCTCTGATGGGTGCATTGGAATTTGCCAATTCCCTCACCGTAAATCAGCAGAAGAAAAATATCACGCGGATTGGAGGCAGTCGATGGCGTCGTGTATTCGTGGTAGGCGGACATGCCTTTCTCTGTGACGGTGCTTAGGCAGCCTTAGCCCGCTGAAAATCACTATGAGTTGTATTTTTGCTCAACTAGGATCACAGGAGCAGCTGAGGGGCTACATTATTCCTGGATAACTCCCTCCCGTAGCATTTATTCGGCTTGTTCGGCGATGACTTTTCTCTCTGATGGTGAAACGTGATAAGGCTTCTGACGAATTGGCGTCGCTTGCCCTTTATGGACATGGCGTTGCATACGAGACGCTGGTCGTGTAAGGGACGCTCTGTGGTCTTCAGCAAAATCGAACACTATGTGTAGTGAACGAGCACACCTTGAAGCAGTCTATTCTCGCTAGAAGACAGTGGCTTGTTAATCATGCGCTTAAAGTCATCAGAATAATCGTGGCTCGGATCAGGGTCTGATTTCTTTCCGGCAGATGACATTCCGATCGTTCCGACACTGACAACGGCCTGTTCGTCAAAGCTTGCCAGTTTAGCTGGCAGGGGCATTGTTATGGAGTGGGTTGAAACGTTCACAGTCCACAAACGAGTATAACCATCGGTGGTGCCAACGAGGGAGCGAGGGACTGGCACATTATCCTTGGGGGCGTCGTTATAATTGAGCTCGGCTAAACCACCGAGGGCGACAAGTGTTCACATGAACAAGCATTGCAGCCAGAGGGCAAGAACAGGCATCTATCAACACACCGAGAACGTTGGCAGCACCACTGGCATTAGCTGTCATTGGAGTTCGCGCATCGCGGCGAATAGAAATCGCGCCAGTGCCACAATACAAAGTCATCAATTACTAAAATAATGGAATGCGTTGCGCGTGCAAGCACAGTAAATTCACTCCGAAATGTCTCTTCCCCTACCGCAATTGAGCAGAAAAACTACAAATAGGCGAATGGGCGTAACATTTTCCCGCCAACTCCGCGATAGGTAGCGTTCCGATCCCCAAAAAACATAACTTTTTGTCCAAGACCATTTTTAAAAGACAGGCTCATAACAGAAACTGCAACCCGGGTATCAATTAAAGCAAAAGTACTCGCATTGTACACTGAAACACACACTTTGTTTTTCAACATTATTGTAGAAGGGGGACTTCGTGAAGATGAATGTATTTCGGCCTCACCCCCGTCGGTTGCACCAGCTAGTTTCCCAGTGGTGGCGGTGACAACGAGGGACGACGAAGTGACGGGGAGCGCCGCTGTCGTGTCGGTGGTGGTGTGGCACTGCGCTCGGAAACAGGGGAGTCACTGCGGTTTGTGCGCCCCTGCTGCAGCCGTTGCAAAGAAATTGGATACGGCCAGGGCTCGTCATCGGGCACACGGAATGGATAGGCGTTAAGCCTATCCATTCATCAGCATGCTGCTAGCGGCAGTGGCGATACCTAGCAGTGTGTCGAGGCACACCACAGCTGTAGCAAATGCGGGAGTCGCCGCTTTTCACAGGTGACATGCGTGTCACGGGGAAAAACAAACTCGCCGTCCGGTTGCATGAGCGAGGAGCCCGCGGAATTATTCGTCGTGGTGCATCTTGCCGGTGTCCCAGACTTGTGAGTTGCGGTCGCAAGTTGCTGCTATCCAGACGATCCGCATAGGCCTTGCGAGGCTCTCCGTAACTCTGGCGTGCCCAGGTGGCCGGTGACACGGGAGAGCGATCGCAAAATGCACACTGATGGCACACATGAGTGTCCTTGGTAAATATAAGGTGTGCGAGCTCTTTCTTAACCCGTAGATTGCCGCACTTTAGGCTCAATGGTCTATATTTGTGTTTGTAAGTAAACCCTATGAATTCACTCTATAGTGACGAGCGCATGGACTTCGTGCATTTGCCCAGTAACTTCATCGTATCAAGGCACTACGATTCTTTGAAAGACCTCAAGGATCTGACTGCTACTACATATACAACTCTTAAAGTAATTGAAGCAGTGGTATGCAGAAGAGGGCTCGCCGTGAGAGATTAGAGAATCTCGATAACAGAGCCTAAGCTCAATGAAATAAATTATCTGGCCTTATGTGCCACAACAACGATATCATGAGGAGGCGCGCCGCAGTGAGAGACTCCTGAGGTCTTCTAACCTGGCGTTATTTAATTTGCACGCAATGCACTGTATACGGGCGCTTTTTTTTTTCATTTCGTCTCCATTGAAAGACTTCCCATCACCCATGCGGCCGAGTCAGCGGGATTTCATTCCGCGCCCTCGGGCTAAGCAAAGCAACGCGAAAGCCGGTACGCCACCATGGCGGTTGTTGTACAGCTCGCTAAACAGCTGAGTTCAATGACCTGAGCTTCTGTTCCTCTGCACGATGTTTAAATCGTAATACTAATTTGGTTCCTTAATAGACGGGCTTTATTTAATAATAACTTTATTTAATTATTTAAAGCAAAGATATCCTATGTTAGCATTAACCTAAAAACCTTATAGCACATATTGCAATTTAGAAATTCTAGCCGGGGAGTTGGCAAAGCGGATTCACTTAGAACGCATATTTAGGTGGGCACTAGTTTCGAGGTATTAATTTAAAACCTTACCGCAGTAATGTTTTGGGATTCCAGTTACTTCTCTGCTTCAATGCATAAAGCGATGCTTTGTTAAGAAAGCAAGTGGAAAAACAGTGTGTTTATACAGCAACTTTGACGGCTGAAATCTGACGGCACTTGCCTGAAAGAAGGCTAAGCATTGATAGCGGTAGCAATGTATTAGACAACTACATCAAGCAAGATTCGTTGTTTTATTCGTATCTCTAGCAGTGTTGTCGATGTACGTGCACCCCTAACGAAAAAAATTGGAGGGCGTTTAAGCTTCGCCTTTAAGAGGGGAACGTGACAGGATTCAAAGATGCCTGATTGCTTTTCACGTTTCCCGGCAACTGCAGCGTATGTAACCGTAATGTTTACCGGGAAACGCTCGTACAGAGCGCTATACACGAAGGCGGGCTTTCTCGCACAAACGTGGCCTCTTGCGTGGGCCGCGATGGATGGAAGGATGGATCGATGGATGGATGCTATGAGCGTCCCCTTTGACACGGGGTCATGGGTTGCGCCACCAAGCTCTTGTTGTTATACTGCCTAATGTCCTACTTATGTTAAAGAAGGGGAAAGAAAATATTACCCTACTATGAAATCCCATAACACAAACTTTCTAAACCTCTATTGTGAACTTTGTTGTTGCACGCCTCCATTGTTTGTCGTTTCCGATACGGCGTAGGCGAGCGCCATCTGGAGGTGTTTCAAGAAAGTGGTCGCGTCGTTACGTGGACTCCGAAATATCTACCCGGCGGCGCGCTAAATTCGCGGACGTCGTCGACAGTCTGTGTAATGTAGAAAGGCTCGAAAAAGGGGTTTGTTTGAGTTTTCGCTTAACAGAATTATGTTTGCTCTAATATTCAAATTACAATCGGAGAGCTATAATGCCTGCAGGTTGCAGGTAAGTCGTACTTGACTATTTTTCCACGTATTTTAGCTTGAGAAATGCAATTAATTCATGAAGTTGCTCGCGCAACATGCAGGGCCTGGGTATGGGTGGTGCGAAAATCTTTTCGCCGAAGCGACGTCCGACGACGACACAGTATTACGTGCGACACGAGCTCCTAAACGCTACTGCGTTATTATCTGCCAGCGCCTAAACGAACGTACTCTTCGACACGAAGCAACGCAGAACGAATGCGGGTGCAAGCGGATGTTTATACCTAACGCCGAGCACGTCAATGTGGTCATGGCGCTAAACTGCCGAATATGAAAGCGTATGATATAATTTACCACCTAGCGTCCATAGGCGAAGCTACAATGGAAAGAAGCGTGGTGGACATGTGTTTAGGATAGTTTCGCTTTAGAGGAAATATCAGAATCCACAACATTATTGCGTGCTTCATTGAAGATGACGTTTAAGCGCCTAAGTGTGTCGGCGCTACATTCCCGAAAGCACTGCATGAGAAATGTTATGCATGGTTTTAACATTAGTGTCGTGAAATGGCACAGTTACCTTCGGTAAGGGAGCTCCCGTGCCCACTTTTCTTACAGTTCGTATAAGATTTCGTGTAATCTTGGCCCTTTTCTCTGCGTGAAAATCAAGTTTTGACAACAACAAGGAACAAATGTGCTGACAGCTTCTTCTGTGAATATGTGGGCTTCAAGCAGGAGGTTGTGTCGTTAGCATAACAACTTGTGCTGGGACACATTTCAGTTTAGGACCCGTAACGCCAATGTTTGAATGTGTTAACGCAGGCTTAGAAATAAATTTTAACAATACAGTTTACAGTTTATTTGCATAACACAAACAAAACTTGATCCTTAGAGAAATCACATTGACAAACATAACTACCAGATTTCGCAAACTTCCAGGGACATGTTGTATTCAAGGTAAAGTAAAACTGGCTTGGCACAACTGGCTTAGCATGATACCGCGACAGTCGTAGCACAGAGGCACTTCAACATTGCTATGATTGGGGGTTCAGTCCCATTGCTCGTGATCCGTTGTCAAGATTGAAGTCGGGCATGAATTAGAAGGTAGCTGGCTGGCCCATGCCGTCGTCCAACTTATTCACGCTGAGGACGTTGATCAAGGGGAGGACTGCTTCTCATCGAGAACGAGGAATATGGGTTTATTTACAGTATTTATATCAGTCTAACATGACTATTTGAGAGAGAGGATCCTGAGCAGCCGCAAAACAGTGGTTTTTTAAACACTCGGTCCTCCCCCGATACCCAGGTGACGGAAACGGCCATCCAAGCACCGTAGCCGAGTTGACCAGGCACCGTAGGGGCATTTATTCCCCGAACTGCAGCGCGCCCGCCGGCCGCCCATAGACAAGAACGGCACCGAGTGCGGCGCTGCTGCGCCGGCGTTGAGAGCGCCGCATGCGAAGCAAAATTCTATTAGCGGGTGGTACCCATCTCCCATCTCTCGTTCGCGCCGCCTTGATTGCCTCCTGCACTGCGCGTTCGGGCACGTGTCGTGCCGCGCGCGGTGTGTGCCTACGTGTGTGCGCGTGGACATTTCCTTCGAAGGGCGGTGTACAGTCTGTTTCACATTTAGGGGAAAACTCGAAGCGCATTGCATCGCGATGCGGCGAGCGCTTGAGTCAGGCGGCGGCAGCAGCTCGCGCAGATGCTCGAGGGGCGGGATCTTGAACGGCGTCGTCTGCTACGGCGGCGCGCGCTGGCCGCATTGTCGGGAAACGTTCTACTGTCAGGTGCAGGGCGCCGATCTCATCGTTATTGCGTGAAATGAGCCGGCATTCTTTGCTAAGCGTTGCGCGACGCCCACTGATACGCCTCGAATGTAAGTTCATCGCTGCAGGGCAGTCATTGACGACGTACTGATTCCATACATTCTTGACGGCCCGTTTGTGGAAGGCGACAGTTAAGTTTTTTGATTGTTCTTTTCTCCTTGAAGTCGACCAAAGTCTCTTCAAGGTGTTTATCGGCGTTGATGAAGCAGGAGGCAGGTTGGAGGTAACAAAACTTGAAGATATATTGTAACGGAAATATTTACACAGTCAAATACAGAGTTAGCAAAAGAACACTGATACAAAACACACAAGTAAACAGCGCCTTACTCTTCTACTTTCTCTTAAGTTAGAGCCTAGGACAACTGTCACTACATACGATCAACCGAGTCTCACTGTTCTACCACTAAGTGGTTACGGCCCAGACTAGCGTTGCATCGTACGGAGTCTTACCGTTCTATCAGGTTTAGTGATTACAGCCTAGACTGAGGAGCAAGCACCTCGTCTCGGTTGTTATAGGGGAAAGAGACAAAGAAAAAGGGCGGTAGGGTCGTTAGCCCATCCCACGGAAGCAATTGCCAATGAGAGTTGACAGTTTCTTAAGCCACAACCCAAAGGGATGGGCTTACTCTCATAAGTGAATCTATTGGAAAACCACCCTGTTTTCCCTCTTCCCACATCTTCTTCTCCCCCTCCTATTTCCACGTGGTCAGTGACGGCCTCGTCAAACACGCCAGGCCTGCATGATTTATTGAGGCCATCTCGCACCTCAGCGGCGTTTCCAGCCAGCAAGGGTGGCTCGGGCGCTGGTGTCCCAACACCGCGTACCGTAGTCCCCCCTCAAGGTTTTTCCTGGTAGGAAACTAATTACCGCTGGCGGCATCCGGACTCGGGTGCTCTTCAAACGACGCCGCGCCCCTCTCTACGGCGCGCACTGCATGCTGTAACACGACACAAAGCGGGCTCTCCCCAGCGCTCAAAACAAGATGCACGTGGCTGCCGTCCGAATGCGTAGGGGGGTGAACCCCCCGCTCCGTACGCGCCAGACGTGGTCAACCTTGCTGGCAGCTGCGTCTCTAATTAGCAGGGGACTCAAGAGCCGGCGCCACAACGTCGCGTATACAACCTTTGTCCGCTCGAGCTTTGTCCGCGTTGCCCTATTATGACCATCGGCGGAATGTTAACAAAGCCCGCGTAAAAGCATTTTCTCCGAGTCCATTTTTCGCCTCTGCACCGCGCCCCCCGCGGCGGCGCGCGCCTCGGCTCGTCACCCAACACCACGCGGGCCGTCCGACCCCTCAACCACAGAAACGATTGCCGCCTGAGGCGCTGGGGGTTGGACGCTTCCCTATTCACAAAACGCACGGGCAACTCGCGGCACTTCAAAAGTATATACAAAACAATCATGCAGCCCTCCGCCGTCCATTCTGCGTGTTCGAGAGATGAGCGGCCTAACACGTTCCCCCTAAAGAGTATACTGGGCTGATTTTCGCTCAGTGATACGATAAATCACTGCCGCGATTACGTAATGAACATTCTAACCACCCCCTAGCCTAATTACATCACAAGAACAAACACTTTCAAGTAACAAAGCAAGAAGAGAGTAAAAAGAAATACACAATACATGTCATCAAACTATTAAGTACACGATTGCAGTTCCAAACTGTAAGAGCACTCTAGTGTCTCTGGGTCTTGAATCGGCACTCACAAAGTCCGCAATATACAGCGCCAAGTGAGCAGGAACATTCACGCCCATCCAGTTGGCATGGCACTATAGTATTACGCTGGCTTCCATGAGCTGTTGTGAAGCCTGGACAAAGCATCCGCGTTACCATTACTGACACCCTTCCGATGTCGCACTGACACGTGATATCGCTGTAAAGCCAGCGCCCATCTTGTCAATTTTGCCCCGTGTGGAGTCGAAGTTGTAAGGTACGACAATGGATTGTGGTCGGAAACAACGTTTATCTCGGCACCAAAAAGCCAGTAGTCAAACTTCTTTAAGGCCCATATAATAGCAAACGCTTCCCTCTCAATTGTCGACCATCGCGTCTGAGTCGGCGTGAAGCGGTGGCTGGCAAAGGCAATAGGCCCCTCCTTTCCCTCGGCTGTCATTTGCGCCAAACAAGCGCCCGCCGCCGTAGCTGACGCGTCTGTGAAAAGCCAGTAGGGCTCAGATGGGTCTGGAGTGCTGAGCGCCACGGCCTCGCACAGGGACTGTTTCAGTGTCTTAAACGCCGTCTGAGCTTCCTCTGACCAGGGTATGCTATTGGGTACCCCCTTCTTTGTTAACCGCGTGAGCGGGCTCGCCACCTCTGCACATTCTCGGACGCACTCGCGATAGTAGCCGCACAGTCCTAGCAGGCTGCGTAGCTCCTTTTTAGTGCGTGGTGTCGCCACATTCTTAATTGCAGCTATTTTCTCTTCGTGTTCTGGGGTTGAGAATCTTGGTGCGCAACCTAATTTCTCGAGCATCGACTGTGTGAGCTGTGATTTGAAATTAGTGCCCTGGTCGGAACAGATCATTTCCGGAACGCCAGTGCGACTGAAAATTTCAATCAACGCGTCGCAAGTCGCCTTAGCTGTCAAAGAACGCAGTGGGACAACCTCTAGCCACCCTGTGCAAATGTTCACCAAGCAAAGCGCGTACCTGTGACCTTTCGCTGACGGTCTGTCTAAGGGTCCAATGATGTCTGTACTGACAATTTGAAAAGGGTGATTTGGCGTAGTGGGAGGAGTTATAGGTACTCTGTCCGTGCAACGCCTGTCAGAGCGAATTTGACAATCATGGCACGAACGACAATGCTCTAATACCTCCTTCTCCATGCCAGGCCAAAAAAAATTACACCTAATACGCACTTTAGTTTTCCTTGGCCCTAGGTGCCCTCCGCATAGTGACTCATGAGCTAAACGCATCACCTCACTGCGCTTGTCTTTGGGAACAACTAGTTGTCTCACTCGGGTGCCTACTATTAAGTCCCAGTGGTGTAAGAGTCCATCAGAGACGAACATGCCGGATTTCCCACTCCGAGCATCTTCCCAACCTTTCTTTAAGGTAGCGTCAGCTAGCTGCCATCTGCGGAACTCTTCTCTCTGGCTTATTGACGCATCCCTCTCTTCATCAATTAGCTCAACTTCTCCAGAAACACCTTCCTCCTCCAAAGTAACATTGCAGGCTACTGCCTCGGCTTTCTCATTTGATCGCTCTATCCTCTGAGCAGGCTCGGCCGGTGCTACAATGGATTCCAGAGAGCTGCTGGCCTTGAATAAATGTTCCCAATCTTCCTTGGTCAACAAACAATCTGTGCCCTCGACGAGCTCATTAGTCAACGCGCAGAGTAGGTCAATGTTCTGGGGCTCCGCCGCCATTTGCGGGCTATTTAACTTTACCGGCAACGTTGCTAGCTTTGCCTCGATAGTTTTACCAAACGCAGACACCAATCTTATTGTGCCTGATGGCTCCACGATACTTTTCGGAAGGAGACTCTCGCGTATGACAGTTATTTCACTTCCCGTATCTAGAATCGCATCTGTGGATACGTTTCCGCATGAGATAGGGATCAACTGCAGGTTAGTCATGCCTTCGCCTTTGTGTTTCAAGGCATCTACCTTTGCAGTGAGGACTCCATTCGGTATCTCACTTCCCGTCTCGTGGGCTATCGACACCCTTTGTGCCCTCTGCCTTGGCTCGATAGCCTTCTTTGGCTGATTTTCCTTGTCACTAGACATCGGGCAATCCTTAGCGAAATGGCCTGAGCTGTGACATACGTGGCACTTGAGGGCGCTTTTCGCCACTCGCGTCGGCTTTTGCCCCATCTCTGCCGCTGATGGCTTTGAGGCATATCCTTTGCCTTTCGCTTGTTCCAAAGTTTGCAGTACTTTGGCAATCTCAGATGGCTTAAGCCATTCCTCGCCTTCTCGTAGCCTCACGTACTCAAGACCCTCTATACTAAGGCCCGCTTTTATACGATCCGCGACCATGAGTTTTGCCATCACTTCTACAGTGTCGGCTCCTCTTACTTGAAGGTAGTAGGAAAAATACGTTTTCACTCGCGACGCGAACTGTGACCACGTTTCCTCCTTCCGCTTCACTGCTCTCTCAAACCTCTGCAGATACTCCGCGGGAGAAAGCTTCAGTTCCATCAACACTGCCTGTTTAACTGACTCGTAATCTGCACTCTCTTCCTGGTTGAGGTTACGCAGTAGGTAGCGAACGCGCTCAGTTAGAGCTGGCATGACTAAATGCACACGACTCTCATACGGTACCCCGTAAGTAGCAAAAAGTCTTTCTACCTCCTCAAACCATAAGGGTACATCCGCATCACACGGCAGGCGGAACCCTTTCAGCACTTTTGCGCATTGCTCGACGGAGTCGAAGCCCATTCGCCTCCGATCGCCCCGCTCCGACTCAGCGCTGGACGACGTGCCATTGAGACGTTCAGCATTCGTCCTTGCCTGCAACAGTCTTTCGTACTCAATCTGAAGCTGTATACAGGTAGATTGAGCATTGAGCCTTTGAATTTCAAGTTCAAGCGTTCTTGTATCATTCGGAATTTGCAAAGGCTGAGATGCCTGCTGCGAAAATTCCTGGCTCTGACTGGGTTCTCTCACTTCATTTGACTTATCGGAATTTAGCCTATCGTCATTTGTTAACTCCCGATTCCGATCCATTTCCGCCACCGTCGCCCCCTCAACTCCATTGGACTCCATTGTCTCTGCGCCCCCGCGTGTCCTCACCATTTGCTCTACACATCAACTGCCATGCCAACTTGAGAAAGACGCAAGAAATCCTGCTCACCCTTTGCTGAATGCACTGTCGTTTCCGGATCTCCTCCACGGTGCCGGGCTTGGCTGCTGTGGAATCTTCTCAAAGGTGCAGGAGGTGCTCGTTGGATGACTTGATCCTTTCACCACTGGTCCAGGATTCGATGTTGTAGAGCTCGCCGATCCTGTCGACTGCGCCAGTTAAGTTTTTTGATTGTTCTTTTCTCCTTGAAGTCGACCAAAGTCTCTTCAAGGTGTTTATCGGCGTTGATGAAGCAGGAGGCAGGTTGGAGGTAACAAAACTTGAAGATATATTGTAACGGAAATATTTACACAGTCAAATACAGAGTTAGCAAAAGAACACTGATACAAAACACACAAGTAAACAGCGCCTTACTCTTCTACTTTCTCTTAAGTTAGAGCCTAGGACAACTGTCACTACATACGATCAACCGAGTCTCACTGTTCTACCACTAAGTGGTTACGGCCCAGACTAGCGTTGCATCGTACGGAGTCTTACCGTTCTATCAGGTTTAGTGATTACAGCCTAGACTGAGGAGCAAGCACCTCGTCTCGGTTGTTATAGGGGAAAGAGACAAAGAAAAAGGGCGGTAGGGTCGTTAGCCCATCCCACGGAAGCAATTGCCAATGAGAGTTGACAGTTTCTTAAGCCACAACCCAAAGGGATGGGCTTACTCTCATAAGTGAATCTATTGGAAAACCACCCTGTTTTCCCTCTTCCCACATCTTCTTCTCCCCCTCCTATTTCCACGTGGTCAGTGACGGCCTCGTCAAACACGCCAGGCCTGCATGATTTATTGAGGCCATCTCGCACCTCAGCGGCGTTTCCAGCCAGCAAGGGTGGCTCGGGCGCTGGTGTCCCAACACCGCGTACCGTAGTCCCCCCTCAAGGTTTTTCCTGGTAGGAAACTAATTACCGCTGGCGGCATCCGGACTCGGGTGCTCTTCAAACGACGCCGCGCCCCTCTCTACGGCGCGCACTGCATGCTGTAACACGACACAAAGCGGGCTCTCCCCAGCGCTCAAAACAAGATGCACGTGGCTGCCGTCCGAATGCGTAGGGGGGTGAACCCCCCGCTCCGTACGCGCCAGACGTGGTCAACCTTGCTGGCAGCTGCGTCTCTAATTAGCAGGGGACTCAAGAGCCGGCGCCACAACGTCGCGTATACAACCTTTGTCCGCTCGAGCTTTGTCCGCGTTGCCCTATTATGACCATCGGCGGAATGTTAACAAAGCCCGCGTAAAAGCATTTTCTCCGAGTCCATTTTTCGCCTCTGCACCGCGCCCCCCGCGGCGGCGCGCGCCTCGGCTCGTCACCCAACACCACGCGGGCCGTCCGACCCCTCAACCACAGAAACGATTGCCGCCTGAGGCGCTGGGGGTTGGACGCTTCCCTATTCACAAAACGCACGGGCAACTCGCGGCACTTCAAAAGTATATACAAAACAATCATGCAGCCCTCCGCCGTCCATTCTGCGTGTTCGAGAGATGAGCGGCCTAACAGCGACTATATATTCTAACGCGATAGGACGCCGATCCACACTGCTCGTGCTGTGCAAGAACTGCTAGAAGAGCGCGCAGTCACTCTCTTGGAGCGGCCGCCTCAATCCCCGGGCGCCAACATCATTTAAAATGTCTGGGGCTCGTTAAAATTATCGCTGGTGCAACATCCCCTCTATCAGTCGCCCGAGGATAGGCTTCGATCCACCATCGTCAGCGACTGAGACGTGCTGCGAATGAACACATCCCTGATCAAGTCATTCTACACTTCACTGCTTTCCAGGATGAGCGCTGTCATCGCTGCCGCTGGGGACATGACGAGATACTAACTGAAGTTCCGAGCGTGACGTGTCCAATTCCCCACCGGCAGGCAGGGTCTGTCTGGTGTAGCGAATGATTGTCGAGAAAAATCACTTCCAGCTCCTTGTCTGAACCTAAAACTTTCATTTAATCGTGTCCGTTTGTTTCACCGTGTTCGACTCCCATTGTTGAGTGCTTTGTTTTCCTTTCGAGTCAAACAAAGACTGAGCACGTTGCGCGCACATCTTGGTGCGTTTTGTCACTGCTCATTACTGCAACACACACAGTGAAGAAATATGCGTGCACACGCTCAGTACTCCGGCCTTTCGAAAGAAAAAATGAACCATGTTGTCCAAAGAAGTTTGTGGAACTCCATTATCGCCAATGAAGCATCAGAGTTTGGCGACGCACAACGTTTAGTAAAGAATATCAGCTCAGTTCTCGCAGTACTGATGAACTCGCTGCACTGCCCCTGACAGTACCACGTTTCCCGAAAATGCGGCCAGCGCGCGCCGCAGTAGCAGACGACGCAGATCACGACACCGCCCCTCAAGCGTGTGCGCCTGCACGAGCTGCTGCCGCCGCACGACTCCATTGCTTGCCGCATCGTGATGTAATACGTTCCGAGTTTTCCCCTTAGTGTGAAACAAACTGCACACGCTATATTTGCCTTTAAGAAGATCGGTACGCTTGACGATTATTTTTATGGCTGCAATGCGGCAAAAGGGCAGCGTCTGCTTAACCATGTAAGGGACGCTGAGCAGGTAATTGGAAACGACATCGTATGTGCCGCCGGAAAAATCGTCAACACATACGATGCGGCACATACATACGGCACCTACGAGCTAATGTCATTTTTGCAGTTTCTCACACTATGTTTGCTACAAATCCGTGTTGTCTCTGATGGCGACAACGGACTTCTATCGACACTGTGCGGAAATAAACAAGATATATCGCTGCATAGCACAAGTACGACATGCGCACACAACTTTAACTAGTACGTCCCCTACAATATGGAATAGAGGCAGCAATGTAGACAGCTTGGCCACTTTTTAACAGTACTCAAGAGACGGATGTTGAAAGTATTATTAATCATTCCTGCTTCAGCAATGCCGGCGCGACCAAGACGCGGGTGTGTATCGTCCAGTAACCCGATCGATCGGTGCAGTGGTGAAGCGGGAATGAACTCCGGTCATGTTCAATGCATCATGCACATATTCAATTTCTCAGCGCGCGTGAACTTCGGCCACTGCTAGCGCATACAACAGACGTGGTTTCCATTCTTGGGCAGCGCACACACAAACGAAACACGAGAAAGAAGACAGGACAAGCGCTCGTTGAACTTAAAGTTTTTATATGAATAAAAGTATTATTTACCGAGTAATTATTAATTTCACGTGGGTTACATATAGAAACCGTCATACACTCAGGAGTGATCAATGAACGAGCTCGCTTCGTTTGCCAGATGTTTACTTCGCTCGGCGCACCGCAGTAATCCATGTCTGTCGTCTGCTTCTTTCGTACCATTTTCTTGTCAATCGGCAGAATTTCACTGGTGGCATCAACCTTTACATGTTTACATTGCTGTCGTGACAGTTAACAACACAATAATCATTTCCGGTCATCCGAAGAGGCGCCGTCGCAAACAAGAGACGTTTCGCGCGCAGCGCGAACTGAACGCGGGCGCGACCGCGAAGGGAAGCGGCGACGGAAACCTACACCTGTTGGAGATGAAATCGCTCCGCCAGGGGAGAAACGAGCGCTGGCGTCTAGGATGAAACTTGGTGTGCGGTCGTCTATTGTCTGGTGTCTTGGTCGGTGCGTGGGAAGGAGTGTCAATAGATGTTCCCGCGGCTCAGTAACAATAGTTGGTCCGCCGAGCCCGTTTAGTTACAATTGCGACTTCGTCAAACTCGGCTCCAGCGACGGAGAGTCGAGGACGCATGTATTGTTGTTCACACACAGTCGACTTAGTCCCGTCGTGGCTATAGGTGTGCGGCGACCCTCCCGGAATGTTGCCTCCATAGTCGCACCTGGTTGGCAAAAGTTGCACTGCTGCTGGCCGTTCTTAACAACATACAAGCAATCATTTATACGCACACCAGAGCAAAAGCAACGCCGAAGACATCAACACATGGCACATTCGCATAAAAACACTGCTCGCGCTGGCTACAGCTACATGCTTACTAACCGACTTACATAGCATTGGTGTTTCATGCTGCAGTGTAACACTTGTGGGCCGGCGCATCTGCATCTCAATTCTGCGTAAATAAGCAATATATAGCGACAGAATGTTTGTTTGCATATAGCCAGCTCATAGTCACCTGAAATCCACACAGACTCTTTTATATATAATAGGTCACTATACTTAATGCCGCTCGACTAGTGGATTCCAATATTCTGTATGGTTGTGATGACAACTATAAACAAGATGTGCTTGGACAGTCCATAATTCCCTTAGTACTTAAGGGGTACTTGAGGTAAAGAATACAACCGACGGAAACGAAAATGTTGCTTTGGCTATCAAAAAAACCTTACGTTAACTTTTTTGCGAATTAATTGTGCAAAGGGTAATTTTGGTGCTCTAAACCAGCAGTGTATTACAATGCAGGCTGAAATAGCGCGGTTGCCATTTAAAAGTGTATTTTGTGTATTTTTTATTCATATACAAAGTCAGCGCAGCGCGATTCGAACAATGACATTCTGCGGCGCGTATTTATTTGGTTAGATACATTTTTTTTCCTTGATTCAACGTGGCATACACGTTGAGATATCGGACTGAATATAGGACGGAGCAGCAAAATACAAGGAACGAATATTTCATTAGAAATGCGCTAACTCCTACGCACGGATGAAACGATTTCGCTAACTGTGCCGCACGAATTCAGTTGACGTACAAAATGAGGCCATCTGTATGCGCTGAAGTCAAAGTGCGCTACGCAAGCAGCAAGGAAAGGCTGGGAGCACATTTGTTTCAGCAAACACTTTCAAAAAATGTTTACCAATTGTCTGTGGCAGATAGTGCAATTCTAGTCCATGAGCGGGTCTACTCGAAAAGGCAGACATTCCCCGCACAAAAAATTTAAGTGCATAATATGCTAAGTAAAAGAAATTCAATACTTAAATACTTATCTACTTGCATTTCGGCACCTACAGGGATTTACAAATTCTAGCCGGGGAATTCGCAAGGCCGATCCACTTGAAGAACTCTCAGGATGACAACAGTTTAGAGCTATTAACTCCTGAACTTCGCGGATAAATGCATTGAGGTTTCAGTTATTTTTGCGCTTGAACGCATAAAACGACCTTTCGTTCAGAAATAGAGTAAACATCATTGCATTTTTACCGCAAGTTTGACGAGGCATATTTACCGAGGCATATATACCGCAAGTTTGACGAGGCAGTAGTCCTCTTAGAAGTAACTGTGTTGGATTGCTGGTGCTGCCCAGTCCCCACTGCTTGTACCAGTGTTGTGTTGACCTATGTCGTGTTATTTTCGTGTTATTAAAGCTTAGTGGTGACATTGAAGAGAACCCAGGGCCCGATCAAGACAAACTGGATGCGATCTTAAGTGCTGTTACCGCAATTAAGACATCACAACATCAGTTAGAGTCAGGTCTACTGAGTGTCCAAGTCAGGCTTACGGAAATAGAGACAAATCTTGCTTCTCTCCAGCTTTATAATGAAAAGGTTCTAAAATGCGAGGAAGCTATTAACACTATGAATCGCGAGATGGCTCGCTTAAGCAATAAATTAGAAGACCTGGAAAACAGAAGTCGTGGGAACAATTTATTCATACATGGTCTCAAAGAGGGAGACAACGAAAGCCCGGCAATTTTGGAAAAACGCGTGATACATGACATTTTCAAAGACATTCTTGCAGTTGAAGTTAAATCTATTGAACGGATTCATCGTATTGGCAAGAAACGTACTGCACGTGAACGCCCAGTAATCCTTCGTTTTTTCGATTTCACTGAGAAAATGTCTGTTCTTCGAAACTGTTCCAAGTTGCAAGGCGAAAAGATATCTATCTCGGAAGACTTCTCACCAGCAGTACGGGAAATGCGCCGGAAACTATGGCATTCATCCCAAGAAAATCGTACCAGAGGAGACAAGGTCAAGCCTATATTTGACAAATTGAGGATAAACGGCGATCTGTATGCTTGGGATAGCACTGAAAATAAGAGGACGCTCGTGAAGCGCGAAAGCCGTATGGCTTATGAAAACAGTCACTCCAGTTCATGACAAAATTCACCTCAACTCTCGCTATTATGTTTGAATGCAAGAAGCGTTGTCAATAAAACCGAAAAATTAGAAGAAATGGTGCTGGTATACAGCCCCGCTATAATTGTCATCACTGAAACCTGGTTGCATTCTCACATTGACGATTCAGAGGTGCTTCCCAATTCCTATTCTGTCGTTCGTTTCGACCGCGATGGCCGGGGAGGGGGCGTTGCCATAGCTATTAAAGAAGGCTTATCATTTAAGAAAGACGAAGGAATACCCAATCACGAAAGTGTGTGGTGCAGTATCACTATCAATGGAATGTCAGTGTTCGTTGGCGGCATATACCGACGACCAAATGCGCCAACTGACTATCTTGCTGAATTGCACGACTTTCTGTGCCGTAAAATTAACGCGCGTACTAAGCTAATCTTAGCCGGAGACTTAAACTTAACTGGGATTGACTGGGGAAATCTGACCATTGGTGGAAACGAGCACAATAGTTGGGAAATGCTTCTGAATATTATGTTTAGTTTTTTTTTTTAACCCAGCTTGTTAGGGAGCCAACGCGTATACAAGGGCAAGCAAGCTCCATTCTTGATCTTGCTTTCGTTTCCAAGACGCTAAACCCTGATATCAGTATCAAAAATGGAATCTCGGACCATAAAATGCTTTTACTTACTTTTGATAACTTCAGTTTCAGTCCCAACCAAATCACCAGCAAATCTCGTATATCTGTGAAGGACTACAGCAGGGCAGACGATGTCAGTGTTATTGATTACAGTGAAATAACGCTAGATAGTCTTTTACAGTCGGGATTTGAAAACGTGAATGACTTATGGTTAAAGCTGAAACGAATAGTAGCGTACTGTGAAGAAAAATTTATCCCATCAATAAAAAAACGAGTAAACAGGAAGACACCTTGGATTACACGCAGTATTATCCACCTCAAAAGAAAGTTACAAAGAATGCGTAAAAAGAAAACCAACGTCGATGCTATAAATGAACTTTCACAAATGCTCAGAACAGAAATTTCTTCAGCAAGAAGCAATTTCTTTACAAATACACTGACCAATTTTATGACGCACGAGCGAAGAAAGTTCTGGCGTTACCTGGCAAAACCGGGGGCGTCTATCGACCAAATGGAAATAGACGGAGCCATTACGGATAACGCAAATGGTGTCGCGAACGCCTTTAATCACTATTTCCAGTCTGTGTTCACCCGCGCTTCTACCTCAGAGTTCAATCTAGCGGAATACCACTCCCGCATGCCTGACCTTGTCATAACAGAATGCGGCATTCTTAACTTACTGCTACAGCTTGATGAAAAGAAATCGCCTGGGCCCGACGGATTACCCAATGCTCTTCTAAAGCGATACGCGCAACAACTGTCTCCCCTTCTTGAAAAAAATTTTTCCTTATCCATGGGAAAAAAGCCGCTAGGGGGCCGTGGAGAACAGACGCGCTTCACATGGGCTCCCGCTTCTCGTGCCTGTCAACCAGGATCACGGCCAGCGACCAACTTAATTTTGCCAACTGCACAACCGGCAAGGTGAGAGAAATCGGCGGGCACTAGCCACCATCAAGTGAGTGTCCTATTTACTGATTTCTGCAACGACCGCACAGCCGCCTAGCTAAGCCCAACGCCGAACGAGCGGCTGCAACCCCGTGGCGCCTGCTCGCGCCGCTCGAGCGTATCTGCGAGCATAGCACGGGCGCCTGCCCACGCAGCGACGAACTCCCGAGATGAGCGAAGCAGCAGTAGAAGCAATCAACACACCAAGAGAACAGCTGGAAGACACAAACACAATGCAGATGGACCCGACTGAAGTACACAATACAGAAACTGCCTGGAATTATGACGCTAGCTGCGGAAGAACTATTGAACGCGAGAGCATCTGGATTACGCGGTGCAGAAAAGGCAAGAAGGACGCAGAGCATCAAAGGACACAAGAAAGCAACCCAGCCAAGCAACAAACGAATGGAAAGCCACCACCACCGCAACAGCGAAAGCCCCGAATGCCATCTCTACCAGTCGACGACTACAAGGTCGTATTCCGCCCACAACCAGGCCTCGAGCTTGCAAAGTGGAACAATGTCGCCATTATGCACGCCATCGGAAGAGCCAGCGGTTTCTCGCAGCAAGATTTCGGCGAAAAAGTGTGCGTTCAAGTGCAAAGAATTGAGAACCTGATTATTGCAAGCACGGCCGACTGGGAAGACGCGAAGAAACTCGAAAATATCAGCACAATACAACTTGGCGGCACTTTCTTCACTGTAAAAGGCAACACGAGAGCCCCGGACGATGTATCCAGAGGCGTAATAAGCGGGCTCTTGCCCGGCACGAGTGAAGAAGAACTCAAGGCCAGTCTTCGCGCACCAGCGAGGTACACCGTCCTCCACGCTCGTATGCTCGGGCAATCGTCCGCGGCCGTGATCTTTTTCCAAGGACCGCACGTTCCTTATTACGTCCGCTTCCAGAGTCTCGATTTTCGATGCCGACCCTACCGCAAGTCAGTGCAATACTGCAGAACTTGTGGCAACACGGGACACCGCCAGGATGTCTGCCCGAGACCATTGCCAGCCTTCTGCTCTAAATGTGGCAAAACCGATCAACTACCCGATCACGAGTGCAAACCCGCATGCAAGTTATGTGGAGAAGGGCACGAAACCGCAAGCAAAGATTGCAAGAAAAGACTGAAACCCAACCCGCCGCCATTCAACATACGACAGCAACGCATCGACAGGCTCAAAGTGAGAGAGAGTCGCTGGAGCTCAGGCGGCGAACAATTCCCACAATTAGGAAGCTCAACCACCAGCTTGAGGGGCAGTGATGGCAGCGTCCCCAAACGAAGCAGATCTAGATCTATACTCCTATCGCCTTCCCGATCACGCTCACGCTCGCACTCGCCGAAACGCGTGAGCTACGCGGATGTGGTAAGCGGATCGAGTGGATCGAGAACCACGAGCAGTTCCAAATTCTTGTCGGCCGAAGCTGCGGCCCTTCAGGCTCTCGAAAATAAGGTGCAAATTCAACAAAACACGTTGCACAATCAAAACAGTCAACTACAAAGCCAACAGGCTCTCATCGACAAGCTGATCCAATGTCAACAGATACAGCAAGACAACATAAACAGGCTTCTACAGAAGTGCGAGAAGCAAAAAGATATCATTGATAAACTGCAACAGAGATGTACGACAGGCCAAGAGAACATTGCGCAGCCGCGACTCTCACTTCCCGACGCAGATGTTCAATCCGTAGTTGACTCAAGATTCCAAATCCTCCAAGAAACTCTCATGAAAAATACCCACGACACAATTGAGAAAATCGTCCAGGCAGCAATAACCAATTTCGCCGCAAGTATAGCCAATAAGATCAACACGCTAGACGCCAAGGTAGATGGACTCGCAGCGCAACAAAACAACTTCATAGCTCACATCAAGAAGACGTATGTAACAAAACAGCACCTCAACACGTCACTAAATGACATTCAGCCCGACAGAAAGCGGCCGCGAGCAAACGACCGAAGTGCCTCTCGTTCAATTTCACCTATCCGCGAGCGCCGGCAGGGAGCAGCAACAACCGAAGATGGCGGTCCCTAATCACAGGACTACAAATGCGCTTTCAACTCTCCGCATATGGCAGTGGAACTGTCGTTCCTATCGACCACGGCATGCTACCTTACAAGAATTTGTCAAACAAGACCCACCCGACCTCATAGCGCTGCAAGAAACAAATACACAAAACGTCCGGCTACAAGGGTACAACGCCCACGTACAAACGAAACGCACGGCAATTCTCACCAAGAAGAATCTCACAGTACAGGAATTGGAACCCGTCAATACACCGATCGAACACACCTTAATCGAAATCATACCGGAGAGGAAATCGCTCAAGAGCGTATTCGTAGTCAGTGTGTACAGCCCTCCCAGAGACGCCCTTTCAGACTTCGACCACCTTGTCCGAGAAATTAAGAAGCGCACTGATGGTCACCAAGTCGTTATAGTTGGGGACTTCAACGCCCCACACACGGCCTGGGTATACCAGACCACCACGAAGAAAGGAGCCCGAGTGCACGACACTGCACAACAGCACAGACTCACCATGTGGAATGACCCACTCCAAACAACGAGGATAGGTAATAGTGTCTGCAGAGACACAAACCCCGATCTCACCTTCACGCTAAACGTGCCCTCGGCAGAATGGAGCCGACTCCCAGAAACCCTGGGCAGCGATCACCACATCCTCCAACTAACCGTTGCTCACACTCGCAAGCCCGCTAGGCTTGGAACGGCCCGGGTAACGGAGTGGAAGTCATTCAGAGACGTGCTAAATGTCGAGACCACCATCGAGAACATAGATGACTGGCTGGAGAATGTCCTCGACACGGCAGAACGCCACACGAAAACAATACAGTTGAATGAAGTAGTGCCAGCCATCGACACGCACCTCCTCCACCTCTGGGAAGCCAGAAGAGCTCTTCTCAAGAGGTGGAAGAGACAGAAGCTAAACAAGAAATTAAAGAAGCGAATTGCCCTCCTCACCGAGCAAGCACAGGCATACGCGGAGAGATTAGGAAGACAGAACTGGCGCGCATTTTGCGACAAACTCCAGGGAACCCTGAGCACAAAGACGACGTGGCATCTCCTGCGCGCCCTTCTCGACAACGTCCCTACGAAGACGCAGCAGCGACAGAACCTCTGTAGGCTCGTGCACAACCACGCCGGATCAGAAGAGAACCTCCTCCTCGAAATTCAGAAGAAGCTGTGCGGCGACCCACCCGTTAATACGACGGCATATGACAAAGTTTACGGTGGCAAACCAAACCCTGACCTTGACCAACCCTTCACGCATGCTGAACTCTCTGCAGCACTATCGACGCTCACAAGAAACACCAGCCCGGGCAAAGATCGGATCATGAACAAGCATCTTCGGAACCTTCCGCAGCAGGCTACCGCAGCCCTGCTCCAGTACTTCAATGAATGCTGGGAGAGAGGAAAGCTACCGGCTGCATGGAAGCACTCGGAGATTACCATGATCCCCAAACCAAATAAACAGCTCAGCATCGAGAACTTGCGCCCAATTTCCCTTACCTCGTGCGTAGGGAAACTTTTCGAGCATATGATTCACAAGCGGCTAACCTCGTACCTCGAAGACAACGGATATTTTCCAAACACTATGTTCGGTTTCAGGCAGAACCTGTCAACGCAAGATGTCTTTCTTCTACTCAAGGAAGACCTCATCGACCACCTGAGTACCAGAAGCAAATCATCGATTTTAGCCATCGACGTAAAGGGAGCCTTTGACAACGTCAGTCACGAAGCTATCCTCTGCAACCTCGAAGACGTGGGCTGCGGTTCCCGGAAATACGACTATGTCAGGAATTTCCTCACGGGCCGCACGGCCACCGTTGGAATATACAACCTGCGCAGCGACAGCTTCCGACTACCGAGCAAAGGCACCCCGCAGGGCTCGGTCATATCGCCGTTGCTCTTCAACGTCGCAATGATCAACCTACCCAGCCTCCTTCACGCGATACCAGACGTAAGAAACGCGTTCTATGCAGATGATATCACGTTATGGACAAGGGCCTCAAACATTGGAACACAAGAAACACGCCTACAGGAAGCAGTAGATACCATCGAGAGCTACTTGCACAAATGCGGCCTCTGCTGTGCTCCCGAGAAGTCCGAACACCTCGTCCTCAAGTCAAGAACGAGAGGCAGACCACCCGGATACGATGAACCCGATCCTAACGTCACCCTCAATGGAACGCCCATTCCAAAATTGGAAACCCTACGAGTTCTAGGGTTACACATACACAAAGACGGGTCCGGGGCGGCCACCCTCCCGCGACTACAGCGAACGCTATCACAGCTCACGCATCTCGTCAGGAGAGTTGCAAGCCATAGAAGGGGACTTAAAGAACAGGACACGCTACGCGTGATGCAAGCACTCCTCACCAGTCGAATAACATACGGCACGCCCTACCTCGCGCTGAAGAATGTAGAGGTAGAAAAAATTAACATTCAAATACGGAAAGCCACCAAAATCGCCCTGGGCCTACCATCTACGGCTTCGACTACGAGGCTTCTCAAGATGGGCGTACACAACACCTGGCAAGAGCTAGCTGAAGCTCACAAAACCAGTCAATTAGAACGACTGAAGCTCACGCCCACCGGAAGATCAGTGCTGCAACGGCTGAGCTACGGTGAAACCTTTATAGCCACCACGGACCGAAAAGAAAAAATTCCTACAAACATCCGCGAATCCCTGTGCATAGCCCCAATTCCACGCAACATGCACCCCACGTACCACAAGGAAAGAAGACAAGCCCGAGTGGATGCTCTACGGCGAAGACACAGGCAAGATCCGGACGCCAGATACACCGACGCAGCTAAATACCCGCAAAGAAACGCTTACGCCCTGAGCGTCGTAGATTCTCAGGGCAGAGAGCTAGCGTCTGCCACAGTCCGTGCACAAAACCCCGAGACTGCAGAAGAGACAGCGATCGCCCTAGCGACTACCACGTGCATGGACGCAGCTGTCATCTTCTCCGATTCTCAAGCAGCCGTCAGAAACTACACTAAGGGTCGCGTGTCAACACAAGCACTGAAGCTATTGAAGCACCGCAGTACTCCGATCCCCTACACCTGCGTGACATGGGTTCCTGGGCACAAGGGGCTGGAGGGTAACGAAGCGGCACACGCCGCGGCCCGAGGCCACACCTGCCGGGCCAACCCTTCCTGCTCTCGAGACGCCCGGTCTGCGCCAGCGGAGGCAGAGACCGTACCCATCACGTACTCAGGGATGCTTCAACATCACAGGCTGGAACGCAGGGTGTACCCACCACCTCACCCAAAGCTCAACAAAGAAGAAAGCACTACACTCAGAAGACTGCAAAGTAGTACTTATATCCACGGAATCATCATGCATAGACTGTACCCAACGCTACAAGGATACCACTGCCCAATGTGCGGCGTACCGGACACCTTAGCGCACCTGATCATCGAATGTCCATGGCATATAGACAAAGACGCATTGCCTTCACCGAGAGACAGTTGCAACGCCAGACAAAGCGAAGACCTCATGGAAACGTGGGAGGCCAAGCTAGTCTCCGAGGACCTGGAACAACAACGACGTCTCGTTGCCAGGGCCAAGGAAGCAGCGAAGGCCAGAGGGTTCCTGGAATGAGGAGACCTCCCACCGAGAGTTGAACCAGGGCTTACCCCGGAAAACTGTTTCCAAAATAAAAGTTTATTCCTCCTCCTCCTCCTTATCCATGGCAACAGCATCCGTACCCGCCGACTGGCTTTGTGCGAAAGTGGTCCCGGTGTACAAAAAAAAAAATTGGAGTAGGCTCTTGGTAAGCATGTACAGGCCTATATCACTAACTAGCTCTTGCTGCAAATTAATGGAGCATGTAATTAACAAAGCAGTCATAACTTACTTGGAAAGCAACAAGCTTTTAAATGTAAACCAGCACGGCTTTAGGAAGGGACTATCAACAGTTACGCAATTACTTGAAATTACACACGACTTCGCGGCTGCTATTAACTCTGGTTTGCAAGTGGATGCAGTGTTCGTTGACTTTGTAAAGGCTTTTGATTCTGTTCCACATTGTAAATTAATTGAGAAGCTTAAAATGATTGGTAATAATTCAAACATAGTTTCCTGGATTACAGCTTACCTCTCAGGCCGTACTCAATACGTCGAAATAAAAAATTCCAGATCCATTAGCCTAGACGTTTGCTCTGTTGTTCCACAGGGATCAGTATTAGGACCTACACTTTTTTTTAATCTATATAAATGACATTTTTTCCTGTGTCACTCCAGATGTTGTACTGAGATTATTCGCAGACGACTGCGTTGTGTACACTACGGTTCGTTCACAAGATGGCCAAAATAATCTGCACTTAACCCTAACTAACATTGATTCTTGGTGTAAAACTTGGGATATGAAAATAAATGTAAGCAAGACGTCCTCTGTCATCATAACAAGGAAAAAAACTCCCATCTATTTTACTTACGTTTTATCAGGATCTGCTGTGACGCGTAATAATGAAGTAAAGTACTTGGGGGTAACGTTTAATGAAAAATTAAGTTGGGAATCCCACGTAGATAAGATATGTACAAAAGCATACCGACAACTTGGATTCATCCGACGAAAATTGTCAGCTGCACCTGCGCATTTAAAACTAAACGCCTATATGACTCTAGTAAGACCCATCCTGGAGTACAGCGCCATAGTTTGGAACCCCCATCAGTCTTACCTGAAAACGAAACTTGAAAGAATTCAAAGCCTAGCACTCCGTTTTATTTACTCCCGATACTCCCGCTACGATAGCGTGACACTTCTCCGTAAAAGGGCTAGCATCTCGACGTTAGAATGCCGACGACTAACTGCCTGTGTGAAATTTCTTTTCCTATTAAATCATGATTGCATCAACATAACTAAAGACGTGTACCTAAAGCCACCTCACCATCGCTCCAAAAGAATCAATCGCGACTTGTGCATACGGCCATTTGCTGCTAGATGTAATTTATTCAAATTTTCTTTTTTTCCTCGATCCATAGAACTATGGAATAGCCTGCCCCGCCATATTGTGAATGATGTGTCAATTGATGTCTTTGTTGCGAACGTTGAATCTTTCTTTGAAAATGCTTTTGCAAATGTGTTGTAGTCACAGCCTTCTTGATTATGAGTCATGAATTGTATGATTCTACAGCTCTGCACACTTTGATTCTATTATTTATATAAGCTATGTATCTTTTCATTCATCTTCCGGAACACCAAACCTGTTGTACCACCTATTGTACATTCCACTCCTGTCAGAGCCTGAGAAAGGCTCACAGTATTATGAAATAAATAAATAAATAAATAAATAAATAAATAAATAAATAAATAAATAAATAAATAAACGTCATCCACACAATTCTTTCCAAGTGGATTTGCTTTCGTGTCTCATCCGCTAGAACCTGTACTTGGCAATATCTGACATAAGGTAATCAGCTAAAAATTAATTAGTGAGATTCTTAATAAGTGGATTATCAATGTCAACTTCTTGAACAACTAATGTCCGCTTTGTCGAGTAGAACAGCTTATGGATTGGAATTGTACTCTCTGCCACAGACAATTTCTAAAAAAAAATTATGTTCGCTGAAACAGCCTTTATGTAAAGTCGAGCCCTTTTGTTGTCAGAGCTCGCAGCAATGCCCAGATCTAACCGGAAGTGAAAACCGACCCTGCGCTTCCGCCAAGTGGTCAGCATTTATCCGGGTACCGGACACTGCTGGCCTCCCGGCGCACATAGGTCTTCTCGAGATAACGAGATTTGACACGTCAAGGAAGGGGGCTGTTGTAGTCACAGCGGGTATAGCACGCTGTGGGGTTCAATCGACAGTTCAACGCCCTCCTTTGCTCTTCTTTATTGCCCTTTTGTCGAGATGAGATCCGGTCTTTTGGAGAAGTCTTTCATTTACCCTTACGCCAAAAATGGGGGACTGAAGGATTACGCTTAGCTGCGCACGTGAACTTGCTTCCGAGGAAAACGGCTTGAATCGCAAAAGAAAAATGAGCCTAACTCCAGAGAAGAACGCGGAAGAGGAGGCGTGCAACAACGCTCATCACAGCTTTCCAGCGCCACTCGCACAGCTGTCGCCGCCATACTGTTGATTCGTTCCAGCAATCAAACCTGCCACTGAAGGTCGCGTCAACTCTCCGGGACATGGCCGTCGCATTTTCTTTTCAGCTCTCTTGGTTCTGTTCGCCCAGAAGAGCCCCGAACGGGGTTGCGTGCGTTGGGGAAGCACGAGTGCAGAAAAATGTACGCGTTGCTCGCAGCATCTGTGGCCCGCTACGTGTAGCGTGGGTGTGCAAGGTTCAAATTATACAAACCACAGACTATCGTCTGCTCGAGGCCTCCTATTCTTGTACGAATAGCGAATGAAGCAACTAAAGAAAATAAGCGATCGAAGAAAACAGCAACAGTATTCACAAGAGCAACAACGAGAACAAAAAAAGAAGCTACCTTTCATACGTCTAACAAAGGAATCGCGTGGAGGGGACGAACTTTTGTTGACTGTGGAGGGAAGAACAGCATTGTGTTGCTCGCTCAGACTCAACGCGCACGCCTCTGGGTCATTCAGGTTTGATTGACAGGCCGTTGCTCCCTGGCTCCGCAAGGCAGCAGTGGAGACGCGGGGAAAATATGGTTTGTTATGCGAATGCATTCGGACCTGCATAAAAAGCAGCGTGTTGAATGGCGGCAGGTATTTTCTTTGCAGTTTTGGTTTACGCTGTAATCGTACTGAGAGCAAACTTTTCTTGCTTTTACGGATAAGACAGCCATGGTCAAACATCTCCTTAGCGAAGGAGTCAGCTTCCGACTGTTGACGATGTGGGTCTTTGAGGCAGCGCTTGTTCAAGGCCCATGGGAAGCATGTTGTGGAGTATGCACTAAGAAAGAGTTTGAACGTACGCGAGAGAAGAACGGGGTGCTTGAAGATATGTTTAGAAAGTCGATGGTATGCCATCGTAAACGCCTTTCATAGAAACATTCGACAATACCGCCCAAATTTCATGTGCAGTTTGAGTTGTACCTGCAGATTTGCACATGAATCGATTACTTTTGTAGGCTGCAGTTTTCTTATATACAAGTCAAAATTTTAACCAGAAGTGCAGGGTAAAAATTGTTTCACATTCTTATCTTTGTGAACTGTGGGTTTAGAAAGCAGACGCGGTATATTCATAATCGAAACCCCAAGGCCCTTGAACGTCTAGTCTAACATTTCTTCGTCTGAATTGATCCATTTCACAAAGTCGAAGGTCTGATCAAATCTCACCTGGTCGGGAAGAACCAATCACAGCGGAGGGCACGCGCCGCATGCAAGCTCCGCTGGGTTCCTTGCGGTACCACCAGATTGCGTAATGCAACAAAGGGTAAGGCGTGCCGATACGGGCACAAGAGAAGAGTTCGTGTTGTCCACTTCTCTTGTGTGCGTGTCTGCACGCCTTACCCTTTCTGGCATCATGGATCCTTACCAACTAGTTGAGCTTCCTGTCGTTCTAAGCACCAGATTGTGCTCGCTTCCGCGTATCCGCGGCAGTAGCAGCGCAGGCCCTGCAGGGGAAAGACAAAAAACAGAACCAGAAAGCCCGCCTTCGTGCATCCGCGGTTACACGATAAGGAGGAAGTAAACGCTTCTTGCGGTTACAATGGATTGGAAAGGCGCTGCATACGTATGCGGATGCCGCCTCCGAAGTCATGATGCGTTCAAGGCGTCCGTCATGCTCGCTAGTATTCAGCAACTGCCCTTAACAAAAGGCTGGGTACAATTTGTGTCTGCCTGCCTTTTTGTTTATGTGCGTGTGTGCGTGTGTGTGTGTGTGTGTGTGTGTGTGTGTGTGTGTGTGTGTGTGTGTGTTTGTGTGTGTGTGTGTGTGTGTGAGCGCGTGGAAGTGCGTGCGTGTGTATGTGCTCTTTATGCCCTCACACAAATATTCGCTGTATGTAATACCAACTCGTTGGATTGCCTCCAGTTTTTCATTCAAAATTCATCGTCCATCTACCTAACATAGAAGGCGAGCCGAAAACTTCTTTGCTTCCTCAAAAGCTTCATCTCGTTATTTGCATATGGATGGATCAGATGGAATTGCATATATCAGGTACGAAGGTGCGTAACCAGTAACTTCGTGAGGTGTTCTATTGTATTCGTCGATGGCATCCAAGAGCAGCTTAGTCCCAGACTTTTGTGGTTCATAGCTGATATTGCATTTAGGTGTGACGAATATGGGGCGCAAAAACGTAAAGCTACTCCAAACTTTTCTATTCCCATTCAGCAATTAGCCCCACCCGATTGGTCAAAAACTTTTTTTGGACAAACCTCACTTCGACTGTCTGTCAGGTGACGTCATGAAAACCGCGTGAGCTCCCCATCTCATATGGCGTGTACACACTGATTATGCATGACTGAACCGAACAAAAGAAAAATTGTTATTTCTGATTCGACGCCTTTTGGCCATTAGACCTCAGCTATTGGCGAAAAGTTTTAGGGCTACACCTACTTCACCTCCCTGTCAGCGCGACGTCACAAAACTACGAAAACTCACCGCGTCAAAGGGACGTGTACGCATTAACGATGCATTAATGTGCCGAACAAAACTGAATTTTCTTCCGAATAGCCGCATGCTACCCCGTTCCGAGAGGAATAAAAGATGGCTGCCGCCGATCGTTCAGGCACTGTGTACTCACCCCTGCCGGAGAGCATGGGTTTATTTGCGTGTAATAAAACTTTTTGCGTGGCCGTGTAACGTTTTGAGCACTGTCGGTACGTTTACGACCTCGCTCTGCCAGTTCTTCTTTGCTGAGGATCCGATCTAGCAGCATACTTGACCTTTAGTTGCATGTCGCCGTGATTTTCGACCAGCCACCGCATGCTATGTAAGGGAAAGGGGACCGATCGCACACGCCGGCACCACCGTCTTTATCCGTTTATCGATTTTCGGTGAACTGGCTCGGCCCCATCGATTCCCTCTCTACTTCAGCGTGCTCCTCGCCTCTTGTCAGCAAATTAGATGAGAAGCCGCTTGGTGTGGGCAATGTTATTCGTTTATAAATCAAACAAATGTGACCTCCTATAAATAACGAGACCGTATGATTGGTCTCTTCAGACAAAGCTGCGGGTCATCGCCACTGCTTGCGTCGGCGGTTACGCAAATTTGACGTCAGGAGATTGGAATAAAAACATATTGGAATAGTTTCACGTTGCAGGGCCCGTGGTTTGATTTGTGCGCTTGCGCATACTGTTGCATTGTGAATGTTGAGACGACGTGAAAAGTTGGTTTACTTACTTATGGTCCAGGTACTTATTCAATTTTCCTGCTGTGAACCTGGTTCTATGAACTGAAAGGAACTTCCTTGGTTTGCTGGCAGCAAGAATGCTTTTTAAGCATGAAATGTAGGCGTCGCCGTTTTAATTTTTGTGAGCGAACGCCCATACATAGCGAGTGGCATGGTCAATGACCAAGTGGATAAATCTTTTTGATGAGCCTTGTCCAGAAAATCATCCTGTGCTATTCGTTGCAAATACATCAAAAGGTTCTTCAGCTGGAGGCAGTGACTCAAGTGATCCGTACTTCCTTGATTGGTCTTCTTGCATTACTGCCATGTGTCACAATGTCGAATGTAGTTGGCGACATCGGTTATTATATCTGGCCAATACTCTTGTGGAGGTAGGAGTGACGATGCGGTCTTCACGTAAATATGCCACTAATCTTGATGAGCGTTCCTGAGAATGGATCGGCGCAGTTTATAAGGCACCTATAGCTTCTTCACAGCTTTATTTTTCACGATGACTATGTGGTTTTCTACCGAGTATGTTCCTTTGGAGCGCTCGTTGTTTCATTTCTGAAGATTGCTGGTTGACAGAAGTGGCACTACAGGAGCTCTGGAAAGTACTTCAGCTTCAACATTGGTTATAATTTTCTAGTGTTTAATGTTTAATTCAAATGCTTTTTTCAGCCTGGTGTTCAGACACCTACCGGTTTGGCCAACATATGCGTGTCCACAAGAGAAAGGCAAAGAATACGCTACTTAAGTTTAGCAAGAAACAAATTTGTTCACGTGGTTAAGGAGGAGAAAATAAAGAGAAGCAGGGTTAATAAGCGTCTGCCTGGCTACCTTACACTGGGGGGTCTACACTGCATTATGACCCATTGCTTGCATCTGTTGTGCAGCTGCTGGAAAATGTAACTCCACAAAAGAGACTGCGCAAACACATCGGGCATTGCATATCAGACCGCAAGTCGCATGTTAGGTGCACAAACAAGTTTGAAAACAACAACAACAGTGTTATATAGACATAAATATCAAGCAAGAGAAGTTGTAGAAGCGCACGAGATAAAGAAAAAGGGGACGGGGTGCATCAGCCACGCCTCCTTAGCACTTCATGATACTGAGGTGGCTTTTCGAGATGTCACTTAACACGTGGTAGGTCTTTCTTTTTTTTTTTTTTGGTGCGCGTAACACCAAATATTTTGCCTGCTTTTACCTGTCGTTTTTGATTTCGTATGACATTTCGCGTTTTAAAGGTTTCTAATCTTTCGAATAAAACCTTCATTTGCCTATATGCGCTGTGTCTTGTCTCTTCTTGTGCGTTTGCTTTCGTCCTGGTAGTTTGCGCTATGAAGTAGTCATGCTTTCCTACCAACTAAACTATTTTTCACTTCTGATCAATTTGTGCTTCCGTTCAGTCAATTGAAACTTTATTTTCTGCCTTGTGCGAGCTAGTAACACAATCACTCGATAATTGATGAATGGCTTTCCGTACCTCATTCTTATGGCAGGTACTTTCATTTTCAGCCTTGGTAATGGGTGTCTACGAGAGCATTGATTTTCAGAGATTAAGCAAAGTCCATTTTCGTATATGGGAAATAATACCTTGTACTCATAGATCTTTCTAGCCTTAAGGTTGCAGTGTTTCGTAAATATTGGTATTGCAGGTAATTCCCTTGGATGGCCGTAATAGTTTTTAACAAGACTTAATATTGTCTCCTGAAGAATTTCTTATTTGTTGCGTTTATTATCAATAGTAGTTCCTTACACCAGCATTTCGTAAGACCAGCGGCAGTAAAACAGCGCATAGTATATTTTCTTTTTCAGCGATAATGAAATGAAAAGGGATAATATAAACAGGCAGCCAACAACGTTACTTAATTCCATTGTAAGCATATCTACACGTTTGTTCCGTGACATAGCTTTGTGGAACCTTTCATTGTTAGAACTTAACGTAATCTCTACGTTAGATGGTTTACTGATCGGCCTGAATATCATGTACTCCCTTTAGGAACATTGAATGGCAGTTTATTGTGTTTTAACCAAATGTAAGGTTTGTACAAATAATTGTTTACCTTGAACTCAACTTGGAGAAGCTATATACTTCTAAAAATATATGGTGTCATCAGCGTGAATAAATAATTTATGTGACTGGAGAATGTAGCAAAGATCGTTAATATATGTTGTAAATAGAAGCTGACCTACGACTGTGCTTTGTAGCAAACCATATTTAATGTCAGTGCACGCTGAAACTTCATTACTAATCTGAAGTAACGCCTTCCTATCAATTAGACAATTTTTTAATAACTCCAAAGCTATTCGATGTACAACACAGTCACGTAGTATCTATAACAAAATATAATGTTGAATCATGTCGGATGCTCGTATATAAAGAGATAAAACACCTATGATGTTTCATCTGTTTCCAATATTCCTGGGTATTTTATATTTTCTATGCAGTAATGCCTGTTGTGTGGACTTGCGCTTTAGGAACCCGTACTATTGCTTCGGTAATTATACTGTTCTTTCTAAGGAACCAATGAAGCATTCCGTACATAACTCCTTCGGAAACATTAGAAAGAGCCGGCAGGACAGATATGGGCCTGTAGTTGGATAGTTCTGATACACCTCCGCCTATATAAATTAGACAAATACAAGCTTTTTTTTACCTGCGTCCCATCAGTGCCCGTGATCCGCCACAGCAGTGCTTTACAGTTTCCCTAAATGTGCGTGCGGAACACCCGCCGTGGTTGCTTAGTGGCTGCGGCGTTCGGCTGTTAAGTGCCAGGTTGCGGGATCGAATACCGGCCATAGCGGCCGCATTTGGATGGGGGCGAAATGCAAAAACAGCCGTGCACTTAGATTTCGGTGTAGGTTAAAGAAACCCAGATGGTTCAACTTGTTCCGGAGACCCACAATACGGCGTCCACGACAATCAGATCGTGGTTTTGGCACGTGAAATCCCATAATTTACGTGCCGAACGGCTGGCTGCGATAAGAAAAACAAATGTAACTGGAAGCAAAATAAGACCGTCAATGTAATTTGGAAGTTAAATGAAAATATTCCGTCGACTTTCATGCCATGTCATCTGCAACAGTGTGATGCCTGCACCCACTTCAAGTCTTCGGCATTTCTGGTACTATTAAAAATTGAATTACAGGGTTTTACGTGTCAAAACCATGATATGATAACGAGTCACGCCGTAGTGGGGGACTCCGGAATGATTCGGACTATCTGGGGTTCTCTAACGGACTCCTAAGTCTAAGTACAGGGGTGTTTTCGCATTTCTACCCCGTTGAAATGCAACCCAAGAGAAAGCTCAGCTACGATATTTCGATCTCCAATGAAGTATACTTGTACGCCTGTATGAAACGCATTCGGAACACACACATAAACCAATGAGAATTCACACTTTCTTTTGCCAAAAGTGTTATAGTTAACAAAATATGCGTCCAAGCTACGCGAGAGACGCGGTTTGTTGTGAGGGCCGAATTTTCAACGTTATTCAGGGTAGCTTACTAATTAGGTCATCAGTCCTGATAAGAGTCATTCGCACTGCCGAGAAACAATATTACATAGATATACACTTGGCACCACCTGCGCAAAATATATATAATAAAGGGGAGAAATAGCTTATATTCGAATTTGTTCCAGTAAAAAAAAAAAAATGGCCAGGCTTAGCTTGGTTAAGCCAAGAATGCGTTGCATATTGCGCGAGTTGGGGCCCAGCTTTTCCTCCGGCTGTCGTGACGTCACGTCACGTGGTTGCGCTAAAGTTCAATGGTGACTGCCCGGCCGCGCCCAAGGGCTGAACTGAGTGATTGCAATATGCAACGCATAAAAATAGAAGCAACTTAATAACAAACATAGCAAACTTAAAAGAGAATAGACCCACATATGAGACGCGCAGCAATGAACAATGGCTCATACCCTAAATGGTGGCTGCCCGGCCGCGCCCAAGGGCTGAACTGCGTGATTGCAATATGCAACGCATAAAACGTGATAAAGAAATACGACACATTCTATTCAGCACTGTAACAAACGCTCCGCCTGCTGCTAGAAGCTGTTAAGAAAACTACAGATACTGCATAGAATACCGCTTGTTCCTGGCTTAGTAACTCGACGAATTGGAAGTGAAAAGAACGCTGTAGCTGGACAATCTATGAGGTGCACTGCGAATGCGCACAACCCAAATGATGTGAGAACGTGCATTTATAGGCTTTCTGAGACAAGCAGAATATCAATATTTTAAAATATTTGGAAGGTATCGTTCCTGTTACGACGTTTAGTTACACTTGCTCAGACATATGCACCGATGTCTGATGCACCTAATTGTGCCCGGCTACACATCATACTATATCGCATAATGGTCGCACTTCTTTTCGAGAAATGTTAATGCGACGTTTTCTGGTGCGAAACTATGCAGGCCAAATTTTCCTGCAGGTTGTTCTGGACGCTAAATAAAAAAATAGAAATAAAGGGGCTGTAGGGCTGTAACTCATGGTTATGGCACCCCAACTAAAAACCGAAACATTATAGTTCGTGTGCGTCTTCCATCTTGTGAAATGGGATTGTGACCTTCCTGTGGCAGGCGTCACAACATGTGAACTATTAGGTGATACTGTCCGTAGAGGAACTTTTTCTATATACCCATGGCTTTGTTCTTTGCAGCGTGTTTGTCTTTGTATAACACGTCGGCGTAAAGGATTAGCCGGTACCTGCGCCAGACGCCGACACCTCCTTATACACATTTCATTTACAAAATCACACTGAGCATTAGAGATAACACGGGTGTTTCCGTTTCCTCCAAAAGCTCAGCCCCGTAAATCTATCATGAATTTCCATCAAATGACGTCATCCATGGTTGAAGGACTGGAATGCACCCGTTCTGTTAGAGATTGAGTCGTTTGCGAATCACGATTTCCATGGTCCATCTTTTGTGAGTCGAAGACAGATGTGTACTTTCTTCTGCCGCGATTCTATCATGCACCTCACAAAGAACATGCACAGATCAGGCCTTTTCACAAACCAATTGACGAGAGAGACGTCATCCATCAGTGGTAATCGGGCCACTGAGGCACTTCTAGCATCGACAGTGCGGATGACGCCGCCCGATTTGCCATCGATTGTGCCGCACCATATAGAAATATGACAATTGAGAAAAGATTTAGAAGCAACGCGTGGCTCATTTGCACACAAGCGTACGTAGAGATTGGCACACGGTAGCTCCTACAGTTTTATTCGAACACGCCTATATAGTTATGACATATGCTTGAAAATCCAGTTACAGTGCAAACACATTGAAAAGTAAACCCTCCTGCAGCTCGGCGTAGCATTCACGTATACTTATTCATTAGGCATTATAATTGATGACAGCCCTCCTTGCGACAACTGGCCCTGCGGCTGTGGGAAGAAGATGAGGCATCTTCTCTGTGACTTCCATCGTGGCAGTGCTGCTGGAAAAGCGCTCTCGGAAAACTGGCAAACCGTACAACCAACTTATAGCGCGTTGCGTAACCTTTGTGTGCCCACGTTTCCTTCTCTCTATCTCTCTCTCTCTGTCTCCTTATATCTTTTCTACTTCTACATTCGTTCTTCCATTTCCCGCTTATTCTAGTACAAGGAAAGCCATGTGCGGTTATGAACACAGCTAGAGAGAATTCCTGCACTGAATGATCCTTCCTCATAGCCGTTCCCTGCTTCATAAAACGTACTCTCTCTTCCTCTCTGTTTCTACCTATCTGTTTCATCCTGCTAGTGCCAAAGAAGGGCTGAAGTGCACGGCGCGCTCTAAATAATTTCTTTGACATCTTTTGGATATTCACATTTTCCAATCACACTTCTCGCTCATTATGAAATCGTTTTAGTACGCGCTCCGTGATTCCTATTTCTTTCATTTTTCAATTCAGGATAATGGTCTACTACTTCAACAACATAAAAAGGGATTCTATTATTTTTCACGAGAAATGTCAAAATAAAGCTTGCAGGCAGGAATGAAAAGAAGGAAATGACGGTGCGTTGTCTGCCCCCGATTACCTCGCCGTGTGCACAGATGTTGACATTATGACACATCTATATGTAGCTGAGTCTCGTCATTTCTTTAACAACTTACGGGGAGGATCTCTGCACTTTCTGAATTCTCGTAAGTGAAAGCGACGTTTCAAGGTCACCCCGAAGACTACGTTTCGCGGTGTTTCATTCATAGCGATAGAGGTGCATGAACTCCTATGCAGGAAACTCTCACACCGTGACCGCGATATACAGCATTCTGACTCTACAAGAATGGTCCGGGGAAGGCGGAGGTCATCGACATGAGTGTTGCGCTTTGGTTCGGCAAGGCCACCTCGCTGGAGGCGTGAAGTGAATAATCTCTGCTTTCGCTTTCGCTAAAAAAAAAAGAAAACGACACCCTTATCCGGGTAGTGGCGTCGCATAATACGACAGCGGACATCGCATAGCGTCTCGCGCATTTCTCTACAATGGGAAATATTGACCTTCGAGGCGACTCGGTCATTGTTGAGGCCCGGCGTCGATAGAAGTGTGAGGCGTACGAGTAAGGACTGCACGTGTGCGTCAATGGTAAGCTGCAATTCATGCCCGCGGTTTCGACGGGCCGCGGGACTCCCCGTAGTTTCCGGTGCTACGCGCACGGGAGAGTTTTCGATGTGTTCGACGTGGATTACGTCGGGTATCAAGTTTCAACTTTTTAACTGCCGAATAACGTGCCGACAGACGGCACGTTTTGATCCCTGCGTCGATCGAGAAGAAGCGCGCAACACGGTTGCACAGGCAAACCTGTGTCTTGGTAATTTTCGCCCAGCGAACTGGACACCTTGCCATCTGCGGTTATTGACTGCAGAATAACTGCTTCGTCACAATGAAGCTACCAGGCTACAGCATTCATTGTTTGATTTGGCGCTTCCTAAAGTTTCGCTGGATCTCCATTACATATGGGTTCGAATCCACTCTTGAACAAACACTAAACATTCGCTTTCAGAAACATTCCAGATATATATGTTCAGGGGAAATGATGAAAATTTGAAATATTTGTTGTTCTTCCGGTGCTCAGGCGAGCAACGCGGTCTACCAGTGCTCTCTGGTCTTGTGCATTTTATTCTTTCTGGGTGTCCGTGCTGCGTCCTCTCTTGTTCTTGCTTTATACAAATCACATTGACAATATTCTATCCATAAATACTAAATTTGGCGCGGATGACTGTACGCTACATAACGAAATTGACTAACCCCAAGAACAAATCAGGCTAAATAGTGACTTTGGAGAAATAGTTGCATGGTGCCATCAATGGCAAATGTCTATTAACTATAGAAAAACCGTCTATATCATAACAACACTAAAGAAACAGCCCCTGCTCTTCCGCTATTTTTCCCAGAACAGTTACGTCTCCGAATTTTCTCACTACAAATATCTAAGCGTACAAATATTTCACAATCTTTCTTGGTCAAAACATACTGACACTGTAATGGATAATTGCCTTCGCAAATTGTTCACCTCCAAACGGTGGTTAAAATTATCGACACGAGCTGTCCGCCTTCTCGTACATATTACTACAGTTCGTCCTACTTCAGTATATGCAATGTTCATTTGGGGCCTTTGAAAAACCAAATATTGAAAGAAAAAGTAGAAAGAATGAAAAAAATCTCATTTATTTAGAATTCTTAGGGTCGAATATCTATAACATATCTCCTTAAATATAGGGGCTTCTCCTCGGTTAACGAAAAAAACCGTGTTTCCCGATTAAAATTATTTTTCAGCTAATGAATGGCCACTATCATATTCATACCTCGCACATTTTAACACCTTTAACTGGTTATGCTATACTCGTCATAACCACTGTCTAGCAGTAACCCCGTTATCACCGCATAACAACTCCTTCAAAAAGTCTTATTTTACAAGAACAATAGTTGATTGGAATAAACTTCCCGACGAAGTCCTTACTCTAAATTCTTTATTCCGTTTCCAGGCGCACCTGCATTCTTGACTCTATGGCGCATGGTTTATTTGCTCCTTTTTTGTGCTTTCTGTCCTCTTTGCCATGTTGAATTCATGCGTCGGCATGATTTCCTGTAATGTATCTTTGTATGAGTGTACTTTTATGTTCTCACCCTGCTAAGATCTTGTAAAATATCGCGGTGTCTATAAGCAAATAAATAAATAAATACATGAATAAGTTTTAAGATTGTGAAGGTGCTAGAGAGACGCATGAATGACCTATAAAATATTATGGTGTGCCACTTGCAGTCGTGATCTATAAGGCATTAATCGAGTTTTTCAATTTTTTATCGAAGTTCTAAGAAGTCGACTGTACCGCAAAAGACGCACCACCAATACATCGGTAGCCTATAGCATCTAACACAGTCACTCCCAGCCACAGAAAAGAAAAAAAAAACGTTTAATTTGCTCTCCCAGACGAAAAACGTGAACCCATTAACATAAAAATAAACTACTTGTTGAGCATTGCGCAACCTCATTCCTCGTCTTTGGGAGCGCCAGAATAGTTAACTGGTTAGCGCAGAGTGTCAGGTCTATTTTATTTCTAGTCTCGCCATTCACGCTCATCCACGCCCACTTTTGGTTATCCAGCTTTCGGAAGAAGGTATTCATTATCCGCACATTATTCCGTTCTTGAAACTCAACTAATAACTCACCCTGCTATTGCTAGAGCCTGTGCCATATTCCCCCACTAACTTGTCTCCAGCCTGCTTCTTGCCTGCGCTGGCATTGAAGTCGCCCATTGGTATGGTGTGTTTTGTTTTACTTTACCTATTACCGATTCCACGTCTTCATAGAGGCTTTCGACTTCCTGGTCATCATGACTGGATGCAGGGGCGTAGAGCTGTACGACCTTCAACTTGTACATCTGATTAAGTTTCACAAGACCTGCCACCCTCTCGTTAATGCTATAGAATTCCTCTATGTTACCAGCTATATCCCTACTAATCAGAAATCCGAGTCCTAGTTCTAGTCTCTCCGCTAAACCCCGATAGCACAGGACACGCCCGTTTTTAAGCACTGTATATGCTTCTTTTGTCTTCCTAGCCTCACTGAGCCCTATTATATCCCATTTACTGCCCGCTAATTCGTCCAATAGCACTGCTAGGTTCTCCTCACGAGATAACGTTCTAGCGTTAAACGTTGCCAGGTTCAGATTCCATTGGCGGCCTGTCCGGAGCCAGAGATTCTTAGCACCCACTGTTGCGTCACAGGTCTGACCACCACCGTGGTCAGTTACTTCGCAGCTGCTGGGAACTGAGGGCCGGGGTGACCCGGCCTCGGGGTTATTTAGCCAAGGCCGCGTAAATAAACATTATTGTTGATTGATTATGTTTTTGTTGATTGCTTTTGGATTTCCTTGCATGCCTGCGCCAGCACTCTTACCTTAGGGTCAATCCTGGGCACAATAATTAAACCCAATAATTATATAACTGAAGAAATAACTATATTATTATATATTAGTATTATTTATTTTTTTATTGATTGCGTTTTTTTATATGTGCGTGCGCCAACACTCGGACCTTACGGTTGCTGGGCACGTTAAGTAAACATCATTTATGTTGAACATGGAACATTTTAAACATGAAAGATAACCGATGGTCATTAAGGTTTATGGAGTGGATTCCAAGGGAAGGGAAGCGTAGCAGGGAGCGGTAGAAAGTTAGGTAGGAGGATGAGATTAAGAAGTCTGCAGGGGCGACATAGGCGCAATTAGTAAATGACCGGGGTAGTTGGAGAAATATGGGACAGGCCTTTGCCCTGCAGTGGGCGTAACCAGGCTGATGATGCTTGGTCGATTATTATTATTATTATTATTATTATTATTATTATTATTATTATTATTATTATTATTATTATTATTATTATTATTATTATTATTATTATTATTATTATTACCCGCCGTGGTTGCTCAGTGGCTATGGTGTTGGGCTGCTGAGCACGAGGTCGCGGGATCGAATCCCGGCTACGGCGGCCGCATTTCGATGGGGGCGAAATGCGAAAACACCCGTGTGCTTAGATTTAGGTGCACGTTAAAGAACCCCAGGTGGTCGAAATTTCCGGAGTCCTCCACTACGGCGTGCCTCATGATCAGAAAGTGGTTTCGGCACGTAAAACCCCAAATATTATTATTATTATTATTATTGCCTACAAGCCAACTAAGGCTTAGACCGGCCTGCTTGTGTTGTTTTGTATATTGTGTGGCAATAAACATTATTATTATTATTATTATTATTATTATTATTATTATTATTAAACAAGCCTACCCACCATCCGACAATAAAACAGAAGAAATCGCGAAATGCAAAGCGCGCTACAAAAATGCGTCGCTAGATGTTCCGTTCGGCTCTATGAGGCAATGCTTCTTGAGGAGGGGGGGGGGGGGGTCAGCTCGCAGAGCCTACAATGCCCCGCTTATGGATCCATGTGAGCCAACCCAAACCATAATCCGCAGTGCTATACAAAGCAGACATGTAAAGCTTGTGGTACTCTGTTGAGGTACTTTATTGTCACCTGTGTTTAATTTTCGGTTTGATTCGGACTGACATTGAACAGCAAGTTTTTTACGAGACATGCCTAAAGGTTACAAGGAAGTGACGCAACTCATAAAATACAAGTACTACCGCAATGTTGCTATCCCTAATCGGGAAATCTTTATATAAGTAAATGCGCAAAAGGAGAATGGGGTGTGCGGGAGAGCGGGCAAGCTTATTAGAAAGATTACAGCACGAATATTCGGGACTCATGGCTTCCTTGCTTCCTTAAAAAGATAGCAAAAACTGTAACATGCATGCTCTAGCGTTCTCTCTTATCATTCTCTATGACAAACTTAGAGAAGTAGTAAAGAAACGAATCAACCGCAATGGGCACACGGCTTTTGTGCGCGGCGTCGAAATACAAACACTTACCTACACTGTGGCAAGAAGGCTGGTCAAAGCAGTTCGACCGAAATTCCTCGAACTTGATACAATCGCTTCTCATAGACAAAGCTCGCCGCTTTCTGGTCTCAATGTTCGAATTACGGGGCCGACCGCTCGCGTGCCTCGTTAACAATAGCCCGTCCTCCAGCGGCACAGAAGTAACAATGGCTTCAGCTTCAGAACGAGACTATGACGGATGGGCATGCCCGTGTTGAAACGAAGGCTCGGTCATCTTCACTGTTGTGTGAAATGTGAAACACCGCGGCACGTCAAAGACGAGTCAACACTCTGGTGTGGAAGTGAAATTGATGTTGGTCAAGAAGGAACTAGTACTCGGGGCGACGAAAGACCAAATAGCAGTTGCGCTTCAAGTGTAATTTTTTTCTGCGGCCGATAACAGGTCGCGCGTTTGTTTTGCTGTTGGAAACGAGTTGGAATATTGCTTTGTCTAATTCTTGGTGTGCACCACGAAGAAACTGAGCGGCCGAAGTGTCTCCTATTTGAATCGTCCTCACGAAACCGGCTTACAACAGAGCGGGATGGCAGGCAACTTGTGAAGGTAAACAGTTTTTTTTTAAAATGTGCAAGTAATTCCCACCTTGCCATCATCTTTATCCTCATCGTTATACTGACGTCGTGATAAGGTCAACTTCTGAAGCTTCCCCTTAGCATATGGCGAAAAAAAACAAAACAGAACGAGTATTGCGCGACGCTGCAGTTCGGGCTCCAACTCAAGTGCCTTCAGCAGGGTGCAGCTGTGAGTGGAACACTGTGTTGAATTACGTGTTCACCACTAAAGCGATAAATACAAAACAAGGAGCGTGGACGGATACAAAACCAGTATCGATGTTTCTGGATGTGTATTCATCATTATAGCTGTATCATGCAACCACGCAAACAACAAAGGACAAAGAAGTAAACACACAGGACAGGCGACATTTGTGTGTTTACTTCTTTTTACTTAGTTCTTTGCGCCGTTACATGATGCATTTCAATATCGACCACCAACTAGCCCGCCTATCCCTGTTACTTATAGCTGTACACGTCTTGTTTAAAAAGATGTCTAATATGCCCCGAACAAGTACTTTTGAACCACTGTGCTTTTCACTGAACGTTTGCGATGCTTCCGCGCTTCAATGTTTCTGCTGGTATTATGCACGATGTCCACATGTAACGGTTGTGTGAGTTTCGAAGTTTACGCCAAGCAATACTGTGACAAACGATGGCGACGTTGTGTGCGTCACAATGTTGTTCTTTATAAAGCGACAACATCCTCTCTTACAGACCTCCACATTGAAGCTCAGTGACGCCATGCGACCATGCGACCATGTTTAAAAACTCAGCGTATCTCGTGTACTATCCAGCCGGTTTTCGCCGCCGTGGCAATGTCCTTGGAAACTTGTCTAGTTTACCCCGCTCATCTGAAGTCATCATCTGATATGCATTGTTGAGCTTTTGGTGACATCGTACATCGATTGTTATAGTGTCCGGCATTTGTGAAGACGTGGAGCATTGGTAGATGAATTGAAGAGAAAATGACTCACCACATAAGAGCAAGTGGCATTTTAAAGCCAATCTTTCTTTGCCTATAATATGACGGCTGGCCTGGTTAGTTCGCCGGTCTACCGGTCGGATGGTTGGTCACTGGTCGCGTTATCACAGAGTGAACCTCACTTTAAAAAAAAGAAAGACTTCTCGTCCGGTGCTACGAGTCCAGCCATAAGGCCGCAAACGCACGTGTACTTCTCTCGTGTGAACACTAACTAACAAATTGAGATGGTAGCCACGGGTTTATATAATGATGATTTACTATACTATGAGTAAATGTCCACAATGGGAGATTGGCGTAGAAGCGGGTGGTAGATATCGTACTACCAACTTGCTCTTTGTGATGATCGGCGCGGGTTGGTTATTATGTTAATTACCGCAACATGGCACATACTCACAACAGGGCACCGGTGAAGAAGCATGTCCACGTGTTGATAATGGTGATGATAAAGTAAATGGAATGGCAAATACCGAAGAGGCGGGCAGTAGATGCCCGGAATAGGAGATGCACTCAGAAATGGGCTCTACATATTGTGACAAGGCCAACTATCGCTTTAACATGATTACCGGGGGTGCTGATGACTATGATTTCCATATTACGGCATATAGCCACAATTAAAGATAGGCCTAGAAGCGTATTCGCGTGTAGATTATGATGATGATTTCTATACTGTGGCGCATTCCCATAAAAGGGGATGGGCATAGGAACGTGACCACATATTCACCATGATGATGATTTTCATACTATGCCACATACCCAAAATAAGGATTGGCCTTGAAGCGGCCGGTGTATAACGTACCATCAGCTACCTCTTTGAGGTGACCGCCGAGTGTTCATGATGATTATTGTATCCATTCCACTTAACATGCCCAAAACCGGGGTCGGGCACGAAGCGCATCCGCACCTTGATGATGACGGCCATGGTTTCCATGCATGGCACACATCCGCAATGGGTGACCGGCAAAGAAAGTGTCCGTAAATTTGAAATGATTAGGAAGATATCAGGAAATATAAGCGATTATGTTTGTTCACACTGCGTGTCACGGATGAGCGAGAGCACATGCGTGCGCCCGTGTCGTTTAAGCCAAAGGCGAAGTAACGAAATTAGAAAATGGGTTGCTTCTTTATCAACCCGGGAAATGTTAATATTGAAATCACCTGCAATAACCAGGCGGCACCTGTTAAACGACGCATATTCCAAAAGTGCATCAATAAAAACCTAAACATCTTGGGATATTTGCCGATGGAGGGTGATAAATAAAAAAAAAATACCACCATCGCCTTGCAATCTCAGAGCCTCATATAATCTGATGTGAATTCGGTGAATTCATTTACAGTCGTACAACTCTGTATTACGAACATATATGGCCACTCCTCCGCCGCGTTGATCTCTACTATTAAGTGAATGTTGCCTGTAGTCATTTAATGTGGTTGGGCTGTCAAGTGCATATCCCCATATCTCAGTCACCATGATTACACTGAATCTAAAGGGAAAACTGTCAAGAAATGGCGTGAATTCGTCGTGTTTCCTGTTTAGTGAACTCGCATTTAAGTGCAGCGCCGTAACAGTATTCTGAGCGTATTGACTGCAGATCTTGATACATTCAGGCTTCACCAATTCCTTGACAGCACTTAGGCTCTTCTTGTGTTCCTCTCCATCCTTTTTTTACCCTCTTGTATAATCGCATAGGGCCAACGTCGTCGGTGAAGCGCGTGCGGACACTTTTCTACACTAATCTTAGACAGTGTTCCTTGTTTCAATGAACGCTCAGTTAGTCGATGCTGTGTCTCAGGTCATTCTTCCCCACCCTTGTGCGCACCTGCACTATATGATGTGCAGGTGCAGTAGGATGAAAAATCGGACGAGTTGGTCTAATCTCATCATCATTATCAACCTACGCTTATGCACAGTGCAGGACAAAGGACTCCGCCAGCGATCTCACATTACCCCTGTTTTTCGTTAGCTGATTTAATCTTGCGCCTGTGAATTTCTTCATTTCAGCAGCCCACTCCATTTTTTGCCGTCCTTCTTGAGCATCCTTTCTCTTTGTATCCGTTCCGCAACTCTAATAGTCACTGATAATCTGCCCTATCCATTAGGTGGCTGTCGAAGTCCATTGCTTTCTCCTCTTGCGAACTAGGATATCGGTTATGCCCGTTTGTTGCCTGATCCACGCCGCTCCCTTCCTCTCTTAACGTTACACCTAACAAACTTGTGGTCGATCTGCTTTGTTTGCCTCCAAGGTTCTGCTCCAGATATTTGCAATGGTAGAATGCAATGATTTACACACTTCTTTTCAACGATAGTGGTGTGCTCTCATACAGGACCTGCTATTGCCTGCCGTATGCACTCAGCCCGTTTTTATTCTTCTGTAAATATTTTATCATCATAAGTGTACCTTGTAGTACTTGACCTAGATAAACGTACTATTGCACATACTTTAGAGGCTAATTCTTCTCTTAGCCATAGAGGGAGCAGGACAGAGCTTTTTGGAAAATTTGCGCCGCCTACTTATCTCTCTTCTGTAATGTTCTGCAAGGCTGCTTTGAGCTGTCTTAAGTGCAAAGGTGCTCATTTTGAGAGAGCATTTCACATGGTGAATTACCAGGCGGCTAGAGAATAGCCTGAGTTGTGGCAATATCTAAAAAGGACGACCGCCTCTTGCTACAAAATTATCAAACACGCTGTCTGACTTCTTCATGCTGCAAACTTATTGACTTTATAGTGGCGCACAGTTTGAGCAAATTTCTAGAAGAGCTTTCAATCCTAGGAATTCACCAACGTACGTGGCTTTCGAAAGGCATATTCTACTACGACTACACGAGTTGCCGTACTTCGTTCATTTGCAGCTTCTTTTGATACTAACAGCCAAATTGATTGCATATTTCTTCGCTTCAGTAAAACACTTGATATGGTCCTCCTCGTTAAGCTCATTAAAGGGCTTTTGTTAATTGGCATCCTAGAAATATTCTTGTCATGAATATCGGCTTATCTCAAAAAGCATAAACAATTCTTGGAAATGGGAAAATAACGCTCGGGCTGCCTTCTAGTAACCTATGGTATTCCGCAGGCCAGTGTGCTCGGCCCGTTGCTTTTCTCGGCTTTTATAAACGACATTGTTATTGCAGTTGATTCTCCAGTGCAGATGTGGCTGTTTACCGCAGATTGTGCGAGGTTTCGAGAAGTTACCTGTTGTAGTGATCCGTGTGATCTTAGCGCTAAAATGAATCATGCATTTAATAATGTAAACTTTGAGGTATGGTTCATAGCGCAAAAAAATAAAAAAAGTGTCGTCATTCGCTTACACCAATTTTCGCAAGAAGTGTATTGCTATTCTTTTTTTTTCGCCAACGATAGCGGAATGGAATCAAATAATCCAAGCATTACTTCCATCACAAGTGGCGAAGTTGTAGTCATTTTTATTTCCTGCATTTCTGCAATGCTTATTATACTGTGTGTTTTTTATCATGCCCATCCTGCCTGGACCTGCCATTCGTAGTGTTTTGTAAATAATAATAATAATAATAATAATAATAATAATAATAATAATAATAATAATAATAATAATAATAATAATAATAATAATAATAATAATAATAATAATAATAATAATAATAATAATAATATAAATTATTATTATTATTATTATTATTATTATTATTATTATTATTATTATTATTATTATTATTATTATTATTATTTACAAAACACTACGAATGGCAGGTCCAGGCAGGATGGGCATGATAAAAAACACACAGTATAATAAGCATTGCAGAAATGCAGGAAATAAAAATGACTACAACTTCGCCACTTGTGATGGAAGTAATGCTTGGATTATTTGATTCCAGTATGTAGACTCTGTGAAATATCTCGGTTTATTTATTGATAGCAGCATGTCGTGGCAGCATCATCTGGCATATCTGTGTGGCAAACTTAGAAGTGTCGCTTGGTTGCTTTTTAATATAAAAGGTTTCACGCCATTATCAGTAAAGAAAACCATAGTACATGCACTCGCATACAGCATCTTGCGATACGGAATCACCGTTTTCGCTTTCTGCGCATTGAGATGGCAGACGAGAATTGACAGTTTACTAAAAAACATATTGAAAAGTGTTGCCTATGGGTGCGGCCAGATGTCAGGTGACAATTCATTTTCCGCGTTAGGTTTTCCTTCATTTCAGTCATTATTTAAGCAAACTGTTGTTCTTCGTCATTTCTGGAACGACAAATTCAGAGAAAAATATGTAGCTCCTCGACTTTTGAGGGACAACATTCGTTTCAATGTTCCTCGTTCGTCAACTCGGTATGGTGAGGCACGGAGATGCGTCTATGTGCCCAAAATCTTTAATGATCTACCTGACGAATTTTTCTCGGTTCAGTCAAAAAAGGTTTTAAAGAAGATGTCATCTTCCATTTGAGTTTTCTTTTATGTATTGGTATGTGTTTATTGGAAGTAATTTGGTTGTATTAACCTGCATATCTTTATGAGCTTACAAAAATGTTCATTATGTTGCCATAACTTGTTTTTAATTTTGTTTTTTGTTCTATGTAAGCATAAAAAAAAAATGTTCACTATGTTGAACTACCATGTATCAAATTTTCTGTTTGTTCATCTATATAAGCGTGAAAATATGTTCACGCTACATTGTATTAACATGTATTTAATTTTCATTTTGTTTGCACAATGTTTTGTCGGCACTAAAGTTACGCATGTATGTACATACACTGACCTCATCGCTGTTGCCGGCACTGCCGGGCCTAGTCACACAAGCCATTTAGGCTTCGACAGGCCCGCTTACTATGTATTTTTTCTTGTGGTGCATAAATAAATATTATTATTATTATTATTATTATTATTATTATTATTATTATTATTATTATTATTATTATTATTATTATTATTATTATTATTATTATTATTATTATTATTATTTTTATTATTATTATTATTATTATTATTACTATTTTATTGCCTCCAAAAACGCAATACAACACGAACATGCCGGTCTAAGCCTCAGCTGGCTTGAAGGACCGTGCCTATGAACATGTTACACATGGTGAAAAAATACCTAAATTGTTAAGATATGTAGAACAAAGAAAGAAATTATTGACAAAAATGGAAAAGAAGAAGATAACATGTGGTTATTCTACTTAAAACAAAGGAAACTGAAGAAGTAACTATTGCGATGCAAATATAATCTACTAGTTAATTTCACCATAGCTCCTTTAATAATTCTTTGAGCATGCGTCTCAAAATTGCGTAATCGATTTTATTCGATAACTTGTTCAAAACGTCCAGCGCACATGCACAGCGTCTGGCAGCACCATACCTTGTAGCTGAACGGGGAACCACGTAACGTACGATTTTTTGAAGTTCTCTTGTGGCGGTATTTTTTTGTATATCGCGGAATCCCCAAAAACGTTTAACGACTACTGTTACGATAAGCAAGGATTGAAATTTTGGTAGGCCAAGTTCACGGAAGATATTTGCACCTGTCCATACAGGAGAATCGTAGGCAACATTTTTATCAACATTTTGTATAATCCTGTTGACCCTGCATCTCCAACGATCCGAACAGAAGCCGAACACTGTAATGCCGTATCTTAACTCACTGTAATCCAGTAAATGTACCTTAATTTTTTTTTGCAGACAGGGGCGCAATGTTTTTGATATTAAACAGCCAAACTACCGATCTCCACTTTGAACAATTATTGATAAGTGATGTTGGCACGATAAATTACTATCAAAAGATATTCCAAGATATTTAAGACAGTCGACGTATGGAATAGGTGCCCATAAAGAACTACAGCTCGAGGTATGTAAGTAGAGCGGCATCTTAATTACAGCAATCTTGAGCGGAGAGCGGAAACACAGTAGTTGTTTTCTGGACTTGACAACAATTCCATTGTTACTGAACGAAAACATTGCATTTTACACGCCATTTTGCAACATTTCAGAGGACATTTTGCAAGAAAAATATTTTCCCAGTAACATGGGTCACCAGCCTATTGGAACACCAAAAATTTGGAAATTGCCAAATGAAAGTCATTAACAGTAATGTTGAACAATAATGACGATAAAATGAACCCCTGAGGAACACCAGCATTCTAGGACAACTTAGAACTGAAAAGCCCTTATCATCGGCAGAGACCACATGAAATCGGTTATTCAAGTAATTTTTGAGAATGTTGAAAAAAGGCCCACGAAATTTTTTAAAAATGCAGTTTACTTAACAACACATCGTGGTTCACGGTACAAAACGCTTTCCCTGCACCTAAGAAGAGAGCACAGGTGAAAAGATTCTGATCGAATGCCGTCGACAGTTCACCTGAGAGTTCCTCAAACATTGCCACAGTACCATGCCCAGAAACAATGCTGAACTGGCGATCAGTCAGGTTAGAAAATTGGTTAGGACTAGAAGGCATTCTATGGAACAGAAATATTTATAACACCTGAGTAATGACTGATAAAATAGAAAATGGCCGACATTTTACGGTCTTATCATTCTTCGTTGACATGTGTAGTGGTGAAACAACTGCAGTTTTTAGGCTTTCCGATATTTGGTCACCTTCCAAAAAACCATTTATATGAAGGATAATATCTGACAGCGCATGAAATTCCTTCGGATGGTGTGTAATGATATTTCATCAAATCCAGGGGGCTTGCTAGGACTAAAACTGAAAATAATTCCTTCGAGGTCACTCCTCCAAATTCTCGGAAAGAATGCTTATGCAGAAAGGGATTGAGTTAGCGACCGAGTGTTTGTGGATAGAGAGATAACTCTTGGGGACGCTCTTACAAATTGCCTGTGGAAAGCATGAGCCACTGCTGTGGGAGTTCAATGAAAAGAATCGAAAACCGTCAGTTTACTGGAACTTACCCTTCTGAGAAGATTTACTAAAGGCAAACCTTTCCTGACATTATTTGAAGATGGTTGGAATTTATGAAAAAAGTAACGGCGTTTGGCAACACGCGCAGGAGCAACAACTCTATTTCTTGCCCACTTGTATACTAATCACAGTGCTTGGTTTCTAGGATTTCTTCTTCAACGTTTCCACAAGGTATCTCGATACGAAATCGCAGCGACGGTTTCTTTATTCATCCAGCAGTGACCCTTTCTTTATCCAATTAGCTACCGACCGGCTGCCAGTAATTCAAAATTTTTCAGTTGCATGCAGAACATTTCATACGCTTTGCTTGACGGATCTCATTTGCTTAAGCATGCCCAGTCAAACGAAAAAATAATATTATCAAGCTTGGATTGATTACCTATCGGGAAAAGGCATTTGCGCTGCCCAGATGCAGTTCCGACCGACGGTGTTCCAGACGCATCTGGTGATACAAGACGGCATGCTACAAGGAAGTGGTCAGGCACTCTTTGTAGAGTAGTACACGGCCTAAATGAGCAGCCGGTAGCTCTGACCGCTGATCTAAGCAGGACTGCACAGGGCACAAGCCTAATTACCTATTTCTGCTCTAGTAGGAGCTCCACTTGGACATTGCAGATCATCACAAACACATACTTTTTCAGTGCATAAAATGTTGATATTGAATTCCCAGGTCCAAAAGAATTGGTCCAGTGAGCTCCACTGCCCCAAAGTTTCATCAAGCTCTATAACAAACTGTGAAAGGTGGCATGAGGGTGGTCGATAAATTGATAAGATAGTGGCTCCACAACGTAAAACTATTCCAAACTTTTCTGTTCCCATTCTGTAATTAGCCCTCCGCGATCGGTCAAGAACTTTTTTGGACCACCCCAACTTCACCTGCCTGTCACGAAACGTCACGAAACGAAAACTGCGATAGCTCCCCACCTGATATGACGTGTACAGACTGATTACGCATGATATGACAGAAAAAAGAAAAAAAAATACCGACGATTACGTTACTTCCTAATGCGAAACTTGAGCGCAGCAAATAAGCTGTTTCACCTTTTCGATAGATTGAGGCAAAGAAATCGAGCAACACATGTATGCGCTATCGCAGAATTTTTTTTTTATTTTTCACACGTATTTCTTTAACAAAGACTCCACTAACAGTTCTTGACAGTCATGAAGGAAGCTTTGTGGTCGGAGAAATAGACTGATATATGTTCGACTTGGTACACCAATGCTTGATTCTCAAAGACGAGATCTATACAAGTGCCTCGCGAGGTTGTCACAGCCGTGCGACGCGTTACGGGCGAGAGGAACGGGATGTTCTCCCGCATAAGTGTTAGGAAATTGCTGTTTGTCTTTATGTCAACATTAAAGTCCCCCACTACTAACATCGGTGTGGATCGATGGACGGTTAATGCGAGTTGCAGGAAGTGCACGACGTCTTTCGTGAGTGCGGTAGCGGACTCACGAAAGCGGTATCAGTCGGTCGCTGCTAGCGCTGGGGGGATGAAAGGGGGGCGGAGCTGGTTACGAGGCCGACGACAACGCCGACGACGACGCGAAACCCAGGAACGGACGCCAAAGAGCCATTTGTGTAGCCAGCCCTCCTCCACAGTCTCTCCTCCTCCCTTCCATCATCCTCCCTCGCCCGGAGAGCCGACAGCGCGCATGCGCGGCGGCGGAGCAGATTCGTCGGCGAGCTGGTTACGAGGCCGACGACAACGCCGACGACAACGCCGACGACGACGCCGACGACGACGCGAAACCCAGGAACGGACGCCAAAGAGCTGCGCTCTAAAATATATTTATTTCTGATTCGACGCCTTTTCGCCATTAGCTGTCACGCGGCGTCCCCAAACCGCTAAACTCACTGCGTCAAATTGACATGTATGCCTTAAAGATGCATTAATATGACGAATGAAACTGAATTTTCTTCTGAATTGCCGCAGGCTGCCCCGTTCCGAAAGGAATAAAAGATGACTGCCGCCGATCGCCCAGGCGCTGGCTGCTCGCACCTGCCGGGTAGCATGGGTTTATTTGCGTATATTAAAGCTTTCTGCGTGGTGGTGTAACGTTTTCGATCACTTCCGGCACGTTTACAACCTCATCCAGCTAACTCTTCTTTGCTGAGGATCCGTTTTAGCGTCACTCTTAAGCTTCCGTTGCATGCCACCGCGATTTTCGACCAGCCACCGCAAGCTAAGTAAGGGAAAGCGGACCTATAATAGACGCCAGCCCAACCCTTTTAATCCGGTTATCGACATTCAGTGCAGTGGCTCGGCCCTCCCGATTCCCTCTCCACTTGTGATTGCTCCTCGTCTCTTGTCAGCCATTTAGATAAGACAAGCCGCTCAGTACAGGCCATGTTACTCGTTTTTCAAGCAAATAAAAGTGACCTCCTATGGCCCGCTTCGTGTAGCAAAATGTGCGGGAAAGCCCTGGAAGGTAAATGTATCAAGAAAAGCCAGGGAAACATTGATTTCTGTTATTACAAAAACGTCTACAAAGCCAGCTGCAGACCCAGCCAAAAATTTTAACTTTTCCCAGTATTTGCGCACACTTCGAATAGCAACGTTCGTAACCGCTAAACTTTCATCAGAATTGTATCAAAATTTAGTTTTAAATGAACTAAGGTCCCGGAGTTCGTTGAAAGAAAAGGTCTGCTGGCTAAACAAAGTTTTCAAAGTCTGCTTGTTTGCCGATACGAGCAAGAGACCTCTTTCATTCTTTTTCACAAAGATATTGATTCATTTCGTCCAACAAAACCGATAACCCTACTCCTTAGCCTTCATTCTGGCCTTCTAGAAGAGATCACGGTTAGCTTTGGTAAAGTAATCATTGAAGTAAATGTTTGGAAATCATACATCTTCACGTAGTTGTTTCAGCTTTCCAGGCACTTCAAACCATTTTCTTCCAAATTACAGATGCAATGCGCACCAGGACAACGCATGTACCACGCCTTTTGTCTTTCAAGCGATGTACGGCGGCAATGTCGTCAGATGAAAGCCCAGACAGCTCCAGTTTTGCTGCCATTTTCATGATTGTTTGTGTTAAACTTTCATTCATTACTTTTCTCTATGAAACCGGGGATCTCAAGATTTTTTCCTCTGTTGTACTACTCTATTTAACTTTCTTCTAGTTTTTATTTTACTGCTCTCCGAGTTACCACAGCTGTTTTCAGAGCTTGCATTTCAACACCACCAGACGTCCGGGAATACCCGTATGCGGTTTCAAAATAGAATCGTACTTTTCAGACAAAAACTACACCTATCCTTCGAGTTGCTTAACTGATTTCGATACACTAGTGAACTCTTCCTGCAGCAATAGGAGAGAATCAACCTTCTTATGTGGAACCGACGAAGACTTTGCATCTTTTTCTTATTTCGCTTAGCTCATCCAACAGTAATAACTATGAACGTCTGTTTTCCCCAGGAGCAGTCTCTCTACCGCTGTTTAGTCTCTTGTTATTTCAGCACGTTTTACACACCCTAACATCTCTCTTATCTTGACCCATGGCAGTACACGTATTGCCGGCTATTCCAGAGCATACATGTGCGAGATGATATAAAATTCGCATTCAGCACATTTCGTTATTTCCCCATCGGTAGGCACCGTCATATGACAAGCAATGCAGTTGTCTTCTTTTCCCACTGTACGCAACAAACTAATTCACAAAAAAAAAATTGGCGGCTAGCCGGGAAACGAGCCTACAAAACTGGCGGCAGTCAAGGAAAATTCAGCATCGAAGGAATTCTTGTCCAAACAAACACGACAAGTATCGCCCACCAGGTGGACCACAGAAGCAGCCCGAGGCCCAGCGTCACTAACACGGAACCTGCCAGCATGTGTTGCCACCTCTTAGAGTGCAGCTAGAAGCAGCTGCTGTAATGAGAGCCGGGGAGCGAGGCAGACACTTGTGCACTAAACGGCAACGCACACGCACTTGCATGGACTGGGGATAGCGGTGTGTTGCGGAAGTTATATATATATATATATATATATATATATATATACAGTGTCTTCGTTGTTTTCCTTGGTGTCATTGTTCGTTGGCTTCTCATGCTATCATTATTAAAAAGGGCCCCTCAGTTAACCCCCTTTCTTCTCGTTTATTGCATAACGAAGGTCGCGAATCTGGCAACATTCATGCCTTCAAGTAGCATATGTCGCTTTATTGACTGGTTGCCGTCACCTAAAAAGATCACTCTCTCGTGACGTCTGCGGTAGAATGGACGTGCCACATCCGCCGCCAAGATCTGCGAGTAGTGGCGCTGACTAACACCCCCAGGATTAGTTCTAGTAGTAAAACATAAATACCCAAGAAAGTAGATGGGGAAACAGCGTCGCGGTAGCTCAATCCGCCTCTCTCATTTTCATGTGCTTCCCTCTGCCGCACGCCGCTGGAAACGTATTGGATGGGTCCCGGGGCTTTCACCGGTTTATTTGTGCACCTGCGCCCACGTTCAGTGCGCATCGGTTGTGCGTTTCGTGGATCACGAATCATTATTAATGGCTTTTTCGGGACAGCATGTCGTTCCTGAAGCCATTTAGCACTCAATTACTACTGGGTGAGCAGGCCGGAGTGTGCTGTTCTGCAAACAGTGCGGCCGATCAGGGCACGCTGAGTTCCGTTTGGTGGCACGGCTGCCTTGGAATTTGTCACTAATTTCTGCACTTGGACATCGCTTTTTGTATTCTTTTTACACATTAGTTAGACATTTCGCATATTCAGAAAGACTTCGAGTGCAGCCTTCTGCGTCGAATGTTTTAAAGCCGTGCACTTGTTTTCATCGACATCTAGAGCCGCAGGTCGTTGTTATCGTAAAATATTGCGGAAAAGGTCCATCGCTTACATAAAATAGTGTCAAAATGTAGCAAAATGTGCATATCTACGCATATGTGCCATGTTGTTACACCCTGAGACGAGTCAACATGAGCGGCCGAACCACTTAAACAACGGCAACTGTGATCCAGATACAGAAATTATGGGCTGTTAATTAACTCATTTCGGTTTTCTTTAGCTCCATCATACTTACAGCTTTAGCGTACCTTAGCGCATTATTAGAGAAAACTGTGCTCGCATAAGTGCTCATTTGTAGGCCATGTTGTTCGCTCACGAAAACGCGCGAATGTCATCGATCACATGGCGTTGGTATAAATGAGCGAGGCGGTTGTTTATGCTGCTGTATACCGAATACACCGTCTCTTGTTTGCCGCTTGACGCAGAGACAAACAGTGCATCTCTGAAATTGAGAAATGTGTCGGCAAAGCAACACGTACGTAGTGAATGCGGCCGACAGCCTACAGGTATGATGACGTACAAACGTTGGCACAGCGCTGTGTCGCCGCTTACCGCATATTGTGTACGCTCCGTGGGAAGTGAAGTGTAGCTGATTTCAAATAGCTAAGGCCAGAATTGAACTATAAGAGCAGTTTCGTTCGACCTAAATGCTCACATTTCAGTTCAGGTCCCCCGGTAACGAGTGCACGAACTGGACGGCGCCAGGTTAACCTTCGCTGAACAGGATCGACATTGGCTCAAAATTCGTGGGCACGGCTTGAGAGACTTAAAGCTTGTGCATTTCAACTTGGTAGGCTTGCTTAACTCATTTTGAGCACGATTACCTATATTTACAAGCGAGGACGCTGTCGATATTGTTTTGTCAGTTCGACGGCCGATCGCGCGGGGTTCGGTCGAACGATAGTCGGCACGCTGATTTTGCCATGCCTTCGACAAAAAAGCCTGTAGCAGTACAACTCGCGCTCGTCGGTTGCGTTGTCGTGGACCTGGTATGATAAAAAAGGTTTCAGTGACGCACAATCTTCGGTAAATCATTGGAGTGAGCGTCTTGTCGGTCTCATGTCGACCCAGTGTTGCCGGGCCTTAGGAGTACTTGCAGCCAGGAACGCACTGCCACCACCAGCAAGTGAGGACCGACGCTGCAGGAAGACTTCATCAGCAACGTGATGCACTGAAGTGTCGCCCAAGTGTAACGCACGGGGTTTTCGTTAACTCAGCGAGGCATTCATGAAAGGCGGCGACTACATGGCTCACAGTGCAGTCCAGGCAACTCGGACGATGCCCTGGCAGCTTTCTGTTTTAAAATGGAGTTGCGGTCTTACGCTACGCATGTTTTCGGTATACCACACCGACGTCGAGTTACCAGTAGAGTTTCAACACGGTACAGGGCACGAGTGTTTGGAGCAGCGTGAGTCCAAAGGCTTTTTTTTTTTTCGGGGGACTTCCCAGCTCGCGGCCACTCAGGAGACTTTTCCAAAACGTTTCGCGACTAATCCGCTAGGGCAGGGCGCATGCGCCCTTAGGCCGTGAAAGAATTGTTCGTACGCGACACAGTGGATGCAGCCGGCGTATATTCCGGGTGGCTTCAGCACTTGTTTACTGCTTTTTCCCGTTTTTTTCTATTGTTCTCATTGTGGCGAGCTTCGACACAGGAAACAACGATATAAATACCGTTTCTGTTAGCCGTATTATTTAGTCTCGGTGACAGGTCGTTAGTGCTTGAGTTCACGACAGCCCCAACTGGCTTTTACTTTTCTGTCACGAGTTCACATCTCGTGTTTCAGGACTCTCTTCGACATATTTTCTGTGGGTGATACTAAGAGTTGGTTCCAATACTCGGCTAACTTCTAGTAACTGACCTTGAACTGACAGACTTACGCACCTCGTGTTGGCAAGTCCTTGTAATTGACTGCATGATGAACATAGTAAAGATTTTTGGAGCAGCGAACCGCAACACCACCAATTCACATTTGTTCTGTGCTTCTCGCTTGCATATGAAACCTCAACATTCAAAGCGTCTCAAACGGTACCATTTAAGAATGTCGAGAGAGAATAGAAGGCCAGACTTCAGCGGTGCCTCTAGCACCCATTCACGACGACGTCTGCCTGGTGCGCCCCTCGAGCGGATCACTGCCTGACTTCTGTTTGGAAACACTTCATTTGCGCATCCCCCCGACCGAATTCGACGTTTTCTGTTCCTCAAGTATGCAACAATGTGCACCCCGTGACACTGACTGTTACCTATTGCTACAAATAGTCTGCAACGGCATTACGGTGATGGGGCGTGGAACCGGCAGCATGGCGGAAGCGCTTACCAGTTTCCTACTGCTTACGCAGGTTGGTGCTCTCGAAACTTTTTGTAAGACACCGTGTTCTGTCATGCCGGTTCCGCCCCAAGTGCTGTTTTCTATGTTTCCATCACGGTCGCATTCGAAAAGAAGGCAGCCGGCACGGCAGTTTGTTGTTTTTCGTAGTTCAGCACTTTATTTGCTGCTTTTGTTGCTGTGTGGCGGTGATATTGAAGTTAACCCGGGGCCAACTGATGCGCAATTTTCAAAGATCCTAGATGGTCAAAGTAAAATGATGTCGAAGTTAAATTCCATCGAACAAAAACAAAACCAATTGACTCTAGATGTCACAGACTTGAAGGCTCGTATTTTTTCCCTAGAAGTTAAGATTGGCAAAGTCGATGACGTACGCAATGCTGTCGCAACAATGGCAGACCAACAACAGGGTGATCGTGCTACACTGATCGCTCTCACCCAAAAGATTGACGATATTGAGAACAGGCAAAGAAGGAACAATCTGGTCTTCCGCGGGTTGGATGATTCATCCCCGAAAGAGACAGCAGCCGAATCTGAAGAACTTATTGCAGAATTATGCAGCAGCAGGCTTGGTGTCACAGGCCTGAGTATTGAGCGTGCGCATCGCATAGGGACATATACGACAGGGAAGCCACGTCCAGTCATAGCAAAATTTTGTTCCTATAAATCCCGTCAGTCGGTGCTGTTGAACGCTTACAAACTCAAAGGCACCAGTTATAACATATCTGAAGATTTTTCACAATCTGTCAGGGACAAAAGAAAGAAGCTATGGGACTATGCGAAGTTGAACAAGCGGGAAGGGGACAAGGCTGTTTTGAAGCATGATATGCTTTACCTGCGGGGAAAGCGCTTTCGGCTCGATGGGGCAACAGGAGATGTAGTTCAGCAGTGACCTTCGCATAAGCGTACAACAGGATTGCCTCTCAGGGTTCTAATCATTAATTGCAGGAGCATAAAGAATAAAATTGACAAATTTCAATGTCTGCTACGTACCCTACAGCCCACGGTAGTGTTGGGCACCGAGTCATGGCTGGATTCTTCGGTTTTAGATTCTGAAATTTTTCCGGCAAGCTACCAGTGTTTTAGGCGTGATAGAAATTATCATGGTGGAGGTGTCTTTATTCTTGTAAATAGTAGAATACATTGCGTTCATGTGGCAAGCCCGCTACTTGATATCAAGGCAGTTTTTTGTAAGATTCGGCTCGTAAATGGAAAAAGCATGGTGTTCGGCTCCTACTACCGTCGACCAAGCGCGTCGTATGAGCTGTTCATCAAACTTTCTGACTTTTTGGAGTGTTTCAAAAATGATCGTGTTTTGATCGGAGGGGACTTTAACCTACCTGGAATTGACTGGTCATGTGCAGTTCCCAGGAACTCTGTTAGTGGTTGTTTGTACTCCTCGTTTTTTGATCTAATGGACACTTATGCATTTGAACAATATGTCCTCAGTACATCACGTGATGATGGTACTGGCCATGTCTTGGACTTGCTATTGTGTAATGGGTCTGGTAATGTATCAGACGTTCATGCACTACCTGGATTGAGCGACCATAATATTTTTATTGCTGACGTTAGTGTTACAAATGTGCCAATAGTGAAAAAACCGCCTAGAAAAGTGTTCTTGTATAGTAAGGCTGATTACTGTTCTCTAAATCAGTCGTTAGATTTGTACTTCCCAACGTTTGACACATTGGCGGATGATTTGAGCGTTGAACAGTTATGGGAAAGCATTAAAGAAAGGCTCTTCTATCTTCGAGATAAGTTCGTTCCAGCTCGGATGCTTTCATCTAAACGTGATAAAGATAAACCGTGGTTTCGGCAGGAACAGCGCATCTTGCTGCGCAGGGTGCGGAGGGTATACTTAAAGTATAAAAAACACAGGTCCCTGGAAGACTTATCCAAACTAAAGAGGCTAAAGCTTGATTTTGAGAATTCAGCCAAATCGGCTAGGCAATCTTATTTTGCTCATCTTGGGGAACGGTTGGTAGAAGATCCCAAAGAATTTTGGAAGTATATTCGGCATAGTGAACAGAACGACAATTCTGTCCCTCCCCTTGAATACCTAGGCACGGTACTTGATGATGACAAGCGCAAAGTTGAAGCATTTGGTAGTTATTTTTCTTCTGTGTTTAGTAATCGCCAGTTTCGGGTTGTAAGTCTCGATTTTTCGCTATGCAATGAAGAAATGCCCGAAGTTGAGTTTGCTTTGGAAGGTGTACGCAAGCTATTAGAAAATGTTTCTCCCAGAAAGGCGAGTGGACCAGACAATATAGCAGCAGCAATGCTTAGTAGTTGTTGTGAATCGTTCTGCATGTATTTCAGCCGTCTTCTTCAAAAATGTTTAAACATGGGTGCCGTACCTACCGACTGCAAATTGGCAAACGTCGTGCCTGTACACAAAAGTTGGTCCAAAAACTGCATTGAGAACTACAGACCGGTGTCTTTGACTAGTATTACATGTAAAATAAAGGAACACGTTATATATAGTTGTATTGTGTCACATCTAGTTAAAAATAATCTATTAAATGCAAACCAACATAGATTTCGGGAGGGTTTTTCTTGTACTACGCAGCTTGTAGAATTCACTCACGATTTGGCTCAAGCAATAGACAAAAGGCAGATAATTGATTGCATCTTTCTAGATTTTCAAAAAGCATTTGACCTTGTGTCTCACGACTTACTTATTAGCAAATTACACGCCTACAAGTTGCACTAAAAGGTAATTGCATGGATATCTGAATATCTTTCACATAGACAACAGTCTGTGGTTCTCAATGGCATCTCCTCTGATCTTGCTGCAGTGACCTCTGGAGTACCCAAGGCTCTGTGTTGGGGCCCCTCTTGTTTTTATTATATATAAATGATATCACTAGTGGTATTATGTCATCATTCAGGATGTTTGCAGACGACTGCGTAGTATATTGGGTTATTGATAGTGATTCCGATTTTTATGCACTTCAGAGTGATTTAGACAAACATTCAACTTGGTGTGCGAAATGGGAAATGTCACTTAACGTTTCAAAATGTTTAAACATCACCTTTACAAGGAAACATTCACACAAGACATACGAGTACAACTTAAATAGCGTTACTCTAAGCATCGTTACGGAATGTAAATACTTGGGAGTTTGGTTTACCTCGGATTTAAAGTGGAACCGGCATGTAAAGGAGGTAAGAAAGAAGGCGGCACGAAAGTTGGGCTTCCTCGGTCGAAATTTTGGCCAATTACCTAGTAAATTGAAAGAACAGCTGTATTTTACTCACGTACGTTCGGTACTTGAGTACGCTTGCATTTGCTGGGATCCTTATACGTGTCAGTTAGTCGATTTACTGGAAAAAATTCAGAATAGGGCGGTTCGATTCGTTCTTGGTAATTACGACAAAAACCTCACTATTACCGAAGGCAAGCGCAGACTCAATTGGCAAGATCTAAAGGATAGAAGAAAGTGCCTCAGACTCAAATTTTTTCACAGTATTTACTATTCTAAAATAGGCATCGACAGGAACGAATATATTAAATTACCATCGTACATTTCCCGTAGAAGAGACCATGCCTTGAAACTCAATGAATTTCCTTTTAAGGGTGACACCTTGCGTTATGAATTTTTTTACAGGACCACAAGGGACTGGAATGCTCTCCCGTCACATATTGTTGGTATACAATGTAATGAAACGTTTTACCACGCTTTGTGTGTTCAAATGAGTGTCAACTGATGTAGATATGTATGTACCCCCCTGCTGTAATGCCTTCTAAGGCGATGCAGGTACTCAATAAATAAATAAAATAAATAAATAACAAAGTGTGCGTTTTCTAAGTATTCCAGAGTATGGTCCGCCTTCTTCACAGCAACGATGAAACTCATTGATACTGCGGAAGCGCTTTTCCACATTAGTTTGTGCTAGTGTGTTCATGCTCACAGTCACAGTTAAAGAGCAATATATCTGTTAAAACTGGCATAATGTGTGACCACATACCGAACTGATACTCCGGCCAATTGACGAAAAATGTGTTTTTAAAGAAAGGTTGAGCTTCACTACAGCAGGCAGTTTATAGAATGCACCGCGATGTATTTCACTTCATTGTGTCACCCTTTGTGTTTATTGGTGTAATTTCTCTCTATATTTTTACTCCTTCGTAAATAGTGGCCAACAAACGGCAGCGTCCAGGAAGCATGGCTTGAGAAAAATGCCTCCGTCAAAGCATACTTCAACGAACTCAACATGACGTGACCAAATCCAATCTCTCTTTTGGACTGCTGCCATGACTCGTCGTGCAATGCCCACGCTACAGTATTCCCCTGCTACCTCTGCCACCTCCCCGCCCGCGCCCGTAGAGCAGCATTCATCCGGCTCTAAACTTTGAGCCTGTCTGCCAGTATACTGAAACATGGTAAATTTCTGTGGTGTTAACTTTTCAACATTAAAGTCCTAAACGATGAGATGTATGTTACCTTGCAATGCCACAGTTTCACAACGTATGCATCAACGACATTATGTTGGATTTCACACCAGATAAAGGAATTTTAGTTTCTTTTTTTCGCAAATAATTACACAAGCAGAATCACCTCCAAATCGTTAAATAACAAAGCTATGAGAAGGAAAATGCCAAGCTGCCTTATAAGTAGCTGTCATTCACTGAATGTTTTATAGGTGAAACAGTAGAGAATTTCTTTACATGCTAGTCATTGCAGTGGTGCACGCTTTAAAAGTCATCGATATCTAGTATTTGGGAGAACCGCTTCAAGTAAATGTCAATTGACAAATGCACCCTCACTGAAACCGTATCCTATATACCTAAGCAGGGCGTTCTGAAACCTCGACTAACTTTTGAAATATTGTTGTGCGCGCCCCATTGATTTTCTTGAATGCAGGTGTGCTTACTGTCATCTTCAAGACCATTGTCTTCAGCTTTGATGATTCAGGAATATAGGCCCACTTGATTCAGCCGGTGATACGCTACGAAGGTGAACTCTCAAGCCTGCTAAAATGAGTTCTACGATTGGTGTTGGATGACGCGCGCACTACAATACACGAGCGTGACTTTCCCAGAAATTTGGGTAGTCGTGAATTTTCCTCTCCATATTTGGTGACGGTGCGAGTTTTGCATTTTTGACGCATTTGCCTTGTTTCGCTTCATTTGTCGCACGCTCTTGCGCAATACTTAAAATTCCTGAGTTAATAGTTTGGTTCCTAGTCTATCGCGTTGGGAAAGCTGCGCACTGACTGCATCTTTGTGACATTCTTGCTTACGACTGTTTAGGTGGTTCCTTATTCTGCTACTTGGTATTCTACAGTAGTGAGTAAACGACAGTAACTTCATAAGTGAGCGTCTGCCTTCGCCTTATCTTTCTTCTTGTATAACTTGTGCATTGTTTCCTTACAGTTTTTTTTTCTTTGTATTTCATTCTTTGGAAATTCATGACTCTGACGAATAACGCAAGCTCAGTGAGCACGGTCTTCCTGGGCGCCATTTATGGGCCCAAAAGTTAGACAGGCGAGCTCGCAGGCCGGGAGGTGAATGAGAGGGGGCCCCCCGTGAAGAGGCCATTCTGGTGAGTGTCGCTAGCAAAAGGCGCCGCCATGAGGGATCCGAGTTTGATGGAGCGGCTCCGGGGGAGTGACTTTCCTCGCGGTTGTCGTGACCCACTCCCGCCGCTTCTTTTCTTTATCGCTTCGGCATCGCTGGTGGGCGCTAGAAGGTACGGAAGCAGCACATACAGGCCTTTCGTGCCGACTACCGAGTCTTTCATCCGGCTTTGCCTCCAGCAACGCCGTGCAGTTAAGCCTAATGCGATAGAAGGGTAATGAGATAGTCCTTGCCCCTAGTTTTTTTAGCGAACTTACGGCTGTAAATGCGAACTCAACGTATCCATTCCCAGCGATGGACTTTTTTTGGACAAGACCGGCCTTATCTGCCGGTAGCTCCGCGGCACGGCGCTGCTGTCAATTCTTGAAGCTGAATAATTAACCAGGATGAAAAAAGTAATGACAAATCTGTTGAAAGCAGCAGAAAAAAGTCTAAAAAATAGACGAATACCAGACAGTTGCCGACAAAGTAGAATGAATTTAATTTATAAAAGATCGTTTACCATTACACTGGTTATATACAGGTTAGCAATACAGGCAATTGAGTTACGGGCAATTAAATTAAGGGCAGATAATAATGGCATTTTGGCAGAACTTCAATATGACCTCAGAATGCGTAGGCGGGTGGATGATAACTTATTTGTTCGTATTTAGTGCATTGAAATATCAAGGGTAGAAAGCAGACTATATGTGGCCTTTCTGGACATTACGGGAGCGTATGACAACGTAGACCACAGTATGTTATGGTATATTCTGGAAGGGGAAGGCTTAGGCGACATTTGTCTACAGCTTCTGAGAGAGCTTTACCAAGAAAATACGGTTTGCGTTGAATGGGAAGGGATCAGGAGCGAGGAGAATGTAGATATCAACAACGGACTGAGCCAGGGTTGCCCTTAAGGCCTACTGCTGTTTGTGATGCACATGGTGATGATGGAGAGGGCACTGGAAGAAAGTAATATTGAATTTAATCTCTAATACAAAGAGGTGGGTTCAGTAGTAGAATAGCAGCTTCCAGGTTTGTTTTATGCGGACGACATTGTGTTGCTAGCTAACAAGTAAAGTGATACGCAGCGTCTGGCTAATATGTGTGGACAGAAAGGCGGTAAGTTAGGTTTGAAATTTTGCGTTAAGAAATCAGATTTTATGGTTTTCAATAAAGACAGCGAACAGACAGTGACAATACAGGGCCAGGAAATACCTGGCGTAAAAGAATATATATACCTTCGTATATGAATAAACGAAGGCAATAGATATATGGAAATACAGGAAAAAGAACAATAACAGTAAAGGAGAAGATAAATTCGGCTATATTAAAACAAAGAGCGCTATGGAGATACAATAGATAAGAGGTGCTCCACGGTATGTGGAAAGGTGTAATGGTTCCAGGCGCCCTATAACGTAAAACAATTCCAATAAGCTTGATTCCAATATTCAAGCATCGGGTGGTCACCCGCAGAATTGTTTGAAAAGACCAATAAAACACTCTCCTCGTTCACAAGAGATCACTATTGTTTGCTTGAAAAACGAATAATATTACCTACAGTGAACGGCTTGTCTTATCTAATTGGCTGACAAGAGGCGATGAGCACGTTCAAGTGGAGAGGGATTCGATAACGCCGAGCCACTGCGCTGAAAATCGATAACCGGACAAAGAGGGTGGTGCCGGCGTCTACGATTGGTTCGCTTTCCTTTACATAGCTTGCGGTGGTTGGTAGAAAATCACGGCGGCATGCAACGGAAGCTCATGAATGACGCTAAAACACATCCTCATCAAAGAAGAGTTGGCAGAACCAGGTCGTAAACGTGCCGAAAGTGCTGGATCACCTTACACAGCCACGCAAGAACTCTCCGGCAGGTGCGACTAGCAAGTGCCTGAGCAACCGACAGCAACTATCTTTCATTTCTTTCGGAACGGGGCTGGCTGCGGCTATTCAGAAAAAAAATTCTGTTCTTTTCGGTATCATAATGCATCTTTAACGCGTACACGTCACTTGGACGTGGTGAGTTATTGCGGTTTTGTGATGTCGCGTGACTGGTAGGTGAAGTGGGTGCAGCTCGAAAACATTTGACCAATAGCGGAGGGCTAATGCCGAAAAGGCGCCGAATCAGAAATGGCTATTTTTGTTTTTTTCGTTCAAATCGCGTTAGAGACAGTAGAAGTGTGGGTGGTCGAAAATAGTTTTTGACTCGCGGAGGGCTGAATCGCGGAGGAAATTTTGGAATAGATTTACGTTATAGCTCCCCAGGACTTACAGTTGGAAATGCGGCTCTTGGCTTGAAATCAAGGGTACAACCAGGACTACATGGCAAACACAGGTCAGTGGGACGCCTCGGATTGGGCGCTCACGGGAAAGCTTCAAATGAAGCTGTGCAGACTGACATGAGCTGGACGTGTTTTGAAATGAGGGAACGTCACAGAAAAATTAATTATCAAGAACGACTGAATAATATGGAAGAAAATAAATGGACTGGGACATGGTTCAGGTGTTTGCACACGAATAACATTGATTCACAGTGGAAGAAAATAACTAGGAAGCTTACCAGTAAGTACGCGGCCTGCAGGCTAAGCAACGCTGCAACGAGGAACGTCAAGCGGAATGTCAGAGAGCCTGAAATATTCTTATGGGTGACGGCAATGGAAAAGAAACCTGTCATGAGTAATTACTTATGAGGGAAAAAAACGAAATCGGGAAAGAAACCATTCATGATAACTCAAAGGCAAGCTCATTAACTTTTCGAAGCCGGATCACGATGCCTTAGAACACGCACTTATAAAGCGAGATATGAGAACGAAGGTGAATCATGTGCTTGCTGTAGAGAAATAATGAAACGATGGCGCAGGTTGTATTAGAATGTGAATATATTTCTTTAAGCCCTTGGGTTAGCGAAATCAATGAAAAAGTAAATATGTCGGCAATAGACATTAGTAAGAGGGGATTAGAGGGTTGGTAGAAGTAAGGAAACGACAAACGACGGAGGCGTACAGAAACAAAGTTCTGAATAGGGGTTCGAAAACTGGTTAGGGGAAATAAACGTCAGTTCTTTTTCCTGTCCTTCTTTTTAACATAGGTAGGGCATTAGGCAATAAAATAACAAGTGCTTGGTGGCGCAACCCTCCGCCCCGCTTCAAAGGGGACGCTAATAACATCCGTCCACCCGAAGACGGCAGTTGTGCTTCATGCGTCCACAGCGTACGAGCAACGAAGTGCGATTCGTTATCAATGAAGCAAGGGATGAACGCCCATCGAAATCCACAAGGAAATGCAGCCCACGTATCGGGAGAGGTGTCTCCCTTTGAGAGGTGTGAGGTGGTGGCGTTGTGAGTTCGCAAAAGGCCGTGAATATTTGCATGACAATGAATGTTCGGGTAGGCCGCGTGCGTCGCTGACTGGCGACAGGGGCATCTCAAATTAGGGCTGCGATGGGACAAATGTATCAACCGGTATGGTGACTATGCGAAAAAATAGTATAAGACACGGATAATAGTACGCATATTGCAAATAAGGCACCTGCATGTGCCTTATTTTGGCTAATGAAAAATAGGGCCAAGGAATTTCTAATTCGCCCTCGTACGCTGGAGTTGTCATAGGGTACCGTGTGTTAGGCCGCTGTCTTTTGTGACGCCTGAAGTTCACCATCTTAACCGGAAGCTTGGTTAGATTCGCTGTGGTTCAAGTGCACTTGCCAGAAATTTCGAATAATTCGACTCATGAAATGCACACCTGCTGTTGTACCGGTCTCCATCCCTTATTTTATTTACCTTTCTGCCATTCTTGAAAGTGTATTTAGCACCTGTGTATTTGGTAAGTGTATTTGGTAATTTGGCACCTTTACATTAATGGATAACAGCTTCTTTTTCTTACATATTATAGGATTCGCCTACACTTCCTAACCTTACGCATCGCATAGTTAAGTGCCCTGCCTCGTACACACATGAATATACATAAATGTAGAAGGGAATATGCGCCTCGAAATATTCTGTGTGAGGAAGCAAAAAGGCATTTTGCCTAATGCCAAATGAGCAGTCGCTATCTATGGCCTGCTAAGCGCTGACGTTTCAGATTTCACATTTATTTATTATTCAAAGAGTAAATTTAATGTGTAGAGAATAACTAGCACGATAGGACGTCGCAAAGTTAAGCACTGACAACCTATTAAAGACGTATCAATATTGTTAAATTTAAACGTGCAGTAGTCAGTTGCTTACAGATATACATAGTTTAAAAAAGCATTTTATACAACAAAGCATCAGAGTATACAGAAACAACATTCGCAAAATAACACAGCTAAAAAAAGACAATGAGAGAGAGAAAGTGAGCGGAAAAAAAGAATCCAATAAACGGCACTAGAAGAACAATAAGATCCACGCTAACAATTAACCTGGTGTGTTTTATAAGAATTGTTTAAGTAAAAAACGAACGCAAACACGAACGGGTTTTTATTTCAGAGGGAATGCTACTTCACTTTGATAGCCCCCCAAAAAAGGCACTTTCCTTCCTATAGTCACTTCTAGCTATCGTTTTGGAGTAGTAAGTTTTGTCGGTCTGCAAATGTGATTTTGTTAGTATTAATAAAATTTTCAATAGTGAAACCTTCAACAAGTAGCTGTTTGTGTAGAAGACGAAAAATAAAGAATAATAGCTTATGACAAAACAACTCATAAAGAGGAAGGAGACTTACATTGTTATGCATAGGAGCAGAATGACATATACATGGGCTAAATATCAGAAGTCTTACAGCCTGATTTTGTTAGTGTTGGGGGGGTTTGAGGCGTGCTTTATACGTGCTGCCTCTGGATGACACGCAGTAAGAAAGATGGCTATGAACGTAGGTGTAATATAGTGATAAAATATTGTGGGGCTGGTAGTAGAAACGTGTTTTAAAAATTACATCAATTTCAAAAGAAACTTTTTGAAGCCGCGATGTGACATGAAGATCAATTTTGAGGTACCTATCAAGGGTTGCACTAAGAAGCTTGGTAGTGCTAGAAAGAGGTAGAGTGCGATTGTCACGCGAAACTGCTAAGGTAGTGCTTATGTGTAACTGGGGAGAACGAAATAGAATAAATGTGGTCTTGGAAAATAATATGGAACATGTTCGCTTTACACCAAGATGGGACATTGCGAAGGCCGCTCTTAAGTTTTTATTGATTGGAACTTTGGTATTTGTCAACAGCAGAAATCGTAGTACCTTCAGCCTATGAAATACAACTAGAATGACAAATTACTGTAGGTAGATCATTAATGAGTAAAAGAAAAAGTTGAGGTCCGAGAATACGCTCCTGGGAATGGACTCCTGAATAGACTCCTCGAACGCTGCCAGTTCCTCCCTGATTAATCATTACTGCTGAAAATCGGTTATTGTTAATTTCATAAATTTGTGATCGATTACTTGTGCAGTTTTTCGTGAACTGTAAAGGCGGGTGAGATATAGCGAAGCATGGAGGTTGTTTAACACAATCACATGGTTAATGGTGCCAAATGCCTTGTCGATTGCAGGTCAACGAACGCAGCTCCGACCGACATACCGTTGTCTAGAGCTTGTTTGATGAGGTCAGTAAAAGAAAGACGAGCAAGTTCAATCGAAAAGCCTTGGCGAAAAGCGAATTGATAAGAGGCAGCAGATTAAATGTAGAGAGCTACATCATTAAACGGCTATAAAATAGTTTTTCGATGACCTCCCTAAATAACGATAGTATACAGATCGAATGCTAATTGTTATTAAAAGCGCTGTCAGATTTTTCGGAACTGCAACTGTTCTTCCAACCTTGAGGCATCCTGGGAAAATACTAAACTTGAAAAATTATTTATTATTTTTGACAGGATTGGTGACATAAGTTTTACCGTTGTGGGGCGTATTATGTCTAAGTCCGACCCAGTTGCTTTTAGATAAAATATGATTTGATGAGCTTGTTCGGGTGACGTTGTAAACAGATAAAATGAGTGAGTACAATATTGAAGGCTTGGTAAGTCAGCATCAGGTTCAACCTCCACTGAGGCACTAAGATAGTCCCTAAAATCATTCGCTACATCGTTTGAATTATTGTGACAGTTGCGTTATGAATGATTTCGCTCAGGCGTGGCTCAGGCCTGTTATTGCTAAGAAACTGCTTTATTATTCTTTAGTTCTTACTGTCATTTCTATCTTTCGCGACTCGGTGAGGGTAGTAATCGCGTATGGCGTGTTTTAAAATAGCAGAAAGAGCATTTTAATGTTTTAAATCTAGACTTTAGTGCAGCTATAAATTGCCATTTCTAATTTCTGGTGGAGTCAATTTTTCTTCTCAATATATTTTATCAGTGTATTAGTAAGCCAAAGATTTCGGGATGTGTGAAACCAGTGAGTTACCTCAGTATTATATGTGCCCTCATTAACAGAATCAGTAATAATCTTGGAGAAACATTCAATGGTTATTTCAGCACTGTCTTCATTGACAACGTCATCCCAACTGGCTGTATGGATCAGGTGAATAGACCTTGCAAAATAGTATGTTGACTTTATACACGTTTGCAGTGTTCTAATCTGATAGAGCCTAGACAAAGAAATACGGGATTATGATCAGTAAACGTTAGATCAATTATTCTCGCTATATGACAAGTTCTTATACTACAAAAAAATAATTAATAATATAAAGATAAAGAAGTTCATATTTAAGAGAGCTTTGGCCTAAGGGCGCAAAGAAAAAATTGGATTGGATTGAATAACTTTAATGAGAGGTCCTGCGAGCTACGGGACGCAAGGTGCCATAGAGCGGGCTACTCCCACGCTGGGACCGGGAGTTGTAACTCCCTGGCCGCATCGTGGGCTCGCTGGACAGCCCATAGCTGCTCCGCCAGGTCCGTGCTGCGTAATGCTTCTTGTAGCCTGGCGGAGTCTTGATCCTTGTTTGCGTGGGTCCGACCACACGGCCAGAGCAAGTGATGTACGTCTAGTGTGCTGTGGCAATTTTCGCAATATGATGTTTTGTATAGGTCAGTCATGTAGTGATGTAGTCTGTTCTGCGTGGGGTACGTGTTTGTTTGAAGCATTCTGAACGTGAGGGCTTGAGGTCTGGTGAGCTTATTGTGAGGTGTGCTGTATATTCTGCGGTCTAGATAAAAGTGCTTGGTTATCTCGTTATATGTGGAGGGAAGGTCCCGATTCTCGCTGGGATGGTCACGACCAGAATAGGTGGCGTCGCGGAGGGTTAGGTCTCGCGCGCTCCTGTGAGCCATCTCATTGAGATTGCGAGGGGCATCCTCGATATCTCCGAGGTGTGCCGGGAACCAGCAGATGGTGTGATGCTGCAGCGGTGCGAATCTGTTCATTATTTGTAGAGCTTGGCTTGCAATTGCTCCTTTCTGAAAGGCTTTGACAGCCGAGCGTGAATCGCTGTAGACGTGGGTGGTGGTCGGGTCTGTGAGCGCGAGTGCGATGGCGACCTGTTCTGCTATCTCGGACTTGTGGGTCTTGACTGTGAGAGCGTTTGTGACTTGACCTTGCTTATTGATCGTGGTGGCAACGAAAGCCTTCCTGGTCGGGTATTGTGCCGCGTCTACGAAACAGGCTAAGATCTTCTTATCACGTATTTCGCGCAGGATGAACGATCCGCGTGCCAGCCTTCTGGGTTGATGGTGCGCGGGGTTCATGTTCCGTGGGAGTGGGCGAACCGTGTAGGAGTTGCGTGTGTCTGTCGGAACGCTTTGATATAGTTTCTCCATTACTGTGGTGTCATGACCTAGTTTGGCTAGGATTTCTCTACCTGGTTTGGTTCCAGAGAGTCTTGTCCATTGAGCCCGTTCTTGAGCTTCGGCGATTTCTTCAAGTGTATTGTGCACCCCCAGTTGCAGCAGGAGCTCTGTCTCGGTGTTCTTGGGGATTCCCAGTGCTAGTTTGACTAGCTTCCTCAGTTGTATATTGAGTTTTTCCTTCTCCGCTACCTTCCATCTGTGCATGGCCGCCTCGTAGGGGAAGTGGCATAGCGCAAAGGCGTGTGTTAGCTTGAGGAGATTTTCTTCCTTAAGGCCGTGTTGTCTGTTTGCTACGCGTCGTATGAGATTCAAGGCATTATTCGACGTGGTCACGATCTTCTCCACTGTCGCGGCGTTAGAGCCGTTGCTCTCAATGAGCATTCCAAGGACTCTGATTTTGCTGACGTGTGGAATGGTTCCTCCGTCTTTGGTTCTGAGAGTAATGGAATGTGTGTCTCTGATTTCGTTCTTTGGCTTGGGGCCGCTTCTGGATGGTTTGTAGACGAGGAGCTCCGACTTCGCAGGCGAACACCGCAGGCCGGTGGGAGCAAGGTATTCCTCGATCGCATCGATCGGTTGCTGCAGAGCGCTTTCAATTGATCCCAGGCTACCTCCGGGGACCCAAAGCGTTACGTCATCTGCGTATATCGTGTATGTGACGTTCTCGATTAGATCCAGTTTCTTGGCTAGGCCGGCTAGCGCAAGATTAAAAAGCGTCGGAGAGATGACTGAACCTTGCGGTGTGCCCTTGCCACCGAGTTTGTATTTCTGAGACTTGATTTCCCCTAGACGGAGGGTGGCCGTTCAGTCGCTCAGGAACGATTTTGTGTAAGCGTAGAGTCTCGTGCCGAGGTCGAGGTTGGAGATCGTGTCGAGTATGTAGTCATGTGATAAGTTATCGAATGCCTTTTCGAGGTCTAGCCCTAGGATTACTCTCGCATCTCTCGTGTCTGCGTCAATGATCTCATGCTTGAGGAGCTTCATGGCGTCTTGGGTGGATAGTCCGGGTCTAAAGCCGATCATTGCTGCGGGGTAGACATCTTTTTCTTCGAGATGCCTCGAGAGCCTGTTTAGAACCGCGTCCTCGGCTACCTTGCCGACGCAAGACGTCAGCGAGATAGGTCTGAGGTTATTGATATTGGGCGCCTTGCCAGGCTTTGGGATGAGCACGATGAGGGCCGTTTTCCAATCTTCGGGTAGGGCTCCATTCCTCCAGATTTTGTTGATTTCCTCTGTGAGTGTTTCGATTGAGGTTTCGTCGAGGTTTCGAAGTGCCTTGTTAGTTACGCCGTCCGGCCCCGGCGCTGACTTGCTGTTTAGTTTCTGAAGCGCCGTGCGTATCTCTTCGGTAGAGAATTCCCCATCTAGCTCTGAGTTGGCTTTGCCGCGATATGCTTCGGCGGTCGTGCCTCTAGCATTTTTGGCCAGAGGGGGGTACTTGTCGGCGAGACGGTCAATGAGCTCATTTTCAGTGGTAATTTTGAGTTCCTCGTGCATGATCCTGTTCAGCGTACGACCCTGGTCCGCTTTGGTTCTGGTTCTGTCTAAAAGATGCTTGAGCAGTTGCCACGTCGTCCGGCTGTTGATGAATTAAACTTCTGTGAATTCAGTGAATAACAGCTATTACTCTGAAACAAATCGATATGCCTAAAGATTCTGGCGTAAGCTAGACTCGAAATGCGTGTTAGTCCTGGAAATATTTCTGAGAACTTCACTGACAGCTGAACTTAGAACGCCCGTAAACTTGATGCGCATTGATTTGAGTCTCCGTGACAATCTGAAGGAGAAGCTTGCACGCAGCAGAAAACAGGAGCTTGCGTCAAGTTTATTTGCACATCTGGGACTGAATTCACAATCTTTTTTGCTCGTATTTGCTCTTCGCCTATGGCAGGCCGCCTTATATACTAGCATATCCGACATCACGATTGACTGAAATATAGAACTGTTGCATAAAACAATATTTCAGTGTGGGAAGAGCATTGTAACTGCCGTCGGTACGAAGCAAGCACGCTCTTCAGAGCAAGTGGGCAAAGGTTTTACGCTTTACCGTCATCGATGTAGCTTTGCATTCGTGGTTGATTTAAAGGCGCGTTATGGGTTTACTACCTTCTTCGTTGCCGTCACTCATCGTGAGCGCCACATGACAACCTGTGACTTTGAACAGAAGGGGTCTTGAGCCACAAACACCATATTTCGTTCGCCCAAATGCGTGGCTCCACGCCCCAGATGTTGTTTGGCTGCTTGTATAGAGGAGTGCCCATCGTATTGCTGCATTATTAGGTGCCGTCTTGTATTCAACCATCGAGTTCCCTTATGCCTTCGCTTCATCACCGGCTCACTTCGTATATATACTTGTTACTGGCCGAAAAATCGAGCCCGTCAGTTTAACATAGTTGTTCTTTGCGGCTGCAAGGGATTCCCGAGTGTAGCGTTGGCGAATTGTTTTGAGCGCCTAGCTTACGTCCGGTCCACTCAGGTCACCGCGACAAAAACACTTTTACTTTCCGCTACTAGGCGAATATGCTTTCCTAGTTGCGGAAAGCGAAAGTGCTTTTGTGCTTGCAGTGACTTGCAATTGAACCAAAAAGCTTCTATAGCGGCATTGGCATTGCCTTCACTCCATTCTAGCAGTGTGTCCGGCGCAATCACAACTGCCCCCGCTAGCCCGGAGTGGTGCGCACGCCAATTTGGTTTTGGATCCGAGCACGAGTAGGGGAAAAATTACGATCTCTTTCCCTATCGGAAAAAAGGAGCAAGCGAAGCTTGTCCTGCGTGCACCTGACATTCGCCACGGTTAAGTAACCCACAGGTAACGATGCCAGATTTCTCCGGCCTCCCGCTCTCTCAGCCGGGGATCTTGTTCTCCTTGCTGTCGGGTTGCGTGGGCTCGGCGGGCTCGGCGCGCCGACGGTGACCCCTTTCACGGGCGAGTTCACGCTGCCATTCGTCGAACGCTGCCAGTTCCTCCCTATCATTTCTGGGTTCTGGGTATATGCCGTCGTGGCTTCCCAAGTTAGTAACGTTAAAGGTCAGATTATATCGTAGTGCCTCGTACACATTCGCAGCACGACCTGAGATGACCACGAAAGCCGAAGCGAAGACTAAACCCCAAAACCTAGAACGCTTCTCCTCCACTCGATACTTCGCCTCTGCCAAGGAAGATTGACATCAGTCACGCCCCTTGAAACAGGTCACTCCGCATCAATGACAATATTCAGCATTTTTGGAGAAGCGTAGCCACTTCTTCAGTCGAGGAATGGCGCTGCGCTCATAGCGATGGTATGGAAGGCGCGCTCCGAGTGAAGCAATATTTGAGAATATGATGGTGAGACATTGTCTGCGATTCCGTTGTGAAGTATTCGGTATTTGATTATGTTGCACTGTCGCACTGTTGTATTTTCTAACCAGCACATCAGAGCCCCATGTGTGCACATGATCCGTAGGGGGGGGGGGGGCGAATGGCTGGAATAAATGCCACATGGTAATTTTCGTTTATACCAGCGACAGAACGGTCTTTAGAGATACCGTATTACTATTTTTATTTTCTGTCCACGTGTAGCGGATCATAACCTTGTGTACTTATAATGCAACCTCATGTTGAGCTCGGTGTTTCCCGGTCGCAAAAGACTGGGCATCTCACACGCGATGTGTGTCGGCCATGCATCCCGCCTATTTGCACCTGCGCCTAACAAAGATGCCGAACCGCAGGCACGCCCTTGCCGTTAAGGAAAACGAATCGCCGCCATAGACGTCGCGGTGACAACTATTAAATAAGGAACCTCAGAAACCCCCGGGGCGACGCACAGCATCTAACTCATCGTGGCGCCACAGCGATCGCTGTGACACAAACTGCCATACTGGCCTCGCCCGGGCGACCGCATAACGGTTTGCTCCGTCCTCGTACATTATATTATGTGAAACCTTCGCCCTCCCAGATCGCGACCAAAACGACCCATTCACGTCACGCGTAAATCCCGTCTCACAAGAGGCCAATTCGCGCACAATCCTCACCCTCGGCGTCTCCTTTATTCGTCCTCTTTTTCTTCCGCATACGTGAGTGAATGGAGGATAAAGCCAGGAAGCAGACGGAGAAGGAACGCTGCGAAGGTCGATGTTTGAGCGCTGGCTACAAGAAGGCAGGAATGTTCGGGCGACAATTTTTCGGTGATCGAAATGGCCTCACTCTACGCGAGCAGTATGTCAAGGTGGCCGATGGCCCAGACAGTGGGAAGCATTATCAGTCGCCGACTCGAGGGGGAATTGCGTAACTTAAGCTTTCAATACACACACGCGAACCAAAATGACTTCCGCGTTGGGGACGGTGGTATATATCTTTCCTGTGTTTATGTCAACCTCCCTTAGTCGCCTCCCATGTCTTCGAGCAGCCCTACCTTATGTAGAGAACCCCGCCAAGTTGGCGCCGGCTCAATTCTCTACCCAACTGCTAAAATGACGAAGCACTTATCTACACCAAAAGCTAGGAACCATAGGCAAGGAAAAAATCAACTTAAGCTCATTTTTCAATAACATACAGTGCTATGAAAACCAACAAAACGGAAAGGCACCGGACTTTGAGGGGCACACTGAAATTTTATTTTGAAGGACTTTTTTTCTGTGGGAACATGATTGTGTAAAGTGAGAGACGTCTTCTGGCCAAGCAAAAGTATTGTAACCATGTTCGCGTCAGATTTACTCCCTACAAGCTTCGTGAAGCTACTTTGTTCACAAAAGTCATATTGCCAGGAAAACTTTGTCTGGTGAGACACAATTCTTCTATGATACCGAATATCTGCAGCAAATTTTAGGCAAATTGAATTTCGCTCCACGCGCCGCTATCCAAGTTGTTTCAGCTTATAGAAACAAATATGGCTAAGGCTGAAGATTGGCTAAGCAAAAATTGTGAGGGAAAGCCTATGTTGCTCACTAAACAGGATTAACAGGATTTAAGTTTATTAACAAGGAAGTGTCGATTAGAGAGCTTCCAAAACTTAGTGTTGCTTATTGTTTCAGTCACAGCAGTGGAACCCGGGGTCCTTGCGGAAAGCATGGAGCACTAGTAGTGCAGTTTATCGTCATGAAACTGCAGAGTTAGTTATGTGGTGCAAGGTACAGTGGAGGGCTCCGATTTATTTCGATCGCCTGTGGTTCCTTAAGATGTAGTAGGTACACTAGCGGTATTGCATTCCATCGCAGACGGGAATTAAACTGGCGACCTTATGATCACGGTATAGGCATTATTATAGCAGCAATCGTCATCAAATTTATTATGATCCTTACGTCGTCTGCGTTCCAAAGCGACCATTAGACGCAGCACAGCACCTTCGCGCTTTACGTCCAAAAGTAACGTGGGACAGCACATCATAGATAAGAAAGAGTTGGTCACGTTCTTACAGCTGTTATCTCGCGTTACGGAGCCAGAAATTCTATTAAATATTCGGGTGTATTACGTTGCAAAACTACGGTCTCATTATAAGGTCTGCAATAGTGTGGGACTTCCCAAAAAATTTGAAGAACTGGGGTTCTTTAACGTGCAACCGATGCATGGTACATAAGCGCTTTCGCATTTCACCCCAATCGAAATGCGATCGCCGTAGCCGGCATTTGATCCCACGACCTCATGCATAGCAGAACAACTTGATGGCCGTTAAGCCTTCACAGTGGTTTTGATAAATATTTGAAGACGATGATAGGGTCATGCAAAGCTCGTCATGCATATATTGATTGTCAGTGACTACAGCCTGTTAGCGCTGAACCAACAACGTTGGAATATCATAATAAATCTTTGTTTTGGAAGCAGGACGTGCTCCTTCTTAGCCGCTTGCTTTCACATACACTGCCCTGCGTATATTTAGAAGATCAGTGCGACATTGTTTTCCGTGTTCTTTTTTACCGCTCTTTTGTGCCTCTGTGCTCGAAGTTCCCTCCCAGAAAAAACAGTCCTAAATTTTAGCTTTGAAGCAGCTATGATTTCTCTTGAGTGCTGTGGCGGTAAAATAGGTGGAACACGGTATTGCAACATGTTCAATTTGTTCGGGACATAGCCATACAGCAGAAAAATTACAAGCAAGAAAGAATGTTTTCTACGCTAAAGCACTGGCTTCTTACTCACTCTCGAAATAAAAAATTCCTTGAATGGCAGCAGTTGCTTCGTACTTTCCGGGTTGTCTGTTTTCGGGGGCGGATGGTCCGAAGAAATGCGCCAACATGTTTGAAAAGTGCCATTCGAATAACAGCTGAAGTGGGCGACATAAAGAAGGAAAAAGAAAGGCAGGTTCCATCACGCGACTTTCGAGCTTTTCTTGAAAGCAAGGTATGGGGCACACAAAAGAGGGATGCACTTGAAACTAATGGCCTCCTAAACTGGGTCTCAGGTCGGAACCCCGGCGTGGCCCCATGGCAGGGTAACATGTAATCGCCCCGCGGTCGTCGAGCCAGAGGGGCAGGCAGGAGGGTTGCAGCAAGGGGATCGCGTAAGGTCGCAAGACAGGGCTGAGGATTCTTTGACGTCACACTTACGCGAGCGTGAAAACACGCGCAGACGCACAAGTCACCGGAAGTTGCGCGGATTCTTCTCCCCTCTGCCACGACTGGGAGTCTTCTGTTCCCTCCAAGTATTGCTCGCGGCCTCGTAAGAAAATAGAGAAAAAGAAAAACTTGAGATGGCATCTGCCGGTGACCTGAAAAAGTACGGGAGCCGGTGATCCCTCCGTGCCCGATCTGGGCACCGCACACCGGAAAGACGGTGCAGATAGCGCGAAACTCAATAGCGGCCCAGTTTGAGCTTCGGCAGCTCTTGTGCCTAGTGCAATACTGGATTCGCTGTTTCCTTCTCTTGACAGTGGTTGCTTGGCATCTCAGGCTCGTGTACCGCGCGGCGTTCCTGGACGATGTGATGCTCCTCTTACGCCATCGGGATTTATTTCTGCCCTTCTACGATAGTTTATTTTGATACGTATCTCGCTCCAGATCAAACTTTGGATACGTGGATTTTGCGAGGAGCCTGTCTAGTGATGCCAGACGCTTTTTGGGACCAAGCGTCTATGAGCTATATAAAGATTTCTCTTTAGAGATTTTGGTTACAGTTAGTGCCACACATTTGTCGCCCGATATAGCATGTTTGTATATCAGGCAAACAATCACGCGATGTCTGGAGACTAATCATAAATGGGCGGCTGTCTCAATGTAACTAGTGAAACGTGTATGGTAAACTCGTTATGCTGTACTTGTTTAGCAAGCGTAGCTGCCAAGTCTCACAAACTTCGTTATGGCGTGAAAAACGTAGAATTGAGTCTTTTGGCATACTTATATAACAGACGAGCGTAATATAGTACGGCAATGGCGAAACATACATTGATGAAGCGGTGCAATTTCTTGAAGCGTTCACTTTAAACCCAATTGGTATATTTGCAAGGTATCACACCTTGGAAGAAGTTCTATGGCCGCTTCACAATTTTACGGCTACGTATATAGACACAAAAAAGTGAACATCCTGTCAAAAAAAGAAGAAATAAAAAAATTTCTGAAATAATGGCAGAATAGAGAGTACAGCTGCTACGGCATCACGTCACTCAGGTTCATCTGTCTGACATAGGAAATAGACGTAGGTAATACATTAAGGCAAAATACTCCTTCAGAACCTTACCTACATCTCTTCGGTCGGAAATAGTTTAGAATAAAGATTCAAAACTCAAGTCATAAGTTCACTTGCGGGATTAGAAACATACCTAAAAAAAAAGAGATGTCCAAAACTGTCGTTAGGCGAATCAAATTAAACGCTCTCGCGTCACTTATCCCGTTAGATTAGTGTAGAGCTGACTATCCCTGGCTGTACGTGCGTATGACATAGAAGCAAGGCTCACCCTTTTTATTTTGCTCTAGGCGTGTTTGCAGTCCCTGCGCAGCAGTCGCCGGGTTGCTGCGCGTCTGGCGCCTGAAGGGGGCGGAGCTACGCTCTACATTCCGGGTGATTTGGCGTCCGTGTCCAGAGGACCTGGCACCCCGAAAACGTTTCTACGATCATGTGGCTCACCTTAAGTAAACCTTTACTAATAGTACAGATTGCAGATTTTCAAGCTCCGAAGTTGGCGTATCATTTTAAATTACGTGTCGTCTTAAGTTTCCTTGAAACACTAATGCAGGTATACTCATTCTTTCTCATTGGTATAGACATAATTACCTTTAGTTTAAGGTGACAGCATTATTTCGCCTGATTAGTAAGCGAGCTATTTATTTTTAGGGGGAACGGAAAAATTAAAAATTACCTGGCGTTATCTTGCTCAGAGGTTCCTGTATGAAGCCTTGCATATAAACTCATAGCGAGATCATCTTCGCGATGGTTGGATGAAGGGAACGAAAGATCAAATTATCGCTTCTGTGCAACGGAGACTCGACTGGAATCCTCTTTATTGAAAGACAGCCGTCACCTCGACGCCCAGAAGGGCCACGCACTGCCAAAGATCGCGCCTGCGTCGATAAGGAGTATATAAGGAGTAAAAAGCAGTAGCCATCGAACGCGTACGTAGGATAGGGAAAGCAGAACCTAACAAGATTCGGCCTGTAATCTTCAAATTACTAGATTCTAGAGATAAGTATACAATACTGAAAAGGGGGTACAAACTTAAGGACACTCAACTCTCTATTGCAGAAGACTTTTCAAAACGCGTGCGGGATATCAGAAGAAAACTTTGGAACAGCGCGAAGGTAAACCGGCAAAATAATGAAAAGGTTTCGCTGGTTTTCGACAAACTATACATTAACAATCGCCCGTATGTTTGGAGCAACGAGCAGGATGACAAAGTGCCGCTTGAAAAAAACGATTCAGAAAGAAGGTCAGAAAATCGCCGTGCCGGCAAAGCAACGAACATCACCGGAAAAGACAAAAGCGGTGTTGTAACTCGCCGAGGCGGAAAATCAGTGAACTAACACTTTTCACTGTAAATGCTAGAAGCGTCGTCAACAAACCTCAGGCACTTGAAAACTTGTTAATTGATTATGAGCCTGATGTAGCAGCAATAACAGAAACGTGGCTCACGTTCGACATTCTTGATCAAGAGTTCGCGCCGCCTAATTATTCCGTTATCCGAAAAGACCGTCCCACACGTGGTGGTGGAGTGGCGTTATTAATAAAAAAATGTTTTGCGTTTTCCGTTCTGCCTGAGGTAAAAGACGCTGAGGCGGTATTTTGTAAATTGCTTTGCGAAGGTAGAAACGTTGTTTTAGGGTGTGTTTATCGGAGCCCGAACTCGGGTGACGAGTGTATCAGTGCCATTCACGACTACATGCAACGTCACGCCCATGGTTCACGCATCGCCCTTATGGGTGATTTTAATCTTTCTGACATTAATTGGAATGACATGCACTACTCGTCAGCAGCCTCGGATGCACTATTTGATCTCATGTTAACCTTCAATATTCATCAGGTTGTTTCCCGTCCAACGCGTTCAGTGGGAACCACTCAAAACATTCTTGACCTAATATTTATCAGCCATCATTTCGATATTAACCATGTACGAACTGACGTAATTCGTGGCATATCAGATCATGACGTACCAGTATGCGTGTTACCACTCGTTGGTACTACTACCCACTTTCCTGTGTCCACAGTATCCGACTTCCAAAACGCTGATGACAATAGCATACTAACATACCTTGACCACGAGTTCCAGCCTTTTTCCCAAATGGGTTCCAATGCTTCTGTTGACGTACATTCCCTTTGGCTTAGGTTCAAATCTATCGTCCTCTACTGCGTCACGAACTACGTGCCCACTAAAACCAAACGGCCGCCAAAAAATAATCCCTGGATAACCCGAGAAGTAATTCAGGCAAAGCGCCGTCTGAAAAGATTGCGTAGAACAATAAAAATTAAAGGAGGGAACAAATCCAGCGTGACGAAACTTCCTAATGCCATCGCGGAATTCAAGCTTGCAGCCAAACGAGCAAAAGAATATTATTTTAATGTAACGTTACCGAGCTTTCTTACTAATAATCCCGGAAGGTTCTGGAGGCACTTTCGCACCAATGATAGAGAAGCGTCCCACTTAAGCCCAGAGGAAGAAACTGCGAAAGCCAACGCATATAACATTTTTTTTCAATCAGTATTTACTACAGACAATAACATTATTCCCCCCATTCTAACGAGACAGGGCGTATGCATTGGCGAATTAGACATTACGGACGCTGGCATACTTAATCTTCTGCTTAATCTTGACCCTAAAAAAGGCAGTGGTCCTGACAACATACCTAACGACTTTCTGAAAAGGTATGCGGAATGGTGCAGTAGATACCTCGGCATAATTTTTCGTAAATCACTGACGACTTCACAACTACCGAACGACTGGAAAATTGCAAAGGTAATACCTATCCATAAATCAGGCGACTCAGCAGAAATTTCAAATTTTAGACCCATTTCATTAACTAGTACTTCCTGTAAGCTTCTAGAGCACATAATCTTAAAGCACATAACGGTTTTTCTAGAGAGCATTGGCTTCTTGTCTCCCTACCAACATGGTTTTCGCAGTGGTTTATCAACAGTAACCCAACTAACAGAACTAGTCCACGATCTTGCATATACTATCAATCACCGTGGCCAGACTGACATGATTTTACTTGATCTATCTAAGGCATTTGATTGTGTGTGCCATAACAAATTAATCGCTAAAGTTGAAAGTGTTGTTGGGAAAGGGCTCCTTTCAGCCTGGATAAAAGAATTTCTAGCCAATCGTTCACAATTTGTAACCTACGGAAAAATGCTATCTAACACTGTCACCGTTACTTCCGGAGTTCCCCAAGGCTCAGTCCTTGGGCCATTACTCTTCCTAATTTATATTAATGACATCACAGCTAACATTGGTTGTAATATAAAACTGTTCGCCGATGACTGCGTCATCTATAGGGAAATCACTAATTATAACGATAACATCGCACTTAATACATCCCTCAACACTCTAGCTATTTGGTGCTCTAATTGGCAGATGTCAGTTAACGTAAAAAAGTCTGTCGTCATGACCGTAACAAGGAAAACAAGACCATCTAACTTTACATATGAGATTAACGGCATACCACTAACTAAAGTTGAACAACATAAATACCTGGGAGTTACATTAACCTCAGACCTCAGGTGGGATAAACACATTTCGAATGTCACGGCAGGAGCATTACGCAAATTATTCTTCCTCAAAAGAAGCCTTGCGCTCTCTACAACATCAACGAAGCTACTGGCCTACACAACGTTCGTTAGGCCGGTTCTCGAATATGCAAACACAGTCTGGTTTCCTCATACAACAACTAACATAACAAAATTAGAGGCAGTACAAAGAAAGGCTATAAGGTTCATTCACAATAAATATAAACGCACTGACTCACCGACTAATCTTCTAACGCAGTCAGGATTGCAAATGCTATCTACCAGGGCAAAACAGGCTCGCCTGAAGTTCTTGTTTCAGCTTCTAAAAAATAACTATAAGACAGGTGCGTCCAGGTATATTTCATTTTCTGAGGCTCGAAAAACACGTAACAAACATGCGCACACTTTAACAGAATACACATGCAACACTGACACGTTTAAGTATTCATTCTTCCCCCTTACAATTGCTGAATGGAACCGCCTTGATCCTACTATAACCGCCATCGAATCGTTGTCCGAATTTACTTCACAAGTGGAAGCTGCAGTGCGTAAATAAAAGTTTATCATCGCACGGGTCATCGTCACAAATTTTGCATTGTGTTGCTTTTGACTTCCCACTTTTCTTTTTCCATTTTGGTTTGATTGTCGTTATGTGGACATATGGTATACTGTGTTCCCAAAATAAATTGTCATTACTGTACCTACTGCTAGCCCTAAGATAATTGTTGTAACTGCCATTACCTGCTGATTGCTTGCCTAGATTGTTCCTTTTTTCCATTTCGTGTCTTCTCGCTCTCGAAGTGTATGTTTTAAGCGCATCCCTTCACACAATTTAAATATTCTTCACGCGTTAAGTGTTATCTTTCAGTTCGCTCCTATTTTTTGTATAACTAATTACTTACGTGTTCTTGACTGCCAGTATCATGTTAATTAACTGTCATGTGCAAACTTGCATTTTTGTTTCCAAACTCAGCTTCTTTCTTATATTACCATACTTGGGCAATTGCTTTTCTTTTTTCTTCCCTTTTTTTCAATTATTGTTCTGCCTTAATGCGTATTCATACACATGCCTACTGTATCGCCCAACTGCCACGCTCTCAAATGAGAGTAGCAGTATTGTAAATAAATAAATAAATATACTCTCGAAGAAGAGGCTCGTCGTATAGAGGGCGTCCCCGCTAACTTTAGCCAGCGGCTGGACAAAACCAAGGTAATGTTGTCTGCCGTCGCTTGGAGATGCCCAAATTATTTTTTTCATTCCGCCAAATTAGATTTGTCCTAATTAATTATTCAACTTCTCGAATATTATAATTCGATAAACTGTGTCAATGAGCAAATTGTAGAGAAAGATGAAAAACAACCGATACAGCTTTCTGTTGATCAATATATGCAACATAAGAGTGCTTTTCCCAGCGTGAAAAAAGCCCGCGAATACAAGAGAAGTGCCTCGATCAGCCAGTCGCCCGACAATCCTGTGTATTTGCGGGCTTATTTCACGCTCGGAAAAAGACTCTTATATAGCACGCATTGAAGAACAGAAAACAGTACCGGGAGTTTTTCATGTCGCTCTACAATTTTCTCATTGAAACTTTTCATGAAATTATGATATTTGAGAAGTTGCTTAATTAATTAAGACTAGTTATCCTATTAGGCGGAATAAAAAGATAATAATTTGAGTATCTCCAAGCGACAGCAAACAACATTATTTTGGTTCTGTCCAGCTACGTGACCTTCGCATACTTTTGATCTCTGGCTAAAGTTACCTCCTGGGACATACTGTATACGAAGATAGTACCATGTACGGAAATCCTGATTCACCACTTAGGCCTTGGTGTTCGTCGCGTGTGTGGGGAGTGATGGAAAAGGATGTTCACCTCGCGTGGCTGGACTGACCCCCCCCCCCCCCCTATATGGTATATGGCCAGCAAAGCGAAAAGCTGGGCTACGTGCTTAGTTCACTGCGCAATCGTCCATCGACACTAGGGAATATACTTGGAAGGATGGTGCGTTAGTCGCCTTGAAGAAACATTTAGTACATGTAGGTTTATGGTTTTATCGCCGAAAAACATCTCGGGTTATGGGCACCGGACCTATAGGAAGAGCAGCTTTCAGTGCAGTGAAGTGCTTTTTTAATTTTTACGGACATGCGTTCAAAATATTGGGGACGATTTCAGAGTCTGGCCTTGTTGATGCTTTGTCGCTTTCTTTTTTCTTTTGTATGCGAAAGTGCTTAGGCGTGCTCAAGTGTCCTTTCAATTATTTTAATATTTTTGTTGTGTTTTTTCCTCAATAATTTTAAAGCATAGTTTATATATTTGTTATGTCGCAACATTGGACTAGCTGAAGGCGTAATCAATCCAACCGCTCCAGCTGTACCCATTAAACCACACGTATTTGGTAAAACGTCAAACTTGCCATCTTAGCATTGCACGCACCAAATAACGCAGGCGGCGCCGCCACTTTGATGTCGCTGACATGAAACAGCACTGGCGTTTCAGACCAGAATTGGGCCACAAATGCGGGCGGAAGCTTACCACTTTCACCAAAAACCGGAAGACACTTTGTCGAGACTAAAGCGTGAAATGGCGGAAGCCTGACACCATTGCCAATGGCGATTTGTTGCGTCGGAAACACCACGGAGGCACACAACTCGTACACTGTTATGTGAAGGTTTCTTTGTTTATTAAACGCCTGCAACATAGTGCTGGACGAAGTGTCGGTTAAAGTAGTATGTGGCCGCCTGGAACTGCTGCAGCGCTGTTTGTGGATCAGGATGAGACTCGTCTTCCATGGCGGTGTCGGGGTGTAGTTGGCCATCCTCATAATTCACTTCGCTCGATTGACTTGTACTTGTTCGCCTTACCGCGGCAAGATGGCAGTCACGGCGCTTCCGAGCTTCATTTGCCTTAGTACCCGGAGATGCAGCGAGTAGCTTCAAACGCATTGCCTCTCTTGCGTTGGCCCGTCGCGTCCCTGGACTCTGTGGTGTCGGATGCGCCTCGCCGCTCTGATGCATGCGACGTATACGCTCAGCCTCCCTTCAGCGTTCAGCGGCTGCCGCACGTCGCGTGTTGGGAGACACTGGTTTGGCGAGACGAGGCATCCTTCCCACACGATACCGCAAACTGCCGCCACCACCGCCGCCACACCACACCCAAGCAGGCGGTCGCCACGCGCGCCTCGCGACAGTGACGTCATGCTACACAGCGCACAATCGGGAGGCCACCTCAAGCGCCTGACAACAGTGACGTCAGGGCGAGCCGTCGAACACACGGCCGCCACGCGTGACGATGTGATGAGTTATCCCGCGCGGCGCCCGAATCACCCTGACACCCCCACTTGACGACAGTGACGTCAAGCATGAGAGCCAGTCAGGAGGTGCCTAGCGACGGTGACGTCGCGACACAGAGGAGACCGATCAAGAAGCCGGAAAACTGTGACGGTTTCTGCTAACGGCAGATGACCTGCGAGTTCTTTATCACCAGCCATGTTAATTTAATAGATGTATTGTGACCTATCAGGCCTGTGCTCATGGTAAGATTAGCCTATTTCCAATTCCGGAAGCGTAATAAAGCAACCTTGCTCATCCTATTGTGCCCATTTAGTGCCTTTCAATATTACTGATCTTGTATCTTTCTTCTATAGCCGAATAAGTGAAGTGCACTTATATGCGCATTTGGCAATTTTGTAGTTTCCACAGTTTCTATTATATCTCGCGTCGTCTGCATACCACTTCTGCTTGACCCTGTGGTGCACATATTTAGGACCATACTTATAGTTCTTGCAATCACCCGGTAGGCTGGGTGATTTCATTGCTATATCGGTAGCAGTGACGAGCATATAAAGGTGCTGCATAAATCATTAGGAGTACTACACTTATTTCTTAAAGCAAGACATAGAAGCGGATAGATAAGCGGTTTCGGACATTCGAAACTTCTTTCCTGGAAGTTGAAAATTATGCCAGTAACCTTTCTAGTATTTATCGTATTTATTAGAGGAATTCTTTCTAAGCCCGAAGGACCTCTTGATAAGGTTGCGAACATAAGACGTCACAGAAAAAAGAAAAGATGTTCAGGTGATCTGAGAGTGAAAGGTGCTTGGTGCCCCGTTGATGAAAGCGCTCTGCGTGTACTGGCAGTTTACACGTAGACAGACTGTATGCATGTCATTGAACATTTTTCAGTGATGCAACGACGGCGAGTGCAAGGACGTCTCTTTCCGGACTGCTTATTTGGGGCGCACCGGAACCTCCAAACTATTTGTCAGCTGCAGCTGATTACAAGCTTTCTATACACTGTGTTTGTAATATTTGAGCTGTGACGCATTCCGCTGGTGTCAACAAACCTGCCAAGCAAAGAGTTATTTTCATTTTTTGCGGGAATTGAAGAACGAATGGCGATGAGAAAGTGAGCAGTCCTAGTGCATCACTCACGTGTGCCGCAGCAATTGCGAACAACAGAACATTCGTCTGCTCCCTCTCTCGCCTTTATCTTGTCTGTCTTTCATGGCGTTTATACCGACATCTTCTCCATGCGGTCGCTGTCCACTTATTGCTTCATCTGAATTTTGCAGACCTAATTGAATGGCGAATTCACGGTCGTTCAGAAGTTCGCTCGGTTGTATATCTTCCTGGAAGACACTCCATTTCCTCAGCCGTCATCAAGATCGCCGAGCAATTTTGAAATCTACCGTTTAGGGTACTCGGCATAAATCAGAAGAATGAGAATGCCATTTTGGTTCTACAGCCCACTTCATTTATTCATACATTTTAGGTCTCTTCCTAGAGAGACCAAAACAGACAACCAGTTATTTTTTGTTGGCCGTCGTATCTGTCACGTCCGCATGCGTGCTTGCAGAGAGAGCTTGCTGAACTTGGTCCATGATTTTCACACGATCGCTGCAAACAGATTGCTAGGGCTGAAAACATTCTCCTATACTCTCCATAGTTGAAACTATGCACATATATATAGGAATCTTGACAGAACCAGGTATGTGTTTCTTTTCTTTTTAATCAGCTCGTATTTCTGAAAAGACGACAATTAAATAATATATATCACAAAGTTTCCTTGCGAGCGCCCACATGTGCCATACGTGCGCAAAGCGAAAATGTCTTTTAATGAATACGTTGCGAATGGACCTGTAAATTTATCTATATTTGTCTTACTGGCTTTCAAGATCTCATCATCATGGGCCAGGCATATAATCAGCGGCTGCATGACGCTTTACTGGGAACGCTAGTATGTCCTAGGGAGTCACTTTCTCAACGGGTATCTAGTGCGCGGTGACGTAGAATGGTTCGAATGTTTGCGCTTGATGAACAATTAGAATTTGACTTTACTGGGCATCAAAATTGTTTCTGAGTGGGTGTAATGAATTGCGTGAAATTCTGCCAGTGTAGCGATGCTCTCGAGGTGCCACTACGGCTAAAGAACAATACATTTATAAAAAATGCATGCATTGTTTTTGCAGCATCACAAATAATTTCGCGTGTTTCTTCGTCACGGAACGTCAAAAAGACACCTAAAGTTACCTTGCCATCAAAGGAACATTGTGTTGTTTAGTAATTCTCAATGGTAAAGTAAAGATTATTGTAAACGAAGATTTGTTTTCTGTTGACGTATTTGTGTTGAGTATGACACATAGTTCGGGAACAAGAGCGAACTCGCCATGAAATACGCTTCAAGGGTGCCATGATGATCTCTCACGCTGCTGGACTTCGCTGTCACTCGGGGTAGTGGCAAACGTTTACCGTTCGGGTTAAATAGGAAAATAAAATGATGGACTTTGTTCGTATTATATATGATGTGCGCAGTTATGGTCAAGTCAGTTTATCCACATGATTGGGCATTTATTTTCTGGGTTCTTACTAGACGTGGTGTTTTTGTTTTTCCTTATTATTTACGGCAGTTTCAAAACTCTGTATCTTAATAAATTTTACTAGCTGATGCTTGCAACGATGACCTGTGGTGTGAGAATTTAAGGGCTCAACAAAAGTCACAGGCATCGAAAAGTTATTTATCTTTAAATATATTTATATTAATTACCTGAAACTACACAAAGATGAAAGCAGGGAGGAGCTTTGTTCTCAGTAAATCTCATGAAACAAAGAGAGATGTGCTATTTTTCTGCATAATGAAAGGGACAGAAGCCGTAATGCTGTTGTCATAGATGAAACACTGGAAAGACTGTAGCAGTTGGAAAAAAATGAAGCGTGCGCTACGTTTCTGTACAGCTTCAAGGTGACTAACAGGATTTTCAGTTAATGGTTCCCACACAGCTGATGCAGATTCTAGTTTCAAACGAACAAAATTTTTATAATGAAGGAGTCTAAGAGCAAAAGGGGCCATTAAAAAATTACGGCCCAAGCATGCGCTTCGCATCACTGGCTATATGGTTAATGTGTGGTTGCCAAGATAGGTTACAGTTAATGTGCACCCCTAAGTAGTAAGTAGTCACTTCTTCGAAAGGGGAACCATTTATCTTTTACTTACAAGCGTTAGTGGATAGTTCAGGAGAAATCTTCATTAGTTTGCTCTTCGTCACGTTGAGTTTCATTTTCCATGTGTTACACCAATCAGAAATATTATCAAGGTGAGTCTGTAGTAGTGATGTGTCATTATCAGAGGAAATCACACGATATACAACACAGTCGTCTGCAAAAAGCCTAATGGAGGAGTTAATACAGTCAGGTAAATCGTTTATGTAAATTAGAAAAAGAAGGAGCCCAAGGACAGAACCTTGCCGCACTCCTGAAAGGACAGGACTGAGAGAAGAATCGTAGCCATTAGCAGCTACAAATTGCTGTCGGTTTAACAAAATGTTTATTATCCAAGCAAGAATGTTAGGGTCAAGATTCAGTTTACAGAGCTTAAGTTAAAGTAGTTCATGGCAGAAATGGTCAAAAGCTTTAGACTTACCTAACACACATTCAATATAAAATCCCAAAATCGAGAGCTACTGATACTTCATTAACAAATGAAACTAATTGCGTTTTACAGTAGAATGCGTTCCGAAATCCATGCTGGCGAAATGTGAAAAAATGGTTAGCTTCAAGACAGTAAACCTGGTGAGAATAAATGACATGTCCAAAGATCTTACAAGGAACACGGGTCAATGATATCGGCCTATAATTTAGTGCAGAATAAGTGTCACCAGGTTTAAACAACGCCAGTACTATGCCCACTTTCCAATCACAAGGCAGCACGCCAGAATTTAAAATTCAATAAGGAAACAAATAATAAGCCCTCATGTTTGCCTGTCTGAACATGCGCATTCGCGAGGCAGTTGCCTGGAACGATCTCCGGCGTTACGCCAAATGCTGGTTCTCAGAACGGCGTCACCTGTTGCAGCTTGTATGCTCAATAGGCTAACTGGTTACATCTAATTGTTACTGAAAAAAAATAATGGAATTACATGAAGCTTTATCAAGTGAACAAAGTAATCGTTATGTTACAAAAGTATTAAGCATGTAGTTGATTACAAGGAATCAATTACATCCAATTCATTACGTTCTAGTGTGGTGAATACTATACCTAGCCCAGGTAGTCCTAGCCATCACCATTTACTGCCACAGTGACGGATGTGGCGATAAATCTTCGCAAGCTATAACTCGTAATACCATGTCTGCCAAAGTCGAGACCCTCGCTCAGGTATGGCCAGAACTAGGGAAACCGTGCGACTCGATTTTCGTTAGCTGCAGAACCACGTGCGTTGATATAGTTGTATATGTTCCTTTAGAAATAATCTGCTCAAAGACATGAGAGTGAGCTTCTGACTGTTAGTCAGCCGAATTTTACTTTTACAGTTCAACTGGTTGTTTCTCCTGAGTGTGCGAAGTCCAAATGCAGAGCTATAGGAAAGCATTCCCCTCCATTTGCCTTCGTTCATTCGTTTTGACTCTCGCCGACCCTCCCCCCCTCTCCCTCCACAGGGCGTTTTTACTGTCGTCGCTTCCTACGTATCTAGTGACCCCACGCGCATGATGGAGCACATGTGCGGGCGCCGGGTAAGCAAATGGAGCCCGTCATTAATCGCTTGCCGACCGAAGGACGAAATACGAGCCACGGTTGGAGAGGAAAAAATTTCGTACCACGCAGCCCGCATTTCCTTTCTTAAACGCTGCGAGTCCAGTACTTCCAAGTCACGAACGGCATGCGTGTTATCAGCATGACGCAGCATTCTCGACAGGAAAGTAGCGAGCGCTGCATTCTCAAGAAACGACATGCAAGCAAGACAAATGACGATTGTTGTTGTGTAGCAAATATACACCCCAAAGGGTGCAGCTGCTTTAGCGTGTAGTTAAGGTCATGCCATTTGCTGCGCAATAATGCAAACAATCAATAATTTTTATGTGCAAATTCTGCGATTAATTGATTCACGTTTTTCTCCAAAAGATTGCGCCTACCCCTGCTGGACAAGCGTTAAGTATTCGCGCGGGTAGTCTGTACTGCGACGAAGGAGGAAAGGTTCTTCAAGTGTGCTTTGTGTTCTTTAATGAAATGAAGGTTAGTTGGTCATTCACTTCACGTCTACGGCCAAGTTACGTCGCATCGCATAACAAATGGAACTGAATGGAACAGCGAACGCAACGTAACCGAGATTCGCGTGTGTCAACACCCAAAGAAAACGCTTGAACTTGAACGGCCGAGAAGCGCGAGACACGTACGATGGAAAAGACGCGAGAGCAAGCGACAATGGCTTTGTCGGGCGAGAGAGAAAATTCAGTGACCCGAATTCGGACATTGTGTCGAGTATCGCTTTTGTAGCCATTCGTCCCCCGAAGAGCAACCGTGAGTCGCGCGCATGCTTTCACACCAGGGGGGAAGACGGGAGGGAGCCTTCAAAGTAAACGAATGCCCCGCAACGGCCCTTCCTTCACAGCGGTGTGAGAAGCCGGTCAACAAACGGGGGTCAGAGCTGCGTTCAAGTGCGTAAACCTTAACGAGAAGAAGTAATAAAGAGAAAAAGTACGTCTTCCATGGACCACTGTTGTTGTCTATTTTTTTCTCGGCTTCGGTGCCGCTCCGCCGTCCACGTGAGTGACTCGGCATCGTGCGAGACGGTAGGCAAAAATAAACATGTGCAGACACAAAATTGTAAACGTAAAAGCGATCCCCTCCGCGCCTCCCTGGCGAAGGTTTTCTTTTTTTTTTTTCTTGTTGGCCTTGCTCAAGCGTGATGGTTGCCTCTTTTTCTTAGGTTATTTGCTTTGCCCCGCAGGGAGACACAAAGGAGAGCGGGAGGGTTTCGAAGGAAGCAAGTTAGGAAGGGGAGCGTGGGCGGCTACACACCATTGTGGCGGTCGTCCATCAACCGGTTGTGCACCGCGGCGTTGCCGTCAAAGGTCACCAACACTGTCGTCAATAATTCGGCAGCCGAGGTATAGGCTGTCTTCGCTTTAGACCGATGGCACTGCAGAAACACACACACAGTACTACTATACACTACTTATGAATGATAACCTATTTAAAAACCGTTAACTTTTCGCCAAGTTTTTGCTTACTGAAGGAGTACCAGCATTCAAACGCGTTTGTTTTGCATTAGGTGTTTGTCGCACTGTGGTACAGGAAAGTCTTCGCTAGTGTTGGCACCTGGGAGTGCCCTGCCTGCGGCGCTCTATCACGCCGCACTCGTACATGGTTGGAGCTCTTCCGCTCTTAATCTCCGGGGCTCGTACACCTTGCGGTGCCCGACAGGTAACACCATGGCCGAAGGGGTTGCTTATCCCTCTGCCTTGCTACCCCAGTCTATACAAGCCATATCTAGACCCGTACGCTCCTAACGCCGAGGGACCATAGCCGAGAAAACTTGACATTTCTAGAGAAAGAGATGGACACTTGTAGCCTTTATAGCTTCCTGGTAGGTACCGCTTTGAGTTCGATGAGTTATTCCTACTAAAGCAGAGTCAGCCTTCTGAAACGCGGCCACAACCACTCGGATTGACAAGCGTATACTACCGAGCTACGCCTCCCTGAGCGCCCCGCGGGAGCTTAAATTTAGCTCCGGTAGCACCTGCGCATGTCACAGTCATGATCGGTAATGGCTTCTTTCGTCTGTACAGCCATACCTAACCAGCGCGTGTGCAGTAGCGATCGTAAAGACATCAATGCTACGTTTTGTCTTTACACGTGGTTGTAGCTATTTACCCCTATGCCGACCCAAGTGAAAGACATGTTGCGTCTACAATATGTGAAGTCGCAGACGCCACCGTGAGGGCTGCTTTAAGTTAACAACAACCCAACGAAGAAACCTGTCTTCTTTATACTGCTCTAACTAATTAAAATGATGCTCCTAGGATACCTTGTTCTCCTGATTACTGACTTTAGTAAGCTGCACGAATGCTTCTGGCATGTGGACTTCTCGCCGGACATAAGAAGCATCAACATGACACCATTACTAACTCATTTTCAATTACTATCCCGACCAGCCAGTGTTTTACGTAGTTTGTCTTGTTCGCTTAAAAATTTGCGGATATTTTAGCGGAGTCGTAGCATGCAAGAACAGCCTTCTAAGCGATGGCGACGCAGACAAAGCATCGCCACCAATAAATCTTCCTTTCTCCCTTCTAAACAAAGTCGCACAGCTCCGTAATGGGCACGCGTAAAACGAAGCGCTCCCTCCATGCGGGCAGCAATAAATGTTCGCTCGCCTGCAGACTCGGGAGTACGAAACTTTCTCCGACGAGCTGCGTGTGAGGCACAACCGCGGAGGGCGACGCCGTCATTACAGCTCGCCGCAGAGTGGCGACGCGGTAGTCGTGGGAAGGCGACGGGCCGACTACAAATCAACGAAATGGCCCGAAAATCAGTCGCATGCGGGCAGCGTACCTAAACATTGTGCAGTCTTTAAGCAGCGCGGTATCTCTTCTGAAAGGGCCCAGTGGTGCTGTCCGGACGGCGGCGCCGGCTATTCCCGCCCGACGGCGTTGAGGTCTTCACTGTAGCAACAGGCTAGAGAGATACAACAATATCTGCCGAAGAGGAGCAAGAAAGGGAGAGGGCAGTTTAATTGCGAGGCGCGGCTATCTCGCTTGTCAGTACGTCCGCGGTCGACTTGGCCGGATACTCTGCAAAAGTGTCTTTTTATCACTCGGCGGTGTTGTTCGAGTACGTGAGAGACAGTTTTACACGCGTCCTAAATTTAGCGAACATCTTGACGTTCTCATATCAGAAATTACGACTTCAGAAATGGAGCTTATTGGTGACTGGAGGAGAGCTGGGAGATAGCGAGACCACTCCAACGCCATGCTGCATTCGCTCAAAAAGATGCACGAAACTTAGTGACAAAATTAAAAACCTTATCACTTGGCGACGCAATTGCTTTCTGCCGAAAACGTGGTATGAAGTCAATTGAGACAAGCGCAGCCTTCTGTGATTGCAGACCAATCAGCTTTCAGGGCGCGTATAATGTCTCCTGTGTATATCCACGACATTCTATGCGGAGATACGCAGGAATAGCCTACATATTACCACTCTTGCAACCTGCTCACGTAGTTGGTACCAACCTATTGACATCACTCTACAGGGACAAGGCAAAACAATTGGGGAACATATTACACTCATGTAACCCGCTGAGGCGAAAGCCTGCTGCACACTTGGTAATGCGCAGTCTTGCATGGTCGCGTTGCTGTTTTCACAGTTCGCCTTCTTCGGCTTGTTTTGGACCCTTAGCTGCCGCTTGGGGCACTCGTAAAGCGGGATCACACTCCTGCCTACGACGTTTCTCTTCGACTTTACATTGTGTCATCTATGCAGCGGATCGAAACGTATGCTGTTCTGTGTGTTGCATATGTGATTTCAATGAATGTACGCACTGCTCCATTCACTTTGCTGAGTGCTTGTGCCCTCAGCCATACGGGGTTATGAGCCATTACATTTTTTAGTCGATTACGGGGGCATGAGCCATTGAGGATGAGCGAGTGAGAAAACTTTATTTAGAATCAGAACTATTCGCGTCCGGCGAGTTAGTGGGCTGGGGCACCCGCCGGCCAAAAGTTCTTGCCTATAAGCGCCTTCCTTGGCCCCCTGGACTGCCCAGAGTTGGTCTTCCAGGTTCGAGCTGAGCAGCGCGACCTGCCGTCACGCGCGGGGGCTGTCGATGGAGGCTTCGCTCGCATTGTCGTGTATTAGTTCCTGGCATTCCCGTAGCATGCGTTCTAGCGTGACTCTGGTGCCACACACTTTGCCTTTATCTTTTGTGTATATGTTCGGATAAATAGCGTGTTCCAGAATAGGGTTGGATAGCCGAAAAAAAGAACATAACATGCACCAACTAGCCCCCCAAACAAGTATTACTCAGTTATGAATAGCGTACATTAGTACCGGGCTCTTATAGGATTTGGTTTGTAGATGTCGCCACTGGACAGCTTGCAATCTGGTGAGTTGTGGATAGGGTGGTGGATAAGTGCATCTTTTCATCCTGTAATGGTTGGTGATGTCGTTAAACCTGGTCATTCTATCTTCCCATTCCCATACTTCGGAGGGCCCTGTCGAGGGGTCTACGTTCGTAGTAGCTCGGAAACTCAGTCCTCGGGCAACGTCGTGTGCCGCCACGTTAGGGTTGTGCTCTCCCGTTGAGTCGGTGGTATGGATATGCATAGGATTTGGACGCATCTGTCTTCTCTTGTTGGTTTGCCTTTTCTGAGTATGTTTAGCGCCTCAGCTGAGAACCGGCCATTCGCGGAGTTGCGTACTGCCGTCTGGGAATCGTTGATTATATAGTATGCGCTGGCTTGTGCTATGGATAACGCAATAGCCACTTTCTCCGCCGTTTCGATGCGTGTCGTGTTTATAGTCTAGCTTGTGCAGCATTGTCTGTTGTGGTTAAGTACTGCTGCGACAAAGCTGCGTTTGTGTTTATAACGTGCAGCGTCTACAAAGACAGCGTCCTTGTTATTTCCTTAGGTCTTTACCATGCTCTTTGCCCTGCTTTTCTCCTGCCCTCGTGGTGTTCAGGATGCATATTCTTTGGTAAGGGGGGTACCGTGAGTTTGGCCGGTATGGTGTGTCTCATTTGTCTACATGTTGTGTGTGGTAGCGGAACCCTAATTTATCTAGGATGTGTGTGCCCGCCGTCGCCTTGAAGAGGCGTTCATATTGCACGATACGTTGCGCTTCTATTACCTCCTCTAGCGTGTTGTGCAGTACCAGCTCTAGGAGTGTCGCCGTGCTCGTGCTTACAATGAGTTCAATCGCTTGCTTCTATGTCTTCCTAATCAGGTGGTCTAGCTTCTTCTGTCGCTACATGCCGCTACATACGTGATCTGACTTATGACGAACGCCTGGATAATTGTCATGACGCTTGCTTCTTTCATTCCTTCGTGCCTGTTGGTGATTCTCTTGATCAAACGCATCGTGTGAGAAACCTTGGCTTCGATTTTGCGAATGGTTTCCCCGTTGGTGCCCTTGGCTTCTATGGTCATTCCCAACACCCTTATCTTCTCGACTTTTGGTATGTGTTGTCCATCTTGGGTCATGCGTTATATGTCGTTGTAGGTTTGTGTGTTGTATTTCTTTGGAGGTCTCCCCTCTAGCGTTGGTCTGTACAGTAACAGCTCCGAGTTTTCGGCCGAGCATGTCAGACCGGTGCCTTCTAGGTATTTCTCAGCTGTTTCAACAGCTTCTTGTAGTCTCTGTTCAATCGATACATCACTGGCATCGCTTATCCATAGCGTGATGTCGTCTGCGTAGATTGTGTGGTTAAGTCCTTCGATTATTTGTAAGTTGCTAGGAAGACCAATCAGAGCCAGGTTAAAGAGCATAGGCGATATAACCGATCCCTGCGGTGTGCCTGCACTGCCAATAGGCACTTTCTCGGACGTCAGATCTACCGTGATTTTTGCTTCTATATCCGTTAAGAAGTTTCGTATATAGTTGTACGTCCGCTAGCCCAAGCGAAGATTGCTGATTTGGATTCGGTGCAGTATGGTTTGGTGTGCCAAATTGTCGAATGCCTTCTTGAGATCTAGCCCGAGGATGGCTCGAGTCAATCTCCTTGGTTCGCCTATTACTTGGTGCTTCAGTTGCAGCATGTCGTCTTGTGCAAACAGGTTTCTTCAGAATCGAATCATCATGTTTCGGAGTAAGTCAATGTCTTCTATGTAGCTGGTGAGCCTCGCGAGGAACGCATGCTCCATTAGTTCGCCCATGCAGGAAGTTAAAGATATGGGTCTTGGATTCCCGAGTTGTAGTTGTTTGCCAGGCTTTGGTATTAGGATGACTTGTGCCATCTTCCACTGCTGCGGTATCTTTCCTTGTTTCCAGCAGTCATTGATATATGCTGTTAGTTTTCGAATGGACGCATCGTCCAGGTTTCTGCGTGTCTTGTTTGTAAGAGCATCTGGGCCCGGTGCCGATTTGATGTTGAGTTTATGCAGGACTATATCCATATATATCTGCTCCGCTAAACTCTTCATCGAGGTGGAAGTTCTGGTCCCCCTCGTATTCGGGATGAATACACAGCGATTGAGAAGGTCACATTGCTTTTTTGTTGTTTTTTGCACCACTCAACTAGACGCCACTTTTCTGTGTGTTGTATGCGTGATTGCAATGAATGTGTACACTACGCTTCACTTTGATTACTCCTTGTAGCCTCGCCATTACAAGAGGGATGAGCCATTGCATTTTTTTTGTTTTCTTATGCAGGTATGGGCCATTGCTGCTGATGATATTTTTTGTACCATTAGACCGGACCACCGGTTTTTACAAGGCCATTGGGGGCAACGAGCAACTTAAGACTTTAGCTTTAATAATGGCAGAAACGAAGTGAACATGGTAACGTAAAGGCTAATTCCTTTTCGAAGTAGCTCAAGAAAACAGCGCATAGAGGGACCGTAATAACCGATAAAATTTTTGCAATTGTTATCCCTTCTGCAGTGTTTTGTACAATGCAATGCAGGATCTCATGCTGCCCCTCGCGTTCGTGCCCCTGCTCGCGCCTCCGTCCTAGTCTTCTTCCACAGCTGGCTCCGTTGCCGCTCATGATGCCAGCGTTCCCATACTGCCTTTCCATCTGCGAAGGCCCTGACGGCACGGGCCCGCTGCCACTCGGTGCGGTGATTTCGGTCTCAAATTCTATGCCAGTATATTGCGAAATGAAAACATAAATGTAGATAACCAATCTGTATAGCGAAAGTAAAACACGAATGAACGCGAATGTATCAAAATTAAACGTGTATGCGTACCTTTCGTCACGATGACCACGCATCAACACAATGAATGTGTTCGTAGCTTTGTTCACAATTCTGTGTCATGTCTGTCGCTTGCTATACAGCTTCGCGAGCTGGTCATTCACCACAGAGTGAAATGGCTCATGAGTTCCTTTATTTCCCTGATTTTGTTCAGGAGGTGGCTTTAGAAACTCCCTAATGCTCACACCATTAAAAAAATTTATAGGCGATTGATAGGCCATTCTCGATGAGCTAGCGATAAAAGATTCGACGGAAGACATCCTTTATGTCGGTCCACATAAGATAGGCGTTTTTAGTTTTCGAGAACAGTGCATTGAAACAGAAAAAAACGAAATAGTATTTTGAATATGCAGGTATCATTATTTACGAATGCCGACATGTGTATGATTTTGGGACGTTTGTTTCCTTCTTGTTCCGCAAATGTCTACGTCTTCCGATGAAGCACTATAGAGAAAAGACCTTGGACAGTTTCTGTTATATATCTCTCAGAACGTCAATTCCTTCATTCTGATTGCTCAATACGGAGTGCGTTGTTGCGGTTATTCGCTAAACTCAACTACTCCTGTACTTTCGAAAGACACTTTGAGGACGACTTTCGCAGGTGTAAATCGGTTGCTACAGTGCGCCTGCGTCAAATACCACGTAAGTTAACTAAGAATACATGCAACAAAGTCCATCATATTTATTACTGTAGTTGCTGAGAAAAATTATCCTTTCATTTGTTCCCATGTATAGAAGCCGCCGAGCTAAACGTTCCTTTAAACTTAATCTTCGCCGATTTCCAAAATCGGTTATTTTGGCCTTATTTAGGGCATATTCAGGGACAACTGAAGCTACTTTTAGTATTTTGCACTGTATAACAGAGATTTCTTCACTTGCCTTTTGAAACAACCGAATGAGTTGCAGTTTTGATGTTCCTTTCTGCAGCTCACTGACCAGCTAAAGCCAATCGTAACTCACCTTCAAAGCAGAGATGTCAAAAACTAAAAAAAAAAGATCTCATAGACATTTAATGATATCCCTCAGCTGAACCTCGTGAACCGATCCATTGACACAATGCAAAAATAGCAATTTTTTGCCATGCTGCTACTCGTTATAAACTCAAAAATAAAGCGGCCTCTAATGAATGTTTTACATAGAGTGCATTTGAGCCGTGATGTAAATACGTTCAAGCTTAATAGAGCTTACGTACGGAAGGAGATTTAACTTGAACGGTAAGTTGAACAAATGCCTTCGCTGAAAGGGGCAATTTGTATATTATACGCCCACATGTGGTGCTAAAGCAAAACAAAATAAGTCATGCGTAAGCGCTTTATCAAATCCGAAAACGATAGTACTTTATTACAGAGAACTAACGACGGCTTCCCCGCGCACTAAGTATAGAATTTTCAGATCTTACCGCTTATATCATCATCCATGTGAGTTCATCACCGTTTCTGTGCACAGTCAGTTTTTGTACATATCACCGTTTCTGTACAACTAACTGTACACAAACAGCAGCTTATACTCCCAGAAGGGCTACTATTATTACGTGCCCCTTTAACATTGTTGCTGTGTTGCTTTAGGTCCTTCATTGCGATGTCTAATTTGGCCAATGTAAAGCATAAATTAAATTTCACGCTAATTCTTTGTGTACCTTCAACGAAAAAAAAGTTAATTTCTCCGTTTCATGCTTCGCTTCTATTGTACGTTATCCTCATGTACATACATCACCGTCAATAATACACAGCCTTAATTTAAAAGTTAACATAGTTCCAGCTGGTGAATACACGCTAGCGCAAGTAAAAGGAACGTGGTCGCACAAGGCTTAAATACAAACTGTATAGTTTTCAGTGTGGAAAACAATCCCACGGATCACTGCGCAAAGAAAAAAAAAGACCCAGGTCTGCTTAGCAATCGCCCAAGAGGCGCGAAGGCGAAAGCCTTCAAAAGCTTACTGTAATTCACCCTGAACCACCTTAATCCACTTTCTTCTTCTTTAATCCATCTTGATGTTCCTTCATCTACTGTAATCGATCTTAATCCACCCTAATGTACTCTAATCCACCCTAATCTTCATCCACCATAATTCACCTTAATAACACGTGACCCCCTTTAATGCACCTTAGTCAACCTTCATGCACCGGAATCCACCTTAATTCACCGTTATACTTCTTAATCGACCTTAATTTACCCTAATCCTCCTCAATGTACCTTAACTTACCTTAATCTACCTAAATACACCGTAATCCTACCTGATCTACCTAAATCCTCCTTCATCCACCCTTGTCCATCCTTATTCACCTTAATCATTCCTATATCCACCTTAGTCAACCCTATTCCACCTCAATCCTTCATTCACTTTAATCCAATTTAATCCGCCTTAATCGACCGTAATCCACTTTCATCCACATTAATCGATCTTAATCCACCCGAATCCTCCTTAATCCAACCCAATCAATTTTAATCCGTGTTAATCCATATAATCCACCCTAATCAACGTTAATTCTCCTTTATCCAAAATAGTCGACCTGAATTCACCTTAATTCTCGCTAATAGACCTTAATCAACCTTAGTCTACGCAAATCCACCTTAACCTTCCTTCGTTTACCTTAATCGACCTTAATCCAACTTATTCCGATCAGTAATTAATAATTAATTAACTTTGCTAATCCTTAATCAACTGTTATACCTAGCTTAACATGTTTTGATTGGCTTCTGCCCTTGCTTGGTTGACGTGATAATTTCTGTACTTCAAAACGTGACCTTGAAACAGATGTGAGGCTTGCAGCTTAAATAAAAATGCAACAAAGCGCACGTTTAGCTTGGTATCTTTAACGTTCACTCAAATATTCAAACAATTATTCCATGCTAATCACGTGCTTTGTTACTGCTCGTTTTTCAGTTTGTTCCCTTTTGTCGCTTCTTTTCTGCACCTGGGCGGCAACAATCCGTGGGAGACTTTTTTTCACGTTAAAAATTTTGCTGTATATGGAGCATTTCTCCGTCAAATTCCTCTTAATCATGCCAACGTTTTTTCCCCTGCTACAACCATGTTTATCTCACTATGCGCGAAGTCGCCCAGAAAACAATCCTACTGAAATATAAAAGGCCTTTGCTACGGGAATACCCAAAGGCCCTTAAGGGTGAAGAGAGAGAGAAGGATATATTTTTAGAGGAAAACTAGTTTTTGGCTTCAGGGTGCTTTTATTCCATCCCATATGTTAGGTTTGCCCCATAAATATCACAGTGTGAAAAGTTTGGCTGTGATAGAATTTCGCTGTTTCCTTTCATTTCACGCTACCCAGGCCGTTTCGTGGCTTTAACATCGTCAATGTGCAGCTTTGCCCGTAATCTTTTTTATGGATGAATTCTAGCATGATAGAAGTGTTAGTATTTAGCAACGCAGCACGAAATGATAGTTTTTACTACCGGCATTAATAGCATCAACCTTGTAGAGAGAGAGAGAGAGAGGAAAGGGGAAAGGCAGGGAGGTTAACCAGAGAAAAAAAAATCCGGTTGGCTACCCTACGCTGGGGAGAGAGGGGAAGGGGAGGTAAAGTGGAAACAAAGTAGAGATAAGGAAAGGAAGGAGCATAGACACACAATCACAATCGGTCACTGTCACCGAACACTGTCATCGCACAGCACACTGACACCTGTAGCACTATCAACATCTGTTCAGGCTACAGTCGCCTGTCCAGTTCTGTCGCCCTCAAGAACCGCAACAGTGCCCTCGTCGCCCTCTGCTGCGATGGCTTATGATGGCGGTATCTTAAAATGAGTTCCTCTGTGAGAGGTCTTTGGTCAAAGCGCGCTATCGCGGTTGCAAGTGATTGTCTCTGTAAAGTATATCGAGGACAGTCACAAAGAAGGTGTTGAAAAGTCTCCTCGTTACCACAGTCCTCACACGACGCGTCGTCGGCCCATCGAAAGACTTGGTGAAAGCCACCCCTAGCCATAGTCGACAAAGCAGGGTAGCTTCGCGACGACAGAGCCCAGCTGGAATACAAAGGCGTAGGGAGGAGTCAAGATGGTGGAGTCGGTAGTTGTGAAAACTTCCAGCGTTCCACAAGGATAACGTGATGTGACGGCTGATCATTCGAAGTTTTCGAGCGGCATCTGTCCTTGATAACGGTATCGGCTCCTCTTCGTCGCCTTGAAGAGCCGACCGAGCAGCTTTATCAGCGTGTTCGTTCCCTATGACTCCGCAGTGACTTGGGAGCCACTGAAATGTCACGTGGTGTCCGTTCTCAGTTAAGGTATGTATGAGTTCTCTAATCTCAAATACCAGTTGTTCGTGTGGTCCACGCCGCAGGGCTGATAGCAAAGATTGCAGTGCAGCCTTGGAGTCACTGAATATTGACCACCTTCGAGGTTGTTCTTGGTTGACGAGACGAAGTGCAGCGCAAAGGGCTGCAAGTTCCGCGGCCATCGGTGTCGTTGGGTGACATGTCTTGAAACTGATGGTGGTGGCTTTCGCTGGGAAGACCACGGCTCCAGAGGAACACTGGAGAGTTGCCGATCCATCAGTATAAATATGTACGTGTTCGGCGTATCTCTCGTGCAAAAGAAGCAGAGTTAGTTGTTTAAGAGCTGGTGATGACAGCTCAGATTTTTTCCTGATTCCTGGTACGGTGAGGTGCACTGCGGGTCGAGCCAAACACCATGGAGGAATCGATGGCTTAGTTGCGGGGGTGTAGCCTGATGGGAGGCAGGTGTAATACTCCGAAATCGTAGTACAAAAAGCTGCCTGCGGCCTTTCTGATGGTAGTGTTGCCAGATGGTGGGAACAGGCACGGGCAACGTGCCTAATGTGCACTCGCAACACTTCTACCGCAATGTGTGTTTGTATAGGTTGGTCCTGAGCAATCGCAATAGTCGCTGCTGTCGATGTGCATTTAGGCAAACCAAGACAAACCCTGAGAGCCCGAGCTTGAATAGCCTGTAGAGCACGAAGATTTGTCTGGCAGGTGTTGGTCAGTACGGGCAAACTGTATCTCAAGAAACCCAGAAAAAGAGCCCTGTACAATTCCAACATTGCATGCACTGACATTCCCCAAGTCTTTCCTCCCAAAAACTTGAAAAGTTGGGAGATTGCTGTAAGGCGCTTTTTCAAGTAGGTAACGTGCGGGCTCCATGAGAGATCTCTATCAATGATTATGCCAAGAAATTTGTGAGTCTTCTCATAAGAAATTATCTGGCCATTTATTGATATGGCGTAGGGTGTCATTGGTTTGCGAGTGAACGCCATCAGTGCACATTTGTCTGACGAGATTTCAAGACCTTGTTTGCGGAGGTATAGAGCTGTTCGAGTAGCAGCTTTTTTAAGTCTTGCACGTATCTGAGGACGTGTCACACCTGAGGTCCATATACATATGTCGTCGGCGTACATTGATATCTTGATCGCTGCTGGCAGATGATCAACGAGACCAATGAGTGTGAGGTTGAATAGGGTAGGGCTTAGTACACCGCCTTGAGGTACACCTCGGTACGTGTAGTGTAGTGCGGTTTTACCATCACCGGTACAGACAAAGAACGATCTCATAAAAAAGTAATGAGAGATCCATTTGAAAACTCGACCACCTAGGCCAACCATCTCCAGAGCATCGAGGATAGCCTCGTGAGATACGTTATCGTATGCCCCCTTGCCTTCCAAGAACAGAGCTGCAGATAATCTTTTGCGTGACTTTTGAAGCTGGACGTACGTAGCGAGATCAACAACACTGTCTATGGAAGAGCGATCTCGACGAAAACCAGCCATGCAATTCGGTAACATGTTGTAGTGCTCTAGGTACCACTCCAAGCGGGCAAGGATCATCTTTTCCATTATCTTTCCCACACAGCTGGCCAGCGCTATTGGGCGATATGAGGTGGTGTCAAGTGGGGACTTGCCTTGCTTCAGGAGAGGGACCAAGCGGCTTATCTTCCATTCTTCGGGAACCATGCCATCCTGTCAAGATAAGTTGTAGAGAAGTAACAGTTCTCTCCGTGCCCCATCACTCAGGTTGTTCAAGGCGCGGTAGGATATTCCATCTGGTCCCGCAGATGAAGAACGCCTGCATAGAGCAAGAGCGGCTTCTAGTTCCTCCATTATGAATGGAAGATCCATGCGGCCGTCACGTGAAGCAGGAATGCGACTGGGGGCTGGAAAGCCTGGACCGGTTGCTTGGCCAGCGATCCTTGCACAAAAGTCTTCTGCAACATCAGCCTCTAGCCGCCCCTGGAAGAGCGCCAGCGCCTTGAATGGGAAGCGTTGTTCAGGGAAGGAACGTAGACCACGTATGGTTCTCCAGATGTGGGAAAGTGGCTTTCGGGGGTCTAGTGACTGGAAAAATCTTGCCCAACGTCGAGATGCCAATCTATCCATGCGACGTTGAAGTTTCTTTTGTAGTCGTCTGGCTGTCCTAAGGTCTTCGATGGACTTTGTACGCCGGTAACGCCGCTCCGCACGACGACGGAGCGCACGAAGTCGCTCCAACTCTATATCCAATTCCGTGTGCTTCGGCGAAACCATGACCGTGCGCGTGGCGTGTAGCATTGCAGACTTGATTGCTTCCTCTAATCCAGAGGACAAGCCCTCTCGACAAGCATCCTCCATGGTGGAAGTAAAAGTGGTCCAATCAATTAATCGAATGATGTTCCGTGGGGTGGGACTGGACATTCCTTTGATGACAAGGTATGTGGGAATATGATCACTCCCGTGTGTCTCGATATCCGAAAACCATTTAACATATCTTGTGAAAGTGCTGGAGACGAAAGCTAGGTCAAGACAGCTGCTATAATTCACGCCTCGTATAAACGTTGGGCTGCCGTCATTCCGAAGTGAAAGGCCGTGGTTACAGGCGAAGTTTGCAAGTCTTTGCCCTCTTGCATTTGTTTTTGCGCTTCCCCATGCTATATGGTGCGCATTAAAATCTCCGATGATGATATATGGCGCAGGGCACACAGACAAGATGTTCGTTAATCGTTTGGGATCAAAGATACTTGAAGGCGATATATAAACGCCTACAAGTGTAAACGTGAGTTTGCCCTTTTTAATGGTGAGGCAAACGTATTGATTTTTATCATGAGGCGGAATCGGCTGGCGAACATAGGTCAGTTCTCGACGAATGAAAACGATGACTTTGCTGCATGCATTAGTTGTTGCGGACACAACAGCTTCGTATCCCGATAATCTGACTGGTTTTGGCACATTAGGCTCACATATGACAATGATTGGGAACAAATTAGTATATATATACTGACGAAAGTCCGAAAGGCGTGATTTTAGTCCTCTTGCGTTCCACTGTATGATTGACGCTGCCTTGACTTCCTCTCGAAACGATGGGCGATGGCTGGCCATGTCTCTATTCCAGGGACTCAAGCACTGGGCTTAAGGCGTCCAGTACTTTCAGTGCATTTTGAGCAGACGTAGTTCGAAGGTTCGACAGAATCACTCGAATGGCATCTATGAGGGGACGCAGCATTGAAAGGACTTGATCTGCTTTGGGCGTGGCATCAGCGGCAGGAGTAGGCTCCCGAGCGGGCTTGACAATCTGTAGTTCTGTGGGAGATTGCTGGCTCGGAAGCGCAGGCCATTCTTCTTGAGACAAATTCCTTTCAGGTGACTTCCTTGTGCTGTTCAGCCCCTTTTTGGCCTGATTGGAGAATGTGGGTGCTACAATGGAAGCAGCCCTCTCCTTTCGCAGCTCTGCCTTTTTTGAGGAGGTTCGGTGACGCCGACGCCGACGCCGGATCGTTGCAGCAGCCACCCTGTGTGTCGAATTGTCCCGAACCATTTGCTTGAGAACAGCGACCTCTGTCTTGATGCGAGGGCAGTACCTAGACGAGGCAGCATGGGAACCATTACAGTTGCCACACTTTAGGACAGTAGCCCGGCACGTCTCCTCCGCGTGAGGTTCAGCACAACGGGGACACAGTATGGAGTTTGGGCAGACACCCTTGACATGTCCTAGCCTAAAGCACTGATGGCATTGAAGAGGCCTTTGTACGAAGGGCCGAACAGGGTGTCGGAAGTGACCGACTTTGACGTGTGTTGGTAAGCAATCTCCTTTGAAGATCTGTTTGACGCAGCGCGATGTTCCAAGGCGGCTCACACGCGTGATGACAACACCCTCACTGGCTGGTTTGACGAGGATAGGCAAGTCCGCGTTGGGAATGGCGACATCGATGTCATAAATGACACCTGCTGTGGATGCGTCATCCATCGGGATATATGAACGCACTTTGATGCGCCCTAGCACCGAGATTTGCTTCAGTTTTTCGAGCGCACTCCCGTTGGTAACATCGATTGCGAGGACATTTTTGCGTGTATTTATCCGAATGTCCTTAATTGCATTCGGCACGACCCCTTCCAAGAAAACAGATAGTTCTTGCCTGTTTAGCAGTCGGAGGTTGTTTGAGGGCTCTTCGGGTACGAACACGATGGCGTGAGGCCAGCGTTCAGGCCTTGACTTCAGAGTCGCCGTGCTCGCTTGCGTTGATGGGTTCGCGTTGACAGTCCTCCTTTTGGCCCTCTTTCTGCGGACAGTGATGAAGCTATCATCCGATGAGTCTTCATCCGACATCGAGTATAACTCAGTGTCCTCGGTGTCACTGAGCACGCTTCCTCTCTTCCTCGTGAGGGACGGCCTTGATGACCTCTGGCCAGGAGGGCCTCTGGAAGGCTCCGCGTCCATGGCCACAAAACCGAGAGCTGAGGCACCAGGAAATTCTGAAGAATTCGTCGGAAACCAGAGAACACAGATAGAAGCGTTCTAAGAAGAAGGCACTTCGTCCATCAACCTTGTAGGAGGCAGATTGTGGTTGTGTGCTTCAGCGTCCATGCTTCTGGTCCTACTTGATATTCTAAGAACAAAGCAAAATGCTAAAAGATACACAAAAGCAAAAAAAACACTTTTACTGCTGTTTGTAATGTGTTGTAAGTTAAAACCAACGTTATCTCTTAAAAACTCCGCATGCCTGAAAATAAATGGCCACAAAAGTGACAGAGTAGGGGTGCAAAATGAATGTTTTGTCATATTTGAGCTTCCACATACACGTTAAAAGTAAGTTTGAAAAAAAATAACATGGCACTTGTGTAAACACTCAAGAAAAAACCCTAACAGCAAACGGTTTGCACACCGCTATCTAGGATGACGCACAGTATGAACAACCAACAAAACTACCGACTTCGGCGGGAAAAAAGAGCGAATGCAATAGGCTGCTTATTTTTCCCGGTTCTAGCAATTAGACGCTAGTATTTGCGTGGCCTGCATACAAAACCTTCGCTGATGTGGAACAGGGGCCCTATAACGTAAAACTATTCCAATGTGTTTATATTCCAATCTCCTGACGTCAAATTTGCGTAACCACCGACGCAAGCACCGGGTGGTCACCCGCAGGGTTGTCTGAACAGACCAATGAAACGCTCTCTTCATTCATGGGAGGTCACTTTTGTTTGCTTGAAAAACGAATAACATTGCCTACAATGAGCGGCTTGTCGTATCTAATTGGCTGACAAGGGGCGAGGAGAACGCTCAAGTGGAGAGGGATTCACTGGTGCAACGGAAGCTTAAGAATGACGCTAAAACTGACCCTCAGCAAAGAATAGTTGGCAGAATGAGGTGGTAAACGTGCCGAAAGGGATCGAAAACGTTACATGGCCACGCAAGAAGGTTTATTATGCGCAAATACACCCATGCTGTTCGGCAGGCGTGAGTAGCAAGCGTCTGAGCCGATCGGCGGCAGCCATCTTTTATTCCTTTTGGAACGGGGCAGCCTGCGGCTATTCCGAAGAAAATTCAGTTTTGTTCGGCATAATAATGCATCTTTATCGCGTACACGTCACTTTGACGCGGTGAGTTTGTGAGGTTTTGTGATGTCGCATTACAGGCAGGTGAAGTGGGTGCAGCCCGAAAACTTTTTACCAATAGCCGAGGGTTATTGGCAAAAAGGGGTCGAATCAGAAATAACTGTTTTTCTTTTTTCTGTCAAATCATGCATAATCAGTGTGTACACATCATATCAGATGGAGAGGTATCGCGGTTTTTGTGACGTCGTGTCACAGACAGCTGAAGTGGGCGTGGTCGAAAAAAATTTTTAACCAATCGTGGAGGGCTGATAGCAGAATTGGAATAGAAAAGTTTGGAATAGTTTTACGTTATAGCCACCCCAGGATAACAAATATCAAAAAACAGAGATAGGCAAATGGTCATCAATATACCGAGGCACGCAGCAGCATGTTCGTTTAACGCACTGCGACGTTCCTGAAAAATACGGCAAGCGTTGGTGTCATTCTGACGGAAATACAGGAGAGCATGCCCGACAATCAAGTCGCGCGGCCATAAGTGGAGACTCACTGTCCCCCTCCCCCCCCCCTAAAAAAAGTATCCTTAAGAAGCAAGTGCCTGTTAACACGCGTCTGCCTCGTACCACTTTTTCGCTACTCTGATTGGGCGATTGAAGGTGCCCAATCGGAGCAAGCGCAACTTGCGAAGTGTGCCTGCCTTTCTGACGGCTCTAAAAATGTAAGTAAAAGGGCAAGTATGATGTGGATATCGAATGGGAGGAAACATTTGGAAAAAATTTTAAAACATCGAAAATAGTGAAAAAAAGCAATTTTTTTTAAAGCAGACGAAGCATCGACTAGGACCCTTTCACTTCCCACTGTGAAAGGGCGGAGGTAGTCTGAGTGGAGGATGGTTCGCAAGCTCTTGCGGCATCCATGCGTTGCTTGCCTCCTCGTCCTCTCCCTTTTACACAGGAAGAGAGGCGAGGAAAGGAGGTCGCCGTCATAGGAAATGCGTATCACCTGGAGCAGGTGAGACGACGGCGACGCGATCCTCCGCTCTCGGAGTTGCACAAAGAAGTGCCGAGCGAGGAAATGGCCCGCCAAGGCACGCGCCTCGCAGAAAAAGCACCCAAACTTTCTTTTTTTGTGTGTGTGCGCATGCGCAAGTCCTTTTTTTTTCTTGTTTGTTATCTCATTTGTTTCTCCCTCAAATTTTGCACCGTGCCGGCACGCGACTGCGGCCTCTCGTAAACTGCGTAGTCTAGCGCGAGAGGCAAACATTCGTGGTTGCATTAACTTTCCGTGTTTCCCTTTTTGTTTGTGTTGCCAGTCGATCTTCTCGTTGATTTAGGCTTGGCTGTTTTTTTTTTCATTGTTTACTTCTTTGAAGGACATGAGGTGCTGTTGCCACTGGAGGTGGTGCTTGCCTCCCGACATGACCCGTTAAGCAGTGCATCTGTCCGTAGGAGAGATACAGTTAGAAGGCCTTTGTTGTCCCTAGTGGAACTGCTGGGGCGTGCGCCGTCTGGTGGCCCCGTTCCGAAGCGCCCCGGTGGGCGAAGCGACGCGCACACCGCTCCCGCGTCTGGGTTAACTCGGCGCGTGCCTTTGTGCCCACGCAGGCGCGTGCCCCGTCGGTTCGTTCGATGCCTCGAAGGAACCGGGTCAGTGGACCGACGCGGTTATGTGTGGGACCCCCGGGAGTTTGGGACGCAGGTGAGTCAGGGGATCGAAAATCGGCGCTCGATTCCCCAACAGCAAAATAAAATTGGGCGAGGGAACGTCTATCAGAGGAAGTTACTGCTCACTATACCTGCAGTTACAAACAGATAGATATACAAATTTTGAGAAGGACTGACTGTTGGGCTAGTTGGCCTTTCACTCTAAGTAGGTTAATGTGGCAAAGCGCTGTACAGACAGAAACACAATAGAGACAAAACGAGGGATATACTATCAACCCTTTGATAAAGGAAAGACAACCACGGATATACGAGGGCGAATCAGAAAATCATAGCCCACAATTTTTTACCAAATTACTGCTGTAAATGCGAACTCAACGTATCCATTCCCAGTGGTGGACCTTTCTTGGATCGGCACGGTCTTATCTCTAAGTAGCTTCGCGGCACGGTGCTGCGGTCAGTTGTTCACGATGGCGATTATGCGTCACACGGCCACGCCGTACGAGCAACCAAGTGTGATTCGTTTTCTATGGAGCACGTGACGAACGCCCTTCGAAATCCGCAGGGAACTGCAGCCCACGTATGGGGAAAGGGTTCTCACATTAAAAAGTGTGAGGTGGTGGTGTTGTGAGTTTCCAAAAGGCCGCGAAAGCTTGCATTACAATGAGCGTTCGTGGAGGCCGCGTGCCTAACTGATTGACGACAACATTTGTCAAATTTGCGGCGATGGAACAAATGGTGTCGACCGGAGTAGGCACTGTGTGGAAAAATAGTGTGAAGTAGACAGAATAATACGTATATATGTAATTAATTGTACGTACCTTATGTTGGCTAATAAAATATGGAGGCAAAGGCTTTCTGACTCGCCCTCGTATGTAACATTTGGAGGGCGGCCTCCCCCGCATCATCACGTCACTGCACAATAATTCGGAATGAGAGTCGTCGAAGTCACAGAGCGGCATTCATGAAGCCTGTCACCTCCAAGTATAATTTCAGGACCATTATTCTCATATTCGTGCATTTATGCCCCTCCCCTTTCAGCTAGGTTCTGCCTTTTATTACTTCTGCTGCCTTTTGCACAGCGTGGCCTTGCTTTTGACCTCTATGCTTTTTCTTTTGGGAAATTTTCTCTCTCCTCGCCTTGTTCGTGCATTTATAGCTCTGTGGTATATGTCGTTATGTAGTGTGAGTATCTGCTATACTTCTGATCTCCCTTCATGGCGGTTTCGCAAAGTAATTCGCTCCCTCCAAGACCAAGGACAACAAAATTCGTTGACCGGCTAAGGAGGTGCAGTTTAAGAGAGGTATTTGCTGACATAATTTAACGTTTCCAAAAGGAGTGTAGTAGAGACGAACAGCTCGTAAAAATAGCAGTTTGTTATGCCGAAAGTAAAATAAGCGCCGCCAGTACCTCTCAATGGAAGTGACGCATGACCTTGAACACGCCGCCCCTACGCATGGCCTCCGAGATAAAGTGGCGCTCACTGCTATCCGCGGTTCGCTGAACAAACGAAAAACCTTGCGGCCAACGTGCTGGTACTTACGTCACACCGATAACCATCAAATGCACACGCCGTTGGCTTAAGTGCTATTTAAAAGCTGGTTACAAGAAACTTAGGCAATTAACAACTTTGAAGTTTTGCCAAGGTTGTTTCAGTGGTATACCCTAGTCTTTGATAGCAAACTGAGTCCAAGCGAAATTTCGTTATAGTTGGCCTCTGAAGCCGTTCATATAGGTCCCGTGTAAATGCAGTCTACAAAAGTTCCTTTGCAGGCTGCTTTTCAATGCTTGTAGCTGTTACTGAGGAAAACAAAGCTAGTGTCAGTAGAAATTAACAAAGTTTATATGATGCGCTTCCTAAGCACTATCGCAGTGGCGTCAAAGATCACGTGTAGAATGCAGGTCAGCTCAGTCGACCTTCGGTCGATGCTATCGGCGGATGGTAAGCGGCGTTTTTTCGTTGCACGTGGCCATTTTTGTGAAGGCGCCAACTATTTCGAATGTTTCAGCGATGTTACTAGATGAAAAAAAAAAACTTTTTTCTGCTATATATTAGCTGATTCAGCAAATGCTAGCTATGCAGAAGAAAATAGACAGGTGTTTCTGCCACAGTTCAACACCCATTGAAAACCAAGGAGCATAAGGGCATCCCCCCACTGTAAAGCCACATTGTTTTCATCTTGAAATAAAAGGATGTGCAAAAACGAGCACAGGTAGAACTAGTGTTACAAACCAAAAGCATTGCGTTGTTTTTTTGCTTTATTAACTGCTACTCATTCAAGTAGCAGTTCTATTGCTACTTTCGTGGTAACCGTAGAAATACGAACTAGCCCAGCCACGCACCCTGACACGCATCATACCAACAACTGAAATGAGAACCACGTCTTACCGTTAATATCAATATTCGGCGGTAGCAGGGTACAACGGTCTATTCGACTTAAAACCGTATTGTTAAACGGGGGGGGGGGGGGAATGTAGGGGGTGCAAATCAACGATGCACTCAGGTGGTCCAACACAGGAACAGTTTCGGTGCGAGGGCTTCTACCGGCGCTATTTGAAGGGTGTTCGTGCCTTCTAGTCGAGTATATGGCCGAGTATATAGAGAAGTCGTTTGCCAGCGGCTCTCGCAGCAAACCCGAAACTAGTTGGGATTTGCATGTGCGAGACGCCTGGTCGTTGTCAGGCTTTTGCTGATGCCCTTGCAAGCGGAAGCGAGGTTCAAACATCTCCATTTATTCTACAAGCTCTAGACTGCTGCGGTCCGCTTAAGGAGCCTCGCTGTTTCCTTAATATTGCCATCTTGACGCCCGAGCCATTATCGTTAAGGTTTGTGACTTACTACGCGGTGGGGACGACATGGACACCGGGGGAGTGGGGCACCAGCAACATTGGCGCGCCATGATTTACGCGTATGGGCGCGAAATTATAGTCCGAAGAAATATTGCGAGGCCGCCATTCTGGCTTACACCTGCGAGTAATACCAGCAGTGTGTTCACCTTATTTCGTGCGCAAAACACTGCCTGTCCTGTAGCTAAAACGAAGGCATCACATACAAATGCCGGAACCTTTACAACAACGATCAAGAGCACAATGTTAAGGACCAGGTGCCAAACAACGTGTTAGCCGCGCATCTTTGTTATGAGTCGTTACCTCGTTACATTCTTTTCCGTTATACCTTCTTCAAGCAGGTACAGAGGTCTCGCTGAAAATTTGTAGGCCCCTAGATGGTGCGGATCACACTTGTCTTCAAGCATAGAATTAGTTTCTGGTGCATTGAAAACAAAAACAATCTTTACGATTGATAATTACTGCAGCAACAAATACAAAGACGAACGGGAAAGAGGAAAGGAAAATAGAATTAAATTTAGTTGCGAGATATTAGATGTAAATATCACTATCTGAATATGAGACGCGCCACAGTGGGAGAATAGTGACCATCCGGCGATTTTCAGTGTGCGCGTGAATATACAGTTACTGGAGTAACTTTGTAACCCAACTTTCTTGTGCCGTTATCCCTCAAGAGAAAACTATATAATAGCTGTGTCTTACCAGTACTCACCTACAGGGCAGAAACCTGGAGGCTTACGAAAACGGTTCTGCTCAAATTGAGGACGACGCAACGAGCTATGGAAAGAAGAATGATAGGTGTAACGTTAAGGGATAAGAAAAGAGCAGGTTGGATGAGGGAACAAGCTAGAGTTAATGACATCTTAGTTGAAATCAAGAAACAGAAATCGGCATGGGCAGGACATGTAATGAGGAGGGCGGATAACCGATGGTCATTAAGGGTTACGGACTGGATCCCAAGGGAAGGGAAGCGTAGCAGGGGGCGGCAGAAAGTTAGGTGGGCGGATGAGATTAAGAAGTTTGCAAGCACGGCATGACCACAATTAGTACATGACAGGGGTTGTTGGAGAAGTATGGGAGAGGCCTTTGCCCTGCAGTGGGCGTAAGCAGGCTGCTGCTGCTGATGATGATGATGGAGTGGCATTGCATTTTGCCCGCGTCGAGATGCTGCCACCCCGATCGGATCAAAAGGTATTTTTCGTTCTGACTAGACAGTCGCATTTTCCAGCTTTCTCCTATCTTCAATTTATTATTTCACTTCAACTATCGCATCATACCAAGTTGAGCTCATTGATCCACGCATACAAATATTTTTTTTTTATTACCGTACCAACTCGCCCAACTTTCTACCCTTTTTTTACAAATGTTTTCTTGTGCACAAAAGAAGACAGATGCGGCCAAATCCTATGGATATCAACCGCACCTCCAACTCAACGGGAGAGGACAAACGCGGCGGCAACAACGTATCTCAATGACACTTTCGGAGCTACGACGAACGTAGACCGCTCGGCAGTACCCTCCGAAGTATGATAATGGGAAGACATAATGGCCAGCTTCAACGATATCACCAACCTCTACAAGATGCATAGAGGCACTTATCCACCACCTTACCCACAACTCAACAGATCGCAAGCTGTCCACTGGCGACAACTACAAACCAAATCATACATGACCGTGCTATTTATGCAGAAATATACGCAACAGATAGATGCAAAGTGTGTGGCACCAGAGCCAAGCTTGAACACATGCTATGGGAATGCCAGTGACTGATACACGAGATTGAGAGCGAGGCCTCCACCGACAGCCTCCGCGTGCGATGACAGGCCGCGCTGTTCAGCTCGATCCTTGAAGACCGAACTCTGGGGATCGAGTCCAGTGGTCCAAGGAAGCCACCGCAAAACAACAACTCTTGGCCGTAAGCTTGGCGGGTACCTCAGCCCACTAACTCGCCGGACGCGAATCGTTCTGATTCGAAATAAAGTTTTTTTCTTGCTCAGCCACTCTGTACAACCACAATATAATCAGAGCAAAGCGCAGTATATCTAGAAACAACAGAATACTGTAAATTATTCACTAGACCGTCTCCTAGATGCCTGAGGTGTATACTGGCGTTCAACTCAACAACTGCCGGGAGGCGCGGTTGCCAGGTGGGGACGGAGGTGACAGTCTCTTCATCTTTTACTGCGACAACAATTCGCGCGACGGAAGACAGCGCGCTTGCTCTCCGCTTTCTTCCTTGGCACGCGCCAGCTTGAATCGTGATCGCCGGATTCAATCGCGTGCTTTCGCTCGCACATACAGCATAGGACGCAAGACGACGGTGTTATCACTTTACCCAGAACATTAGGGCGACGGCGACGGCAAAAATGAGCCAGGAGTATCCACATAATTGCTATTCCAATAATAAGCCTTTGATAGCCCTGGAAACGCAGGTTATGTGTTCCCTCTGATGGTAATCCCAACGGGAAAGTATAATCTACACAACCAGGCATTCCAAACATACTATGCTGGTATGGTGTGAAGTACTCGCCAATCTGTAATATTATTCTGCGATTGGAGGTTGTAGAATATACTATGAACACGTACTAACGCGTGGTACTGTGTTTATTCTTTTAGTTCACTGTGATTCTAAAGTGTGTTGCGAAAAGAATTATTTTTCTTAGACTGGGAGCAAACCTCCCGCTGCTGCTGCTGCTGCTCTTACTTTCATGTACATGTTCACGGTTAGCGCGTACGTAGGGATTTGTTAAGAGCTTCTTACGAGTGACACAACTGCTTTATTATCCTTTGGGAATAAGTCATACGTTGCCACTGAGCTGCCTAGCTGCTCGGGGTGCAGCCTGTTCGGCCATTCAAGGTATAAAAACGCCGTTACGTATCACTAAGTTCGACACTGAGTTCTCTTTCCCACAAATACAAATACATTGTGTCGGCGGATACATCGCTCACCCGTATCCTGGTACACATCCTGCCCCACCAGGAACCAAATGGCACGTGGCTGCACCCACACGTCATTACCATTAGCTTGTCGCCGCTGCTGTTCGGCATGTGCAACCCTTATGCGCAGATGGCTATCACGAAGTTGGTTTGAGTGTCAGTGGTCCAAGCTCAAACTTTTCCTTCTAGCCATAAGTTAAACAAACATACAGAATGGGAGAAAGACGGTTCATCATACCACAAAGTTCGCGCAAACACGACCTCGTTTGTTTACATTCTCGATGCGGCTTTTAACAGTTGCCTTCATTATGCGCCAAATGTTCTGCGATGGCTGCAACGATAGCTTCCGCCGGGCCGTGTAATGAAGGTGGAGAAGGGGGAGCCTGACGGCCACTTGCGGAACAGCGAGCATTCGAGGAGCGTCGCTGTCTCCCCACCCTTCAGCTGTCTGCCTAGGGGGCCAAGTTGTAGGATCTGAGTAGTGCGTAATTGCTTTGCCAACTGATTACAAACATAATGTGCTAAATGGAGCAAAGGTGTCCGGTAATATCCTGCATCAGGTATAGTCACTGTTTAGGTGCTTCAACAACAGAAAATATGTTTCGAGATATAATGTAAAGGCAAAAACCAATTAAATGAAAAAAAGATATTGAAAGGTACAGTGGAACGCTGTACAATTAGCTTAGGCGTTCCTCTTGGTTCCGCTGTCGTGCGGCACATTCAATTTTTATGTGTTTTTATCACAGGCTTTATTATGGGAAGATGCCAGATAAATTCAAAACAGCCAGCACTTGTCTACGGAATCAAGTACAAGTGAACGAATAATACTACGAGTGTTCTATGCAAGCCTGAAGGGGAATTGAAAAGACATTTTTGAGGTGCGAACGTGTAAATTTGAATGCCGTTCTCGTGTGACACATACACTTCCAGGAGCACAGAGACTTACTTAGCTTGAAATAGTAGGCTTGTTTACATCTGTGTAGGTTAACACTGGTCAGTGAAAGGACCAGGATATAGCGTACATGCGGGAAACTTATTTGCAAAGGTAACGTGATCAAAAAAAAGTGAAGCTACTTCTCGCGGAAATATACTCATCAACCACGGCACTGTTACCATTTTGCCATTTAAAGCTTTATGAAGAAAGCATGCCTATAAGGAGATTTCATTGCCTTGATGGCCAAAAAGATAACGTCAGTCCAACATGAAAGCCCTGATTAGGGGAGCTCTATTTGTGAGGGCCCTCGCAAGGGCAAGTCTTTATCTGGAAATGTTGGCAATAGGTGGAGGCTTCCCTCGTTTACCAACAGTTGGTGAATTAAGTGCCATGAATTCATGTGTTCTCTTTCTCTTCTTGTTTTTCTTTTATAAAGATGGATTTAATTAAACAATTTCAAATGCTTGAGTCGGGGCCACAAAAGGCATTTAGCTGGTTTAGAGATCAATGTTCACCCGTGTGTTCCCTCGCGAAAATGATCTGCAAGTTCCTTCTTTTTTCTTATTAGAAACGTCATTGTCTTCTATTATGATGCTCTAAAGCCATTTTGAAATCTGCTGCCCGTTACTCTGGTTGATAGGCAGGGGATCTTCCACTTGTGCCGACACTTCTCACGCCTTCATCACCCCTAAGACGAGCATTCTTAATCGGAGTGATTGCATACCTAAAGTGCACAGGGGATGAAAGGTTGGCTTCCGAGCTCCAGACGCCATGCATTGTCGCCCAGTGATCCAAACTGGGAGTGACCGTATGTCAGTAGTGAAATATTATCTCAGTGCCACGGGGGTGTGGAAGTTTCGCTTGGCCCAGCAAAGCTGCTACGAGGCAAAATGTATAAGGTACCTCCTTTTTGTTCCACATTTGCGCAGCTAACGAGAGTGTGTCTCATTAGCAAAGAATTCTAATTAATTACGCTACGTCAGGCACAAAGAGCACCGAAAGCACCGTGCTCGGCACAGCGAGGACAAGCGTGGCCAGGCTCCTTTTCGTGTTCAGCGAAAGAAACGCGACAGGCGAAAAGAGAGGTGGTAATTATTCGCCTGTTAACGAAAGATGGCGCCACACTTAGACTTTGACCAACGTGCCCTGTCAAAGGAGAGACTTAGCCAGTGATTACGCGGCCCGAAGCGGCGCCGCCGAAAATTACCAAGTTTGCGACATAACTCACAAGTTGTTTGCTCAAGTCCACCAGAGGGCGCTCCTTGACTCACGGGTGGGAATTTAGCTTAACGAGGGCGCTTGGCGACGAAGGTCACGCCGTCGGTGTTTACTTTGCGCGGCCATAGAGGCGCGAACCAAGTATTATTAATGGTTGCATTGTTTGTCGAGGCAAGGTATTCTTGAGAAAACGAAGGGTGCACCTCATTGCCTCCAGTATCGTTAATGTTTTGTATTTTTTGCAAGGCAGTAATGGGCAGTTTGCTTACCGGAAGATAGCTACCAACCCATCATCCACAATCGCATAATTGACGAGTGCGGGATGCCTCAGGAAAAATTAGTGCGACATTGTGTTTCCCTTCAAGATCGCCTGTAGTTGCAAGCGTAAGAACAAAAATTTATGACGTTCATATCTGTGTAAGCAGGTTCTGCGATCGTCGGGAAAGACACGACACAAAGAACACAGCGCAGTGAACAAACCCGGCCGCTCGCCAAATTACAGCTATAGATCTTGTTTCGTCCACTGTCTTCTCTGTGGTGTGTGTGCTTTACATCTCGTCAATGTGTTCGAATACAGTTTCGTACAGCTGTCGACTTATTGAACGTGATGCGGCAACTGGGCGACTTCCAGTGCCTCATCAATCGTCACATTCAAGGAGGGAGCATCAGACCCCGATCGGCGGCCTACCTCGTTTCTAGTCATGCCAATATGACTGGGCATGCACGGAAAGTAAAACACTTGGCCAGAAAATAAAGGAACAGCTAGTGCATTTGTGACCTCATACAGTAGCGAGCGGAAATTCCCCCAAAAGTATATTCCCCCAAATTCCCCGGAAATTCCCCCAAAAGTATATTGAGCCAATGACTACAGTGCTGCATCTACATTCTCAATGTTTCCGATATCTTGCTGTTCCGGCTGATAATGTACCGTTCAATATGTTTTACTGATATGCATGCATACCCCATCGATAACTCGAAGGAAACACTGAAGTGCAAGAACAGCAATTTCCCCAAAATCGCATTGCGCTCAAATGATTACGCACTTAAAGGCTAGTTATGATAAACAAGAATGTCAGCCTCATTGGCATCCACTTTTGATACCAAAGGCACCACTGGTAACATATTTAATTTTGAAATTATCTTGTTGTAAAGTCTAATTTTCTTGTTGGTTATAGCCCACAGATGCTTACGTCTTTAAAAATGACGGTGTTTATAGGATATCGAAGCACACTGCGTGTGATTGCAACATAGCGACTTCCTTAAATTTCAAGGTTTACTAAATATGTGGCTTGAGACTTGAGCAAGGCTTTTTTTTTTACATATTCATAACGAAGAATTGTCGTGGAATAACGTTGAGAGCATTTCGAAGTCAACTTTCTGTAAAGGTATAGCAATTTTCATTTACCATGTCACCGTCAAAGTACACTAACACGCCTTTACGGTTCATATATCATTCTACAAGCGCATGCGCCACGCTGGTACACCATTTTCACTCAGTCGGTGCTGGACGGAAGGCCGATGAAAGAATTCCGGGCCGCGATCGTCGCCTAAAGGCCCGTTCACACTACTACGAAAATTCGGCGAGCGAAGTGGATTCGCTCGCCGGAAAAAAGAGAGCGTGTTCTCATCTGTTGACGCGTGCATCGGCGGATCCGCCGCCGCTTCTGGCTTTTCCGCGACGACAGCGAGATCTCGCGGCAGTTTATTTTTCAGTTTCGCGACTGTCTATAGCTGCGTCCCATATGTGCTCTTTGCAGGCAATGTCCTTGAAATTCAAGTGCCTTTTGTCGTACAGTATGGGGTGCTGCTTAATTGTGTCGACGAGCATTTGCACGGAGAAAGCCGGTCGCTCAAACATGCTGGCTGCCATGCTGCGATTAGACGGGTTGTGACGTCGAAAACGCAACTTCGGGCGATGGCGAAAGCGGAAAAAATGGGTCCTGGACCGATTGCCTTCACCGCGCCGCTTTCCGCCCTCCTCGGCGTCAAAAGGGCCCGAATCCGCTTCGCTCGCCGGATATTTAGTGTAGTGTGAACAGGCCTTAAGAGAGCTCGCGCAGTTCCAAGAAAGGGCTCTGCGTGAACCGTCCATTCAGATCAGCTCGCGCGCTACACACTGCACTTCAAGGCGATCGAGCGCCGTGCTTCGCATGTTGCCGCACTTCAGGTGCCGCAATACACAGGATTAGCTAAGGAGAACACGCGCCTCGCTAATACGCGTGAACGCCTAACGACCCAAAAAATTTGCAGTTCCGGACTGGACACGCGAGGGACGAAGAAGAAGGAAACGCTAGCCAGAAAAGAAAGTAGTAGAAATGCATACAAAATTTACGGAGCTAAGATGGTGCACTTTGTGAGAGGGGCCGGCCATTATTATAACGGCGTGTCAGTCTCCCCTCAAAGGACAGCCTTTATGCACCTCTGCGGGGCTCAATGGCTTCTCATTCGACTTTCATGAGCGCTGGCAATTTGCGCGTTCTCGTATCGGGTTGATCGGCGGCACCCGCCCTCGTAGGACCGCCCCGTTCGTTATGGACGCCGAAGCTTGCAGACCTTGGCTCCGGTGCGACCACTCGCCGCTGTACCGAGCGTGTCGAATTGCGCACGTTCCTTATCCGTTCATCGCCTCGTTAATTTTCCTATTTCCCTCGCCCAAGATAATGCATGCGAAGTGGTGCGTTAGGTCACCGTAATATATTCTGCCACGTTCACCACTGTCGTCGGGTTGTGTCAAGCTGGACCTGTAGGCTATATATCGGTATTCACAGCATAGACGCTTTCTTGCCAGGTATAGTGTTACAAAGCCTCCGGTTCCGGAGTCGAAGGGTTACAAGAGGAAAGGGGGGCCGTGGCGTGGTTATTTTCGCCCGCGAATTGAACGACTGAAAAATCGAAAGAGAGCGCCGGATGCACTTGGCATGCTTCTTTAAATCAACACTGCGTACTTCCCTATATCCACAATGTAGTCAAATTAAAGCAAAATTGCGACCCGCTGCAGTCCATTACTGGCTATGGCGTGGGGCTTCTAAGCACGAGGTCACGGGATGAAATCGGCCACGACGGCTGCATTTCGATGGGGCCAATATGAGGAAACGCCCGTGTACCTAAATTGAGGTGCACGTTAAAGAACCCATGGTGGTCCAAATTATTCCGGAGTACCTCACTACAGCGTGTGCCTCATAACCACGTCGTGGTTGTGGCACCTACAACCCCATAATTTTCTTAAAGCAAAATTGCTCAAGAAGCTATTGTACATTACTTCAGCGAGGTCACCGTATAGCTGTAAACACATCACAACACTTCGATACCTTACAGACCACGTTTAGGGATGTTACACAAGAGGTGGGTAACTGCAAAAAGACAGTCAAGTACACGTGTTCTCGGCAACACGTATCCAGGAACGGCATTCATAAATTTAGATGAAGACGTGATTGCCGTGACGTCATCCGGCAGGTCGTTCCAGCCTTTTGGTGTTCGCGAAAAAAATAAAGCATAGAAAGTAGCAGCTAGTATGGCCACGTGGGTGACCAACCTGAAATGTGTGACCAGTGCACTGAGATATGTGTGATGGATGGACAATGTAGGCGCGCATGCTGGAACTGGTTATAGAAAAACTTGTGAAAGAACGCTCAGAGGCAAGTGAACCGGCGACAGAAAGAGAAGGGTTACAAGCTGGACTGTGCTTTTAGAAATAAAATGCTCATATCATATGGGTATGTATGAATCTCGTTGCATGATTCTGAATAGATTAGAGCTCGTAGATCATAAATGTTTGGAAACGAGTCTCAAACAGCAGAGACGTATTCAAATTGTGGTCCCACGAGCGACATAACTTGGTACAGAAATACGCAAGTTACCGGACGAATTCATGACCGTCGCTGTAGCACAATTGGTAGTACATCGCACACGTAATGCGAAGGTTGTGCATGCGGTCCTCAATGGCGACAAGTTATCTCCTCTTTCACTTTCCTGTGCTCTCTTCCTTCATTATTATCTACCTTTCAATTTGAACCACAGCCAATTACCCCTATGATTTCTTTGGATTCAGTACCTGTTCGCTTTGTATAGTTACGAGTTACAATTCACACAAGAAGCTGCTCATCTGCGTACTTTCCTCTCCTTCTGATACTAAATCAGGCAGATATTCTTACACATTTAGGCACACATGTCACAAGGTCGAAGGCAATGTTTGATGCCTGTCGGGAGAAGAAACACGATGACAGCTGTGCGCACATTTATATGCATCTAAATTTAAGGATACTGTGCCTTCTGTAACCCTGTGGCCCACACCCACTGGAACATACCGAATAAAATAATCCAAGAAAATAATTTTGACCAAGAATATCTGGTAATTGTCATGCGTTACTCCATAAGAAGGTGGGCGCACTCTAGAAATACCTGCGGGTCCCCCATATATGCTCGAGGTTGTGTGGGAATATATTTCTTTGCTACGCAGAACGCAATTATTTAATCAGGCGTCTAGGTGATCATACAACGATTATAGACGCCTACTCAGTTGGTACATGAATTTGCCGCACACACACGCACACACACATACACACACGCATATATACATATATATATACATATATATATATATATATATATATATATATATATATATATATATATATATATATATATATATATATATATATTTCAATTATTCGTTATGATTATTCCTTGGTAATGAACCCCAACTTTCATATGCGGACCGCGATGTACACTATTGTATAGCGTAAGTTTTTACTCTGCTTCAATGAACACAGTGTTCCGTTCTTAGCTGACGTCACACTATTCATGTAGGGGTGAGATAAGAAAGAAAACATAAGGCACGTGTTGTAACATTCCACCTCATTTATGGTAATTAAGGCGCCCAAATTTAATTGTACAGCCTTCACTCTTTAGTTTCCATAACCACCCAGCTATAACCATAATGTGACCGTCAGTTAACGGAAGAATGTCGCCTAGTTGATTGTTTATACTCAGGAAAGAAAAGCGCTTACGACACGGGATACTCGTGAGGGCACATGTCGTTTGGCATGTGCCTTAAGCTCTGTCAAACGCCCTTAGCGCTTTTCCCGCCTTAACATGTGTACAACACACTTCAAGCAAGAATTATCTGAAAGCTCTGTATTCTGAAACTCGAGTGAATTTATACCAATTCCACAACACATTTATGCAAAATAGCTTGTTCTCGTCTATATCAGTCACGGAGGAAAGGGCTCATTTATCACAGCAATATCAGTAGCAATATGGAAACACAAACTAAGAAACCTTGAGAAAATTTCCTCGTATAGCTCAGGACAGTCAGGGTCACTACACGGAGGAAACGGAATGCGCGCCTCCAGAACGCGGTGTTCTCTCCGCTTGGTTATTTTCCGTGTACTTGTCTCTTAATGTATTTCATGCCTCTCTTTTCTCTCTCTCTCTTGATCTGCTTGCGCTGCCGCCGCTCCGCCTACCTGGAAGTGCGACTGGCGCGCGACCGCGGTTCTTTCGGTCCCGCTGGGCCTAATTAGACGCTGCCCGCCCTCACGGCTGCGAGCGCAGGGATGCAGGAGGGGGAGTAAGTGCGATGGCGGCTGATCGCCGCACGCCGATCTCCCAACTCCCGAGCAGCGGTGCCTGGAGAGAAAGACCCTTTCTGCCGGGGAAGACTGTTTTTCGTTCACACTTGGTAGGGCACTGAGTAGTAGTGTGCATATACACTTAAGTTTGGTTCCCCTTTCTTGTACGTAAAACCAGAATGCGCACCTCAGCTGCGCGCTACGTTATATTCAGTTTGTTACCTAAGGACAAAGTGTATGCATTCATCAGTTGAAGCGTTTGTTTCAGCAGTTGTCATTATAATCATTTCTTTTTAACAACCGTGACGAGACATTTCTCGCGGAGCATTATTGTTTATTAAGCAAGCTATTGTACTGGCTCAACGGCGAGATTTGTACGGCAGATCGCAGCGCTGCATTTTTAACAGAACGGCCGAGGCAACAATGAGAGAAATCGTGGCGGAGGTGATGTGGACTTCACCACATTGATGCTCCTTTATGAGAGATACGCCAGTGGGCAAAGCAGGCTGTGATTTATAACCGAACATTGGTTGTAATTGGACACCATTACAACCGGAAGTAAGTAAGTGCACAAGGCTACATGCGGATTTCCCAAAGGCACGGTATCTTGTAAAACAATCCACGAGTGGCACGACGACCTTTTGCTCAAGGTCGTGATCGCTATCGCATGTTGGGATAGGTAAGTGAAGTGGAACTTCATTTCATTTATTGATACTGTCAGCCCAACTTTGGCAGATCGGCAGGTGATTCAATACGGTTATATAATACGCATTCATCTGCGAAGAGTCTGATGGGAACAGTAATGTCGTGCGGCATGTCATTGATAAATAATAAAAATAACAGGGGGCCCAATACACTTCCCTGGGGTACTCCAGACTCTACAGGCGGAAAGGCAGACCGGTATCCCTCACATGCGACAAAGAGGTATCTATGCCTTAGGTAGGACGAAAACCACACGGATAAGCGAGGGTTCGAATTAGTTTTAATTTTTAATAGAAACTTTGGGTGCGACACCTTATCGAAAGCCTTGGCCAGATCTGAGAACATTATATCTGTACGGGGGGGGGGGGGGGGAGGTGGCTCGGTTATTTATTGTATTTATTGTATATGAGAGAACATGAACAGTCTCTATTAGTTGAGTCACTGTACAGAGTCCATGACGGAACCCGTGTTGGCATTTGTTTAGGATATTGTAGTTGTCAAGGTATACCAATAGTTGTTTAGATATTATATGTTCAAGTAGTTTGGCACAAGTGCTAGTGAGGGAGATAACATTTGGGGTTTTACGTGCCAAAACCACTTTCTGATTATGAGGCACGCCGTTGTGGAGGACTCCGGAAATTTTAACCACCTGGGGTTCTTTAACGTGCACCTAAATCTAAGCACACGGGTGTTTTCGCATTTCGCCCCCATCGAAATGCGGCCGCCGTGGCCGGGATTCGATCCCGCGACCTCGTGCTCAGCAGCCCAACACCATAGCCACTGAGAGTGAGGGAGATCGGCCCATAATTTTTAACGTATTATTTCCTGCCACTTTTGTCAATTGGGTTAACTATAACACGCTTCCATGCACTGGGAAAGGAACATTGGTTAATAGATTCCTGAAAAGTTACAGTTAGAAATTTAGAAATCCACTCTGCCTACCTTTCTAAAAATTCATTGCGAATTCCGTCAGGCCCCGTACTTCTTTTAGTATTCATGTTGAGTAAGAGGTTAAATACACCCTGTTCGTCAATTTTCCCGTGTGAAGACTGACAAAAAGAAAGAGTTAAAAAAAAAAGTTGAAAAAGTTGAAAGAATTGAAAAAGAGTTGAAAAAAGTTGAAAGTGTTGCCTTCTTTAGAGCGCTATCTCCAGTTTCTTGCGAACAAAACGCAACTGGGGGCGTTAATATATCGCCAAAATTTTGCGGGGGCATTATTCAGAAAAGATTGTAATGTGACATTATAGAACCTATTTTTAGCCTTTTACTAGTTCTTTTAGCTCTCGACCCGTACAAGAAATGCAGCTTTTGTCGATTGGCCGGCAATTCTTTGTAGACGCCTTTCGCTTCCGTTTTAGCATTCTTTTTGCATGAATTATCTCTCAGGTTATCCAGGAACTTTTTTGTTTAGTTGTTTTTAAACGTTTTGGGACAAAGCTTTTCACACAGCGCTCGACCATGCACGAAAAGAAGTTCCATTGGCCATCTACGCTTGCGCCAGAGCGAAGAAAGCCTAGGAAGTTATCTAAGGAGACTTCGAGGTAATCTAAAACATATACATCGTCGGTTAATGTAAAATTCAAGAACGGTATTTTTTATGCATCAACGAGTTTGCGCACAGGCAAATTTAAAAACGTCACTGCCATTTTATAGTCCGAAATACCATCATCGATGCCACAGCTAATAATAAAAGTACAATGGCGATCTGAAACGATAACAAGATCTAAAAGCCTTGTAGTTTTCGCGCCCACTCTTGTGAAGCCAGACACAACTTAAGTAAGGTTATAATTAAATGCAATATTTGATAACTGATCAGAAGTCCGCACTTCGGTTCCTCCTGAAGAATTCGACGCCCGATCAATTGCAGCCAAATTAAAATCGCCCGCAAAGCATACGTTGTCATCTGGATGCGCATGCAAGTTCATAAAGGTTTCCAAGTTTTCTGGTTCTTATACAGGGGAGTTGGGAGGCCGGTGCACATCACCGATTAGCAAATTACGGTCATTCAAGGTGGTTTTAATCCAGACTTTTCGAGATTGCTTGGATCATTAAGTACCGCAGAAAGAATGTCGCTTTTCAGAAGTATAGCTACCCAACTCCCTCTAGCGCGCCGATCCTTTCTTAATATGGAGTATCCGAGTGGCGTTACTTCGACTGTATAGACGTTACTGTATAGAGGTCCACGGATATAGACCGTGAATGCGGTTAAAATACGAGCGTTGCCTACTGCGCGCTTTTAGGTTGTCCTTAATATATCGAGGCAAAAACAGTGAGATAACTGTACGTATTTCTTCTGTCAAACAAGTGGAAGAATGAAGTCTTGAATTCTTATGACGGTTGAGTTCTGTGTTATCAGGGTCAGAGTCGAAGTGGACGGCGATATTAAATAAACGCCGTAATGTGATGGTTGCCAAGCGTTCTTCTAGATTATTTTATTTCAAAACTAATACCATGAGGATGCAAATTGGTCTAGTTGCGTTAATTTATTTCGGTTGATTAGAGTTAGATTTTTTAATATTTCTTGTACAGATTTTTATGGTCTTACTTAATATGTTGGTGTAGGCAGCATATTTTTACTTACGTGCTAACATGTTTTCTTTTAATCAGCTATTCTCACGTAACGATTCCTCAAACGCACGCCCCAATGTGTAAACACGAGCTTTCACTATAGCGGTTTTACTGCCTACGCTAACACGTCCTTGCATGACACAATACGGTGCATACTTCGCTAACTAAATCGCGCGTTTCGGGGCGTCTGTTTATGAGTTAAGATCAGCACAATATTGCACGCAGTCAGAAAGGTAAAAATGTCGATAAATGGAAGTGCTGCGAATTACTGAACCTTGCAGTGAAAAACCAGTCGTGCACACACGAAAAAAAAAAAGAAGGAAAAAGGCTCTGGAAATCGTCCTCTCCGCAAACGACGGAGGGTGCATTCACCTTACACTTCTTTCGGATCGTATTGAAGCGCGCTGTCCAAGCGTCATTCAGCGTTTTATTTCTTTTCGTTTTGCTATCAAGATTCAAGACGTAAGCCACCGTCGACATCAGTAAAACAACGCCAAAGACCTTCAAGCGCCAAGCAGAGCGACTGATCCGTTTCTATTCGCGATGCGGCGAGCGAAATTCACTCGAAAAAAAAAAAAAAAAACAGGAACGTTTCGCCTGCGTCGCCACGTACGGCAGCAAGCGAGTAGCCAGGAGCTCTCAGGACCCAGTTTATCTATACGCGCGCACCGCGGACTTCAATGTCACGGACCGATCGGCGCATGGCCTGATCACCCACCGAATTGCAATCGCGGTTGCACCTGGTCGTGCAGTTAACTAAGCACGCAGCGGCTGCTCTTTCTCTTCCCGGTCTGCGTTGCGTTCTGATTTCTCGCCCTTTCCCTCTTCTCCGGCAGTGCCCTCTCCCCCTCGGGGAAAGGGTGCGCGAGACGCCAGGCTCAGATGGCGGGCGAGCCGCGCGCGTGGCAGGCGCGAGCAGGCCGTGTGCCTGGCACGCGTCGCGGCAGTTCGCAATGGCGGCGCAGTTCTGGTCGCCTCGGCCGGCGCTGCGCTGCCAGTCTCGAGTGTTGTGGGGACGCACCGATTTGTTGGGGAGAGACAGGCACGTGCAGTGCACATGTTACGGGGACCTTAATCCCTTCGATTTCTATATTTCATACAGCCTGAAATCGTTATTCCCCTGCGGTGGCCTATCGCGACGACTGTGGCAGCCCGGCGGTGTCGAAGATTATTCATGGCTATGAAAAAGAAATTAGTGATTGAATTTGCTAGTGCACATGTAGGTGGACGTCTTCAGACGAAGTCAGGCAACCTGCGGTTATGCATTGTGCACCCATTGCCCGACACGTTCTTTTGCATTTCGCCGACAACAGTATGCAGCTGCCGAGGCCGCAAATTAGACCCATAGCACCGTGCTTGCAGGAACAGCTAGGACGCCACATGCACTGTCAGAGCGGCACCACAGCGGCAAAAATGGAATGAATTTTAACAAAAAAGGGCCCCACGATACACGTTGAACGTAACTGTGGATTATATTGAAGGCGCTTTGGCCGATCATCTCTCAAAAGTGCGCGTCTGGGACAACTCGCCTACAAAGGCGGCAGGCGTTGGGCGCATTCCGCTAAACGTTATTGACGTAGGGTTTGCAACAATGTCTTGCGACGTGTGCGTCTAGGGTTTACAGAGCAGATCACTGAGAAAACTGATATATTCCGTTGTCGTAGCTAGTACAGATTGAATTTAAACGCCCCTCGTCCGCGTCGCTTGCTGTTCCACCTGAGTGACCGCCACCTTCCGATTGTTTCTTGGCGCTCTGCATCCACAACACGCTTGCTTGCATACTTTAACAAGAAACAACAGCCTTTTTCATGCCTGATCTCATCCAATTCGAATGCTACGCTTAACCTATATGTGAACGGAAAGTTATACGCGAAATAAGCGCATTTACGCTGCACTGTGATTGTGGTTCAGTTTGAACACAGTACGTATGCTCAAGTCAAAGCAAGAACACAAATGTGCTCAAGCGCTATCCGAGTAAGCTGTCAGCAGTAAACCCAATCTACCCATGTTAACGCTAAGTTTGTTCAATCGGACAGTATTGGCGTCGCGATGAGTTCCGCATGCAATACGAAATTGAAAGCGCGTTTTCACTCATTCAGAGTCTAGCCGTGATCCCGCGCAGTTCTTGCTAACTTTCATTTTATGAATTGCAAGACGTACCTGAAGGGCGTCGGAAACATTTGTCTAACAAATAATAAAATGACATGACTATTAACTGACGTCAGTTTCAGTTTCAGTTTCTGCTTATTATTCTTTAAATACAATGCATTGGAAATATAGAATATACAGACGAGGGTCCCAAAGTCCAAGACTGCAACGGGACCCTCGGTTAATAATAACAATGTAGAGATGTATTAAAGAAGAGCCAGCTAACTAAAACAAAGGAACACAATCGCGAGAATGCAACATAGTAAAATAATATAAATTAAAACAAATTGTATTTATATAAGCCTGTAGTGCACAAAAGTGCAAAAAACTTTCAGTACATACAAATGACAAATATAGTGTAATGAATGACGTAAAATTAGTCGCACATATAAAACAGCTTAAGAGCATGACTAAATGTATGAAAGGATGACTATTTAATGCTAACGGGTAAACCATTCCACAGTTTTATATCAGCCAATGAAGACGTCATTTTTCCATGGTTAGAATGAACCATAGGTAGTAGAAAATTAGAGCTACATGCAAACCTGGTAATATTGTTATTGATGAGGTGTCTGGGATCAATGAATTGGTATGATAGCTGTTTAGTACGTAAATTATAAAACATAATTCTTAGTTGATATTTGAACAAGTTCGTTACAACAGGGATGCTGTTTTCACGAAGTAGAGGAGTAGCACTCGTGAAAAACCCACTGTTAGTGATAATGCGTATTGCTTGTTTTTGTAAGTGCTGAATAGATGAGATATGACAGCTATATGTCTTTCCCCTGGAAACAATGCCATAATTAATGTGACTGTGAATGAAGGCAATGTATAATCCTAATAATGTGTCTTTAGAGAAGTACGTTCTTGATTTGATTAATGCTCTAATACCGAAGGTACACTTTTGCTTAATGAAGGCAATGTGTTGAGAAAACTTAAGGTTAGAATTAATTTGATGCCCAAAAATGATACACATTCGGAGACGGGAGTTGACGTCACCTACGAATCTCCTATTGCTAAAATTTTCTAATCTTTCAACCACCAGTGAAGTTAGGCGTAGTAATCCGGCAGATTGGCGGCTTTCTTTCTTCTTTCATTTGCTTTGGCGCGCTGCAAGGTTTACAGCGTAGACGGCCAGGGGGCGCAAGGGAGCGAAGCCCCGTTGGCGCCTCCCAAAGGTTGAACTGCTCGGCGGCGATACGGCTCGTGGCGGCCACGGTATCTACGCCTCAGATCTCAGAGGCTATGTGTAGCGGACGCAGCCACGCGCAACTGTTGCGTGTAGACCGACAATACAAATGTGAAATAGTCTTTGTGCTGTTTTGACATCGGAGAATTGAATACTTGTTCATTTATTTCGCTCAAATGAGCAATAATTGTATTTCTGAGAATGGCCTCACGACCTCTGAGATCAGCCAACGGCTGTTGTGGGTCCAGGTGCTTGCAATAACACTATATGACAACATAGCGAGAGTGAGCAAGCGATCTTTCGCTTCACTTGACACGAGATTGTAAATTTCCTGCAGCATGCAGTCGAATATTCTTTGGTTCACATGTTCACAGGGACCTCGTTAATAGAAGAGAAACGTTTTCTTATTATAATCAAAAAGTATTTCAAGGCCCCTTTAATGTGAGTGTGGGTATTGACACAAAACATGGCAGGTTACAACCCCAAAAAGCAAAAAAAAAGCTTCTTGTTTTCGTTTGAAATGTGCATTTGGTAAAGAAATAGTTCATTGAAGTCAAAGAAAAGTGAACTTGATGCAGGTGGGAGTTGGTCGTACTCCCTGCAGTTAGCTGGCAGACGCAGTCAGGGAGGTTCCCTTTAGAAAATATACGAGATATTTGTGTATAAAACTTACATGGTGTAAATCATAACACTTTTAGTTCGGCGAATGCGCTTCAGTGAATTCCATTTGTTTAGTGCGCCTCGACTCGGCGCTCTGGCCCAAAAATTCGAATGGTTGCGTGGATACATTTTGTGAGCATCCTCTCTGAAAAGGCATGGTAGCTGGTACCGCCAAGCTCGCCCTTTTTACATCTAGTTTGTGCTCAGTGTCGAAGCTTGTACAACAGTTATCCTTAACAGCCATTTTTACTTTCACTTCTTCCTTTCTTTTCTTTTGTTTTCTTTGTTTACCGACAGATTTTTCATATCTTATAGACGAAGATTGTATGAAAGATTGCAAAATTCGCATATTTTTCTTTATTTAAGTATACTACAGATACCTTCATGGCCCATGCAAGAATGGTACAGAATGGTAATGGTAAATGGGAGTATATAGTAAAAAAAATTCATGGTGGAAAGTCAGTACACAGAATGAGGCCTATAAAAAAGTCCATGTCATTGCAACATACACTAGCATTAATTAGTTAACTTGTTCCTCTAAGAAATGGCCCATTGAAGAAAAGAGTGTTTGTGAACGTCGACACGGCTTGGGGGTAGATGGATTGTAGTGGAATGAATTAGTCTGGTTGAGCGTCTAGGAATATCATGCCGGTAATGAGAACGCGTTATCGGGAAATGGCCATGGCATAACTGATAAATAAAGTTTAGCCGAGAAATTATTCTTTTTTGCGAGAGGGGTTTCAGGATTGCCCTTGCGATCATATCTGAGACACTGATTGTCTTTTGTAATCTGAACATACAAACCTGACTGCAAATTTTTTATGCGTTCTATTTTATTGATAAGGTACTTTTGTTGAGGATTCTAGATTATCTCAGCGTATTCTAGGCATGCCGTTACTAGTGTTTGGTACGCGTTTAATTTGAGGTGTGGTGGTGCAGTGCGCAGTTTCCATTTTATGGAGGATGCTTTGCCTTCGGCTTTTTTCACACATGGTCGAGATATGTGGTTCCCAGTTTAGGTTAGACGTGAGTTTAAGGCCTGAGCATTTTACATATGCACTGAGATGTCCCACAGTTCAAAAACCGTAAGCGGGACCTCTCAGGGTTTCAAGTATAGAGAGAGATGACTCTTAAGTAAGCTGGTGTTTTGGGCACCACTGTGCTCTCACACTATAGCTATACGCAAGCCACTCCGAGTCCATGTTAAATCAAAGTGATGGCGTGCACACGTGCCTCGTAACGCTTCCCACATGCTTCTGCACATGTGTACGTCGGTATGGCTATATTATAGTCTAAACATAAGCTTGCGTTCCTCATATTAAATGCGCACAGTTAGGAAGCGCTTTCTTTTTCTTTACGCCAATTTCGCACGCCTCCTTCGACGTTTACTAAAAAATATTAATTTGTGCAATGTGTTTGCAGAGCATTTTGAATCACCGTCAATTAAGTTGATGCCAAAGCAACGCCTGTTAAGGCGCCTACAACTGCAGTAGCGAACCCGCGTTGCCGCACGTTCTTTGAAGGAGGCATGCGCGAGAAGCACACGTGCGCCTACAGAAAGGAGCTGGCGAGCGCCTGCGGGCGTACGTGGTGTCTCGGCATAACAGTTGTGCGCCGAGAATGTTTAGCTAACTGTGATCTCTGCTGCGTCCTCTGCACACGTCTCACGCTGCAGAAGAGAGCAGAATGCAAACCGATCAATGCGTATCAAAGGTTTAGCGATGGCCAGCCGCGTTAATGTGAGAACCTTGATTCCACTAACAAATCTTATTTTACAAGTAAGCGCACCAGTTTTAATTACAGGTAATTCAGGCACGCCAAGCGCGAAGGATAGCGTGCAGGACAGCCATCTGGAGACTCATGCAGTGTCCGTTGACATTGCATTATAACACACAATGGCATACCCAGGATACGTCTGTTGAGCTATTACACTTCTAAACGGATTGCAGGGCAGTTCTGCGAATATCGCCACCAACCACGTCAATACTACATTCTCTGGAAGAGCTATGGGAATGCAAATCTGCTGCGTCATTCGAGAGAGGCGCAAACACTTGAGCGCTTCCTGATCTTGAGGAGGGTGACACCGTGAGCTACTTTTACGACGCATTAAAGGCACTCGGCTCCGAAATTTATGCAACCTTCTTGCTTGACACGCACTTGTAAGGAGTCCCGCGAGGTCCTTGCGAATCTTCACCTTCTGCTTTTTTCGAGCTTGAACGAAGACGAGGCAAAAAAAAAAAACGCTTTGACTTGCCGTTTTCGGATGACCTGTGGCACGATCCAGGTGACCCTAATTCTATCCCTCCCTAGCAAACTTCAAAATGCCGCTATGACGTGAAAGACACGATCCCTTCTACGGAGACTTATGGGCTCTGGAGAAAATAGAACGCACCGTGGAACTCCTGGCGAACCTGTCCTATCCCCTGTGGGGCTAAAAAAAATTGTTAACAAAGGCCAGGCACTCTCCTATACTCCCCTTTGCGGGCCCGCGACAGCCCTCGCGCCTCCCCCCCTTTTTTTCTTATTTTGCATTTTTTTTTCTTTATTTCCAAGCTCGTATTGTGTCACACTATTTCCACGGCTCATGCGGTGAACAATCGCGCTCAATCGACAACGACCCTCTCGCGTGTAGAAACGAAAGACCGTCCTGCCTTCCACGTCTTGCTTCTTCTTTTTTTTTTCTTCTGCCACAAGGATCGGAGCACTCGGTCCCATTTCCCGCTACCTTTCCACCCCTCCGCTGGGTGCCGTTGCTATTGCATCGTCCAACCCCAAGAAGCCATCTTTTTCCCCTAGAAAGAGTAAGCGCCTCCTCCGCTCTCTTCGTCAGGTACAATAGACAGATCAAAAAGCGCACAAAAATGCCGCAGAAAGTTCAGCCACGTGGCCGTTACCAAAAGGCAAACTTTGAGGCAGACCGAATAAGACGGTGCAAGAAGCGTGTGTTTCTGCAGGTTTTGTGAAGTTTCTTTGGTATTTTTGTTGCACGTCTTTTTGCCCCACTGTTCGCCTTAAAGCGCCTCCGAAGACTCGAGGAAGTGAGCTCAACTCGACACGGGGTCAGAATTTGGAACGCACTTCCGTTACGCAATCTCTGTTTTTCTATACCTCACTCGTTCCATTCTATTATATCAGTGGAGGGCTGATCGACTTGTCATACTTTATTCTTTGTCGAAGCGCGCGTGCGATAGCTGTTAGGAGGTAATTTATGCCTCTGTTTGTAGAAGCGGAGCTCAGCGCCCTTCTTTTTCCGCTCGAGAAACGGGGCCCACTCGACCATCTGTTTACAAGCTTTCGAGCTGACGTCGTTGAAGGCAGCGACCCCCCGCGCAGTGACTTCCTGGTCACCAAATCTGAAACCCTGCCCTCACTTCTTTCCTTTATAAGACCGCACCATAGGAAAATCGAGACAGGCTTCAATTTCAACGTTTGCATTCACTTAGAATGGCAGAAAGAAGCGCGGCTTGCAGATATGCAAACAAAAACACTTACGTGCGTAAAAAAAAAAAATGGTAGGCGACCCTAATCATTGACTCAGGTGCCTCTTAGAGACACTCGCACCTCGGCGTTGGTGTTCTTCAGAAGAATTTTAGGCGAACGCAACGGACGAACCAAACTCGGAGGCTACTGTTTTCCATTATTTACCGGTAAATATCATGCCACCCTCTTGAGTGTGCCATCATTAGTGACGTTATTGCTTTTATTTTCTTTTTCTGGGTTTCCTGGAATTTCGCCAAAGTGGTGCTCACGTGGAGGGGCTCTAATGTCATCAATTCCGTGCTTTGATGTGCAGTGATCAGGGATTTCTCATTATTTCTAATTATTATAGACAGTTCAACAACTGAACTTGTAACTAAACTTAGGCTCTTATATTACACCTATAGTGAAACTCGTGAATCTTGTACTGTACTATTTCTTCTTCTATACTTTCTGATTTATTTTAAATTTCGTCCCTAGTCGTCTCATTGATGTATAATTAATTGTAATTATTCCAGCCACTTCAGTAACTCCACTTGCAACTAATACTTTCATACCATATCTATAATGAAACCCATGAACTTCGTACTGTACTACTTTTTCTATTTTTTTTTGATATTGAATTTCATGCGCAGTCGTCTAAGGGATTTATAATTATTTCTAATTCTTCAAGACACTTTAGTCACTCAACTCGCAACTAATGCTCTGATAACATATGTATGATGAAACCAAGGAAATTTGCACTGAACCTTATTTTTCTATTATTGCTGATTTATTTCGAATTTCCTCCTCGGTCGTCTCAGCATGTTGAACAGGAAGTGGTGCGCAAGAAACAAGAGTGTCACTCGATGCTCGTGCCACTAAATATGCATGAAAGAAGTCCCCACGAACAACTATGTCAGCTCATACTCGAATGAGGGCAGTGATAAGCCTTGGAAAAAAAGTGCTCATAAGTTTAAGTTCTGTTATGCGGCTTAACCGAAGGCTGTCTCACACACGTGCTGGCAGGAGTAACTGATATGCCCCGCCGCAACCATTAAATGCTCATTTTACTTTCCTTGCTTGAATAGAAGCTCGGCATGCCCAATGTTGACAGTACAGTCGCACTCTCGAAAATGCATTCGCATTACACATCAGAACTGACACCTGAAGGAAGCAGGACTTTTCTGCGACCAGGAATGATCAGCACGTTTGTAATAGGCTATTGTTGAGTGCTAACTGTTTCAACAAGGAACATTTAATTAGCATGACACAGTCCCGTCAATGTGCACGCTTGTTAGCATATCTTTTTTTTATCCTTTAAAATATTCCACAGTGAAGAGCAAATAAGTTGTAAGTTATCAGTAATTTGCCTTCAAGAACATATAATATGTGGGATAGTTTGACATATTGAATCTGACGTGTGCGGAAAACACAACCTTCAACGTTGAGTGCTTGCCTGTATGCCATCTCCACAACTGTGGTTCACAGGCGTTCATAGACTACGAAAAGGCATTGAATTCAGTAGATATACATGACGTCACAGAGGCATTGCGTAATCAAGGAGTACAAACCGCCTACGTAAATATCCTGGAAAATATCGACAGAGATTGCACAGCTACCTTAATTCTCCACTAGAAAAGTAGGAAGATACCTATAAAGGAAGGGTTCAGACAAGGAGCCACATTCTCTCCTATGCTATTCACTGCGTACTTGGAAGAAATTGGAAAAGAAAGGAGTACGTTTGCCTAGGTCGGTTAATCACAGGGAACGGTGATCATGAGAAGGAAATTCCTAGATGAATAAAAATGGTTTGGATAGCATATGGCAGACATCGTGAGCCCCTGACTGGGAGCTTACCGTTATCATTGAAAAGGAAAGTATAAAATCAGTGCATTGCACCGGTGCTGACATATGGGGCAGAGATTTGGAGGCTGGCAAAGAAGCTTGAGAACAAGTTAAAGGCCGCACAAAGAGCGGTGGAACGGAGAATCTTAAGCACAACCTTGAGAGACAGAAAGACAGCGGTTTGGATCAGAGAGCAAATGGGTATAGACGATATTGTAATTGACATTAGGAGAAAGAAATGGCGCTGCGCAGGTGATGTAATGCGAATGTTAGATAACCGTTGGATCGTTAGGGTTACAGAGTGGAAAGAGGGGAACAGAGTAGGGTTAAGAGAAGGGAAGCGCAATAGAGGACGGCAGAAGACTAGGTGGTGGGATGAGATTAGGAAATTCGCGGGTGCTAGTTGGAATTGGTTGGTGCAGGACAGGGGTAATTAGAGATCGCAGGGAGAGGCCTTCGTCCTGCAGTGGACGTAATATAGGCTGACGATGATGAGGATAGTGCACAGGAATTAACAAATATCTGCAGTTCCAGTCTGGTTCATCTCAAACCCTTACACACCGACAGATGGTAAAAGTGCATCACAGCTTCCTTGCCCGTCAGCTGCCTGTTTATGCGTGTTATGCGGGAGAAGATTCGTTAATAACGGCAAGAAATACAGTTTGAAACACCGTCAGAACTTTCGTTTTGTAGTTGTGTTTGAAAATATTTATACATACATAGATGTGAAATGTCAAACAAGCGGCTGCTAGCCGTTACGAATAGTCTTAGGCTGAACAGTTGTGAGATTTTTTTTTTTTTTTTGGGGGGGGGGTTGTTGGATGGATTCCGTGCAAGCACAGTGCACCAGACAAAGAAAAATGGCTGTGGCTTAGGTAAGGTTAAGCCCAGGATGCGAAGCATACTAGCCTTTATTTTAGTTGTTGAACCACTGTTTAGCCTGGTGAACTGCTGTTGCTTGGCTATATTTCGTTCGGCTAGACGAAGAAACAACTCATGCATTACTGCTTCGCCTTCAAGAGTGGAACGCGAGAGCGTTCCCGTCGACCCGCCAAGGGGTGTAAGACAATGGGCTACAGGGCAGCGACTACGCGCCCCGCATTGGACGCGGTGAGCGTCGAGCAAAGCAGCGTTCGGCGCGGCAACGAAATGTGCGTCTGAGCAAGAGACGCACGCCTTAGAAACAGCTCGTTTCTAAGGCAACACCGCATTCACTAGAGGCGCTTTTGTACCGCTTTGAAGGATCGTACTCGTGGCTCAGTGGCAGCGTCTCCGTCCCACACTCCGGAGACCCTGGTTCGATTCCCACCCAGCCCGTCTTGCAAGAGTTGAGCCAAAGCCACTTCTCCTCTGTCGTGACGTCACGGTGTCACGTGGTTTCATGGCGACACCGCCGCGCCTGAGGAGCTGGGTTGAGCTCTCGTAATATGCTTCGCATAAGAAAAAAGAAAACCTAGTTATTCTGCCTTATTTAGTGGATCAACAGGCGCAATTAGTAAAAGTGTAATTCGCGAATTCGGTCCTAGTTAATATGTTTCTGTATTCATATCAATTTTGATGTTCACGACACAGCTTTATTTTCAACACTTTGAGGCGAACCTCGTGGTCCTTCCGCTCTTTCGTCGTATTAATTACTTGTAGACACATCCTCCTCTTTTCCACTTTGCGCATTATTGCGAGAATGGTGCTACAGACTGTACTAATAAATAAATAAATAAATAAATATTTCATATATTATTTCATTAATACGGTGAGAATAATATAAGCTGATGAACTAAGCGCGCATCACGTAAAACATTCTACTGAATAGTACTGTCGGACGGATTAAATGAATCCAACGAATATTGTGAGGCTGTGGGATAACCTGACTATGTGTTTTTTTTTTTTTTGAGCTGCATCTGTTATGTGAGACTAAAGATAAGGCGACGTGTGAATAGGCTTACCGCATTAACGCAGAAACTCTGCGGCACGATTCTCTAACTTTAATTGTCCAAAGCATCCGGCGCATCGTCGAAGTTGTATAATCAGCAAATGTTAATCATCTTGTACTTCAGAGTACTAAATTGGGCAAGTTGGTATGTGAATACCAGGGTTAAGAGAGCGGACGATGGGACGGGGAAGGCTCCGTTTCAATACTATTCGTATACGTCGAAATTCACAGCTAAGCGGACAGCGGTCATATCAAAAAGCCCCTCACCAGGCCCCGTAGCAAATTTTGGTTATACGCTGGAAGTTGTTACGTGTCCTCTAGGGAGCATATTGCCGCAAAAATTTTGCAAATCGGCTCATTAATAGCCAGGATAGAAATATTTCAGTGCCGCGAACCCATGATTCCAGCAGGCGAGCTCCACTGCCAAGCGAGACACTGCGTCCACTCGCCTATGGTATGGCCCCCACTCGCCATATGGTATGGCCCCTGCGAGCGAAATTCCTTCCCTGCGTTCTCCCACACCGGACCTCGAGGATTGCGTGACGCATACGTCACGGGCACCGCCTTCATTTGTTTTTTCTTCTCGATTTCTTCTTTTTTCCTTCTTTTTTTTTTTCGGTGCTGCGCGCTTCCGCTGATGGCGTCGAGCGCGAGCTGCTGCGATTGTCTCGCTTCGCGCAGCGCACGATTTCGCGCGATGTGCACGAGAACACTTGACTAGCGGTATAATTCAGTGCTACACGAATACTGAGGCAGACACAAGCGGATCACAGAGCACGACCCAATGCTTGAACACGGTAGTAGAACTCTTGCTTGGGCATGTTGGTTCATGCTTGAATTAGTAAAGGCAAGTCGCAGAACAGGACTCAAGAAGAACACACACGAAAGGACCGGCGCCGGTCTTGTCGTGTGTGTTCTTCTTCAGTCCTGCTCTTCTGCGCCTTGCCTTTACTAATCCGAACACGGTACAAATGGGATAGTTTCACTGTCCGCGGGTGCGAATGCGCGATTGGGAATAAGCAGGCGAAACGGAAGTACATCTCGCTTGCTGCGGTGCGAAATGAAACAAAAACATGCAGACATTCGGTTTCTGTGTTTTATTATTTCTCTAAGCTTTATTTCGTCTATTCTTGTGACAGCAAATGAAAAAGGCTCGATTCTTGCTTAAATGAAAACTGTTTATTATCTGCAGAGCGTCGGCGTGAAGCGTGTTGCTGCCTTCCTCGACCGCGTCTCTCGTTCGTCTCCCCGTGCCGTCTCTCCGCTTTGGCTGACCTCCGGCTCTTCTCTCTCGCCTCGCTCGAACCCCCGTGTCTACTCGTGGGTCTATTCTTACAGTCCCAGGAAACATGGCAGGGCATCGGTGCGAAGAGTCTTTCCTCGCGTTTACTTAAGGGTCTCTTGCGGGGAGCAAAGTACCACGCGGGGCGTCTCGTGATCTACGGGATTGCGCCGGTGGATTGCACGCTGCCTGACAGGTCGGCGTAAAATGCGTGACGGCAAAGTTATGAGAGTGCGTTCCGCACACACTAGCAACATATTGCACAAATAACAAATGTTACCTTCAATATTTTTCCAAGTCACGTGTCACCACGAGCGACGTTACATGCGAACACGTTAGGCGCGCTAGAACATGTACGTCATCCTCCAGCTTGGAGCGCGGCGGCCACGAGGAGAAGGGAAAACGTCGTTCGGTTTGAAATTTCATATCTTTCCGCGGCGTGTAGCGATGTGCAATGACACCCGAACTGCCATTCCGCCTCTGTCGAACTTGTGTGCTTGAGCGAATGTAGCCCTTCTGTTTGAGTCACATGCGGTCACTGACAGCTGCTGGGACTTGCCGTACCCCTAAGCTTTTGTACTTTTTTGAGTCAAGACAGTATCAACCGGTAATGTACAATACGTGCATGCGCTATATCCTGCTGCAGATATAAGTATTTTAGATACTTTTATGACGCCTATTTGATGGCCTATGCTTTACACAAGCTTACTTGCGAATGTCCCATTCAGACTCACTTTAATGCTGAATCGTAGTTGTACACGTGTGATATACTATATGGCGCAAATTAAATATGCTTGTAAAGTAACACAAAGCGCGAGGCGCCATAAGAAATACCCTACTCTTGAATCAGAAACACAGACTTTCCTGCACTCAGGGCTCCTTAGTGCTTGTCAGTCATGAGCCGAATGAAACAGCCGAAATTGGCATTCCACCCGTTGCTGTCGCCCAGTGGCTATTGTGTTGCTCAGCTCGAGTTCGCGGTTTCAATAGAGGCCGTGGCGACCGCATTTCAATGGGTGCGCAAGAAAAAAGAAAGGCACCCTGTACAGTACGTTCGGCGCACATTAGAGAAATACAGCGGCATGAAATTAATCCTAAGCCCCCCACTACGGCGTGGATCAGAATCTGAGCGCGTGTATGGCGCGAAAAGCCGCAACATGTTCTCGGGTTCTTAAGCTGACATTCCAGTGGAGTGTTATAGCTAAAATATCGAGTTGCCGCTTCCGCGAGGGTCGTATTCTACGCTAACGAGATAAGCGAAAGACAACGTGCAATACTTTATTCGCAATCACAAGTTGTGCTCCTATCAGGACGTCTTGTCACTAGGTTCTACCCCTACAATTAATTTTTACAGAGGCGACATTCGTCTGCTCAATAAAGTGAGTTCCATAACCCTGCTCCTAGTGCAAGACAGTGGAAGGCGTACTGCCTGCATGCGACTCCCGGCTGACTCGCACACGTTGTGCAGTCGCAGTCTGCAACCTGTTCACGTTCCTGCGACCGCGCTCCGAGCTCCAGAAGCTCGATGGTCCAGGAAGGGACAAACAAATGCGAGTCTGCAAGTGCGGTGTTAACGGCGGTCCCTGACAGGCGCTGTCACGGCGGAGGGGCTCGCAAATAAGCGTGCGCCGGAAGCCTAAACGCAAAAGTGTTAAAAGAACGCGCTTGGGCATTCGTGTAAGCAGTGGCGCGGTTGGGACAGCCACCTCGCCACAGATAAGGCAGTGCCGACTTGCAAGAACGAAACGACAAAAAGAAAATGCTGGAATGAAGCAGGATTGACCTACGCCTCACCTGGGCCAGGTGAGCTGGAGTAGTCGGCCGAGAGGAGGGGGGAGAGGACGGGCGAAAGAAAAAGTAAAAAAGTAAGCAAGCAAGATAATTACAGAAACAAAAACGAAAACACCGATAGAAAGTGAACCGACGGCGCCCATCCTTCGGAAAAGACACAAAATGAGAGAGGAAAGAGAGAGAGAAAAAAATAAGAAGTCTTGTTAGTTCCCCTCTCCTGCGGTGCTTTCTTTCCTTTTTTTTATTTTTAAGCCTGTCTTCGCTCGTCTTTCCGCGTGTGCCCGGCAGTAGGGGAGGATGGGGCTGCTGAAGGGGAGTACCTGGTGCCATTTTTTTTTTTATTGTCTAAGAAGCTTTGCAACCGATTTGGTCTGTTCGGGTTATCTCTGCTACTGTGTTCTCTTGAATGACGCTTCCGAGAAGTGAAAATATTGCTCTTATATATGTGCTCGCTAGTACCTCGTACTAGGAAAAGGAGAGGGCGGAATATGCGGTCTTCATAAAACGGAGGAAAACAGTAAAAAAGAAAAAGAGCTTGGAAGAACGGATCTGGGACTACTTTTGCATTGGTATTGCTGGCGTACTTTTTATGCTGGTAATATTTGGACCTCTTGTATCACATCAGCACATGCTCATACGGGCTATAAACAAGATATAAATCCACTGGCTCTGCACTTCATTTCTGTATGTTTTTTTTTCTAGGACCCCAACAATTACGAAAGCGGCGCGCTTCCAAAAGAGAAAAAAGAAAGACAAAGACCTAAGATTCTGGCGGGGAAGGACGCGGTTCTATAGAAAATCCTGGTGTTAACAGCCCAAAACGTAGAAGGGACACGAGACGAAAAGACGACATCACGAGCGCTGACTTTCAACAACGTGTATTTGAAACGTCGTTGAAAGTTAGCGCTTGTAGTGTCGTCTTCTCGACTCGTGTCCCTTCTACGTTTTGCGCTGTTAACAGCATGACGGAAAACCAACAAGCCTAAGCTGCTATTCTAGTGTACAGTGTTGCGACTGAGGGGTCCGAAGACGTGGGATGTACTTTGCACAGGGAGCAGTAAGGGGACGTCGGACTGGGCCCGATATCCAGGACGTTTTACACACGAGTTTACGTTACATAATTACAAGAAAATTCAAAGTAGTACAGAAAAAGTTCATGAAGAAGTTGTAGCAGGCCAACGCTCCCGCTGTCCGTTGCTCTTTTTATGCCCTGCGTGGTCATTGTTCTGTCTCCTTCCCCAATCCGGCGTCAGGATACCGATGAAATCAGGTCCCACCAATCCGAAGGTCTGTGGCCCTTTCCCCCCGAAGGGAGTTTTGTCGGGAACGAACGGAGATCACTGGCCACAAATAGGGGAAGGGGGATCGTACACTGACTCCGATCGTACACTGACTCCGTCCCCGGCCTGCACATGCCCATTTGGGCGCCTGACAGGTGATGGACCGTGGCCTTGCACTATTTGCCCAAACGTCTCCTGACCGAAGTACTCCTGTGTTTGCCATAAATCATCCGTTTTGAGAACCATTTGCACGAGGCCGTCGGCCCGTTCCCCATAATTGCACTAGCCGTGACCGGAGGTTGTCGCGGGGTGAACGGCCGATCACATCAATAGCACATCTTTGGACAGGCAATTAAGAAATGGTTGGGCGCTTACTGTTTGCGTCTTCCTTCGTTATTATCATGTTTTTGCACTTCATGACTTGTGTGTTTGTCCGTTTTGTTTTTTCGCTCATCGGAGCCCCGACTGTTTCCGCCCAGTAACTTGGCGGCGTTGCTGTTCGGCGTGCCTGTGAACCTTTTCGGCTTCACTTTCCCGTGCGAAAGTTTTTTGCAATCACACTTTTGTGACTTCTGCGTATCATCTCTTTCGTCTCTGATGCCGATTGTTATCAGTGTCCTTGCATAAAAGACAGACGATGTAAACAGAGATACCTGTCTGAGAAGAGAGGTCAGGGCGCTAGAGAGATTAAGAAAGACAGGGAGGTTGACCACACGCAAGTTTCCAATTTGTTACCCTGTAGTGGAGCTTGGAAAGAAGACAGCAGAAGGAGAGAGAAATGAAGCGAAACTGAAGAAGTACCATGGGCATTACCTGAGGGTGGTGAGATCGAAAAAATCACAATATTGCTTTTTTTATTGATATGATATAAGGAGATGATGACGAACAATTTAAGGCGTCGGCTACTCCTTATTTCTTCAATGGTTCTATCTTATAACATACGGAGTCCAAGAATAAATGTCAAATAACCTGTTCACACAAGCACCAGGACTTGCCACGCAACGTTTTCACACTAACACCGCAAGGTAGGAAGCACACAGTAAATGCAATATACAAGTGAAATGTCTGCACACTTATGTAGAAAATAAGCCTCAGAAATACACATGATACTGTCGCCTGATAGCAGTCTCTAGTCTGCGGGTGGTACATGGGTCGTGTAAATGCACTAACAAATATATTCTCAACAGAACAGTCAACATAGCATAATCCACAAGCACATACATATATACAGTGACATTGAAATGAGATGAACAATAAAAGCGTTAATACCGGCAACAATGCCGCTCTCTTCAAGAAAAGTCCTTAGTGATTTTAAAGCGCTCTTCTGCAAGGGCGTTGTTGGCCAAGGAACCAAAAGTTTCTTTAAACTGAAAGGTCTGTGGTTTAATTTAACTAGGGTTGATATAAGTCGGCGTCTTGGTGTGTCGTAATGTGGGTAAACCAGAAGTTGGTGATATATATCTTCGTCTACAAATCCTCAATCACATTTGGGGGTTTCCGTACGGCCAATTCTGTGTAACAAATGTTTTGTCTAGGCAGGGCCTAGCCTTAATCGATGAATGAAGGTTTCCATAGTTCTGTCTAATTATAATGAAAATTGGAATTCAATAAACGGATCAATATGATATAAATCCCAGCTCTTAGAATTCTGGTCAAACCACGTCTTTCTACACATATTGAAAGACGTTGTCCTTATAATGCAGCATAATTTTTTCTTCGCTATTGAGAGCGGAACCAAATCATCTTGGAGGTGTGCTTGTCGGGCTGCTTCATGGGATGCAGTGTCGCCAGTAATGTTACAATGCCCTGGTATCCACTGGAATGCTATTTCATGTTTCGTTTCGCTTCGCTTCCCTTTGTGAGGTCTTTAAGTGTTTCGTATATTATACTATCACTGATTGTTTTTCCTTTTGTACTGCAAAGTGATGTTAGAGCCCTCTGTGAATCGCTGAAGATTGCCCATTTTTGCGCATCTCTTACTAAAAATATAAATTTTATCGCACATACAATTGCGAATGGTTCAGACGTTGTAGACAAAGTCGCATGAGGTGACGTAAACGATTCTTGTTTGTTGAGGTGCGGTATAATGAATGCTGAAGTTGGAGAGGTTACTGTACTGGAGCCATCTGTGTAGAGGTGTCTGTATCCTGAATGCCGCACATGTATCTTGTAAAGTGCTAGTTGTTGAGAAGCTTGAACGAACACGCCTCCATTTCTGAATATACCGTTTACTGAAAATTTAATTTTTGAAAGTGCAAGCAGCCTTGGAGGATATTGGACGTCTGAGTTCCAAAATTCATTTCTTGGCAATACATGAAGATCTTCTCGATTTTCTTTAGGAACATAACTTCTATCTCGTTTCATTATGTCTAGAGCCAATGGGTGGCTTTTATGCTGTGTTTGAAGACGCAAATAATGTCGGCATGTTTCCGCAGTTCACATAACTGGAAATGGTGATTGTCTAGCCTCAGCTATTACAAGAGAACTAGAAGTCACTCGTGGAACTCCTAGCCATATGCGTGGTCCTCTAGCTAAAAGTCCTTGAAGTCGCTCTTCTGACGTGTGGGAAAGTGCGTGCAAGATGGGTGCGGATGCGCAATGTTTTGTCGTAATAGTAATGCATTGTAAACAGTCAGCATGGACGATACTGACCCGCCCCATCATGTTCCTGCAAGTCTGCAAAGTACAGTCACTATCGCGTTGACCTCGTCTTCGAGTTTCTTTCTTTATGTGGGGTGCCCTGAATAGCTTCATATCAAGTACTATGCCAAAAAATCGATGCTGTCCGACAGTCATTAGAGGGTGTCCTTCCAAAATAAGAGCGAAATTTTTTAACTTCCTCTGAGTGAAGAGCAATTCTTCTGCCTTTGCGTGTGATAGAACCATTCCTCTCTCTCTTGAAAATTGGTCAATGATATTTATGCCGTCTTGCAATGCCATCTGAAATAGTTGAGCATTAGACCCACATGTCTAAATACAGACATCATCTGTATACATTGAAAACTTCAACTATATGGCAGTCTTCTTGTTAAATGAGCCATGACGCAGTTAAAAAGAAAAGGGCTGAATAGGCTTTCCTATGGTACCCCCTCTTTGACAACATGCTCAGCACTCTTCCCTTCACCCGTCTGAACAAATATTTTGCGACCTAATAAACATTCAGACATCCATCACAAGTACCTGCCAGACAATCCGGGTTCCAACATACTTAGCAGAACCTGAACGTGGCTAACGGATGTTCCACATCCGCTGCCAAAGTCCCTGAGCGGTGGCGCTGGCTAACACACCCAGGGCTCTACTAGGAAACATAAATACCCAAGAAAGTAGATGGGGAAACGGTGCCGCGGTAGCTCAATTGGTAGTGCATCGCATGCGAAATGCGAAGGTTGTCGGATCGTTGCCCATCTGCGGCAAGTTGTTTTTTCATCAACTTTCACTTCTTTTAGTTTATCGTTTCTTTAGCTCAATTATTAAGCACAGGTAATTTCCCCTATGTTGTCCTTGGTGTCAATGTTTGTTGGCTTCTTATGATATGGCTATTGATGTCTACGAATACTGCTATCATCACGTTTCCACAAGCACGATCGTGTTCCACACTGGTTACGCTAATATTGCATCCAATGCACATATGTGTTTCACTATGGTTTAATGACGTATACAATCAGCTGTATATACGGGTCTCGCAGGTTCTAAGACTAAAATATCGTTTACGTTGCATAATGCTACTCATTATGTCAGTCGAAACCATAATAAAGAAATGAGCCGCGTTTAACCACGGCGCACGACACGCTGCATTGGGGTTCTATATGATACACTATGGGCACCTTCATTAGCCACAGGGCGTGCGAAATAAAAAAAAAGTGAAAGGAAAAGCTAAAAAACATGAAACTCTGCTTAGAGAGAAACCATGGCCAGTATGGAAAGGAATAGATTCGTTATATTCCGTTCATTTTTTTTTAATTAGTTCCACTCAGTGGCTCATTTCGGCATTTACGGAGGCGAGGCGACGGGCGATTCCGTAATGACAACCTGAAAAATAAAGCTAATTGTTACCAAATACGACCTCAAGAGTAGAATCGTGGTAATAATAACTCTCTAGCTGCAGGATTTGCGAAATTATTTACGCCGAACTTAATATCTCCACTCACTAATATCACTCCCCCCGAAAAGAAGCAACCACTTAAAACCGTCGCTCTACTGCAGGATTAGACCTTGTCTAACAAAAGGCAGCACAGCAGTGCGACCTTTCAGAATACTGTCCAATATTAGACTAAACTGCGTGTTTTAAGCGCTTCCATTACGAATTTCAGTTGCTGTATTCAAGCCAGGCACTTAACAAAACATCGTCCACATATGATTCACGAGTTTGAATTGTTGCCACGATATAACGCTTTATTCACTTGTACATGCAATTTTCAGCAAAAGCGGAGCTCCACTCACACATTTTTATTCCCCACGCACATTATCCACAGTCTTCCGCTCATTTTCACCAAATTTAGTATCTGCCGCTGTTAGAGTTCTTCCAGTAAATCTAGCAAAGTCATTATTCCTTCTTAAAAATCCTTATGACACCTTGGAGCCAATGCATGAGTGATTCAATGGAAGGACCGTAACTAAAAGCCACTTCGTGAATATTTCCTACACAGCGCCTTTAGGCTTGGACGGTGTTGAGAAAGGCGCTTCTAGGCTCTTATAGCAGCGAGAAAAGAAAAAGTTTGGCTCAAATTACTTTAGAATGCGCACATCGAACTAACTGCGAAAGTGGGCACACGGTCGTTATGCGCAGTAAAAGTGAAAACCGGACACTCGATGGAGTACACATAGTGTTTACATTTCTTTGAAATGTAAACACGATTACTGGCTTTCTTCACCGAGGGGTGCAGTGCATCCTCAAATGAAGGGAGAAAACCAGGGTTCAGTAATTAGTCCAACAGTTCAAAATTATGCAAGAAACGTTAGTGATGCCATACATTACACTTACCACCAATGTTCGCAAACTGTAAGCTCGGTAAGACGCTGTTCCCTTGGATCGCTGGGAAACAACGCGGACAACGCCCGTCTAATGCTTCCGAGCATTCACAGTAGGAATTTTTTAAAAGGCTGCATTTATGTTATGCACATTTACCTTTTCATGCAGGTTGACCATAACGTTACACCAATTTTCACTAAGTACAATCCTTGTGACAGTATTTTTTTTTCCAGGAGAGAACACTTCATTTATTACCCGAAAGAAATGTGCTATACACTGTCTGAACCGATAGCCTAAAATGTGGTAGCCAGAACTGGGGCATTGTTCTCAGAGGAGAGCGGTGGGCTAAATTATGCGCCGTTCGCAAACACAGTAGGGAGGCTTCCGAGCGCTTGCGCACTGAGTTTAATGCAGAGGCCATATTAAACCCGCAGACCTTGAATGTTGCTTACACTTTACACATAACCTCGCCCTTGTTTCCATGAAATATAGAATTATGGAAATCCAGCGCACGTGTCATAATCTATGTGAAGCGAAGCTTTAGTGGTGCGGGTAAATAAATGCTACAAGACTTATGCTAATGCGTGCACTTTTTCATCTGATGCAGCGTGTAACCTGATGCAATACCTGTGTTTATGTACCGCAAAATTAAGAACTTCTATATCCCCTGTGTCATCTTGTCACATACATGTAAATACATACAAGGGGTCCTTGATGTCCGTGATGCCGCAGGAGCACATACCCATTCTGGAGGATACGCCAAGAATGGGAGCAACCCAACTGGCACATACGCAATGGTGAAATCGTAGGAAATTAAGTCAAGTCGGGAAGCCGCGCAATGTTATGAGCTATTTAATTAAGAGGACCGTGTTCCTTTACCAATACATGAGCGCCGTAATTATGCTTTCTGGTTTTACGAAAGATTTTTCTTTTGTAATGCTGGATGGAAATCTGGCTCCTACTCGCGCAACACCGGTGGTAAGTATAGAGAATTTCAGAAAGGGACGACCGTCAAGCACCAGGGAAGGGCAAATAAAGCTTCGTTCTAAGCTAAACAAGCTGACTTGTTTGGTTCACCGAGGACACCACGGACACTTGTTATATAACGTATTCAAATTTGCAGAAATAAAGGTGTTAGTGATTATTTGCAAAGCTCATTAGTTATCCACCAATGTTAAAGCTTGCCCCTCCCCCCTCCCCATCGCACGTAACTGTCCTCCAATTTTCACCAAATAGGAACTCAGCGTGGTGTAGATTTCAATGGGCTCACGGGGAAACATAGAGAATAACGATCCCATGACGCTTTCGAGCATTTGCGACAAGATTTTTTTACAAAAGCTGGAGTGGATTTACACACATTGAAGGCCCCATGCTCATTTTAGCATTACTCCTCCCAGTATCACTAAATTTGGTATCAAGGCATGTATACTTCTCCGATAACATAGAGCTCAATTATGCGCATATCGCATAAAAAACGCACATATATTCTATGGAGTGCTTGCATGCGTGATTTACTGGAAATGCTGCATTTAATGCAGATAGTTCAAACTTTTCCTGCACATCGATCATAGCCCTGCTCTTATTTCCGTGAAATGTAAGCGAGGCGCCTAGTTTTGTTCACCGAGAGAATCGGCGAAACCTGCTAGGCATGCGTCATGTAACGCACAGAAAAGGCGTAAAAAAATTTCATTAGTTATTTGCAAATGTCGTACTAGGCCAGAAATGTTAATGTTGTATGACACCTTAAACGAAACGTGGCCACCATTTTCACTGAATGTGAACGCAGTGTGTCGTTAGGTCTTTCAGGTTACTGGGGAGCATCAGCAATCACGCCTTAGTAGCTGAGGCTTTCAAGTACTCATTTGATAATTTTTTTTATGAAAAGTATCATTTACTTATACCAATTTCAGGTCACACGCACATTGGGCATGTTTTCCTCGTTTCCGTCCCACTTTATCTCAATGGATGCTGTACTTTTCCAGGAAAATGGGCTAAATTTTGCACCACTCGTAAAATGCAGTTACGTGCACCCTAGACACCTAAATACATATTTCACTACGAATGTGTTATTTGACCAACTAGCTTAGAACATCGTATGTGCGTCACCCCAACATTCCTGTCATTTTCAGTAAGCGTAAGCAAAATTCATCATAAACACCGTGATAATGTACTACAAACGTCTTCACATAAGATATGAAAAGTAGGCGGATAAAATAGTATTCATTAATTCTTTACCACACTCAGAAAGAAACGCAAGGCACTGACCTTCCTCCGCACATCTCCTTCCACGTAGTCTCCATTCGTGCAGTATAATAACTTGGTATCATGATTTTGGAGGACTTTTCTGCAACTCGCCTGCGCAGGTGCTGCCGTATTGGAAATTCAGTGAAGCTTTTGTGTAACAACTTACGAAGCTCGAATTTGATGCTCCTTTTGTACCTCCGCAAAGGAGTCTAGTCACCCGCTAATACGTTTATGGCGAATTGTTATGCGGTAGGTCTTTTAGGATTTTCTTCCTTTACTTGCGTCAGGGGTCACTTGACAAAATGTCCAACATCTGCGTTCAGGCAGTTCATGGAACGTTTGCGCAGTGTAGTTTGGTGCCCGTGTCATTGGCAGTGCTGAACACTCATGCGCCTATCAACGCTCTAATCTGTCCTGACCGCTCTTCCCCTTCGCCGTTCCCCTTTCTTCTCTTCCCTCTGTGTAGAGCAGCAGGCTATAGAGGACACTGCCGTCAGCCTGACCTCTCTGCCGTTTTTTCAATAAGGTCTCCCAAAAACGCTGCAGATGCAGATAAAGGCCATATAGCATATTAAAAATTGATGAATGAATTTTTGTTGCAAAACCGCTATTTAACTGGTGCTCTTGAAGCGTCGCCGACCCACTACACATAACAATTCCCATATTAACTTAAACTATTAACTATGCGACACGTGGAGTGCTTTCAAGACAAAATTTCGAAAGTGGTTTGTCACAAGCGCTTGAATAAGCCATTTTCTGCTAAGGGCGTAATTATTCTACATACTTCAAACTTTCATTACTGGTTGCCCCATTCCATGGGACGACCCCATTCCTTTGAAACATAAAACTGTTTCCTCTTTCAGTTCTCCCAAGGAAATGGAGAAACTTTGTAGGCGTTTCATATACAACGCCTTTATGCCTGAATAGCAATGAAAAATGCGCAGAGGACGGTACAGTAAAATCCAGACACACACGAACAGGGCGAGCGCTGTTCCGTGTGTCTTAATTTTACTGTCCCGTCTTCTGCGCGCTATTCATTGCTATTAAAATCATGCACCAGCAAGCCCAATGTCTACGCTGCCTTTGTACCACAAGAAAATTTGGGTGCAGCAAAATTTTAGTCCCTACTGGAGACGCTTAGCAATTTGCCTACGCATCTCACCTGACATGCCAAACATCTCCTATGAATATAAATTTGATAACGTGTTTTTTTTTTACAGGTCACTGTGAAAACACGCATATATGTAACCGTTTAGACTGCGTGCAGCCGCCCGATATACCTTCGCTGTAAATAATTTTATATTTACGTACGAGTGTACTAAGCCTATGAAACTTTCTTATTTGTGATTTACACGGGCTTGTATTGAAAATGACCTCTTGTACGTACAAATCACAGTCTATTCATTATATATTTGTTTTTTACAATTACACTTTGCATCAATTTTTGAGACATGCCCTTCTATTGTGCTTAACATAAATATAATTACCCCAATATGCACAAAAAGAAGAAAAGGTTACCCTGAACATTGAAATTCTGAAAGCAAGGCTTCAATTTCTGCATGAACGCTGTTTTAGGGCCGGCAGAAACTCGGTCAAGCTGACTTTCCTGCTGTCACCTTGTTTTCGCCAAATGTTGTAAGCTTCGGCGTTCTTTCAGTTTGCTGCACCGAATGATACTTAAACTGGCTGTTAACACTTTCGAACGGCACCGCTAATTTCCAGATAACGAATCACAACTTCCGAAAGCACGCATCGAGCATGGCCGATAGCTTTTCATGGTCATATTTTTCTATTCAGAAAGACTAAACTCAATTCTTTCATAACATCGCCTCTTCCGTCGTTTCCGCCATGGCTATAAAGCAAAAACCAATTTTCTGTTTACACCAGTCTGCTAGAAATATAAGAAACTGCGAATAAAATGCACTTTGTAATGCCTTTGTACTGCTGGTCATCCATTGTTCGTGCGTTTAAAGAAGCCGCACTTGCTGAAGCCCCATTTTGCTTCATCCCAATTCCAGCGTCTGCGATACTAATCTGCTGTGTTGTCTAAGCGGTTCTGATCTCAGAAGTTTGCTGATTCGATTATGTGTACTAGGAAGCTGCAACATGATGGGACCAGAGCTCGATGCAAGATTGCTCGTGTTAAGAGTATTGGGGACACATTGCAGACCACCGCCCTACTCAGTTAAAATCCCGTAGCATCTCACTAGGCATCTTCTTTGGTGGAAATAGATCCAAATAATATATCCGCATTTAGTTAAACTCATGAGACAGGGTAACATGGTGAAACACACCGGAACTCACGAGTGTGGATTAGAGAGCAACAGAGGTTGTCTGTATTCTGTAAATTGGTGGATATTAACAAGCGAGCCGTGCAATGCGTAGGGCAGATAACCAGCGGTTTGTTAGAGCTACACAATTGTTGCCAAGGGAACGGAAGTGCACCTGAGCATGGTAGAGGACTAGATGATGCGTTGTAATCAGGAAACTGATCGGCATGGGATGGGCGGCAACGCTGGAGGGAATGGATATAGATGGAAGATGCCTTCGTTTCTGCAATGGACAAAAAACAGGTACTTTTTGTTGTACTGACTGTTGGGCGTTTTGGTAAGAAAGCACGGACAAGATAAAAAACACGGACGAGAGCTCGTCCGTGTTTTCCATTTCGTCCGCGCTCGTTTGCACCATTCTTCCTTCAGTTTATTTTCTTGTCGTTGTTAGTTATGATGATCATAAAGTGGAAAAATTATTGAGCTGAGCAGGAATGTTTTCCAAGCATTCTTTTATTATCATCCCAATATTCGTTTGTCCTCCTCGTCATCACCCCTTGATACTGGATCTGTGTTGCAAAAAGTAACCTTTGTTGACCAGCGCTTATTCTACGTCACTGAGCTTTTCTTTTGAGATTGTCCGCTCAGGGTAAAATTATACCTAAAAGTACATAGGCTGTTCGAGTAGTTTGCCTAGGGTTCGCCCGCTGTACAAAGCGCTATGGACTGCACTCAACGTTAATCTCACACGTATGGACAGCCATTCCTTTTCTCGTCTGACGCAATGTGGAAGAGTTGCATTGGCCTAATATGCTAATCAAAACAATCCGATGATTCGGGGGCAAGGTGATGACGGCGCAGTGGGAGTAGGATTGTGGGGCAGATTTCCCGACTTTTAGTTGTCTTGATGTAAGGTAACAATTTTCATAAAAACGCGCTAAAGACGAAGACGAATGACACACACACGACAGGACTGACGCTATTTCCAACCACTGTTTTGTTCAAACGATCAGCTATATACGCTCTGCGCATCACGTACATCATGCACTCATCTTCATACACTTGAAAGCTTGTATAGATCATTCAGATCATATGTCTGCGACTCTATAGTCGATCAGTTCATGTGCCTAGATATCTCGAAATAAACGTCACTTCCTTTTCCTGCAAAGCCAAAAAGGACAGCTGACGCACTTGTCACCTGCCTTCCTTATAAAATGTGCTTCAGCTGTTTCGCGTTCTGATCCTACTTTCCAGTGATGCTACTTTCCAGTGGTTACCTACTCACTCCGTGATTTTCGGCAGCCACCTTCTTGATGAGGCTTCCATATAGGTCCACAATTACGCGTAAGTCACTATCGCATATAACGCATATACTAACGCATATAACACTATGAAAAAGGATGCAACAAGGGAACACCAACGATTTTTCTTTGTGCGACATTACGCTAGCTCCTTTGAAGACACTGGAGCATTCCAAGCGTCATTTATGCATACTTGAATAATGACTGCAGCTGTGATTACTATTAAATTTCTCCAGAGGAGACACAGCATTACCGTACCGCGTACGACGGAGTGCAGCTTTCATAAGCGCATACGCCTTCCTGATATGAATAGATGACTCTCCTATATGCAGTCATGGTAACTCTACGACCATGGAATGCTTTCTCTGCCGCTGCACCCGATTTGACGTGAAACGTCAGTTTCTTTGGGGCGAACTCAGCAAACTGGACGGTCCACCTTTTACAGAGGCAGAGATCCTGGGTGCATGACCTGATCCATTGTCAACCACGAAGGCTGTCTGTGCTCTCATGACTTTTCTAAAATCAGCGGTTCTGAAAAGAGGCTGCTGTGTTATTCTACTGCTACGCGAGTCAACATATCCCTTACTTTCGCCCTCAATTCCACATTCTCTCTTCTCTGTGCATGGTAGTTAACCAAACGTCCGTCTGGCTAATAGCCTGCCTTTCCTCGTTTTTTCTCTCTCTTTTATTGCTCGGGGTACACAGAACAGTGAGCTGTAAAATTACTTGAGCACCAAAAAGTAAATGTACTACAAAATATCTCGCACTGAAGCAAAAGGAATGAAGAAAGCAATGCAAGCGAAATCTTTGCATCTCAGAACCACAGTGTAACAAAGTCGAGGGAGGGGTGGACAAGAACGGACAACAACCACTAGTATTACTTTATTCTGCTTGCCTTAGTATTGCACTGTTGTTACAACGTCGATGCATAACTCACCCACCCTAATGATGTACTGAAACCTTCGCTACGTTTCCTTGATATTTGGACTATACTTGAGTTACGTCTACTTGCGGTGTACATATGCATGCTGTTGAGTAAAAGAGACAGAAAATAATACCTTCACCGTATTCGTCAGAGCGTTCCCATAGAAGTACATTCAATCTTCTCGTGGAGAAAACATTGCATGCCATGGGAAGTATCGGAAACCCACGCGACCAGGGACGTAGCCCGAGTGGAAGGCCTGCAATTACAGGGCGCCATTAGAGCCGATGTCCGCTCTCCCTTGGGTGGTCCCACACCCGAAGCGTGAGTTCGCGTGCGCGACGCCTATCCTCGAGGTCATCTCTGCTCAACTCGGGTCGAAGGAGGCACGGCCAAACATGGAGCTCCGCTATATATCTATCCCGGGGGTAATGACAACCGCTTAGCAGCAGAGGCAGTGGAGATAGGCTCGTGTGTGTACATACCGGTACCGCCGATGTATCACCAGCACTGGAAACAGCAATGATATCTGAACTAGGCGCTGTTCAGCAATGACAACCATTTAAAGCGAATCGGCGAGGTTGTTCCTTACGGCCTGAGGGGGGAGATGCTTCGTGCGATAAGTTGCGTATCATTCTTCAATAGCTGAATCGGCTTCGAAAGACGGTTTGCTCGTGCGTTTGCGCAACTCCCAGCGCGTATTTATGTTTTGCTTTCGTAACTAATATTTTATACAGATCCGCTGATCGGGAAAAAGAAAACATTGCCGGTGAAGTCGCCGGGTGCAGCCGGAACACGCGTGCCTCCTTCACGAGCGTTCATACGCATTCCGTAGCGTATTCGAGGAAGAAGGCCTTTTTTTCATTTATTATATGCCTTTAATTCTGTTCACGTGCTCCTTTCGAAGTTGTTTTTGGAGGCACCTTGAAAAAAAATAAGAAATAGAACGTGACTGACGGAGCATACATGACGCGAACGTTTCTACCAACAGGGTTCAATGACGCTTCGGACAGCGCATCCTGTTCGGCAGATCGCGATGTTCGTAGACTGCGCACGTATGTTGAACACTAGAGCGAGGAACACTGAAATGTATAAAAGTTACATGTACACTTAGGTAAAATCCGGGGGATAATTGTATGAACGTGACTGCACTATAACATTTGGTTTGTGCTCGCAACTTCAGCAGTGTCCAATGCAGAATGAAACTTTCAGATTCTAGTGATACTACGGAACGACTACACAGTTTCAGTGAAAAAGTACACGACAATTTTACGATGTTAAAGCACAGTGCGGTCTTGCCAATTCTTTCAGAGGAAAAACGTATGTGAGAGAGAAACGCTTAAGCATGACCACAATATTCCTCTGATTAGGAATGCAAACATAGCATAACGTCTCGGGTGCTCTGCCGATTGTACTGCGTCGACAACGTTGAGCAAGCAAACACAAGCCGCTATTTATATTTAAAAAAAGTCAGCCTTGACGTTATTGCCGAGTTGTTGGACATCAACTACAGTTCCTCGAAATGAAAACTCTGATCGCGGATACAACAACAGGCAAAATGGTGACGTATTATTATCATTGATCGCAACACAGCGGTAATGAAATTTGCAAAGGTGTGCCAAAGTTTGTTAAAAAGTTCTAGCATTAGCCATGACCGAGACTCACAAGGGCGCTGTGAGCGTCTCTCGCGTGACGTCAGAGCCAGTACTCGCGTCTGTCGCCTGCTACAATACGGGCGGCGTACACGAGCCTCAAACAGTGTTCCAGTTGGTTTGCTATATTTAGCTATGTATGTACAGTTCTGCGGAACATTCAAGTGGCTTTTTCGGCTATTTTGGGGTGAAAAAGTTTGCACAAGCCGATAAACGATCTATTTCGCAAAGACAGCGCTTGCGCTGCTAAGCGACGGAGCTCGGTCCAGCATCTTGCAAAATGTTCATGCATGGTTCTAAACCCTGCAGAGCGCTCAGGTGAATAATCAAAGCATAAACGTGAAAAATAGGATAGGACATGTCACTAAATGATCTGATGAATATTTACTTGAGCAGAGCAAGCATGTGCCAACTGCTGGTTACCTAAACTTGCTACATCATGTTCCTTGATTTTAACTCTTAAACCTTCTTTTGTCACGAGTACAGGTTCATACTAAAACAAGCAACTTTCGCATGTGTAAACTCACACGTCCAGCAGTAACACGAGAGGCTGAAGTAGCACTGACAACGATTCTTGCGGAGGCATTTGCTTTTGGTGAACTGCTTACCAAAATAGATTGTTTGACGCTAGTTATAAAAGGCCGGGATTTAGGTGAAACGAGTTGAAGCTGGCACAAGTCAGTATACGGAAAGGTAACGGCCATTACGCATTCCTTTTTAATGCTACGCGTTCAACTCGGCTCTGGTATTTACGTGTTCATATTGTTTCGGGCACAGTTATGACAAATTCGTTTCGGTAAACATTTCTAGCCTAACTTTTTTTGGCTTAGGTACGACTCTGACACAGCACGGTTGAAGACAACAAAAAGTCGAAACCTTATTAGTCATGTGGTACACACTGACATTCCAATATGTGACGGGGGTTGTCAAAACCATGGACACTCATATAAGACTTGGGATGCCTTTCTAATTTAGAAAGAGTACTCAACAGCACGTCCCTGCGCAACCATGGCTAGTGTCATGTTTGTGCGGTACTCCTTTGTCGACTGACGATGTTAGATAATATCTGATGCCGTTAATTACCAAGAAAGTTTGAGTCATCGTGTTGCACAAGGTACTATAGCTTTCCTCTTCGAAACAGCACAGGCTCCGCTTTGCTGCCTATAGATGGAGTAGAGCTGCTGGTACGACGTAGATACTCCAGCTAGAAAAATAATGGACTGCAGCATGGTTACAATTAAAGGTTCTGAATAAATGGGTTTCGTGAGAAATGGGCGCCTTGGCATAGCGATGACTGGTCGGTACCGTTGCAAGAGGGTACCATCTGCAGTATCGTCGAATAAGGGCTGGTACAGGCAAAAATGAAACATTCCACTGTGTTCAACTGCTTTACTCTCGATCTTTCCACTCTAAAGGCATGGGAACGGAGAAATCATTTCTTTTTGGGGGGGGGGGCAACTCTATCAATTATGGTAAAGCTTGTTGCGTTTAAAAGAAAATGTTTTAAGTGCAGTAACTACTCAACGTGAATTTCACATGTATACTGCCAGGAAATAAAAAAAAAGAAAATTCTTGAAATCTGAGAACCCAAGCCTCAAGTTCGTAGCGCAGCAACTGAGGAATAAAGACGATATCACAGCTTTGTAAAGTACACCTAACAGATCTGAAGTGTACGAAATTGTTGACTTACAGATTGCTCTGAAGTGTACCGCTACTTTTCGAGTAGGACTCCTGAAAAATCCCATAAGGCACTGTAGCAATTACACTAAAGGGTTCACTCAAATATCAAGTTCACCCTAAAATATCAAGTTTGCCCCCTGGGACGCTCTAACACATGTAGTTTAGAACCGGTCAATAAGCCAATAATTCAACTAATGATGGTTCAATTTGACGAGTAGAATATTATGTAGATAAGTTTGCAGATCCCAGAGTACAATGCTGCATAAGGACGTCTTGTCAGGAAGTTATGCAAACAATAAATGTGGATTATAACAGCAGTACGTTTAGAATATATGGAGTCAGAATGTTAGAAAAAACACACAGTTCAGAAATATCAGTTCTTGTAATAGAAAGCAGCATATACATGATAACGATTCAAAGCATTACGTATTGGTAACAAACCACACCAACTCTTTTTTGAAACTTATATTGAGAAACAATGCTATTGCACAACGATAACACCGCAACATAAGCGGTGTGCCTTACATAGTTTGAGTGTATTGATGGCAACGAAAAATTCCCGTCAATGGCAAATCTGGTTGTGTAAGCATTTACGAAACAATCACTCAGTAAATTATTGGTTCAAATTAATACATTTACTGGTTTGAACAAGAAAACTGTTAGCGTAAACCCGATTCATTAATGAATACAGAATAGAAAATAAAGTATGGGTTTTTCAGTGTTTAAGGTTTTTAAAGATTTAATACCTGAATATTAGGCACGCCATAGGTGGGGACTCTGGAAATTTGGACAACCTGGGATTGTTTAACGCGCGCCTAAATCTAAGTCCGCGGGTGTTTTGGCATTTCGCGCCCATCGAAATGCGCCCGCCGTGGCCACGATACGAATACAGAGTATCGTACAGCTTCGGAGTAGTTATGAAACATTAGAAATGTATGTATTGAATGTTTATATTCTGAAAAAAAAATGGCTACGGCTTAGCTCAGCTAACCCTGGTTATGCAAAGCGAAATCTTCGTTTACTCTGGTTGTGTCTAGGTTTCACTTGGTTAACTTTTGATTTAGCTGTAATTACTATACTTTGGTACACAGTCATCGTTAAGCCAGGTGTGACGGCTGTGCCTAGGTCGTTGGCTAGACATGACTGTGTCTTGGGATGTGTCTTTCGGCTTGGGTAGACACACATCGTTCGACGGTGTGACGCCTGTTGTGTCACAGGGAAGGCTCAAGTGCTAGATTTGCAAAGAGACGCCGTGAACATGCGCAGCGTTGGAGCACAAACGGACAGAGCGCGAACGCGGTCGCTACATTGATCTCGACGATGTTGTGATCGGCCTTTCAATCCTCCCGGCGAGCCTGTGACTTCGAGCCGGAGCTGCGACTGTTGAGCGGCCAAGGCCTTTTTAAGGGGCACTGATGAGCTGCCCCCTTTCGAGCCCTCTTCCTGGCAGTGGATGGGCTGTTGTGATCGACCCTTTACACCACGACACTCTTCGGTCACGGTTCGCACGATTATGGGGGACGGGCCGACGGCCTCGTTGTGATGGTTCTCGACACGGGCGAATTATGACCAGCGCAGGAATACCTCGTTCATGAGAAGTTTCAGCGATTAGCAAAGATGCGGCTGTCAGCTGTCAGCAGCACAAACTGGCGTGTTCAAGCCAGAGATGCACTCAGTAGGACCCAGCCACCACCCCTCAGGGTACCATCGGCGTCGGCGAAGAGGGCGGCCTCCTCACACCGGATTGGTGGGACCTGATGTCATGGACCCCCTGGCACCGGATTGAGAGAAGTGACTACACAAAGATCCCATACGGAGTAAAAGAAGGTACGGACGGCGGGTGAAAAGGCACGACTCTCACTTTATCAACTTTTCTGTATTTCTTTGCATTTCTTTGTATTTCTTCGCATTTTCTTGTACTTAAGCAAATATATACGTGCTTGTCTAACGTCCTGAATATTGGACCGAGCCTCACGTTCACTCGATCCTCCACGAGGAAATAGGATCCCACGTATTCAAACCCCGAGTCGCAACAACGTGCGACGCCTGTTCCACTCCGGACCCTGTAGCAGTGAAGTCCAGTGAACCAGCCGCCGGGCGATATTCGCGGCGTGGTTAGACGCCGCTTGGCGGCGACGGCTCAAAGCCTCCCCCTCCCGTGCAACAGTCAGAGAAGACGTCCCAGCCTTGCTCTCATCCATGGCCAAGCTCACACTAACCTGTCGAGCGTGCCGCTCCTCTTAGCTAGGCGCGCGGCGAGTCCCGCGGTCCGCCGGCGACACAGCTGCGGAGAGCGCATGCGCCATGCCAGCGGCGGAGCTCGGTGCGGCGAGTCACGCGATGCGTTGTCAAGGCCATGGCGTCGCTGCGGTCAAATGAACGTCAAATCCCCGGCGATGGTGAAACTGGGCTCGGTTACTAAAGCTTTCATTTTAAACTATCTTCTGAATGTATAGTTGTGACGTGAGGTGACTTGGAAAGGTGTTATCACAGGATGAGATGGAACTAATGAAGATGGATATAGTGAAGGCGAAGTGTAATATAAGCAAAGTTGAAGTGGTAAAATATAGACGTGCTTTCAGCAATACTTGTGTGCCGTAAATTAAATGTACGCAATGCGATCTTTGTAGTAAAGATGACTATATATTATTACTCCGAAAACTTAGCACTCATTGGCTTCGGAAATAAAATTATTTCTGTGGGTATTTACAGGATGAAATAGAATAATTTTTTGACTGGAATGTAATATCGCGACTGTTACTTCAGGAGATTATTTTAAAGCCATTATGACCATCATCATCAGCCTATTTTATGTCCACTGCAGGACGAAGGCTTCTCCCCGCGATCCCTGATCCCCCTTTCCTGCACCAACCGATTCCAACTAGCACCCGCAAATTTCCTAATTTCGTCGCACCATCTAGCCATCTGGGTACCCATTCTGTCACACTAATGGCCCAATGCTTATCTAATCTACGCATTACATGACCTACCAATCATATTTAAAAATTACGACAATACCAGTTCAATATATTACTGAGGTCAGAGATATGTTTGTTATAATAGACAGTGAAGAATGTTAGGTGTAGGTAGCATTGTGGTATCATTGGCACGTAAATATATCTATGTGTTAGTAAGGCAATTGAGATGATTATTGATATAAATTATAAACAAAAGAGGTCCAAGCCTTGATCATTGAGGCAGGTAAGAAATCCGATAATGTTGGTTGAATAAACAGGTATACTGCCTGTTGTCGACCCGATATAGAACTTCTAATTACTTATAAGATGGGACTAGTAGTACCTATCGCAATGAGTTCGTTAAATCAAATGTCACGAATAGTGAAGGAAATGCTTTTGATAAGTCTAGAACTGCAGCGCCAGCCATGTTCAACCTGCGTATGGGGTTCTTTATTCGGGCATAAATAAGATCAGTGCTAGATCTGAAGAGTATCCTGTTCTGAATAGAGCTGGTGGGGTGTGAAATTATGAAATTTTGTCAAATATTTAATTTGGTGTTGTTCGATGCTCTTTTCCATAATTTTACTGAAATATAGCAATATTGAGATTTGGGGGTCATATTTAGCCACGCCAAATCTGTCTCTTGCCTAGTATACTGGGATTCTTTTAAATGTTTTTGCTGTAGCGAGAAATGGTCCGTGCTTAAAACTTGTTAATGCTATATGTACACGTAAACTTAAACCATAAGTTAATACAACCTAACTGCGTATGCATTAAGCAAACATCGGCGTCTATTTAAGTATAGCAACGTGTTCTCTTAAGTAATGAGTCAAAATATTCTTAGCAGCGTCCTTCTTTTAGGTAGACATTGTTTGTTTAGGGATTATCTCTGATTTACTGACGGCCACTTGGGCAACGTGATGGCCATAAAGAAACGCATCATAATTCTCATTATGCTCTATTAACAACAACAACAAAAAATCTCGTCTCTTCCCATATGAAGCACGTTATATACTATCCTATACGCTACTTGACGCCTGCCGAAGAGGGCGCCATAAAAGTAAGCGGTATTGACCTTGAAAACTTAGCATTTCTCCCGGTGCCGCGGAGAATCAATGAAAGAGCCTTGCACCTTGCGTTGTAATTAAAACTCCGTGCCACACCGGCCCGATGGAATTTCGATGCAGCGTCACCTATCGTCGGCGCCATTACTCACGCTGAAGGTGCTGACACGTGGGCGACGCCTCGACGATTATAAGGAGCAAAGCAAATACGGTGGTGCGTCACAGAAGACGCCGCTTACGCGTAAGGCGCTCGTTAGGCGGTCATCGCAGCTTGTAATTATGAGGGGATGTCTTTCCACGCTGTGGCACACATGTCTGTGCCGCGGCATGGGTGCTCTGTGTGCGCTGATTACCTGTTGAGCTGCGAGCCTTTGTTTTCGCTTATCCCACGATATTGTTTTTTTCATGAAGCGAGACAAGGGGACTGTACCAGGCGGGACGCCTTCTGTTTAGGCTTTGATCCAAACGGGCGAGCCTTGCAGAATTCATGAACGGCAATATAAGTGTACAAATAAGAGCTAGATGAACTAGTGACATTGTAGTGCATGCGTTTCGCGCGAAAGACTTGCCTCTGATGCCCTTAATATTTTGAGTTTATCTTATTCCGAAATATATTCGCCCTTTTTTCATTCGTGAATTACCTTTCTATAACATTCCGCACTCGTTACATTCTTGCAAGAAACATATATTACGCTGATAGGCGAGTGCTGTGCGGCACCTGAAAATGCCGGGAGCGCAATTTTAAGGAAAGGAAATGCAAGCAGACGGGATGACGAATATTGTTTGGAGACGAGATAACTCCTAAAGGGAGCAAAGTTTCCTTATGGGATAATGCTCTGATGCTATTGCGTATTAGGTTGGCAAGGCGTAAGGGGAAAAAACACACGAACTTGGCTCTTAAAATGTAAATTAACACTTTAGAAAATTTTTAGGCTTTTCTGACGAGCATGCGCCACGTATATTTCTTTATTGCTTTGAAGCACCTCCCTGGGGCACTCATTTTGCTTCGTAGGGCACACCACCTGTTCTAGATTTTAGTTCCGGTGAAACCGCCTCAGCACGCGCTCCGTGAGCAGCAGCCACAGTTGACTTCACACGCGCTCGCGTATTATCCCCAGTCAACGAACCCAATATTTCAAAACCAGTCCCTCACCTAGGAGTCACCGAACTGAGCATCGTACACGGAGCAGGATGTCGACTCCATTCGTCCACTGAATGTGCTCAGAAAAGAAGGTGTCCGAGATGGGTGTGCGCCCACGCCGCCTCGTAAATCTCTGCGCTTCGGGAAGAAAGGTGACCCTGTGTGTGCACGCGAGACCGCAGGAACGAGTCATATTATTGGCTGATGATTTATCGGAGAAGGGGAGCGAGTGTAGGTAGTCGCGTCGGAACCGGTTGGCGACAAAAGCTTACCTGCACATGAGAAACATTGTTTGTGCAAGCAAAGAAACGCGTTTAAGACGCTTAACAAGCTGTCGTCACTTCTTGGTAGAGTTTGCGTACCCAAAGTGCTCCCCCACTGCACAGAGTACACCGTGGTTGTTGTCGGGACCGCATAAATCGAGTGCGCCTCAGCGCACATATTTAAAGGATGTGGAAAGGGAAGAGGTCTGAAAAAAAAGGGGACTCGCAGTAAATGCGGCCACGCGCAGTGTATCGCATTGAAAGGAACGATGGGAGCCCCGTAGCAAAATGCAGGAAGGAATAGAAGGGACAACTGTTAGAAGGGTTCATATAGATATGGGAAAAATTCACCAAAATGCATCGACCTTATTTCCTGATAGTTCACCCTACACGCGACGGAAAATCGTACCTTCCACCTTTTGCAAAAGTCAAAATTTCCATTTGTATCGTACTTAAACAATGGCCATTGCGTTTTAATCATATCTAAGTATGCCGTGCAAAAAATGGTAGCTCTGTTCGTGTTCTGTCGCTCGACGTGTTCGAGCGTTTCAATGCCGGACTACGATTCAGATAGAAAAGGAACCCCTAGAAAAGCCATGTACTGAGATTTTGGGTCAAGCTTAAATGCTCTATTCACGTAAGCAAGTCTGGTGGTATTGACAACGCCGTCTCTATGGACCAATGTTTGCTTAATGCCAGTTGAGTGAATGTGAGCGAGTGAGCTCACATTCGGCCGAAAACAAGGCTATGCCATTCACCACTGCACCAAAGTGGAATAAAATGTCTTTTAGCACTCAATGCACACAGTTCAGTGCCTGCATGGGTAGCAGTCACGAACGTGCTATGAAAGCATATCCCAGCAAATTCCTAGAACTATCAATGCTCCCAGGCTTCGTTCCACTGGTTTTTGTTGCGCGATTGCAGCAACATTAGCTTTCGTCTGTGGCCATGGAAGCATCTACCTGTATCGTATTCCTGACTGGGTCAGCACTGTGTGAAAGGGGCATAACCTTCATCATGTAAAGATGCTTAACTGAGTAAGTACTTGATGTATATCTAATATCCCGGCATTTTCTTTTACTGCCAGTAATGTTAGGCACAATTGCTTCTTTGCACATAGAAAGGCATCACCGAAGCAATATTTCACTTTTTTATTTCCCTTTCTTTCTTAATCTACTTGCTTCCTTCCTTTCTGCCTTCCATACATTCTTCCGTGATTCCTTCCTTGCTTCCTATTTCTTTCTTGCTGTCTGCCTTTCCTTCTCTTGTAGCGTATTTATGGGGCGAGGCAGAGATGAGTGGTTCCCGCAATTCTTAATTATCCTCTTCTCCACGCGCTCCACTCCCTCCACGCGTTCGCTTATCGTCGGCAATCGGCTAGCGTGACCGCTTGAACCACAATCGAGGGACGATTGCTTAACCACATTAAAACAAGCATCTTCATGTGTGTTCCTTTAGTTTAGTTTGTTCTTATATTACTCTTAATGTGGTGGTCTTCATCAAAAGTAAGTATTATTTATGCTGTGAGTGTGCCTCCAGCATAGGTAGTATCATTGCGAGATCGATAACCGCACTCTCTTGAATTGCAGAAATTGGTCGTCAGCAATATGTACGACCCGGAAGCAGTTGTGAGCATTGATTTATGGATATGTCGGGCATGGGTGTCAGACGGGAGTTATGAAAAAAGATTTCTTTTTCTAAATAAAGCACTATCACAACACAACAAGAGAAAGTACCAGGCCTGCGCTGACAACGCAGCAAAGTCACAGCGTAAGCAGCAGGAGCGGCTCCACAGGAGACCGTTGCCAACTTTTCCCGAAGCGGCGAAGCACCCGGGCCTGCTGCACATGCATGAGGGTCATCCCGAAGAAGCTGTCGTGCCTGGTTTTCGGCAACAAGCATAGAGGGTTTTGGCGGCGAAGCTCTCGGGCCACATGTTCGACAGCATGCACATGGAGGGTCTTCTCGGCGAAATGGCGAAGTCTGCGCCATTTTCACGAGAACGAACTGAACTGTGCGCCTGGCGTTGACGGCGAGCTGTGGCTTGTTCTGCTATCTGCACAGTGGTCTGCTGATCCCGATGTTGCCTGGTTGCGCGTAGCTGTACGATTCACTTATTCAGCAGCTGTTCGTACCTTGCGAGGTGCCGCCATAACGTGTACCAAGTGTATAGTGGCTGCCTGGTGTACATGTCACATCGCTTGACAACGTGGCATGATGTGATGCAACTCCTACATGTCATGACGCCTGATTGAACGCAACTGCAAGCGAAAATTTGCACTCATCGACGCGACGCACGCCTCACGTCGCGTGACTCCTCGCGTGCTAGGACGCCTGCGTAGGGCAAGCTTCCGCAACAGCTAGCAAACGCTGGCGTGGCGCTGCGGTAGAGCAGCTGAATGCCGAGCAGAGGACTGGTGTTCGATGGAGGCGTGAACTGGGCCTTTTTACAGCAAAGCTGGTTACGGCTAGGATGCGGGATTTTATGGCGTTTGGGCGAAAAATCTCTCCCATAAAAAGTGAGAGTGCAAACAAGAGAAGCAAACGCGTATCGCTGCTCGCGTCAATGTGTCTCTGTGAATGTATGACGTATTACGTGACGTAGCGCGTGCCTGAAGAGGCAGCTAAGGGGCATTTTTGGTACCATTTCGCTCCACCGCTGCTATGGGAAGGCCACGCGTGAGCCGTACGCCTGAAGAGCAGCGTATATACAGGAGTGACAGCGAGAGCAGCGGTGGGAGAGAGACCGTCGACGTCCTGCCAACCTGGCGGCCTGAGAAGAAGAGCGTGCCCGCGATGTGGTACGTTAGCGACGAGCAAGAGCCGCCGACGCATGTAGCGACGCCGAGAACGCCGCACGGAGACGTCGACGCTAAGAGGGCATGGTGCCGTGATTCGAAAGCGCCTACGCGAAGTTTCGAAGAGACTTTCTCGATCGCAGCTTCGGATCAAGCTGCTAAGTATGTGATTGCCTATGGTTCGGTAGCGACCTCTCGGAAAGCAACGGCATACGGTCGGAAGAGCGACGGCAGTAGGCGGTGGATGTGCTGACGCGGTGCTTTCCCGGCGAGACCCTTCGGGAGTCTAATTACAAATCGCGTAATTACTGAGTAAAGAGTAAGAGCTCTATTAACCACCACAGCGGCTTCGCTGGTAAACTACATTCACAGCTCTGGGGAATAACAGATGAAATTTTTTCGCATTCCTGGTGATAGCTTCGACGAACACCGGTGGCGGCAGCGCTAGCGGTCATCACCAGCCTTAACGGCCATTGCAATGTGCCTAGAACAGCATAGGCAGTAAAACAAAATCCGTGTCAACCAAATTTGACGCGGAAGAAGACATGATAGACGTGTTTGGTATATCTATTTAGACGCACTTAAACTGGGACATTAGAGAGGATGCAATGTTTCATAATTGCATGATATTTTTACACTGTTCGCATTATGTTTTTTTGTGGCCTTGTCAAACCATAGCTTACTTCAACGCCCTGTGTGTCTTTCACTCATGTAGAGTATCTATTCGCGTTTTTATTCCTGTTTTTTAAAGCGCATGTACATTGACAGTATCTTCTTTTTCATCGACTTTCGTTGAAATGCTTTTCTTTTCTATTTTTGCACCAAGACGCCAGGAAGCCTGATCCCGGGGATGTGTAGCCTGCGTTCCAATCTCGTTATTTTTGCGCTATATTGGAACTAACTGCACCTGTACCATTATTTTATCTACTCTGCGGTAAATGTCGCTTCTGGTTTCGTTGAGGCCTTCATTTTATACCTGTTGCGACACGCTACGGCGAAATCCTGGCACAAAAGAGCCTTCTTTTGATCAATAGGCGTGATAAACATGTAGAAGCCACGTGTGCCAAACCTGTGTGAAATCTCCAAAGAAGACGCTATCTTGAAAAAACTAAAACGGGGTAAAACTCACATTTACTCATAACACATTTATTGCGATAGCTATTAAATAGACACTCCATGCGCATTTCTACGCTCGCCGTTGGCGTCGCTGTGAGGTTCCGTTTCGGGTCCAGGGGTGACAAAATCCTCGCCGCGTGCCGTATGCTGCATGCGCGAGTGAAAGCGTTGAGCGGAAAGCGGGGAGGAAGCACGCCGTCTTCCATCGCGTGCAAGGCTCCGGGAAGGCGGGCGTTTCACTCCGGGCAGCAGGGGCGGCCGCCACCCGGGCGGCCGCCACCCGGGCCGCTGCATCTTGAAAGTCATCTGCGACGGGGACAGAGTCCTCCAGACATTGAGTTTTCGCTGCTTAGTTCCCGTCGATGTCAGACGCCGCACGAAGGACAATTCGCCCGCTGCTACTGCCGCACTTCCTTACTCCAGCGTTTTGAAAGCGAGTTTCCGCAATCATCGAGTGAGATGTCTTCATGCTTGCTCGTGCATGCGTGACACGATACTTGCTCATTTAGTTAGTTTGCTTATGTTTACAAGTTTATACGACTGATAAAACTGCTATCGTCACTTCGTACAGTTGTCTAATAATTTGCTATCGCATCGATGCTTCACCTTCAGGGCGAAACTGCGACATTTTTGTTCATGGAAATTCTAACTGAGGTATGTGCCCATTTGCACTCTAGGCGATATAACTGCGGACAATGAACAAGAAAACAATTCGGTACCTGGTTACAGTTGTCAACAAATAAGACGATGCGACAAAGAAGTAACAAGGAACGACATTTTTCATTCCACTCTAGACTTGGTTCTTACTCAAGCTGTCCACATCAAAGGATGGAGGGAAACAGATGCCTATTCGACCACCTGGTTAAGGCACATCATCATTATTAGCAGCAGCAGCAGCCACCGCCTATTTTCCTTTCTCCACTGCTGGACGAACGTCACTTTCCGCGTTCGCCAATAATGCCTGTCTTGCGCTAGCTGATTCCAAATTCTAAATTCCAACTTCGAAGATCAACTGCGAACATCTCAACAACCTTCGGTTAGCAGATGACGCGGTCCTGCTGAGGCACACTGGCGGTAAATTTCAACAAATGGTGGAGAGAGGTCGTGACTTCCGTGCCACTCACAGCGCCAGGCGTCAATTAGTTCACGTTGACAACTCGTTCACACACAGCAACAAGACTCCGTAACGTTTAAACACTGACACAGCCATAAATTAAGGTTAACAAACAAACATCTCGAGAGCTAGCCTTGGACAACATTAATAACAGAGTAAAACGAAATGTACTGCTTGAAAGAGACTAGTAAAGAGAGCGTAGTGTGAGGTGGAAAGGCATTTTGGTGACATCACAAATTGCAGCCTGCGTCACTGCACGACTTCGACGACCATAGTGGTCAAATAACGTTTCCCTTGAGATTAGCAATGTCTGTGTTCGTAGCAGGGCGAGACCAGTGAGTCAATCTTCAACAGTTTTTGAGTGCAGCCTAACCTTTAGGCGACGCAAGGTGGCAAAGCATATTTCGGCGCTGGCAGCGCTAGCGCGGGTTTACGGATCCAAATGCCATTCCTTCCGATAAGTGCAGAAAGCATCATCGAAAAAAGTTCATCGAGGGTGTCGTCGATATATTGCTTCCCGCTTTCATGCGGGAAGCAACATATCGGACAAACTGGGTGTTCCCTCAATGATCGGCTCCGCGAACACAGCAACAATTTAACAAATGACTCTGGTGGTTTCTTGGCAATTCATTGTCGCGATCATGGCTGCGAACCTCTTGAGGACCAATGCACGATTGTTTCATGTGGCAGTACGCAGCTCATCCGTGAAATATCTGTAGCGCAGATGATCGCAAAATTGGGTGATAAGTGTGTTAGCTTCCCTTCTCTGGCTCCCACAGAAAAAGAACTAAGTTTTTTGAACGCGGCATCACATGACTCGTAACTCTGTTACATGAATTCTCAGTTCATTTTCATGTAAGTGCATGCGCGGTCTACACTGCTTCACATGTATAAAATCGGTTTCAGTGGTACAATAAACTTATTGAAAGTTTGCGTTTGGTGTGTCGTCCTCTCACGTCCGTGTCGTTTTTTGTTGCGCAATATCATTTGGCTAATCGGAAGTTGGGCCATCATTTGCAGAAATATCTGGCCTGCTGTGCGTATTTCGCCGTCGCACATAGAAGGACATGGTAAACAGCCGTCACAGCGAGGTCTTTTTCACTGTTGCCGTCCCGTCATTTTTTATCATTTCTGCGCTTAATTTTGATAGACTGTGGATGACCGGACAGTACTATTGGGCAATGTGTTCAAAGTCTGCGGTCTCCAGCTGCCTTGTGCTGCACTCTAATGGGATGACGGCTTCATGCCTGAAGAGATAGAAAATGTCACCTTGAAACCATGACACTAAGTCTTCCAGAACGTATTCAGGAAGACGAATGAAGGTTTCTAGTATCTAGCACCGAAGGATTGCTCCCCTTTGGAGTCGCCGATGGTTTGAGAGGACACGTATATATTTATATATATTTTTTGAGACCAATGTTATGCGGAATTCTCACAGCGTGGGCTTGTAGCAGGCATCTAACGTCAAAGAATGGTATCGTAATTTTTACTGTTATTATCTGTAGATAATACTTTTACATGCATGACATTCTTTAAAAATAAATTTAGAAATGCTGAGAAACGAACTCTTGTTGGTTTGGTTTGTAGAGTGGAAGTTGCTATGTGCCACGCGCCCCACATTTTGCTTTCCATTTCGAGGCTTAACATTTCTGCAGTGACGTATTAGTCTATAAAGACACAGTGACAAGCGAAAGTTAGTGACAAGGACAAAGTTTGGCGTGGTGAACCAGCATATTACGCTGCCCAAACTATGACACCTTCGTAAGAAGGACGCAGTCGGAGACGAAGGAAACCACAGTGCAGTGTGTCTTGTTCATGTCTTCTTCATCGTGCCCGTTCTTGTATTTGTGTAAATGACCTTCTTATGGTTTTTTTGTAACATGCCATAATAAAAGACGCAACAACGCATTCTACTAAATATTCGCCACGTTTCAGGTACAGTAAAGAAAACTGCGCAGGTCATGGGGACCATGGGCATGGCGCTGAACAAAGTGAATGAGACTTACTGTATTCGCGTGAAATTGCGAGAGTAGGGTGTATTAAAACTTCAGACCCACGGAAGCAATCTATTGGACGGAGAATGTCAAATAAATTGATATGACGTGTAGACTATGTTCGAAAATATTGCGTGAAATTACTCCATTCTTTCACAACTACTTTAAACACTTAATTAGTACAAGTAACGTCAAAAGATCGTCACGAAACTCAAGGATCGGATGCTATTACCGACGTTACTTGGTAGATGCCCTCGTCATTCAAAATACACCTAAACGAGCATTCTCCAGTACGGCGTCCGGTCGTACGGCCAGCGTGAACCATGAAAGAGGAAGTGGTGTCCCTGACCCATAGACACTCAGCGGAGCGTAAGCTAAAGAGATCTGCGCTGCTCAATCCGGAACTGCATCAACGTTGCACGCTTTGCGCATTTTGACAACGCAGTCTTCCCATTCACGGTAGCTGGACCACCTTCGGACCAAAGTAAATAGGGAACCACACTCCAGAAGTAACCGAGAAAAGGCCAGAGCGAAATCTTTTGTTACGTTCTCGATTCTATGGCATGCATTCCCCTCTCCTTCAACGCAACCAACCGACCTTCTTTGAAGAGTGGGGGAAATGGTCAACGTTTGGCCGATTCTGCAAAGGAAGGCAGCGAACAGTTTTCCAGGGGACCATTCTTGAGTATAAATTTCCTGTTCACAGGACGGGTTTGTCGACTAAGCCTCCGCATTGCAAAAAGGGGACCGAACCAGGGGAGGCTGTTGCCAGTTTTCCCCTTTCTCTGGGTTGTTTGCAAGCCAAGTTTTTTTTCGTCGTTTTTCCCTGCTTCTTTTCTATATGGCGAGTTTGTTGAATTGAGGGCCAACGACGAACAAGGGAGGGGGTGGAGGTATCACGTTGTTTACGGGCGTCGGAAGGGGCTACTCATTTACGCACCTAAAGAGCCACACCATTCCCGGACACGGTGAAAAAAAGCCGCGGTATCTTTCAGTGCTGCAAAGCCGCGTACCCTACTTCGTACGCATGTTTCCCCAAGCGACGACCCATCGCCATTCATACGACTGCGCACGGCATCACTTTAAAGTGCGGAAGCGTGGACCAAGGTTTCATTGTAGTCGCTTGTCCACTGGCGCTTTTGAGTTTGAGTAAGGAGAACCGAAAGGCTTCATTGCGTGCCCCGTCGTTTTATACAACATTTCTGTCTCCCCGTCTCCACCTTACTATTGGCTTAAGGAACACAGGTTCAATTTTTATTTCTTCAGGAAAAGAGGGAGATGCCCTTTTCGTCCTCCCGATGAGCTTTCCTTACACCGTAGTTTGTGTTATTCGATTTCTGGCCCATAGGGGCGAGATGTCTGGCCATACAAGCAACTCTTTAACCCGGAAGGAATTACGAACTTCCGGCACCGACGTAGGGAGGGCAGTAAGCATGAAGTGTGTGCCGTCAGCGCGCACTCGGCCTGAATCACAGCATAGACTGGCTGTTGCCCAACAGAAAAGCGCTCCGATCGCGTATTGAGATGTTACTGACTCAGTCGAGGGAATCGAGTGAACTGTCTATGTTACGTCTCATTGTTCAGCACTGTTACTCGATTCCTTAAGAGATGTCAGGTTCTTTCGCTTCGAGAGGTGCGCAACGGGCAATAATGGTGTGCGTGAACGTGTCTTCGAGTATACTTTCCAACTTTAAATGACCTGCCCGGTGGCATAGTGGGTTTGGCATTGCGCTGTTAAACCCGAAAGCCCGGCATAAAATCCCAGCCGAGGCGGCCGCATTTGCATTGGGACGAAATGCGAAAACACCCGTGCTACATGCGTTGGAGACAGAGAGATAAAGCAGAGAGAGGCAAGGCAGGGAGGTTAACCAGACGAGCGCCCGGTTTGCTACACTACACTGGGGTTGAGAAAAAGGTGGAATAGAAAGAACAAAGAACACGGAAGTGATGACTGTGAGTGCAGTGAAGCACCGTGAAACGGAAGTGGAGTTCTATAGGTGGTGATTTGCGTTCGTGACATCGGGGAGGACCAAAGAGCCAGTGGTCACAGCGCGAATAGGAGGCGGCAGGTGAGCTATCGGGCTCACTCGACACTTACAAGCACTGGATTAAGAGCATCCAGCACTTGCACTGCACTTCGCGCTGATGGAGTGTGAAACGTGCTGAAAAGTGCACGAAAGCTATTTGTGAGGGACCGATGCCTCACAACCACTCGCCGGCCTTCTTCGGACACTTTATCGGGAGTCGGCGATGTGGACTCTACCGCGGTGGGCTGTATCCGTTGATGTGGCTGTGACTGCAGCTGTGCTTCCGGCTGTGGCTTCGGCTGTGGCACTAGCTGTGACGGGGGCTGTCGCTTTGGTAGCGCAGGCCAAGCTTCAGTATTGGTATTGTGTGGCACGACCTTAATCTCGACTCCGCCAGGTCCAGGGGGCAGAGGAGAAGGAATTGTCGAATGCAGCGTGCTCCTCACGCAGGCGTCTGTGTTCTTTGAAGTCCGATGGTATCGGGTGCGTCGCTTCTTAAGGGCCCCAACAGCTTCCCCAAGAGACGTGCGGTCTCTTGCCATTTGCGACAAGACTTCCCTTCTTCATTTTCGGACAGTCCTTTGAGGCAGCATCATGGGACCCAATGCAATTGGGGCATTTGAGAACCGTGGCTACACAGGAATCTGCAGCGTGGGGCTCTGCGCAGCGCGAGCAAACTCTCGTGTTCATGCACACAGCGCTTAAGTGCCCACCCTCTTGCAATTGCTGCTTTGGAGTGGCCTTTGGATAAATGATCGTACGGGGTGTCTAAAGTGGCCAACCTTGACGTGTGAGGGAGAGATTCACCCTTGAAAATTACCTTCACACAGCGGGATGTGCCGAATTGAGGTACTTTAGTTAGGCAGAGCCATCAACGGCTAGCTCAACTAGTACAGGCGAGCCAGCATGGAAATGGAGACATACAGGTCGCAGATGACACCAGTAGTGGTTTTACTGCCCAGAGGAATATACGAGCGGACCTTCATGCCACCAAATTCCGTAAGCTTGTTCGAACTTCGCAGCAGAGTACAGCGTCAATAGCCAAGACATTTTCCGTGGGTTGACTCTGATGTCCGTGACTTGATTTGGCGTCACTGCTTCAGGGAGCACCGAACCAGACTGTCTCTTTAGTCGCTATCAGGTTGTCGGTAGCGAGTTTCGGCACAAATATAATAGTACTGACTATTCCGAGTTCGTCCTACACTCAACGGGCTTGAAGACAGGTAGGCCCTGGTGTTTCTTCAAGTAGACACTGGTATTGTCGCGGTCGGTGTCGCTCTGGAGACCAGTCCGCTTCCTAGACGCAGTCACCACTGAAGTCGTCATTCCCAGCAGAGGCGCGGGGACGTCAAGTTGCATCCGTGCCACAACCCATGGCGGTTCCCCCATCATATGCACAGAAATGAGGCGAAAATCGTTGAGCTGGTGATAATGATGATGACAGTGATGAGTTTGGCGCATACCCACTCATGGGGATGGGCCAAAAGTAGGGCAAACTTTACTTATGTGTTCAGGTAATGAATTTAGAAAAATAGTGTTCTGGCCCGCAGTCACTTGGTCTTCGACAGCGAACATGCATTGGGTGCACGTTAAAGAACCGTAAGTGGGGTAAATTAGTGCGAGTCCCCAAATATGGTGGGCCTCATAAACATATCGCACTTTCGACACGTAAAACTTCACAATTTACCTTTTAAAACTTGAAATTTCGGGCTTCAGACATTCAATCAGGTAAATTTGGTCATGATGGCTGCATAGATTTATGGCAAATTTCTGGGAAATCATACCAATGTATACCTCTCAGATTTCATAAGCTCTTTTGCAGTATTACCTTGCGTGTCAGTGCGAGGAAGTTCTTCTTCGTGTCAAACTACTTTGCACGTGCTTGTAGAAATTGAGACGACTTGTTCTCTTAGTTTAACGGAGAGCGTACAGCCGCTTTTCCTGCGCCCATGATCATAGCGCGTACAATATTCTTTCGTAAAAAATGGCGGGCAGTGAAAGCAAGCTGAAACAGGCGTGGGACACCCTCATACATGACTTCTGGAATAAAGTATAACAGTACTGCTGCACAAATGTGTTGATTGACTAGTTTAACTGGCGCACTAGGAAGTAAGACAATTCCAATATGTTTTCATTTCAATCTCCTGACCTCAAATTTATGTAACCACTAAGCAAGCATCAGGCGGTAACCTGCAGCGTTGTTTGAAAGGCCCAATCTAACAAACTCCTCTTTTATACGAGTACGAGGCGCACGTGTAATGCGAAGACGTGGGATCGTTCCCCACCTGCGGAAAGTTGTTTTTTCATCCACTTTCATTGTAATTAATTTATCATTTCTTTAATTCAGTTAGCTAGTACGAGTAATTTCCCCTATGTTGTCCTTGTTGTGTGTTTGTTGGCTACCTATGGTATGATTAATAAAAATCGGGCCCCTCGGTTAACCCCTTTTTCTTATCGTTCTTTTATACGAGGTCACTTTTGTCTGCTTTCAATGCGAATAGCATTGCCTACATTGAGCGGTTTTTCTTACGTAGTTGACGGGCGAGAGCACAATAGAACTGGCAGAACTTTCGAAGTTAATCAACAAGCGTAAGACAGCTGACATAAGGAAGTATAATATGGATAGAATTGAACATGCTCTCAGGAATGGAGGCAGCCTAAAAACAGTGAAGAAGAAACTAGGAATTGGCAAGAATCAGATGCATGCGTTAAGAGCCAAAGCCGGCAATATCATTACTAATATGGATGAGATAGTTCAAGTGGCTGAGGAGTTCTATAGAGATTCAAACAGTACCAGTGGCACCCACGACGATAATGGAAGAGAGCACAGTCTAGAGGAATTTGAAATCCCACAGGTAACGCCGGAAGAAGTAAAGAAAGCCTTGGGAGCCATGCAAACGGGGAAGGCGGTTGGGGAGGATCAGGTAACGGCAGATTTGTTGAAGGATGGGGGGCAGATTGTTTTAGAGAAACTGGCCACCCTGTATACGCAATGCTTCATGACCTCGTGCGTACCGGAATCTTGGAAGAACGCTAACATAATCCTAATCCATAAGAAAGGGGACGCCAAAGAATTGAAAAAAATATGGACCGATCAGCTTACTGTCCGTTGCTTATAAAGTATTTACTAAGGTAACCGCAAATAGAATGAGGAACACCTTAGTCTTCTGTCAACCAAAGGACCACGCAGGATTCCGTAAAGGCTAATGAACAATATACCACATTTATGCTATCAATGAGGTGATAGAGAAATGTGCGGAATATAACAAACCCTTATATATAGCTGTCATTGATTACGAGAAAGCGTTTGATTCAGTCGAAACCTCAGCAGTCATGGAGGCATTACGGAATCAGGGTGTAGATGAGCCGTATGCAAAAATACTGAAAGATAGCTATAGCGGCTCAACAGACACCATAGTCCTCATTAAAGAAAGCAACAAAATCCTAATAAACAAAGGCGTCAGGCATGGAGATACGAACTCTCCAATGCTATCCACAGCGTGTTTACATGAGGTATTCAGAAACCTGGATTAGGGAGAATGTGGTATAAGAGTTAATGGAGAATACCTTAGTAACTTGCGATTCGGTGATGATATTGCCTTCCTTAGTAACTCAGCGGACCAATTGCAATGCATGCTCACAGACCTGGAGAGGCAAAGGAGAAGGGTGGGTCTAAAAATTAATTTGCAGAAAACTGAAGTAACGTGAAACAGTATCGAAAGAGAACAGCAGTTTGCGATAGGTAGCGAGGAACTTCAAGTGGTAAGGGAATACATCTACTTAGGGCAGGTAGTGACCGCGGATAGGGATCATGAAACTGAATTAATCAGAAGAATAAGAATGTACTGGGGTGCGTTTCGCAGGCATCCTCAGATCATGAACAGCAGGTTGCCATTATCCCGTAAGAGAAAATGTATAACAGCTGTGTCTTACCGGTACGGGGCAGAAACCTGGAGGCTTACGAAAAGGTTCTACTTAAATTGAGGACGACGCAACGGGCTATGGAAAGAAGAATGATGGGTGTCAGGTTAAGGGATAAGAAAAGTGCACATTGGGTGAGGGAAAAAACGCGAGGTAATGACATCTTAGTGGAAATCAAGAAAAAGAAATGGGCATGGGCAGGACATGTAAGGAAGAGGGAAGATAACCGATGGTCATGAAGGGTTACGGACTGCATTCCAAGGGAAGGGAAGCGTAGCAGGGGGCGGCAGAAAGTTAGTGGGTAGATAAGATTAGGAAATTTGCAGGGACAACATGGCCCCAATTAGTACATGAACAGGGTAGCTGGAGAAGTATGGGAGAGGTCTTTGCCGTGCAGTGGGCGTAACCAGGCTGATGATAATGTTGATGATGATAATGGGCAAGAGGCCTGGAGCGCGTTCAAGTGAAGGACGTTTCAGTGGTGTCGAGCCAGCATAGTGAAAGTAAACAACCGGATGAGGAGTGGAGTGCCGGCGTCTGCGGTTGGCCCGCTTACTCTTACTTAGCTAGCTGAGGCTGCTCGAAAATGGCGGCGGCTTGCGTCAGAAGGAAAAAATTGCCGCTGAAATATGTCCACACCAAATAAGGATTGGCAGAGCAATGTAGTATACGTGTCGAATGTGCTCCGTACCGTTGTACTGCCACGGAGATTTTTTTATTTTAAGCAAATAAACCCATGCTTCCCGGCAGTTCCGAGTAGCCAGTGCCAGAGCAAACGGCGGGCAGCCATCTTCCATTTCTTTCGGAACGGGGCGAACTGCGGCTATTCAGAAAAAAAAAAAATCAATTTTGCTCGGCCTGTTAATGCATCTCTATCGCGTACACATTACTTTGACGGGGTGAGTTCTGTGGTTTTGTGACGTTGCGTGGCAGAAAGACGAAGTAGGCGCAACCTCAAAACTTTTGACCAATAGCAGAGGGCTAATGGCAAGAAAGGCATCTAATCAAGAAGAACAATTTTTCTTTAGTTTGGTATAATCACGCATAGTTATATAATCAGCAGATATCATATCAAGAGGGGCGTTTTCCCTTTCTTTCTTTGTCACGTCGCGTGCCAAGGGGGAGGGGTGTGGACCTAAATTTTGGCGCCCAGCAGTGGAGGGCTGATTGCAGAATTGGAATACAAAAGTTTACAATAGCGTTACGTTATAGCGCCCCTGGCTGTCGAAAGGGACACGTAATGCACCCCTTTGGACATCCGAAGCTGCGCGCTTTCCTAGGGCAGTGCGGGTGCACTCCAATATTTCACTGATCCAAGATTTTTGGCCCCGCAAAAGCAAAGTGAGAAAGAAAGGAAATTTTACAGGCTTTTCATATCCTTAGGGCCGGCTACCACCCAAGTTACAGCTAAATATTTTTTGACAGCTCAATATTTCTTTTTGACTTTCATGCTTTACTGAGTAGGTCTGCGTGTGATAATCATGGAATGAAACCATAAATGCTCCACCGCATCCAATAACTTTTGTTAGCATCGTTCATTTGATCAATTTTAACATCACTTGAAGAAGCCGCACTGATAGCCGTGAGAAACGTTCGCCACCCAGCGGCGGCGGCAACAGAATGGACACGAGATCTCGTGGGCTGAAACACCGGCCATGTTGAGGCGCTCGTAGTTACGGAATTCGTCTGCTAGAGGCGAGTGTGCTACGCCGCGTCGTCTTGTCTCAATCATGGTCGACATCTTCGTCAGGCAGCACAAAACAAACGTCTTTGCACGACGCTTCTTCGTTTTACACGAACATTCTCTACAAAGGCACGTAGCCGCGCGAGCTACAAACGGTTCACAATGGCGCTCCGTTCAACGACGCACGGCTCCCATGACAATCATCTACCTGCCCACGCTTACTTTATGGCCGCGGCAGCTGACGGCGCTTCCAACCCCGCTGCGTCTCCTCTGAGGAGGGTTTGTTTTCGCCAACAGAATTACTGTCTGCAGAATTATGTCATATTTGAATAATTGAGCTTTGTTAACCATAAAATATTTTTAGCTCCCTGCATTCAGTGACTTTAAAGCGAGCCTAAACCAAAACACACAGGCGTTATCCGGGCAAGTTTCCGAGAATAAAACGAAATCATCTGGGTTCTCAGACCAAACCTAAAATTAACACGGTCTTTGGCCCCCAACCCTTTCTACAGGACCACGCTACCTAGGCTAGTTACTGCCCAAACAAGTCGCAAAAGATATTGCAGCCGAGTTGCTCCACAATGTTTATTTACAATGTCACTCAAACTTCTATTACACTAAAGTTTTCTTTCCCATTTCCAATAGGAGACGTTTAAAAGGCAGCTACAGGGAACTATACACCTAGTTGTGATCTTTTGGTGCTGAGTGCTGAACGCCAGCGGACCTGGAGTTCCCCGGCCTGGGTGTTGCGTCATCCGGAGGTGGCGCCACGCTGCGTGGCGCCCCCTTCAGCTGTTTATACCCGCCGTGGTGGCTTAGCGGTTATGGAGCTGCGCTTCTAAGCACGAGGTCGTGGGATCAAATCCCGGCCGCGGCAGCCGCATATCTAGGGAGGGGAGATGTGAAAACGCCCGCGTCCCGTGAATTGGCGGGACCTTAAAGATCCCCGGGTGGTAAGCATTAATCTGGAGTGCTCCACTACGACGGGTCTAAAGATCAAATCGTGGTTCTGGCACGCAAAACCACATAATTCAATTCATTCGTCTTCAAACTGGGTAGTGTGCTCTACCTACCTGGCGTCTTCCGCTGCCTGTCATGCAGCCTTCAGCCGGTTTTCTTCTAGCTTGGCAGCGTCCATATAGGCCAATGCAGAGTAAGGCGTGATGCGGTGTGGTGGGGTAGACTGTGCCAGTGAGAACATGCACTACACCCATTTTAAGATTGGTACTAGTATAACCTCCAAGCAATCTCATCTGCCGGTTGCCAGTTGACGCTTACATCTACTCTCGATTACGCGAGAGCCAGCAATTTCTTTCTCGGTGCCGAGAGTGCGAAGAGCAAACGTAGGTCGTACGAGCCGCCTCGCTCACACGGTCAACGTGTGCTGCCCGTCTGTGAGGCAAAATGCTCTGGTATCGCAACTCCCGATCCCGCCGTGCTTTAGCACTGGGCGCCGATTGCCAGAACAGTCATGCTTGCAAGATAACCTTATTCATTAGCTACCATGTCGTGCGAGAACGTCTCGACTGTGCTAATGGTCCGCTAAATAACCGGCCGGCCACCGCCAGCGTCGGTCTATTGCATATCTCTTACAGTCTGCGCGTGCTCGCTGTTCGTACGTCTTCCAAATCGGTTGCTTGCGGTAGTTGGCACCAGTCGGACGCCGGGCCACACCGTGTGTCTTTTGCCAGCACACGAACGTGGAAACGAGGAAGCAGTGACTCATCGTACTGCGCGCATGTATCGCAAATTCGCAATCTATGACGGTAACAATCCTCGCGCAGCCTGCAAAACGTCACACAGCCCCAGCAGCCACTAAACGCGCCGTATTGATGTCACGAGGCCCTACCAGCTCAGACGAGTCTTTCCGCTTGCTTCATGAGCGTAATGAAATATATTGTAAGCGAAATTCTCCATTATTATTCCGTCAGATGTACCTATGTATGTAGGAAAATCGGAAAGCACAAACATCTCGAATTTTAAATGGACGTGTCTGTGGTCCTTTAAGCCTCAGTGACAAAGGATTGCAATTCCTGAGTTGTACGATATCAGGTGACTTTGTTTAGATTAGGTTTTTACGTCGATTATTATGACGGTTCTGTACGCATGCGCCAGAGGACAGCTGAATATTATTTATTTGTTTTTTCCGGCAATAAATATTCATGTATTAGGCCAGCTCCATCGCCTTTTATTCCTGTGTACGTTGTGTTTTAGTGGGTCGTTCCTCTTCAATCACGTGATAAGTGGCCCAGATTATTACCTTTTTAGGGATGTGTAATCTGGTATAAGAATTTTTTTTGATCAGTTATAGTGTTTAGAGGTGAATCCAAACATTAGACGCCTCCTCATGATGGGACCAGAAGCCAGTGCTATATACTAAAGACCAGCATGTAGCGCTCCGGTTCCGTTCCAATGCCAAAAGGTGAACTCGAGTTGAGTACGGGCTACCTTTTATGCAAGCACAGTTAAAAAAATTATAACGTAGTAAAGACAGCCTGCCCCAGTTGAAAAACACAACAGGAAATTTTAACAGTCTGTCGTATTTTGGGACGTTGTTTCTGTAGTTCTGTTGCTTGTAGTTCTGTTGTCTGTAGTGTGACGTCGTGTAGTAGAAAGTTCTGTAGCTCTTGATCAATATTTAATTACAAATTCACAGAGACGTCCGTAAGGTTATGTAAATTTGTTAGTACAAAAAAGAAAAACATAAAAAAACACGTCTTCGCCTAGGATTCGAACATGCGACCTCACGATTCCGAGCCAGGCATCTTACCACTGCACCACCCCTGACTTGTTTTTTTCTTTCATGGTATTTATTATAGTTGCATTCAACTAGACGTTCACCAGTTCTGCATAGTCAGAGAATGGAGGGCACAATGAAAGTCACACAGAAGAGGCAGCGTTCATACTGTGAGTAGAAACGTTCGTGTCACTTTAGAAGGGTGGCAAGGATAAGCACCTCACCAAAATAGGGTACCAGTCCGGTTGCACACCGAGTCCATCATAAACCTGCTTTAGGTGTAGTGTCATTTGGATGAAATTTGCCCTTGTAGGTACAACCGTTTCGGCGTTGCGGTCCATCATTCGCGTTTTCCACAAGCTGTGCATTCCCATGACAAAAAACATATCGAAAGGTGCACTATTATCAGACGTTGGCAGCAGGTATCGCACAGTTTGAGCGTTAATCTCAAAGTCTTTCTTTAAAGTTCGTTGGAGGACATCCCAAAAGAGGATGGCGTCGGTGCAGCTAATAAAACAATGTTCAATTGTCTCTGGTACATCACAAAGGCGACAGTTAACAGAAGAGACAAAGATGCCCTTTTTTTGTAGCCATGCTTTAACCGGTATGGTTTCACTATGAACTTTATAAAAGAATGTTTTGCAGCAAGGGGATAAATACATTTTGCGAACTCGCTTTAGCACATCGTGGCCTGGCAATGTAATGTATATTGATCGGTAAAGTGGAGGCGGAAAAAGCATGGATAGTAAGGCACCACCCCTGACATGCTTTTCGAGTGTACGTTTTGGCCGTGTGAATAGTACGACGTGCTGATGCGCTGATGTTTACATTTGCATTTTGAAAGCCAAGATCCGCTATCACTCCACCGCGTCAAGTGCCGCATCTCTAGAAGAGCAAGAGTGTTCGTACCATCGACAGGTACATCGTGCAGTGCTAGAACATCGATTTCGATGTACGATATCCATATTAAATAAGAAATTCAGAAATAGACAACGTTGACTTTTAGGGTTATTACTGCTAGTTTCGACAGTCGTCTCTCATTCTTTACACTTTTGAGCGCGCATATAATTCGTGTGTTCAATGCAAAATAGCTGCATAAACATTCGTGGATGAGAGTTCTTTCTGACAGCATACTGGCTTCTCACGGCAGCGCTGTACCAGATTAATGAGACCCGAGCGAGACAGCTTTTCACGCAACTTTGTGGAACAACCGAAATCTTTTCCGCTTCGCATAAGCTTGTGAAATATACCTGGGAAATTAACTAATGTGTCAGTGTAACAGCACATGTAAGTCCACACGCCTGTGTGCCACATCTTACCAAAAAAAAAAAATGGATACGCAGCCATTCCCGCAGATGGTATGATTTTGATCAGCGGCCGATTTTGAGGAGGCCGGTAGGGCGTTGCTGGTGCCGCGTCGTCACGGCACAATTATAACTATTCGCCACGTCGACTTTATTACCGGTGTCGGTGCCGTCAGCATTGCCGGTTTCAGAGAAGCGCGATTGAATACCGCGCAAGAGAAAAGTACAGTGTACACCACCGATGCGAAAACATACAATTTTAAAGGACCGCGATGGAAAGCGCTTCTGTTGCGACTTCGGAACTCTTGGCCGTCGCGACGGAATGTTTCTGCTGCGACGTCAGAATTGGTGTCGTAACGTCGGAGTCGCTGTCAGCATATAAAGCTGTTGTTCCGACTTCAGAACTGTTGTTGTCGCGACAGAATGCTTCTGTTGCGAAATCAGAATTTCTGTCGTAACGTCAGAAATGTCTCCCAATTAAGAAATGTCAACAACTTCTGTCGTACAACACAATTTCTGTAGTTGCGACAGGAATTTCGTTTGTCTTTTTCAACCGGGCACTACAGAAGCTTGTCGCATCACACAATTTCAGTGCACTTCTGTTGTCATCATTGGGTACATGTTGCGGCGATAGGTTTCCGTTGTGGAACAGTTCTCTGTAGTACAACAGAAGTTTGTCCATTACTTCAGGAACACTTCTGTTATGACAACTGGGGGCCTGTTGCAATGATAGGTTTCTGTCGTACAACAACATTTTTCTGTAGTACAACAGAAGTTGGTCGCATTACTTCAGGAACACTTCTGTTGTGACAATTGGGGGCCTGTTGCCACAATAGGTTTCTGTAGTATTTCAACAGCTCTCTGTAGCACTACAGAAGTTTTTCGGGTTACTTCAGGAACATTTCTGTTGGGACAACAGGGTGCCTGTAGTGATGAGAAATTTTTCTGTAGTACTACAAAACTCTGTTGTAGAGCTTCAGCTTTCTGTTGTAACAACAGACATACGACAGACTGTACTTCTGTAGTAGCAACAACAAATGTCTGTTGTACATCAGAAAAGTCTGTCGCTCCATCAGGAATCTGTAGTTACTACAGAAAAATCCTGTTGTACAACAGAAATTTCTGTAGTACTGAACACAACCTCTATTGCCATTTTCAACTGGGGCACTTTTGCAGAAAACACAGGTGCCTTCAGAAGAGGCCAGATGCACAGGAATCGATACCACCAATTGATCTTATCGCTGCACAATCACAACGTCCGCAGCGTAGAACAATAACGAGAGCAACGTCAGGCGCCTATGCCGCGCCAGGCGTTGGCGAAGCTGCAACGCCTGGGCTGTCTGCCACTTCTTCATCATAGTAAAAATAGCGTCAGGAGCCGAAAAATTCTGACGCTGAGCGGCCAAGATGCGATGAGACACGTGAAAATGCTCGTCTACAACGCCTTGGGTGCTTTTTAATGGATCCAATGGGGCCAAAATATTTCCCCATCCATCACTATGGCGTCTCTTGTAGTACCTGTGTACCTTTGGAATGTTAAACTCCGTGAATAAGTGAAGTCACAAATTGAAAATTATTCCCAATTTCGGGCTAAACAGATCTAGGGATTCTGTGTGAATAGCTCAGCAACAAGAACCACCTCCACTGTCTACAAGAGCGAGGAACACTTCAACGCTTCGAGAACAAACAAGTTCGCCACTTTGAGAGGTAAACAGCTTTCTCTGTTGGGTCAAAGGGGAAGTTTTGGAAGCCGCGCATTGTTTTTAAGTTGAACGTGTTGCTCTTACGGCGCAGTTTCTGCTTGCAGCGAATGAAGCAATACAGCCCCGTATTCATCACTCAGGCTAGATATTCATATTCAAGCATATAGACTGCGAAAATATTCGGTTTCTTCCCAGCTCTCACGCCCTGTTAGCGTTTTGATGCTCACTATAGCTTATCTAGAGGAGCGCAGCCTGGTTGAATGTCGGTATCGTAGGTTAAGAGATGCTGTCATATTTAAAGCTTGATATTTCTTTTTATTTCGATTTATCTCACCGTAAATTGCCTGGAATAAAGAGCCTGAAAGCAGATTAGTTCTGCCTTACTTGAGTCTCTCCACTCGTGCATTGCTCAGTGGCCGTGAGTCAGGAAGGCGTTTTTTCTATGTTGAAATGACATGAACAATCGCACAAATATAACAAAAGAAAGGTCAGAGGCACGTTAGACACTTAACTAACAAGAAATACAGAAAAGTAACACATCCCACAGTGCACCAAGGAACACCCTCAAGAGAAACGCACTCACGCGAGAAGTAGCCTTCAGTATATGCGACACAAATGACAACAGCAAGAAATAGATTAAGAAAACGACAAATGCCACTATATTGTGAAATATTGTTACGTAGGAAGACGCAGACGACAAGCTATGTACAAATATATTTACAAGGAAAATACGCTGCGCTTGGCCAAGAGGCAACAGCCCGCGCTAGCTTCTAAATCGTCGTCGTCGTCTTCACACTGCTGGCCTTTCGTGATCGCACATATTGTGCCGTAGCACTACCCCCGGCTGCAAAAGCGCCGTCCCGGAGCGATTGAAGATCGGACTCGGAAGCAGTGTAGTAGGCCTTGAGCCTACTGACGTGTACGACATCACTAGATGCCACAGGAGAGGACGAGCTTGAGCCCACAGGAGCAATTTCATAAGTCACAGGCGTCAGCTGGCGCAGCACGCGGTAGGGCCCTGTGTATCGCGAAAGAAGCTTCTCGGAAAGTCCGACGTGACGAGAGGGCGACCACAGGAGCACGAGCGCACCAGGTGAAAACTGTAAGTCACGATGGCGGGCGTTGTACTGACACTGCTGAGTGGTCTGTGAGGCCGTAAGTCGAGCACGGGCAAGCTGGCGTGCATGGTCGGCGAGGGCGATGGCGTCGCGCGCATACTCGCTTGTTGAGACCGCAGCAGGAGGAAGTGCCGTGTCTAGGGGCAAGGTAGGTTCGCGACCGTACAGTAGATAAAAGGGAGAAAATCCGGCGGTGTCGTGCCGGGAAGAATTGTACGCAAATGTTACGTAAGGAAGGGCAATGTCCCAGTCGTGGTGGTCCTTGGAAACGTACTTGGCCAGCATATCGGTAAGAGTACGGTTTAACCGCTCTGTCAGGCCATTGGTTTGAGGATGGTATGAAGTAGTCAGTTTGTGTTGAATGGAGCAGGAATGTACAATGTCAGCGATAACTTTCGAGAGGAAGTTTCGACCACGGTCAGTAAGCAGCTGTCGCAGGGCGCCATGAAGCAAGATAATGTCACGCAAGAGAAAGTCCGCGACGTCAGTGGCGCAGCTGGTAGGGAGAGCCCGAGTGATAGCGTATCGGGTGGCGTAATCAGTCGCGACGGCTACCCATTTGTTCCCAGAGGATGACGTGGGAAAGGGACCGAGCAGGTCTAATCCAACACGAAAGAACGGTTCCACAGGGACGGTGATCGGCTGGAGATGACCGGCAGGTAGCACCTGAGGTGTCTTCCGACGCTGGCAGGGATCACAGGCAGCAACATAGCGTCGAACGGAGCGAGCGAGACCAGGCCAATAGAAGCGGCGGCGGACGCGGTCGTACGTGCGGGTTACCCCAAGATGTCCTGCAGTGGGTGCGTCATGCATCTCAAAGAGCACAGTCTGTCGTAGATGTTTTGGCACGACAAGAAGAAGATCAGGGCCATCAGGGAGGAAGCTCCTTCGGTACAGAATGCCGCCCTGGAGGACATATCGGCGAATGGATGCGACGGTAAGGGTAGAGCGCAGACGCTCGATGAGTACTTGCAGCGATAGGTCTCGGTACTGCTCATCGGCGATGTTAGCGAAGGCAGACACAGAGCAAATGCCGCCGGCGGTACTACTGTCGGCGTCGTCAGGCTCGTCTACCGGGTAGCGAGACAGGCAGTCAGCGTCCTTGTGTAGTCGGCCAGATTTGTAGGTGACAGAGAACGAATATTCTTGGAGGCGTAAGGCCCAGCGACCAAGTCTTCCTGAAGGGTCTTTCAATGAGCATAACCAACAAAGCGCGTGATGGTCTGTGACAACGGAAAAGGATCGGCCATATAAGTATGGGCGGAATTTGGCAACCGCCCAAACTAGCGCCAGACACTCACGCTCAGTGATGGAATAGTTGCGCTCCGCGGGTGAGAGGAGCCTGCTGGCGTAAGCGATAACACGGTCGTGGCCACGCTGGCGTTGTGCCAGTACTGCTCCAATCCCGTGACCGCTGGCATCAGTACGGACTTCGGTAGGCGCAGAAGGATCGAAATGGGCCAGAACGGGAGGCGTTGTGAGAATGTCGATTAGATGAAAGAATGCAGAGGCCTCGTTATCGCCCCACTGGAAAGGAGCGGCTTTTTTCAAAAGGTCGGTTAGTGGTCGTGCTATGGCGGCGAAAATCCTCACGAAACGGCGGAAGTACGAACAAAGGCCGATGAAGCTGCGCACATCCTTGACACACTTCGGAACAGGGAAGTGCGTAACGGCATGGATCTTGCCTGGGTCCGGTTGCACTCCGTTCGCGTCAACGAGATGTCCAAGGACGGTAATCTGGCGACGGCCGAATTGGCACTTCGATGCGTTGAGTTGCAGACCGGCGCGCCGAAAAACGTCCAGGACTGCTGAGAGGCGCTCGAGGTGCGTAGCGAACGTTGGGGAGAATACGATAACGTCGTCCAAGTAGCACAAGCAGGTGGACCACTTGAAACCGTGAAGAAGGGAGTCCATCATGCGTTCAAAAGTGGCAGGAGCGTTACATAGGCCGAACGGCATCAACTTGAATTGATAAAGACCGTCGGGTGTTACAAAGGCAGTCTTCTCGCGGTCGAGATCGTCCACGGCAATCTGCCAATAGCCGGAGCGAAGGTCAATAGAGGAGAAATAGCGAGCACCATGGAGGCAGTCAAGGGCGTCATCAATCCGAGGTAGGGGATACACGTCCTTTTTGGTAACCCTGTTAAGGTGCCGATAATCCACGCAAAAGCGCCATGAGCCATCCTTCTTTTTTACCAGCACAACCGGTGACGCCCAAGGACTACATGACGGTTCAATAATATTCTTGGCAAGCATTGTGCGAACTTCTGCGTGAATAACTTGACGCTCAGCTGGTGACACTCGATACGGGCGGCGATGAATAGGAGGGGCATCGCCGGTATTAATGCGATGTTTGACAGCTGTAGTGTGGGCTAAAGGACGATCGTTAAAGTAAAAAATATGGTGGTAGGAAAACAGAACGCGGTAGAGTTCACGAGCGTGCTCGGAGGGCAAGTCGGGGGCAATCATTTTCCGTAAGTCAGCGATGGTACAATTTGTCAACTGCGGTGGGAGAGGAGTATCGGATGAAGTGTCCTCTACTGCAATGGATGCTACTGAGTGATCCTCGAATGAACAAAGCTGGGCCAAAGACATTCCACGTGGCAGCACTTGTGTCGTCAAGCCAAAGTTGACCACTGGCAGGCAGACGCAATTCGCCGTAATAGATAAAACTGTATGGGGTACTGTGATCCCGTGTGTAAGGAGGACGTCTGGCATAGGAGCCGCGATGTAGTGACCGTCGGGGACTGGTGGGGATGACACTAGGTCAACGTAGGTCAGTGCCGAAGGTGGCAAGCGAACGAAGTCGGCGGAACTGAGGTGACTGGGGTGTGGTTCAGCAGGATCCAGAACAGGCAGGTCAAGGCGGAGAGTACTGGCGGAACAATCGATGAGAGCAGAATGTGCGGAGAGGAAGTCTAAGCCGAGGATGATGGCGTGGGGACAGTGGGCGATGACTGTGAATAGCACGATTGTTGAGCGATCGGCGAAGGAGACGCGGGCGGTACACATACCAATGAAGGGGGCTGTTCCGCCATCGGCGACACGGACAACAGGCGTCGTGGCGGGCGTGATAATTTTCCTGAGCCGGTTACGAAAGTCAGCGCTCATGACGGACAAATGCGCCCCAGTGTCTATGAGAGCAGACACAGAAACACCGTCGACTTGCACGGCAAGAAGGTTCAGATGAGTGGGAAAAGTCAGTAGAGGATTTGGCGGCGTAAGGGGCAATGCAGCGTCACCTCGAGGCGCTGCATCGTCTAGTTTTCCGGCTGGGAGCGGCGTCCGAAGGGAGTCGGCGAATAGGAGCGACGGGGCTGGGGAGAGCGAGATTGTCGGCGTTGGGGCGAAGGCGAACGAGAATAGGGGCGGTTCGTTGCAGGAGAATCAGTGGCGGCATTATCGGAGCGGGCGGCACAGGGACGAGAAGGGCCACCTGAGGGGCGAGAGTAGGCAGTATAAGTAGACCGGAGCGGGGAACTCCAGCGACTACGACAGTGCCGAGAAATGTGCCCGATGCGATGGCAGTGGAAACAAATAGGCTTGTCGTTAGGAGTGCGCCATTCAGCTGGGTTGCGGAAACGTGGTGGGTAAGAAGATGCGGGACGGGGCGAAATCGAAGAAGCCGGGCGGGTATCAGGGCGATGGGCCGAGCAGATGGTGTGAAGAGCCATGTTTTCAAACTCCTGGCGGACAACTGCCTGGATCAGTGAGACTGTGACTGCAGATGTGGTGGTGGGACTGGAGTCGAAGGCAGCCGGATAGGCGGCCTCGATTTCACGCCGGACGATCCTGGTAACATCGGCAGTGTTGTTGTGACGAGGAGCGTCGGCACAGAAAGATGTCGCTGGGGTGTTGGGCAGACGGGCAAACTGCTGGTCAATACGTCGGCTTTTGGCGAGTTCCAGGCGGCGGCACTCTTTTATAACAGCATCCACCGTGGCTACGTTGTTGCAAACGAGCAAGTTGAAGGCGTCATCGGCAATGCCTTTGAGGATGTGGGAAACCTTGTCTGACTCAGTCATGTGGGTGTCAACTTTGCGGCACAGAGCGAAGACGTCCTGAATGTACGTGACGTAGGGCTCCGTTGACGTCTGCACACGACCGGAAAGCGCCTTCTGCGCGGCAAGTTGGTGACCGTAGGGGTTGCCGAACAAGTCTCGAAGCTTTTGCTTAAGCGAATCCCAACTGGTCAGCTTATCTTCGTGCGTCCGATACCAAACTCGATGTGTGCCACCGAGGTAAAAGACGACGTTGGCGAGCATGATAGTTGGGTCCCACCGGTTATTGCGGCTGACGTGTTCGTAAAGGCTGATCCAGTCCTCGACGTCTTCCCCATCTGTCGCCGAGAATACGCCAGGATCACGGGGAGCGGAGAGGGTGATGTAGGTCGTCGAAGTGGCAGCAGGTGTCGGAGCCGGTGGAGTCGGGTTGGCGTCGCCGGGAGCCATGAAGGTAGGCTCGACGTACCGTCCACTGCGAAGCTCCGTGACGAGGTACAGGGAACGTCCACCTCCACCAAATATGTTACATAGGAAGACGCAGACGACAAGCTATGTACAAATATATTTACAAGGAAAATACGCTGCGCTTGGCCAAGAGGCAACAGCCCGCGCTAGCTTCTAAATCGTCGTCGTCGTCTTCACACTGCTGGCCTTTCGTGATCGCACATATTGTACCGTAGCAATATAGAAGCATACACAGCATTTGACCGCAAGATGGGTCCCTTAGAAGCAGAAATTGTATCAAGTAATTAAAAAGTAACAACACATGCAGCATAACAAACAATAGAAAGTAATTCTTATTTCAGCATTTCATTCAGGGCGCTGAACCAGCTCGTACATAATTTTTTTGTTCTGTAAAATGCGGTCAGGGCCACTCTGTTGAATGGTTCTGGGAATATATCTCTGATTGTGCAGAAGGTTTGGTATTTTGTAGTATAGTGTTTGATTTCGACATATTCTACTATATTAGGTGTTCTAAATCAATCGTGTGGAATTTCATAGGGGGCATTGGTGTGGTTTCAATCTGCTATATACCTGGTCACGTCGGTAGAGACCTTTTGTGGATATACAAGCGAGTTTACCGTGGCAAAGCTGCGTAACAGTAAGCAATTTAATCATACCAAAATGGGGCAGTGCATGGGACCAATTTGTTGAATACTTTCAATAGAGCGGTCTTCTGTAGTATTAATACCCTTTCCAGGTTCGTTCTTGAAACAGTAACCCACTTAGGAGACAGTAATTGAGATAAGAATGAGCACCTCGAATGACGCAACCTGGAAGTTTTCGAAGAGTATATCATGCCTAATCAAATCGTACGCTATTCGAATGTCAAAAAAGCCCAGTAGAATACTCCTTGTTGGCGATATTCTTATCTAATTTTTCTTAGATACTTACCAATGCTGTTTCTGTAGATTTTGTTATTTGATGGAAGTCAAACAGTTCTTAGACAAGCAGTTCACGTTCATGAAGAAACTTGCAGAGCCTTGTTTTTAGTACGTAACACCTTCGAGAATAAGGGTGAGTAAGACCAAAATCGGCCGGTAATTGTTGTGGTCATTCGTAGGACCACCTTTATGTAGGGCCACTACCCTCTCTATTTCCATAGCAACCATGTAAATGCCTGTAGATAATTTCTAAATTGATAATATATTGTACTGGGTACAGCAAAAATAAGAAACCAATGTAAGTGATTCGGCTTTCATATCATCAATGCCGGCAGCGATATTCTTGTTTAGCGAGTTAATGAATCACCATATTTCAAGTTTCCTGCAAGGAGACGAGCATATGAAATTCGTGCAAGAGGTGGGTACACATTTATCCACATTTAGTTCCAAGATGTAGACGGCGACACCCGACAACTTCAATAGACGCAGCGCAGCACCGAAGCAGGCTAGCCCGTTATTTGACATCGCAGAAGTGGCAAACGCCTGAATTCACTCTTCGTCGGTTGCACTGACTGTACCCTTGTACGCAAATGCGTCCCTTACTTGCTCTTCCACGGCGTTAAAGAATGATACCTTGTCACTGGTATGCTCATTCATGCATGCTCATTTTTGACTGGAATGACCAATATCGCCGAATCGAGTGCCTGCGGTGGCGAATAAACTTTGGATCGCCTTCTGTGCCCGTCCTTTGAAAATGACACTTGACCTCCGCACCGTACTAAATCAGCTAAATGGGAGACCTTTCTCTTTACACAAGCTCTCGGAACCATGATCTCGAATATCACAGCTGCAGAATGTCATAAACAAGCGGCTGCAATTGCTGACCCCAACAAGCATGGGTGACCGTCTACCATACAGTGCTGAGAATGTTCACTAGACTGGTAACATGAACGCTGGGCTTTCTCTTCATCTTTAACTCCTTCCCTCCCCTTTCCCCTACCCTCAGTTCAGGACAACCAACCGGGCTCAGTCTTCTTTAACCTCCTTGCCTTTCATGTATCCTTATATATATCTATCACTCATAGAGAAGAGGTGTGGTTGCTTCAGGTATGTAGGTATCAATAATTTCTTAAAGGCGACGAACCGTGAAGGCCTACACTCGCAGCAGACTGAACAGGTGCGTGCGGGTTTCTAACGCGTACAACGCGTGGCTCCTTTACACAGCAGTTTCATGCGATGACACTTGGCGATTACGCCACGTTTTGTGACATCAGAAATTATTCGATAATTGCCACCTGATCATGTAGGCTATAAACACCGGGGCGTTTCTCTCTTTAATCGTTGCGCAGGCTTCATTCCCCGTGACCCCTTCGTGCACCTTCCATTCAATACCGATCTTGTCAAGAAGGGGAAGCCCCGTGTGGAGGCGGGCGATTATCGAAGTAGGCTGCTGCCGACAGCGCCGTCTGTACTGTTCAGCATTATGCGTGCATAAAGAGCATCCTTGTGCGAAAAATTATCTCGCTTGAATGTGCGCAGGAAACAAATTACTTTGAGTGCGCCAGCCTGGCTGTTCGCATACATAAAAGCTATTGTAGCGAGAACATTAAAATTTTGAATTCTAATAAAATATTTTCTCTTGAATCCAAGTATTAAATTCAAGAACTTATTAACAAATTTGCTTCGAATATTTGGTTGGGGTGGAGTATACGAGGCTCCAAAAATTATTAAAGACAGCCTACCATCACTGTTGCCATGTTAGCGATTTGATCGTTAGCTCTTGCGACTTCCTTCTCTGTTCAGCGACAAATGTTTCAATTTAACGACCAGCGACTTTTTTTTTAACGGCGTAACAAAACGATGGGCGACATTTCGCCACTTCCAACTTACGAAAGTTGCTTCGAAGATACCCTTATCGAAGCAGAAATACCGCGTCATGTTCTCCCTTTCTTCATATCTCGTGTTTTGCTTGCGGTAAGCTCCCCCCCAAAAAACATTTTAGAATTCACTTCATTATTGAAAATCTAGATGTGAGCGGTTGAAATTGGCTGCATGACTCATCAGCTTTGTGACTACGATGAATAAACCATTGCCTAAGCAGTATTTAGTGTGCTTACAAAATCTGTTTTCTTTTTATTTCTCAGGAAGCTGACTTGGATTACTTTTGACGGAGCGGTTTTCATATTATTAAATACGCGCGAGTGGTAGACATCTACAAATTTTTTGCGATGTTCAGGACAATCAGCTGCACAATAAGAAAGATTAACTGTAGAAAGGCGCTCACATAGTAGCAGGTGAGCTCCTTCACGTGAGCGTGAATACGCTGCTTCCTTATCACATGCGCTTCTGAGAAATAAGTACTGCGAATAGCATACAGGTATACCAAGGATTTCAGGTGCCGTATTTAAAATTACATTTACAATATGGTGTTTTACGTCCCAAAACCGCGATCTGAGTAGTAAGGTACTCGGAAATAATTTGGACCGCCTGGCACTTTTTAACATGCACGTACATCTTAGTAAACAGGTGTTATTGCATTTCGCCCCCATCGTAAAGCGGTCGCCATAGCTGGGATTCGATCATTCGACCTCGTGCTCAGCAGCGCACCACCAAAGTATTTCAGTAACCACGGCGGGTGAGGTGCAGTTTTTGTTTAGCGTAAAAGTCACTTATTGCCATCGTCGTGTTAACATGCAATCTTGTGCGTCTTGGAAGATTTTGCGATCCTTTCAGGAGGGCCGGAAAATAGAAAATTTTCAAGGATATAATAAACCAAGTACATTTGCATGCTTGAAAATCACATTGGTTGTGTACTTTTTAATGACGCTGCGTGAAGTACCTCCAAATATGAGGGCAAATGCCGGGCAAATACCCTTTCGTCCTCTTTCTGCATGGCGGCGACGGTGTTCTATGCAGTCACGTTATCTTGAATCTCTAGCGGCGTCAGCGGCATCCAGCGGTATCAGTCGGTCGCTGCTAGCGCTGGGGGGATGAAAGGGGGGCGGAGCTGGTTAGGAGGCCGACGACAACGCCGACGCGAAACCCAGGAACGGACGCCAAAGAGCTGCGCTCTAAAACAAAGAATGGCAAGTGCATACTTCTACAAATAAAAAGGCTAACTATGATATTTATTGTTCATGACGGTTAGAAGTTAAAATGCGTATTTTTCTATTAAGGTTCACATACGTTTTTGTACAGGCTTTGAGCAAGCGCTCACGCGCAATGAACCACGCTACGTGGTTCATTAACACACACACGGAAGGACGCACACATACACACGCACAGAGAGACATTCTGAACAGTCATGGAAATTGAACATCGGTAACTCCTCCTACGTGCTCACAAGAACATGTTGAATAAATTTAACGACAAACCCATTTTAGAATAGAAATTTAATAACGGGACGTAACAGTAGTGGTGTGCAAGAATGTGAAACATCACCTACAAGTCGAGTACTTCGGCATGGAATTCAACAATGTAACATTTTTATTGACATTCTAGTTTGAAATATTTGATATATGTACTTCAATTTTTTGAAGTTTATCACAATCAAATCTCTGTCGCCTGTAGTGCGTATTGTTGGCGAGAACATCTTCAGGAAGTAGGTTAGGCATGCGGCGGTGCGGCCTGAAGCACTTATCTCCACCGAACCAGCAGTAGTACTTCGCTGCGCCTTCTTTAGAAATAGGAATTACGTTTATTAGCCGCTATATGTGCCAAACGTGCCGCGGTGGTTTAGTAGCCCTGGCGGTTTGCTAGTGAGTACAAGGTCGATCACGGGTTTAATTTCTGCCCATCGATGGGGGTGAATTCCAATACGGCTAAATAGAAGAGCAATTGTGCGACACCATGTTTTAGTTCACGCGAAAAAACAAGATTCCCGCCTGATCTGAACTATACCAGAGACTGCTTTCCTTTATTTCGGGACTTCATGAAGTGCAAGGTACGGGACACAACGTTTTCCGTGACATCGCCCTTTTCCATTTCGCTGTATAAAATTTTATTGGTGCGCGAAATATGGCGCGCACAAAATGAACGCAGCATAGCAGGAATTAGTTTATCGCAGTAGCTTTCAACTGACTTCTACTATCGGCAATAGTGTTTCTAAATTTATGACCCGGTGGTGCTATTGTTCTTTTTTTCGCCATGGCAGCCTCACTAGCCCGGAAAAGATGGAATGCTCGAAATGTAGCTTGCTGACACGCATTGTTTTCCTTAATGAAAACCAAAGTTTCGCGCACTTCCGTACTAGTGACACGAAGATTGGGCAAACAGTGAAGCCGGCGGCCCCATCTACGTTATACTTGGTTCGGTGCAGTTTATGCGTTGTTATGCTTGGAGGCTCAGCCAAGATTTCTGTGCGGTGTCGTCGTCAGCCCCCCCCCCCCCCCCCAAATAGCCAATAATACTCGGTCATTAAAATATGTACAATGTGTAGTTTTATTTTCACTACAAGTCATTTCTTTCGTCTTCGTCGTACGGTGGCATATCTGCATATCTACACAGGGCTAATCTTTGTCCATTGCGTCTTCACCCCGGTAAACCTCGACCTCTTCTTCCTCTGTTCTGGGTGAAACGCGTGCATCGTCAAGGAGCACCTCGGTTGACTTGTGCTCTACTCTGTCTAAAGACGTTTCACACGAGTCGATCGCAAACTCCTCGTTCTTCTTCCAGCTAAGGCTCTTGCCGATCTGAATCAATACCGCCTTGTGGTCACTGTGGTAGACTGCAAGCGGCATGCCGATTTTCGTTTCTCTTTTCGTCGGACACCCGGCTGTTGCATCGCGCGGTGGCAGAGCGGAGCTGCTTTTACACATCCGTGGTGACGTCAAGGCTTAGATCCGCAACTGCGCATGCGCGGCTTCCGTACGGCGCGGCGAGGCAAAGCTACAGGGAAGCGGTGGTAGCGTGCGCGGTGACGTCATCGCTCGGTGAGGTATTGCTGCGCACGTTCGTCAGCGTAACCTCCAACGTAAGCAGCATCGCTGCAAAGCCACATGCGTACCACGAGACAGCAGCCGTGTGGTACGATACACACATACCCATTTTCCTCGCTCATTCTGTATAATTATGCAAAAGCAGTTGTAGGGTCGGGCTTGGCGATCACCTGTACTTGGCTCTCAGCACTTTTTACCAAATAATGGATGCACTAAATGTATTGTACACAGCCAGCAATCCCGGGAAGCTAGCAAGAGACGAGGTCTCTCTGATACCCCCGACGCGGCCTAGACCCAGGCCACCAATTGCCGAATAATAAAGTTGCCACCCACACACAGCTGGGCACGCTTCGCAGAAGTATCATGCTTTTCCTTACCATACAAGCCCTTGTTGGCCTGTTGTACGCATTGGGAGCATCCCTGTGTCGATCATAACCCTCTCGGACCTTTCGCCCTTGTCTGTTCTCGTCGTTTTTTACTGGTCGTCAATACGCACTCTTCCTACCCGATCTGCTGAACACCAACTAGACGAAGAAGCAACCCTTTGAACGTAACGTGGTTGAGTAAGCATGCTCTTAACGCCGCAGCAGTACCGTGCGCAGCGCAGGGAAACATCGGAGCTGCGTTAACTAACTTCCTTGCGCATTGCCGCGCTTTACCTGTATAAGAGGTGCGGGAAACACAATGCCATGCGCCATTTTGTAAACACAGCTAATAAAATACATGTCTATTTTAGACATAACAGACGAAGGTCCTAATATTTTAGAACTGCCGTTTTTTTTGTGAGGTGTAGTAAACGAAAACGTATTAAAATATTAGAGAAAACCGGAGTATTAAACGAGAACCATACTATATTGTGTCGTTACCATCCACGGTGGTGTAGTGGTTTTGGCGTTGCGCTGCGAAACGCGAGGGCGCGGGATCGAATCCCGCCACTTGGGTCGAATTTCGGTGGGAGTGGTGTGCGAAACGCCCGTGCATTGGGCGCACGTTAATGAACCCCTGGGGGTCAAACTTATTCTGCAACCCCCCCCTACAGCGTGTATCATATTCGCACCGTGCTTTTAGCCCGTAAAACCCGAGTTTAAAAGATATCGTCATTATCTTAATAACTTTTTCACAAAAGATGGACAGCAGTAAGTACTTCTCAAACACGTGCATTTATTATCATTTACGAAAGGGCAAACTTCAGCCAGAAATCTGGTTTAACGCAATTTTCGTACATTTGTTCAGGGGGCGAAATTCGGTATGATTAAATTTTACTCGAAAACGAAGTACCCCACATTTACCCTGCAGAGTAAATATGGCCCAATCACAAGTCAACGACCAGGCAATAAACCTGCGCGGAGATCCAAGCGAAGTGACTATACTAAAAAACATATATATGCCAAGAAGTGCGCGTTAGGAATTTAGGCGACCTTTGAGACAGCTTAAAACCGCAGTGGAGCCCGAAGAGAAATCGGTGTATGCGAATGGCAGGGTATTGCACAATATTTGTATTCTCTGCAAGGTCAACCTTTTCATTTGCTTGTGGTGAGCAAAGAGCTCCAAATGTTGTGCACGGCTCTCTGCAACATGAACTTGGTGCCGCATAGTAGTTCATGCCCGCATCAATAGTGCCTTGAATAATTTTATAGACAAAGGCTAAATCGCAAGATTGCCTCCTGGAGCTTAGCGTAACACGTTTTTATTCATTTACAAAGCAGTAGTTGTCAAACTACGCATTTCACTGAAAGTGTCTATCGTACACGAATCGAAGAAAACGTTCTTGTACTACCTCAATTTGCTCATCATCTCCCACTTCCATGTTTCTTTTTTTAGATAACAGGCCGGAATTCTAGAAGTCTGGCCAGCGAATAAAAAAGGCAGAGTAAGGCATCATGTGTCCAAAAACGCCTCGTTAACATTATATAATTCCAAGGACCTTAAAACCAGTGTGAGCAATTGACGCGACATTCTTTTAGAAGAAGAGGTGCCAGTCAAATAGCACAGCCAAATCCCGAACTATATAAACTCTTCTATAATAAAAACTTCTTTTCGAGCACTCACATTCCGCTTTTTAGTTTCCGTGAAGATTCGTATGTTTTCATTAAAAATTCAAGCTATCGAGTAGTATAAAAAAATGTCCCCGAAAGTGGTTGCGCAGCGAGCCCCTGGTCTTGCTTGTTTTTGCTTTCGCCATTGTCAGGCGCGGTGAAATGGGCGACTGCCCACGATCTAATCACGGTGATGGTGATCCTTCTCTGCTGCAAGGCAGGGAAGTGCACAAGTATGGCAGTTTACTGAAACTGCGTCACATTGCAGGTTCTGCGAAGTGACCGTTTAAATCAGCGACATACGGCTGTCAACGTATGCGCTCCACCGACGAACGACGACACGTTGTTTGTGCGCCATGGCAGCTTTGAGACACGGCAAACGGGAAGGGAAACGTTCTGCACGTTGTTACACGGTGTCATGCACTGACGCACATGGAAACTGAACTGGACCAGTGCACCCAATCGCCATAGCAGGGGAAATGTTGAAAATAGTAATGTATCAGCGAGGCTCCGCTGTATTTCACAAATGACCATGATGAAGAAGAAGTGCTGCGACTGCCGGTAGATAATCATCGAAAGATGTAAGCTCATAATGAAATCGCATTACAGTCAGACGAGCGATACATTTGGGTTTCTTCCTCTTGTTTTCTGCCGCAGAGATTTGCGAAGTATTATCACAGGTGCAGTGCGCAATAGGCTGAAAGCTGTTTCTCTGTCCCGCCAACATCGTACAATACAACTTGGTGGAACTGGGTATCATAGGCAGCTGCGACATGGTTGCCGCTAGTATTGGGACATACGAGAAGCTTCGTCACAGACCCGTAACACAGTAGCGTAGCATCTGAATGCGTTCAAACCCAGAACGAGCGAAACAAGCCACGCCCATCGTTTAATACAGTGATCCTCCTCCAAGTTGTTTTTTTTATTTTCTTTTGCTGTAATCCGCGAAGTCACAGCTAGCTGACGGTGCATCGCAGCCACGAAGGAGTGGCGCCTGCTATTCATTATCGTGGCGCGTGGATCGCGATAACATTCGTCCGAATCGAATCGCAAAGTACGAATGCCGCGAAGCGAAGGGGCGTTCATGAACCGTTCAAGTTGCAGCCGGTATAGCTCGCGCGCAGTCGGCCGTGAAAGGGTGCGTCCTTCTGCGTCTTCCAGTCCGGCGCGTGACGCCGTTCCTCTTATTTCGCCGCGCCGTTTCGAGCACCGCTACAGTTAATGTTCTGTCCCGGTATTTTGAAGCGACAGTAGGAACAGCCCTGCGACCTCCTGCCGCTCGTATTTTCACGCGACGCTTACCGATTAGTTGATTACAGGCTTGCACGTATTTACAGCTTGCAACGCCAGTGAAAAGGCATTCGCCTCGGCGAATTTTTCGCATCTGCGTCATAGCGTGTTTGCTACCTTTCATGTCCACGAAACAAAAATATACAAACTTTTAGTCTAGTGCTTACAATTATGCTAGGTGTACATATAATGAGGCGTTAGCCCGTAATAAAATATTGCACGTGCTAGGATGAATAATAATTAGTCGGCAATTGCTTTTGAGTCCAGGGTACTGTGGTTCAATGGAGGCTCCCACGAACATTACAGTGAGATTAAGTTTGTAAACTAGGGCGCTATAACGTAAAACTATTCCAAACTTTTCTATTCCAATTCTGCAATCAACCCTCCACGACTGGTCAAAAACTTTTTTCCGACCACCCCCACTTCACCTGTCTGTCACGCGACGTCACGAAAACCGCGATACCTCCCCATCTGATATGATGTGTACACACTGATTATGCATGGTTTGACAGAAACAAGAACAACAGTTATTTCTGATTTGATGCCTTTTCGCCATTACCCTCGGCTCTTGGTAAAACGTTTTCGGGCTGCACTCATTTCACCGGCCTGTCACGCGACGTCACAAAACCACAAGAAGTCACCGCGTCAAAGTGACGTGTACGCGATAAAGATGCAATAATATGCCGAACAGAATTGAAGTTTTTTTGGAATAGCCGCAGGCTGCCCCGTTCCGAAAGGAATAAAAGACGGTGCCGCCGATCGCTCAGACGCTGGCTACTCGCACCTGCCGGAGAGCATGGGTGTACTTGCATATAATAAAACTTCTTTCGTGGCCGTGTAACGTTTTCGAGCACTTTAGGTGCGTTTACCCCCTCATTCTGCCAACTCTTCTTTTCGGAGGGTCCGTTTTAGCGTCATTCTTGATCTTCCGTTGCATGCCGCCGCGATTTTCGACCAGCCACCGCAAGCTAAGAAAGGGAAAGCCGACCAATCGTAGACGCCGGCACTACCCTCTTCATCCGGTTATCGACTTTCAGTGCAGTGGCTCGGCCCCATCGAATCCCTCTCCACTTGAGCGTTCTCCTCGCCTTTTGTCAGCCAATTAGATACGACAAGCAGCTCAGTGTAGGCAATGTTATTCGTTTTTCAAGCAAACAAAAGTAACCTCCTATGAACAAGGAGAGCGTTTGATTGGCGTGTTCAGACAGCCCTGCGGGTGACCGCCCGGTGCTTGCGTTGGCAGTTACGTAAATATGACGTCAGGAGATTGGAATAGAAACATATTGGAATAGTTTTACGTTATAGGGCCCCTAATATAATCAGCTGAAAGACGCCCTTCTGACAACTGTCAAAAGGAAGAACCAAACTTGGTCTCACGGAAAAGCTCAAGAACAAGCAATGTCTGTCGTGTAAACTTATCGTAGATATTTCGTACAAAGCAAGTATACGAATTTGCGCCCTAAATTTTCCAAGCGGATTCCAATCAGGTATTGCCGCTCATTGAGTAATTTCTCCGTATGTCGAATTGAGCTATGCATTGGGACTGTTGTCTGTCAGATATAAACTAGGAAGCGGTAAAAAGTTGTGAAGTGATGATGGTAAATCTGTCCCGGCAGTGGTCAAGGAGAATGTTATTGTCTTTTGACAACGCCAATTCACGAGCTTACCTAAACATCTGACGTTTTGATAACCGCCGAGGACTACGGCAGATAAATAAGCTGGCTCTAGGCAGATATTACCAAACTGTTAAAGGAGCGTTGACGGTGTTCTATTTCTACTTTCTGTTATAACGTTTAATACGACGCACGGTTTGTGTCATATCAGACACCTTGCGGTAGTTGGGTGCCTCTAGACTGCTACCCTGCACAGGGGGAAGTGCAACGGGGACGTAAACGCGCGGTGAGGGGAGGTGGTGATGACACAGAAGGGGGATGCAGAATGTTGATATCTAGTTCAACATTCTGTTGATAACCGAGAAATTGACAGTCACCTTAGCATACACCAAAGAGGATCTACGCGAAAGCCTGCGCGCTCAAGAGACGTCCATTAGATTATCTGACACTCTCAATCGAATGTGTTGTTACATCTTATTACTTGTTTTCTCCCACTAAATGTCGTGGATTCTAATGTCTTAATTAAAGCTGCTTTAATTAAGAGAGCCTTAATCAACTTCGTCCTGATAACACCAGATATTTTGGGTTCGAGTGCCTTAATGAACTCTATATTGATTTACTGCGCAATGTTTGGCTTGATTAGCGGTATCGATGTGGCAGCGATGTAGAAGAAGACTACGACAAACGCGCGACCAGTGGCACGAGCATACTGATTTTCTGTAGCTCACAACACCACCTTGAAACATAGAGATCCAAGTCTTTCGCCTTAAAATGTCATTCACAAGTGCAATCGGAGAAACCACCATAATCCGCATTTTGTCTGGGTACACAAATTCATGTTGGTGTGTGCGCTTTTTCTGCTTGAGCAACACTGCTGCTGAGAAAAATTGGAGGACGCTTAAGCTTCGCCTTCAAGAGTGGGACGCGACAGCGTTCCCGTCGACCCGCCAAGGGGTATAAGACAATGCGCTACGGCACAGCAATCACTTACGATGCGCCCCGCATCGGACTTAGCGCCCACCTATCACGCGGTGAGCGTCAAGCAACGCAGCGTTCGGCGCGGCGACGAAACGTGCGCCTGAGCGAACGAAACGAACCAAAGAACTCGGTGTCTCGGAGGGGAAACGATCTACGCCAGCCAAACGTGACCTACTGGACGAGCCCAACGCCTGTGCTTCGCTAACGACAATCTCGATTCAGGAACAGCGATGCGGCCTTGACCAGTCACATCAACGTCAATCCACAGCTGGAACGACCAGAAAAGAAGAGCCCCTCAGTCTATACTGTCATCATTTAGCGAAGTTTTCACCACCCCATCAAAGGCCAAGCAGACTCCTCTAACCAAGCACAGAATAATCAGTGACCCGACCGTCCGACTTGTTGGCCAACACGTCGTGATCGGCACGGGCAGAGAGATAGATAGTAATCTAAACCGGAAGCACGGCGAAGCGTCGTCAGGGGAGAGGGAGTCCCGCGACGCGCCTGGCAGCGGTCCCAATGCGCGCGCGGCGCTCCTCCTGTCGGGGCAGCGCCGTACATTGAGAGGAGGGGGTCTTCTGTGTTTGCCGCAAGATGGCTCTGCGTGTGCGGAAAGCGCAGAAGAAATGCAGCGGAAACGCACTTCGCAACTCGTGTAATTGTGACTTCTGTACGTTACATGTTCATAATTACCGATATACACCGCAGTATAACTTTCCACGGCTCGTTTCGAAGGCAACACCGCATTCACTAGAGGCGCGTTTGCACCGCTTGGAAGCATCGAACTCGTGGCTGAGTGGTAGCGTCTCCGTCTCACACTCCGGAGACCTGGGTTCGATTCCCACCGGGCCAATCTTGGAAGTTGCTTTTTATTTATGAAGCGCCTGCCGTGATTTATCGCTCACGGTCAACGCCGCCGACGCCGACACCCGACGCCGACGACACCGGCTTTTCTGCGACACGAGCTCCTTAACGCTATCGCGTTAAAAGGCTTTACTGTATGTAAAAGGCTGTGATACGCAGCTCCTTTACGGCGAGATCCGGCCCTGCTCTTTTAGCGGCTGGAGTCTACAGACCTCAGAGAATCACGCTTATTTATTTTAGCTAGTTCTTCATCATGTTCCCAACACTTTCATTCTCATTATTTGCATCTGGTTGATTGCCTGTATTGGCACTCGTTTTACCGACACTGTTATTTGCTTCTTGACTTGGAGTACCACTACGATGTGCTGTCGCGCCTTCAAGCCTTTTGGGGAACAAACTTCATTCTGTGTCTCTACTCTACCACTCTACCACTCTACCGCGGTGGGCTGTATCCGTTGATGTGGCTGTGACTGCAGCTGTGCTTCCGGCTGTGGCTTCGGCTGTGGCACTAGCTGTGACGGGGGCTGTCGCTTTGGTAGCGCAGGCCAAGCTTCAGTATTGGTATTGTGTGGCACGACCTTAATCTCGACTCCGCCAGGTCCAGGGGGCAGAGGAGAAGGAATTGTCGAATGCAGCGTGCTCCTCACGCAGGCGTCTGTGTTCTTTGAAGTCCGATGGTATCGGGTGCGTCGCTTCTTAAGGGCCCCAACAGCTTCCCCAAGAGACGTGCGGTCTCTTGCCATTTGCGACAAGACTTCCCTTCTTCATTTTCGGACAGTCCTTTGAGGCAGCATCATGGGACCCAATGCAATTGGGGCATTTGAGAACCGTGGCTACACAGGAATCTGCAGCGTGGGGCTCTGCGCAGCGCGAGCAAACTCTCGTGTTCATGCACACAGCGCTTAAGTGCCCACCCTCTTGCAATTGCTGCTTTGGAGTGGCCTTTGGATAAATGATCGTACGGGGTGTCTAAAGTGGCCAACCTTGACGTGTGAGGGAGAGATTCACCCTTGAAAATTACCTTCACACAGCGGGATGTGCCGAATTGAGGTACTTTAGTTAGGCAGAGCCATCAACGGCTAGCTCAACTAGTACAGGCGAGCCAGCATGGAAATGGAGACATACAGGTCGCAGATGACACCAGTAGTGGTTTTACTGCCCAGAGGAATATACGAGCGGACCTTCATGCCACCAAATTCCGTAAGCTTGTTCGAACTTCGCAGCAGAGTACAGCGTCAATAGCCAAGACATTTTCCGTGGGTTGACTCTGATGTCCGTGACTTGATTTGGCGTCACTGCTTCAGGGAGCACCGAACCAGACTGTCTCTTTAGTCGCTATCAGGTTGTCGGTAGCGAGTTTCGGCACAAATATAATAGTACTGACTATTCCGAGTTCGTCCTACACTCAACGGGCTTGAAGACAGGTAGGCCCTGGTGTTTCTTCAAGTAGACACTGGTATTGTCGCGGTCGGTGTCGCTCTGGAGACCAGTCCGCTTCCTAGACGCAGTCACCACTGAAGTCGTCATTCCCAGCAGAGGCGCGGGGACGTCAAGTTGCATCCGTGCCACAACCCATGGCGGTTCCCCCATCATATGCACAGAAATGAGGCGAAAATCGTTGAGCTGGTGATAATGATGATGACAGTGATGAGTTTGGCGCATACCCACTCATGGGGATGGGCCAAAAGTAGGGCAAACTTTACTTATGTGTTCAGGTAATGAATTTAGAAAAATAGTGTTCTGGCCCGCAGTCACTTGGTCTTCGACAGCGAACATGCATTGGGTGCACGTTAAAGAACCGTAAGTGGGGTAAATTAGTGCGAGTCCCCAAATATGGTGGGCCTCATAAACATATCGCACTTTCGACACGTAAAACTTCACAATTTACCTTTTAAAACTTGAAATTTCGGGCTTCAGACATTCAATCAGGTAAATTTGGTCATGATGGCTGCATAGATTTATGGCAAATTTCTGGGAAATCATACCAATGTATACCTCTCAGATTTCATAAGCTCTTTTGCAGTATTACCTTGCGTGTCAGTGCGAGGAAGTTCTTCTTCGTGTCAAACTACTTTGCACGTGCTTGTAGAAATTGAGACGACTTGTTCTCTTAGTTTAACGGAGAGCGTACAGCCGCTTTTCCTGCGCCCATGATCATAGCGCGTACAATATTCTTTCGTAAAAAATGGCGGGCAGTGAAAGCAAGCTGAAACAGGCGTGGGACACCCTCATACATGACTTCTGGAATAAAGTATAACAGTACTGCTGCACAAATGTGTTGATTGACTAGTTTAACTGGCGCACTAGGAAGTAAGACAATTCCAATATGTTTTCATTTCAATCTCCTGACCTCAAATTTATGTAACCACTAAGCAAGCATCAGGCGGTAACCTGCAGCGTTGTTTGAAAGGCCCAATCTAACAAACTCCTCTTTTATACGAGTACGAGGCGCACGTGTAATGCGAAGACGTGGGATCGTTCCCCACCTGCGGAAAGTTGTTTTTTCATCCACTTTCATTGTAATTAATTTATCATTTCTTTAATTCAGTTAGCTAGTACGAGTAATTTCCCCTATGTTGTCCTTGTTGTGTGTTTGTTGGCTACCTATGGTATGATTAATAAAAATCGGGCCCCTCGGTTAACCCCTTTTTCTTATCGTTCTTTTATACGAGGTCACTTTTGTCTGCTTTCAATGCGAATAGCATTGCCTACATTGAGCGGTTTTTCTTACGTAGTTGACGGGCGAGAGCACAATAGAACTGGCAGAACTTTCGAAGTTAATCAACAAGCGTAAGACAGCTGACATAAGGAAGTATAATATGGATAGAATTGAACATGCTCTCAGGAATGGAGGCAGCCTAAAAACAGTGAAGAAGAAACTAGGAATTGGCAAGAATCAGATGCATGCGTTAAGAGCCAAAGCCGGCAATATCATTACTAATATGGATGAGATAGTTCAAGTGGCTGAGGAGTTCTATAGAGATTCAAACAGTACCAGTGGCACCCACGACGATAATGGAAGAGAGCACAGTCTAGAGGAATTTGAAATCCCACAGGTAACGCCGGAAGAAGTAAAGAAAGCCTTGGGAGCCATGCAAACGGGGAAGGCGGTTGGGGAGGATCAGGTAACGGCAGATTTGTTGAAGGATGGGGGGCAGATTGTTTTAGAGAAACTGGCCACCCTGTATACGCAATGCTTCATGACCTCGTGCGTACCGGAATCTTGGAAGAACGCTAACATAATCCTAATCCATAAGAAAGGGGACGCCAAAGAATTGAAAAAAATATGGACCGATCAGCTTACTGTCCGTTGCTTATAAAGTATTTACTAAGGTAACCGCAAATAGAATGAGGAACACCTTAGTCTTCTGTCAACCAAAGGACCACGCAGGATTCCGTAAAGGCTAATGAACAATATACCACATTTATGCTATCAATGAGGTGATAGAGAAATGTGCGGAATATAACAAACCCTTATATATAGCTGTCATTGATTACGAGAAAGCGTTTGATTCAGTCGAAACCTCAGCAGTCATGGAGGCATTACGGAATCAGGGTGTAGATGAGCCGTATGCAAAAATACTGAAAGATAGCTATAGCGGCTCAACAGACACCATAGTCCTCATTAAAGAAAGCAACAAAATCCTAATAAACAAAGGCGTCAGGCATGGAGATACGAACTCTCCAATGCTATCCACAGCGTGTTTACATGAGGTATTCAGAAACCTGGATTAGGGAGAATGTGGTATAAGAGTTAATGGAGAATACCTTAGTAACTTGCGATTCGGTGATGATATTGCCTTCCTTAGTAACTCAGCGGACCAATTGCAATGCATGCTCACAGACCTGGAGAGGCAAAGGAGAAGGGTGGGTCTAAAAATTAATTTGCAGAAAACTGAAGTAACGTGAAACAGTATCGAAAGAGAACAGCAGTTTGCGATAGGTAGCGAGGAACTTCAAGTGGTAAGGGAATACATCTACTTAGGGCAGGTAGTGACCGCGGATAGGGATCATGAAACTGAATTAATCAGAAGAATAAGAATGTACTGGGGTGCGTTTCGCAGGCATCCTCAGATCATGAACAGCAGGTTGCCATTATCCCGTAAGAGAAAATGTATAACAGCTGTGTCTTACCGGTACGGGGCAGAAACCTGGAGGCTTACGAAAAGGTTCTACTTAAATTGAGGACGACGCAACGGGCTATGGAAAGAAGAATGATGGGTGTCAGGTTAAGGGATAAGAAAAGTGCACATTGGGTGAGGGAAAAAACGCGAGGTAATGACATCTTAGTGGAAATCAAGAAAAAGAAATGGGCATGGGCAGGACATGTAAGGAAGAGGGAAGATAACCGATGGTCATGAAGGGTTACGGACTGCATTCCAAGGGAAGGGAAGCGTAGCAGGGGGCGGCAGAAAGTTAGTGGGTAGATAAGATTAGGAAATTTGCAGGGACAACATGGCCCCAATTAGTACATGAACAGGGTAGCTGGAGAAGTATGGGAGAGGTCTTTGCCGTGCAGTGGGCGTAACCAGGCTGATGATAATGTTGATGATGATAATGGGCAAGAGGCCTGGAGCGCGTTCAAGTGAAGGACGTTTCAGTGGTGTCGAGCCAGCATAGTGAAAGTAAACAACCGGATGAGGAGTGGAGTGCCGGCGTCTGCGGTTGGCCCGCTTACTCTTACTTAGCTAGCTGAGGCTGCTCGAAAATGGCGGCGGCTTGCGTCAGAAGGAAAAAATTGCCGCTGAAATATGTCCACACCAAATAAGGATTGGCAGAGCAATGTAGTATACGTGTCGAATGTGCTCCGTACCGTTGTACTGCCACGGAGATTTTTTTATTTTAAGCAAATAAACCCATGCTTCCCGGCAGTTCCGAGTAGCCAGTGCCAGAGCAAACGGCGGGCAGCCATCTTCCATTTCTTTCGGAACGGGGCGAACTGCGGCTATTCAGAAAAAAAAAAAATCAATTTTGCTCGGCCTGTTAATGCATCTCTATCGCGTACACATTACTTTGACGGGGTGAGTTCTGTGGTTTTGTGACGTTGCGTGGCAGAAAGACGAAGTAGGCGCAACCTCAAAACTTTTGACCAATAGCAGAGGGCTAATGGCAAGAAAGGCATCTAATCAAGAAGAACAATTTTTCTTTAGTTTGGTATAATCACGCATAGTTATATAATCAGCAGATATCATATCAAGAGGGGCGTTTTCCCTTTCTTTCTTTGTCACGTCGCGTGCCAAGGGGGAGGGGTGTGGACCTAAATTTTGGCGCCCAGCAGTGGAGGGCTGATTGCAGAATTGGAATACAAAAGTTTACAATAGCGTTACGTTATAGCGCCCCTGGCTGTCGAAAGGGACACGTAATGCACCCCTTTGGACATCCGAAGCTGCGCGCTTTCCTAGGGCAGTGCGGGTGCACTCCAATATTTCACTGATCCAAGATTTTTGGCCCCGCAAAAGCAAAGTGAGAAAGAAAGGAAATTTTACAGGCTTTTCATATCCTTAGGGCCGGCTACCACCCAAGTTACAGCTAAATATTTTTTGACAGCTCAATATTTCTTTTTGACTTTCATGCTTTACTGAGTAGGTCTGCGTGTGATAATCATGGAATGAAACCATAAATGCTCCACCGCATCCAATAACTTTTGTTAGCATCGTTCATTTGATCAATTTTAACATCACTTGAAGAAGCCGCACTGATAGCCGTGAGAAACGTTCGCCACCCAGCGGCGGCGGCAACAGAATGGACACGAGATCTCGTGGGCTGAAACACCGGCCATGTTGAGGCGCTCGTAGTTACGGAATTCGTCTGCTAGAGGCGAGTGTGCTACGCCGCGTCGTCTTGTCTCAATCATGGTCGACATCTTCGTCAGGCAGCACAAAACAAACGTCTTTGCACGACGCTTCTTCGTTTTACACGAACATTCTCTACAAAGGCACGTAGCCGCGCGAGCTACAAACGGTTCACAATGGCGCTCCGTTCAACGACGCACGGCTCCCATGACAATCATCTACCTGCCCACGCTTACTTTATGGCCGCGGCAGCTGACGGCGCTTCCAACCCCGCTGCGTCTCCTCTGAGGAGGGTTTGTTTTCGCCAACAGAATTACTGTCTGCAGAATTATGTCATATTTGAATAATTGAGCTTTGTTAACCATAAAATATTTTTAGCTCCCTGCATTCAGTGACTTTAAAGCGAGCCTAAACCAAAACACACAGGCGTTATCCGGGCAAGTTTCCGAGAATAAAACGAAATCATCTGGGTTCTCAGACCAAACCTAAAATTAACACGGTCTTTGGCCCCCAACCCTTTCTACAGGACCACGCTACCTAGGCTAGTTACTGCCCAAACAAGTCGCAAAAGATATTGCAGCCGAGTTGCTCCACAATGTTTATTTACAATGTCACTCAAACTTCTATTACACTAAAGTTTTCTTTCCCATTTCCAATAGGAGACGTTTAAAAGGCAGCTACAGGGAACTATACACCTAGTTGTGATCTTTTGGTGCTGAGTGCTGAACGCCAGCGGACCTGGAGTTCCCCGGCCTGGGTGTTGCGTCATCCGGAGGTGGCGCCACGCTGCGTGGCGCCCCCTTCAGCTGTTTATACCCGCCGTGGTGGCTTAGCGGTTATGGAGCTGCGCTTCTAAGCACGAGGTCGTGGGATCAAATCCCGGCCGCGGCAGCCGCATATCTAGGGAGGGGAGATGTGAAAACGCCCGCGTCCCGTGAATTGGCGGGACCTTAAAGATCCCCGGGTGGTAAGCATTAATCTGGAGTGCTCCACTACGACGGGTCTAAAGATCAAATCGTGGTTCTGGCACGCAAAACCACATAATTCAATTCATTCGTCTTCAAACTGGGTAGTGTGCTCTACCTACCTGGCGTCTTCCGCTGCCTGTCATGCAGCCTTCAGCCGGTTTTCTTCTAGCTTGGCAGCGTCCATATAGGCCAATGCAGAGTAAGGCGTGATGCGGTGTGGTGGGGTAGACTGTGCCAGTGAGAACATGCACTACACCCATTTTAAGATTGGTACTAGTATAACCTCCAAGCAATCTCATCTGCCGGTTGCCAGTTGACGCTTACATCTACTCTCGATTACGCGAGAGCCAGCAATTTCTTTCTCGGTGCCGAGAGTGCGAAGAGCAAACGTAGGTCGTACGAGCCGCCTCGCTCACACGGTCAACGTGTGCTGCCCGTCTGTGAGGCAAAATGCTCTGGTATCGCAACTCCCGATCCCGCCGTGCTTTAGCACTGGGCGCCGATTGCCAGAACAGTCATGCTTGCAAGATAACCTTATTCATTAGCTACCATGTCGTGCGAGAACGTCTCGACTGTGCTAATGGTCCGCTAAATAACCGGCCGGCCACCGCCAGCGTCGGTCTATTGCATATCTCTTACAGTCTGCGCGTGCTCGCTGTTCGTACGTCTTCCAAATCGGTTGCTTGCGGTAGTTGGCACCAGTCGGACGCCGGGCCACACCGTGTGTCTTTTGCCAGCACACGAACGTGGAAACGAGGAAGCAGTGACTCATCGTACTGCGCGCATGTATCGCAAATTCGCAATCTATGACGGTAACAATCCTCGCGCAGCCTGCAAAACGTCACACAGCCCCAGCAGCCACTAAACGCGCCGTATTGATGTCACGAGGCCCTACCAGCTCAGACGAGTCTTTCCGCTTGCTTCATGAGCGTAATGAAATATATTGTAAGCGAAATTCTCCATTATTATTCCGTCAGATGTACCTATGTATGTAGGAAAATCGGAAAGCACAAACATCTCGAATTTTAAATGGACGTGTCTGTGGTCCTTTAAGCCTCAGTGACAAAGGATTGCAATTCCTGAGTTGTACGATATCAGGTGACTTTGTTTAGATTAGGTTTTTACGTCGATTATTATGACGGTTCTGTACGCATGCGCCAGAGGACAGCTGAATATTATTTATTTGTTTTTTCCGGCAATAAATATTCATGTATTAGGCCAGCTCCATCGCCTTTTATTCCTGTGTACGTTGTGTTTTAGTGGGTCGTTCCTCTTCAATCACGTGATAAGTGGCCCAGATTATTACCTTTTTAGGGATGTGTAATCTGGTATAAGAATTTTTTTTGATCAGTTATAGTGTTTAGAGGTGAATCCAAACATTAGACGCCTCCTCATGATGGGACCAGAAGCCAGTGCTATATACTAAAGACCAGCATGTAGCGCTCCGGTTCCGTTCCAATGCCAAAAGGTGAACTCGAGTTGAGTACGGGCTACCTTTTATGCAAGCACAGTTAAAAAAATTATAACGTAGTAAAGACAGCCTGCCCCAGTTGAAAAACACAACAGGAAATTTTAACAGTCTGTCGTATTTTGGGACGTTGTTTCTGTAGTTCTGTTGCTTGTAGTTCTGTTGTCTGTAGTGTGACGTCGTGTAGTAGAAAGTTCTGTAGCTCTTGATCAATATTTAATTACAAATTCACAGAGACGTCCGTAAGGTTATGTAAATTTGTTAGTACAAAAAAGAAAAACATAAAAAAACACGTCTTCGCCTAGGATTCGAACATGCGACCTCACGATTCCGAGCCAGGCATCTTACCACTGCACCACCCCTGACTTGTTTTTTTCTTTCATGGTATTTATTATAGTTGCATTCAACTAGACGTTCACCAGTTCTGCATAGTCAGAGAATGGAGGGCACAATGAAAGTCACACAGAAGAGGCAGCGTTCATACTGTGAGTAGAAACGTTCGTGTCACTTTAGAAGGGTGGCAAGGATAAGCACCTCACCAAAATAGGGTACCAGTCCGGTTGCACACCGAGTCCATCATAAACCTGCTTTAGGTGTAGTGTCATTTGGATGAAATTTGCCCTTGTAGGTACAACCGTTTCGGCGTTGCGGTCCATCATTCGCGTTTTCCACAAGCTGTGCATTCCCATGACAAAAAACATATCGAAAGGTGCACTATTATCAGACGTTGGCAGCAGGTATCGCACAGTTTGAGCGTTAATCTCAAAGTCTTTCTTTAAAGTTCGTTGGAGGACATCCCAAAAGAGGATGGCGTCGGTGCAGCTAATAAAACAATGTTCAATTGTCTCTGGTACATCACAAAGGCGACAGTTAACAGAAGAGACAAAGATGCCCTTTTTTTGTAGCCATGCTTTAACCGGTATGGTTTCACTATGAACTTTATAAAAGAATGTTTTGCAGCAAGGGGATAAATACATTTTGCGAACTCGCTTTAGCACATCGTGGCCTGGCAATGTAATGTATATTGATCGGTAAAGTGGAGGCGGAAAAAGCATGGATAGTAAGGCACCACCCCTGACATGCTTTTCGAGTGTACGTTTTGGCCGTGTGAATAGTACGACGTGCTGATGCGCTGATGTTTACATTTGCATTTTGAAAGCCAAGATCCGCTATCACTCCACCGCGTCAAGTGCCGCATCTCTAGAAGAGCAAGAGTGTTCGTACCATCGACAGGTACATCGTGCAGTGCTAGAACATCGATTTCGATGTACGATATCCATATTAAATAAGAAATTCAGAAATAGACAACGTTGACTTTTAGGGTTATTACTGCTAGTTTCGACAGTCGTCTCTCATTCTTTACACTTTTGAGCGCGCATATAATTCGTGTGTTCAATGCAAAATAGCTGCATAAACATTCGTGGATGAGAGTTCTTTCTGACAGCATACTGGCTTCTCACGGCAGCGCTGTACCAGATTAATGAGACCCGAGCGAGACAGCTTTTCACGCAACTTTGTGGAACAACCGAAATCTTTTCCGCTTCGCATAAGCTTGTGAAATATACCTGGGAAATTAACTAATGTGTCAGTGTAACAGCACATGTAAGTCCACACGCCTGTGTGCCACATCTTACCAAAAAAAAAAAATGGATACGCAGCCATTCCCGCAGATGGTATGATTTTGATCAGCGGCCGATTTTGAGGAGGCCGGTAGGGCGTTGCTGGTGCCGCGTCGTCACGGCACAATTATAACTATTCGCCACGTCGACTTTATTACCGGTGTCGGTGCCGTCAGCATTGCCGGTTTCAGAGAAGCGCGATTGAATACCGCGCAAGAGAAAAGTACAGTGTACACCACCGATGCGAAAACATACAATTTTAAAGGACCGCGATGGAAAGCGCTTCTGTTGCGACTTCGGAACTCTTGGCCGTCGCGACGGAATGTTTCTGCTGCGACGTCAGAATTGGTGTCGTAACGTCGGAGTCGCTGTCAGCATATAAAGCTGTTGTTCCGACTTCAGAACTGTTGTTGTCGCGACAGAATGCTTCTGTTGCGAAATCAGAATTTCTGTCGTAACGTCAGAAATGTCTCCCAATTAAGAAATGTCAACAACTTCTGTCGTACAACACAATTTCTGTAGTTGCGACAGGAATTTCGTTTGTCTTTTTCAACCGGGCACTACAGAAGCTTGTCGCATCACACAATTTCAGTGCACTTCTGTTGTCATCATTGGGTACATGTTGCGGCGATAGGTTTCCGTTGTGGAACAGTTCTCTGTAGTACAACAGAAGTTTGTCCATTACTTCAGGAACACTTCTGTTATGACAACTGGGGGCCTGTTGCAATGATAGGTTTCTGTCGTACAACAACATTTTTCTGTAGTACAACAGAAGTTGGTCGCATTACTTCAGGAACACTTCTGTTGTGACAATTGGGGGCCTGTTGCCACAATAGGTTTCTGTAGTATTTCAACAGCTCTCTGTAGCACTACAGAAGTTTTTCGGGTTACTTCAGGAACATTTCTGTTGGGACAACAGGGTGCCTGTAGTGATGAGAAATTTTTCTGTAGTACTACAAAACTCTGTTGTAGAGCTTCAGCTTTCTGTTGTAACAACAGACATACGACAGACTGTACTTCTGTAGTAGCAACAACAAATGTCTGTTGTACATCAGAAAAGTCTGTCGCTCCATCAGGAATCTGTAGTTACTACAGAAAAATCCTGTTGTACAACAGAAATTTCTGTAGTACTGAACACAACCTCTATTGCCATTTTCAACTGGGGCACTTTTGCAGAAAACACAGGTGCCTTCAGAAGAGGCCAGATGCACAGGAATCGATACCACCAATTGATCTTATCGCTGCACAATCACAACGTCCGCAGCGTAGAACAATAACGAGAGCAACGTCAGGCGCCTATGCCGCGCCAGGCGTTGGCGAAGCTGCAACGCCTGGGCTGTCTGCCACTTCTTCATCATAGTAAAAATAGCGTCAGGAGCCGAAAAATTCTGACGCTGAGCGGCCAAGATGCGATGAGACACGTGAAAATGCTCGTCTACAACGCCTTGGGTGCTTTTTAATGGATCCAATGGGGCCAAAATATTTCCCCATCCATCACTATGGCGTCTCTTGTAGTACCTGTGTACCTTTGGAATGTTAAACTCCGTGAATAAGTGAAGTCACAAATTGAAAATTATTCCCAATTTCGGGCTAAACAGATCTAGGGATTCTGTGTGAATAGCTCAGCAACAAGAACCACCTCCACTGTCTACAAGAGCGAGGAACACTTCAACGCTTCGAGAACAAACAAGTTCGCCACTTTGAGAGGTAAACAGCTTTCTCTGTTGGGTCAAAGGGGAAGTTTTGGAAGCCGCGCATTGTTTTTAAGTTGAACGTGTTGCTCTTACGGCGCAGTTTCTGCTTGCAGCGAATGAAGCAATACAGCCCCGTATTCATCACTCAGGCTAGATATTCATATTCAAGCATATAGACTGCGAAAATATTCGGTTTCTTCCCAGCTCTCACGCCCTGTTAGCGTTTTGATGCTCACTATAGCTTATCTAGAGGAGCGCAGCCTGGTTGAATGTCGGTATCGTAGGTTAAGAGATGCTGTCATATTTAAAGCTTGATATTTCTTTTTATTTCGATTTATCTCACCGTAAATTGCCTGGAATAAAGAGCCTGAAAGCAGATTAGTTCTGCCTTACTTGAGTCTCTCCACTCGTGCATTGCTCAGTGGCCGTGAGTCAGGAAGGCGTTTTTTCTATGTTGAAATGACATGAACAATCGCACAAATATAACAAAAGAAAGGTCAGAGGCACGTTAGACACTTAACTAACAAGAAATACAGAAAAGTAACACATCCCACAGTGCACCAAGGAACACCCTCAAGAGAAACGCACTCACGCGAGAAGTAGCCTTCAGTATATGCGACACAAATGACAACAGCAAGAAATAGATTAAGAAAACGACAAATGCCACTATATTGTGAAATATTGTTACGTAGGAAGACGCAGACGACAAGCTATGTACAAATATATTTACAAGGAAAATACGCTGCGCTTGGCCAAGAGGCAACAGCCCGCGCTAGCTTCTAAATCGTCGTCGTCGTCTTCACACTGCTGGCCTTTCGTGATCGCACATATTGTGCCGTAGCACTACCCCCGGCTGCAAAAGCGCCGTCCCGGAGCGATTGAAGATCGGACTCGGAAGCAGTGTAGTAGGCCTTGAGCCTACTGACGTGTACGACATCACTAGATGCCACAGGAGAGGACGAGCTTGAGCCCACAGGAGCAATTTCATAAGTCACAGGCGTCAGCTGGCGCAGCACGCGGTAGGGCCCTGTGTATCGCGAAAGAAGCTTCTCGGAAAGTCCGACGTGACGAGAGGGCGACCACAGGAGCACGAGCGCACCAGGTGAAAACTGTAAGTCACGATGGCGGGCGTTGTACTGACACTGCTGAGTGGTCTGTGAGGCCGTAAGTCGAGCACGGGCAAGCTGGCGTGCATGGTCGGCGAGGGCGATGGCGTCGCGCGCATACTCGCTTGTTGAGACCGCAGCAGGAGGAAGTGCCGTGTCTAGGGGCAAGGTAGGTTCGCGACCGTACAGTAGATAAAAGGGAGAAAATCCGGCGGTGTCGTGCCGGGAAGAATTGTACGCAAATGTTACGTAAGGAAGGGCAATGTCCCAGTCGTGGTGGTCCTTGGAAACGTACTTGGCCAGCATATCGGTAAGAGTACGGTTTAACCGCTCTGTCAGGCCATTGGTTTGAGGATGGTATGAAGTAGTCAGTTTGTGTTGAATGGAGCAGGAATGTACAATGTCAGCGATAACTTTCGAGAGGAAGTTTCGACCACGGTCAGTAAGCAGCTGTCGCAGGGCGCCATGAAGCAAGATAATGTCACGCAAGAGAAAGTCCGCGACGTCAGTGGCGCAGCTGGTAGGGAGAGCCCGAGTGATAGCGTATCGGGTGGCGTAATCAGTCGCGACGGCTACCCATTTGTTCCCAGAGGATGACGTGGGAAAGGGACCGAGCAGGTCTAATCCAACACGAAAGAACGGTTCCACAGGGACGGTGATCGGCTGGAGATGACCGGCAGGTAGCACCTGAGGTGTCTTCCGACGCTGGCAGGGATCACAGGCAGCAACATAGCGTCGAACGGAGCGAGCGAGACCAGGCCAATAGAAGCGGCGGCGGACGCGGTCGTACGTGCGGGTTACCCCAAGATGTCCTGCAGTGGGTGCGTCATGCATCTCAAAGAGCACAGTCTGTCGTAGATGTTTTGGCACGACAAGAAGAAGATCAGGGCCATCAGGGAGGAAGCTCCTTCGGTACAGAATGCCGCCCTGGAGGACATATCGGCGAATGGATGCGACGGTAAGGGTAGAGCGCAGACGCTCGATGAGTACTTGCAGCGATAGGTCTCGGTACTGCTCATCGGCGATGTTAGCGAAGGCAGACACAGAGCAAATGCCGCCGGCGGTACTACTGTCGGCGTCGTCAGGCTCGTCTACCGGGTAGCGAGACAGGCAGTCAGCGTCCTTGTGTAGTCGGCCAGATTTGTAGGTGACAGAGAACGAATATTCTTGGAGGCGTAAGGCCCAGCGACCAAGTCTTCCTGAAGGGTCTTTCAATGAGCATAACCAACAAAGCGCGTGATGGTCTGTGACAACGGAAAAGGATCGGCCATATAAGTATGGGCGGAATTTGGCAACCGCCCAAACTAGCGCCAGACACTCACGCTCAGTGATGGAATAGTTGCGCTCCGCGGGTGAGAGGAGCCTGCTGGCGTAAGCGATAACACGGTCGTGGCCACGCTGGCGTTGTGCCAGTACTGCTCCAATCCCGTGACCGCTGGCATCAGTACGGACTTCGGTAGGCGCAGAAGGATCGAAATGGGCCAGAACGGGAGGCGTTGTGAGAATGTCGATTAGATGAAAGAATGCAGAGGCCTCGTTATCGCCCCACTGGAAAGGAGCGGCTTTTTTCAAAAGGTCGGTTAGTGGTCGTGCTATGGCGGCGAAAATCCTCACGAAACGGCGGAAGTACGAACAAAGGCCGATGAAGCTGCGCACATCCTTGACACACTTCGGAACAGGGAAGTGCGTAACGGCATGGATCTTGCCTGGGTCCGGTTGCACTCCGTTCGCGTCAACGAGATGTCCAAGGACGGTAATCTGGCGACGGCCGAATTGGCACTTCGATGCGTTGAGTTGCAGACCGGCGCGCCGAAAAACGTCCAGGACTGCTGAGAGGCGCTCGAGGTGCGTAGCGAACGTTGGGGAGAATACGATAACGTCGTCCAAGTAGCACAAGCAGGTGGACCACTTGAAACCGTGAAGAAGGGAGTCCATCATGCGTTCAAAAGTGGCAGGAGCGTTACATAGGCCGAACGGCATCAACTTGAATTGATAAAGACCGTCGGGTGTTACAAAGGCAGTCTTCTCGCGGTCGAGATCGTCCACGGCAATCTGCCAATAGCCGGAGCGAAGGTCAATAGAGGAGAAATAGCGAGCACCATGGAGGCAGTCAAGGGCGTCATCAATCCGAGGTAGGGGATACACGTCCTTTTTGGTAACCCTGTTAAGGTGCCGATAATCCACGCAAAAGCGCCATGAGCCATCCTTCTTTTTTACCAGCACAACCGGTGACGCCCAAGGACTACATGACGGTTCAATAATATTCTTGGCAAGCATTGTGCGAACTTCTGCGTGAATAACTTGACGCTCAGCTGGTGACACTCGATACGGGCGGCGATGAATAGGAGGGGCATCGCCGGTATTAATGCGATGTTTGACAGCTGTAGTGTGGGCTAAAGGACGATCGTTAAAGTAAAAAATATGGTGGTAGGAAAACAGAACGCGGTAGAGTTCACGAGCGTGCTCGGAGGGCAAGTCGGGGGCAATCATTTTCCGTAAGTCAGCGATGGTACAATTTGTCAACTGCGGTGGGAGAGGAGTATCGGATGAAGTGTCCTCTACTGCAATGGATGCTACTGAGTGATCCTCGAATGAACAAAGCTGGGCCAAAGACATTCCACGTGGCAGCACTTGTGTCGTCAAGCCAAAGTTGACCACTGGCAGGCAGACGCAATTCGCCGTAATAGATAAAACTGTATGGGGTACTGTGATCCCGTGTGTAAGGAGGACGTCTGGCATAGGAGCCGCGATGTAGTGACCGTCGGGGACTGGTGGGGATGACACTAGGTCAACGTAGGTCAGTGCCGAAGGTGGCAAGCGAACGAAGTCGGCGGAACTGAGGTGACTGGGGTGTGGTTCAGCAGGATCCAGAACAGGCAGGTCAAGGCGGAGAGTACTGGCGGAACAATCGATGAGAGCAGAATGTGCGGAGAGGAAGTCTAAGCCGAGGATGATGGCGTGGGGACAGTGGGCGATGACTGTGAATAGCACGATTGTTGAGCGATCGGCGAAGGAGACGCGGGCGGTACACATACCAATGAAGGGGGCTGTTCCGCCATCGGCGACACGGACAACAGGCGTCGTGGCGGGCGTGATAATTTTCCTGAGCCGGTTACGAAAGTCAGCGCTCATGACGGACAAATGCGCCCCAGTGTCTATGAGAGCAGACACAGAAACACCGTCGACTTGCACGGCAAGAAGGTTCAGATGAGTGGGAAAAGTCAGTAGAGGATTTGGCGGCGTAAGGGGCAATGCAGCGTCACCTCGAGGCGCTGCATCGTCTAGTTTTCCGGCTGGGAGCGGCGTCCGAAGGGAGTCGGCGAATAGGAGCGACGGGGCTGGGGAGAGCGAGATTGTCGGCGTTGGGGCGAAGGCGAACGAGAATAGGGGCGGTTCGTTGCAGGAGAATCAGTGGCGGCATTATCGGAGCGGGCGGCACAGGGACGAGAAGGGCCACCTGAGGGGCGAGAGTAGGCAGTATAAGTAGACCGGAGCGGGGAACTCCAGCGACTACGACAGTGCCGAGAAATGTGCCCGATGCGATGGCAGTGGAAACAAATAGGCTTGTCGTTAGGAGTGCGCCATTCAGCTGGGTTGCGGAAACGTGGTGGGTAAGAAGATGCGGGACGGGGCGAAATCGAAGAAGCCGGGCGGGTATCAGGGCGATGGGCCGAGCAGATGGTGTGAAGAGCCATGTTTTCAAACTCCTGGCGGACAACTGCCTGGATCAGTGAGACTGTGACTGCAGATGTGGTGGTGGGACTGGAGTCGAAGGCAGCCGGATAGGCGGCCTCGATTTCACGCCGGACGATCCTGGTAACATCGGCAGTGTTGTTGTGACGAGGAGCGTCGGCACAGAAAGATGTCGCTGGGGTGTTGGGCAGACGGGCAAACTGCTGGTCAATACGTCGGCTTTTGGCGAGTTCCAGGCGGCGGCACTCTTTTATAACAGCATCCACCGTGGCTACGTTGTTGCAAACGAGCAAGTTGAAGGCGTCATCGGCAATGCCTTTGAGGATGTGGGAAACCTTGTCTGACTCAGTCATGTGGGTGTCAACTTTGCGGCACAGAGCGAAGACGTCCTGAATGTACGTGACGTAGGGCTCCGTTGACGTCTGCACACGACCGGAAAGCGCCTTCTGCGCGGCAAGTTGGTGACCGTAGGGGTTGCCGAACAAGTCTCGAAGCTTTTGCTTAAGCGAATCCCAACTGGTCAGCTTATCTTCGTGCGTCCGATACCAAACTCGATGTGTGCCACCGAGGTAAAAGACGACGTTGGCGAGCATGATAGTTGGGTCCCACCGGTTATTGCGGCTGACGTGTTCGTAAAGGCTGATCCAGTCCTCGACGTCTTCCCCATCTGTCGCCGAGAATACGCCAGGATCACGGGGAGCGGAGAGGGTGATGTAGGTCGTCGAAGTGGCAGCAGGTGTCGGAGCCGGTGGAGTCGGGTTGGCGTCGCCGGGAGCCATGAAGGTAGGCTCGACGTACCGTCCACTGCGAAGCTCCGTGACGAGGTACAGGGAACGTCCACCTCCACCAAATATGTTACATAGGAAGACGCAGACGACAAGCTATGTACAAATATATTTACAAGGAAAATACGCTGCGCTTGGCCAAGAGGCAACAGCCCGCGCTAGCTTCTAAATCGTCGTCGTCGTCTTCACACTGCTGGCCTTTCGTGATCGCACATATTGTACCGTAGCAATATAGAAGCATACACAGCATTTGACCGCAAGATGGGTCCCTTAGAAGCAGAAATTGTATCAAGTAATTAAAAAGTAACAACACATGCAGCATAACAAACAATAGAAAGTAATTCTTATTTCAGCATTTCATTCAGGGCGCTGAACCAGCTCGTACATAATTTTTTTGTTCTGTAAAATGCGGTCAGGGCCACTCTGTTGAATGGTTCTGGGAATATATCTCTGATTGTGCAGAAGGTTTGGTATTTTGTAGTATAGTGTTTGATTTCGACATATTCTACTATATTAGGTGTTCTAAATCAATCGTGTGGAATTTCATAGGGGGCATTGGTGTGGTTTCAATCTGCTATATACCTGGTCACGTCGGTAGAGACCTTTTGTGGATATACAAGCGAGTTTACCGTGGCAAAGCTGCGTAACAGTAAGCAATTTAATCATACCAAAATGGGGCAGTGCATGGGACCAATTTGTTGAATACTTTCAATAGAGCGGTCTTCTGTAGTATTAATACCCTTTCCAGGTTCGTTCTTGAAACAGTAACCCACTTAGGAGACAGTAATTGAGATAAGAATGAGCACCTCGAATGACGCAACCTGGAAGTTTTCGAAGAGTATATCATGCCTAATCAAATCGTACGCTATTCGAATGTCAAAAAAGCCCAGTAGAATACTCCTTGTTGGCGATATTCTTATCTAATTTTTCTTAGATACTTACCAATGCTGTTTCTGTAGATTTTGTTATTTGATGGAAGTCAAACAGTTCTTAGACAAGCAGTTCACGTTCATGAAGAAACTTGCAGAGCCTTGTTTTTAGTACGTAACACCTTCGAGAATAAGGGTGAGTAAGACCAAAATCGGCCGGTAATTGTTGTGGTCATTCGTAGGACCACCTTTATGTAGGGCCACTACCCTCTCTATTTCCATAGCAACCATGTAAATGCCTGTAGATAATTTCTAAATTGATAATATATTGTACTGGGTACAGCAAAAATAAGAAACCAATGTAAGTGATTCGGCTTTCATATCATCAATGCCGGCAGCGATATTCTTGTTTAGCGAGTTAATGAATCACCATATTTCAAGTTTCCTGCAAGGAGACGAGCATATGAAATTCGTGCAAGAGGTGGGTACACATTTATCCACATTTAGTTCCAAGATGTAGACGGCGACACCCGACAACTTCAATAGACGCAGCGCAGCACCGAAGCAGGCTAGCCCGTTATTTGACATCGCAGAAGTGGCAAACGCCTGAATTCACTCTTCGTCGGTTGCACTGACTGTACCCTTGTACGCAAATGCGTCCCTTACTTGCTCTTCCACGGCGTTAAAGAATGATACCTTGTCACTGGTATGCTCATTCATGCATGCTCATTTTTGACTGGAATGACCAATATCGCCGAATCGAGTGCCTGCGGTGGCGAATAAACTTTGGATCGCCTTCTGTGCCCGTCCTTTGAAAATGACACTTGACCTCCGCACCGTACTAAATCAGCTAAATGGGAGACCTTTCTCTTTACACAAGCTCTCGGAACCATGATCTCGAATATCACAGCTGCAGAATGTCATAAACAAGCGGCTGCAATTGCTGACCCCAACAAGCATGGGTGACCGTCTACCATACAGTGCTGAGAATGTTCACTAGACTGGTAACATGAACGCTGGGCTTTCTCTTCATCTTTAACTCCTTCCCTCCCCTTTCCCCTACCCTCAGTTCAGGACAACCAACCGGGCTCAGTCTTCTTTAACCTCCTTGCCTTTCATGTATCCTTATATATATCTATCACTCATAGAGAAGAGGTGTGGTTGCTTCAGGTATGTAGGTATCAATAATTTCTTAAAGGCGACGAACCGTGAAGGCCTACACTCGCAGCAGACTGAACAGGTGCGTGCGGGTTTCTAACGCGTACAACGCGTGGCTCCTTTACACAGCAGTTTCATGCGATGACACTTGGCGATTACGCCACGTTTTGTGACATCAGAAATTATTCGATAATTGCCACCTGATCATGTAGGCTATAAACACCGGGGCGTTTCTCTCTTTAATCGTTGCGCAGGCTTCATTCCCCGTGACCCCTTCGTGCACCTTCCATTCAATACCGATCTTGTCAAGAAGGGGAAGCCCCGTGTGGAGGCGGGCGATTATCGAAGTAGGCTGCTGCCGACAGCGCCGTCTGTACTGTTCAGCATTATGCGTGCATAAAGAGCATCCTTGTGCGAAAAATTATCTCGCTTGAATGTGCGCAGGAAACAAATTACTTTGAGTGCGCCAGCCTGGCTGTTCGCATACATAAAAGCTATTGTAGCGAGAACATTAAAATTTTGAATTCTAATAAAATATTTTCTCTTGAATCCAAGTATTAAATTCAAGAACTTATTAACAAATTTGCTTCGAATATTTGGTTGGGGTGGAGTATACGAGGCTCCAAAAATTATTAAAGACAGCCTACCATCACTGTTGCCATGTTAGCGATTTGATCGTTAGCTCTTGCGACTTCCTTCTCTGTTCAGCGACAAATGTTTCAATTTAACGACCAGCGACTTTTTTTTTAACGGCGTAACAAAACGATGGGCGACATTTCGCCACTTCCAACTTACGAAAGTTGCTTCGAAGATACCCTTATCGAAGCAGAAATACCGCGTCATGTTCTCCCTTTCTTCATATCTCGTGTTTTGCTTGCGGTAAGCTCCCCCCCAAAAAACATTTTAGAATTCACTTCATTATTGAAAATCTAGATGTGAGCGGTTGAAATTGGCTGCATGACTCATCAGCTTTGTGACTACGATGAATAAACCATTGCCTAAGCAGTATTTAGTGTGCTTACAAAATCTGTTTTCTTTTTATTTCTCAGGAAGCTGACTTGGATTACTTTTGACGGAGCGGTTTTCATATTATTAAATACGCGCGAGTGGTAGACATCTACAAATTTTTTGCGATGTTCAGGACAATCAGCTGCACAATAAGAAAGATTAACTGTAGAAAGGCGCTCACATAGTAGCAGGTGAGCTCCTTCACGTGAGCGTGAATACGCTGCTTCCTTATCACATGCGCTTCTGAGAAATAAGTACTGCGAATAGCATACAGGTATACCAAGGATTTCAGGTGCCGTATTTAAAATTACATTTACAATATGGTGTTTTACGTCCCAAAACCGCGATCTGAGTAGTAAGGTACTCGGAAATAATTTGGACCGCCTGGCACTTTTTAACATGCACGTACATCTTAGTAAACAGGTGTTATTGCATTTCGCCCCCATCGTAAAGCGGTCGCCATAGCTGGGATTCGATCATTCGACCTCGTGCTCAGCAGCGCACCACCAAAGTATTTCAGTAACCACGGCGGGTGAGGTGCAGTTTTTGTTTAGCGTAAAAGTCACTTATTGCCATCGTCGTGTTAACATGCAATCTTGTGCGTCTTGGAAGATTTTGCGATCCTTTCAGGAGGGCCGGAAAATAGAAAATTTTCAAGGATATAATAAACCAAGTACATTTGCATGCTTGAAAATCACATTGGTTGTGTACTTTTTAATGACGCTGCGTGAAGTACCTCCAAATATGAGGGCAAATGCCGGGCAAATACCCTTTCGTCCTCTTTCTGCATGGCGGCGACGGTGTTCTATGCAGTCACGTTATCTTGAATCTCTAGCGGCGTCAGCGGCATCCAGCGGTATCAGTCGGTCGCTGCTAGCGCTGGGGGGATGAAAGGGGGGCGGAGCTGGTTAGGAGGCCGACGACAACGCCGACGCGAAACCCAGGAACGGACGCCAAAGAGCTGCGCTCTAAAACAAAGAATGGCAAGTGCATACTTCTACAAATAAAAAGGCTAACTATGATATTTATTGTTCATGACGGTTAGAAGTTAAAATGCGTATTTTTCTATTAAGGTTCACATACGTTTTTGTACAGGCTTTGAGCAAGCGCTCACGCGCAATGAACCACGCTACGTGGTTCATTAACACACACACGGAAGGACGCACACATACACACGCACAGAGAGACATTCTGAACAGTCATGGAAATTGAACATCGGTAACTCCTCCTACGTGCTCACAAGAACATGTTGAATAAATTTAACGACAAACCCATTTTAGAATAGAAATTTAATAACGGGACGTAACAGTAGTGGTGTGCAAGAATGTGAAACATCACCTACAAGTCGAGTACTTCGGCATGGAATTCAACAATGTAACATTTTTATTGACATTCTAGTTTGAAATATTTGATATATGTACTTCAATTTTTTGAAGTTTATCACAATCAAATCTCTGTCGCCTGTAGTGCGTATTGTTGGCGAGAACATCTTCAGGAAGTAGGTTAGGCATGCGGCGGTGCGGCCTGAAGCACTTATCTCCACCGAACCAGCAGTAGTACTTCGCTGCGCCTTCTTTAGAAATAGGAATTACGTTTATTAGCCGCTATATGTGCCAAACGTGCCGCGGTGGTTTAGTAGCCCTGGCGGTTTGCTAGTGAGTACAAGGTCGATCACGGGTTTAATTTCTGCCCATCGATGGGGGTGAATTCCAATACGGCTAAATAGAAGAGCAATTGTGCGACACCATGTTTTAGTTCACGCGAAAAAACAAGATTCCCGCCTGATCTGAACTATACCAGAGACTGCTTTCCTTTATTTCGGGACTTCATGAAGTGCAAGGTACGGGACACAACGTTTTCCGTGACATCGCCCTTTTCCATTTCGCTGTATAAAATTTTATTGGTGCGCGAAATATGGCGCGCACAAAATGAACGCAGCATAGCAGGAATTAGTTTATCGCAGTAGCTTTCAACTGACTTCTACTATCGGCAATAGTGTTTCTAAATTTATGACCCGGTGGTGCTATTGTTCTTTTTTTCGCCATGGCAGCCTCACTAGCCCGGAAAAGATGGAATGCTCGAAATGTAGCTTGCTGACACGCATTGTTTTCCTTAATGAAAACCAAAGTTTCGCGCACTTCCGTACTAGTGACACGAAGATTGGGCAAACAGTGAAGCCGGCGGCCCCATCTACGTTATACTTGGTTCGGTGCAGTTTATGCGTTGTTATGCTTGGAGGCTCAGCCAAGATTTCTGTGCGGTGTCGTCGTCAGCCCCCCCCCCCCCCCCCAAATAGCCAATAATACTCGGTCATTAAAATATGTACAATGTGTAGTTTTATTTTCACTACAAGTCATTTCTTTCGTCTTCGTCGTACGGTGGCATATCTGCATATCTACACAGGGCTAATCTTTGTCCATTGCGTCTTCACCCCGGTAAACCTCGACCTCTTCTTCCTCTGTTCTGGGTGAAACGCGTGCATCGTCAAGGAGCACCTCGGTTGACTTGTGCTCTACTCTGTCTAAAGACGTTTCACACGAGTCGATCGCAAACTCCTCGTTCTTCTTCCAGCTAAGGCTCTTGCCGATCTGAATCAATACCGCCTTGTGGTCACTGTGGTAGACTGCAAGCGGCATGCCGATTTTCGTTTCTCTTTTCGTCGGACACCCGGCTGTTGCATCGCGCGGTGGCAGAGCGGAGCTGCTTTTACACATCCGTGGTGACGTCAAGGCTTAGATCCGCAACTGCGCATGCGCGGCTTCCGTACGGCGCGGCGAGGCAAAGCTACAGGGAAGCGGTGGTAGCGTGCGCGGTGACGTCATCGCTCGGTGAGGTATTGCTGCGCACGTTCGTCAGCGTAACCTCCAACGTAAGCAGCATCGCTGCAAAGCCACATGCGTACCACGAGACAGCAGCCGTGTGGTACGATACACACATACCCATTTTCCTCGCTCATTCTGTATAATTATGCAAAAGCAGTTGTAGGGTCGGGCTTGGCGATCACCTGTACTTGGCTCTCAGCACTTTTTACCAAATAATGGATGCACTAAATGTATTGTACACAGCCAGCAATCCCGGGAAGCTAGCAAGAGACGAGGTCTCTCTGATACCCCCGACGCGGCCTAGACCCAGGCCACCAATTGCCGAATAATAAAGTTGCCACCCACACACAGCTGGGCACGCTTCGCAGAAGTATCATGCTTTTCCTTACCATACAAGCCCTTGTTGGCCTGTTGTACGCATTGGGAGCATCCCTGTGTCGATCATAACCCTCTCGGACCTTTCGCCCTTGTCTGTTCTCGTCGTTTTTTACTGGTCGTCAATACGCACTCTTCCTACCCGATCTGCTGAACACCAACTAGACGAAGAAGCAACCCTTTGAACGTAACGTGGTTGAGTAAGCATGCTCTTAACGCCGCAGCAGTACCGTGCGCAGCGCAGGGAAACATCGGAGCTGCGTTAACTAACTTCCTTGCGCATTGCCGCGCTTTACCTGTATAAGAGGTGCGGGAAACACAATGCCATGCGCCATTTTGTAAACACAGCTAATAAAATACATGTCTATTTTAGACATAACAGACGAAGGTCCTAATATTTTAGAACTGCCGTTTTTTTTGTGAGGTGTAGTAAACGAAAACGTATTAAAATATTAGAGAAAACCGGAGTATTAAACGAGAACCATACTATATTGTGTCGTTACCATCCACGGTGGTGTAGTGGTTTTGGCGTTGCGCTGCGAAACGCGAGGGCGCGGGATCGAATCCCGCCACTTGGGTCGAATTTCGGTGGGAGTGGTGTGCGAAACGCCCGTGCATTGGGCGCACGTTAATGAACCCCTGGGGGTCAAACTTATTCTGCAACCCCCCCCTACAGCGTGTATCATATTCGCACCGTGCTTTTAGCCCGTAAAACCCGAGTTTAAAAGATATCGTCATTATCTTAATAACTTTTTCACAAAAGATGGACAGCAGTAAGTACTTCTCAAACACGTGCATTTATTATCATTTACGAAAGGGCAAACTTCAGCCAGAAATCTGGTTTAACGCAATTTTCGTACATTTGTTCAGGGGGCGAAATTCGGTATGATTAAATTTTACTCGAAAACGAAGTACCCCACATTTACCCTGCAGAGTAAATATGGCCCAATCACAAGTCAACGACCAGGCAATAAACCTGCGCGGAGATCCAAGCGAAGTGACTATACTAAAAAACATATATATGCCAAGAAGTGCGCGTTAGGAATTTAGGCGACCTTTGAGACAGCTTAAAACCGCAGTGGAGCCCGAAGAGAAATCGGTGTATGCGAATGGCAGGGTATTGCACAATATTTGTATTCTCTGCAAGGTCAACCTTTTCATTTGCTTGTGGTGAGCAAAGAGCTCCAAATGTTGTGCACGGCTCTCTGCAACATGAACTTGGTGCCGCATAGTAGTTCATGCCCGCATCAATAGTGCCTTGAATAATTTTATAGACAAAGGCTAAATCGCAAGATTGCCTCCTGGAGCTTAGCGTAACACGTTTTTATTCATTTACAAAGCAGTAGTTGTCAAACTACGCATTTCACTGAAAGTGTCTATCGTACACGAATCGAAGAAAACGTTCTTGTACTACCTCAATTTGCTCATCATCTCCCACTTCCATGTTTCTTTTTTTAGATAACAGGCCGGAATTCTAGAAGTCTGGCCAGCGAATAAAAAAGGCAGAGTAAGGCATCATGTGTCCAAAAACGCCTCGTTAACATTATATAATTCCAAGGACCTTAAAACCAGTGTGAGCAATTGACGCGACATTCTTTTAGAAGAAGAGGTGCCAGTCAAATAGCACAGCCAAATCCCGAACTATATAAACTCTTCTATAATAAAAACTTCTTTTCGAGCACTCACATTCCGCTTTTTAGTTTCCGTGAAGATTCGTATGTTTTCATTAAAAATTCAAGCTATCGAGTAGTATAAAAAAATGTCCCCGAAAGTGGTTGCGCAGCGAGCCCCTGGTCTTGCTTGTTTTTGCTTTCGCCATTGTCAGGCGCGGTGAAATGGGCGACTGCCCACGATCTAATCACGGTGATGGTGATCCTTCTCTGCTGCAAGGCAGGGAAGTGCACAAGTATGGCAGTTTACTGAAACTGCGTCACATTGCAGGTTCTGCGAAGTGACCGTTTAAATCAGCGACATACGGCTGTCAACGTATGCGCTCCACCGACGAACGACGACACGTTGTTTGTGCGCCATGGCAGCTTTGAGACACGGCAAACGGGAAGGGAAACGTTCTGCACGTTGTTACACGGTGTCATGCACTGACGCACATGGAAACTGAACTGGACCAGTGCACCCAATCGCCATAGCAGGGGAAATGTTGAAAATAGTAATGTATCAGCGAGGCTCCGCTGTATTTCACAAATGACCATGATGAAGAAGAAGTGCTGCGACTGCCGGTAGATAATCATCGAAAGATGTAAGCTCATAATGAAATCGCATTACAGTCAGACGAGCGATACATTTGGGTTTCTTCCTCTTGTTTTCTGCCGCAGAGATTTGCGAAGTATTATCACAGGTGCAGTGCGCAATAGGCTGAAAGCTGTTTCTCTGTCCCGCCAACATCGTACAATACAACTTGGTGGAACTGGGTATCATAGGCAGCTGCGACATGGTTGCCGCTAGTATTGGGACATACGAGAAGCTTCGTCACAGACCCGTAACACAGTAGCGTAGCATCTGAATGCGTTCAAACCCAGAACGAGCGAAACAAGCCACGCCCATCGTTTAATACAGTGATCCTCCTCCAAGTTGTTTTTTTTATTTTCTTTTGCTGTAATCCGCGAAGTCACAGCTAGCTGACGGTGCATCGCAGCCACGAAGGAGTGGCGCCTGCTATTCATTATCGTGGCGCGTGGATCGCGATAACATTCGTCCGAATCGAATCGCAAAGTACGAATGCCGCGAAGCGAAGGGGCGTTCATGAACCGTTCAAGTTGCAGCCGGTATAGCTCGCGCGCAGTCGGCCGTGAAAGGGTGCGTCCTTCTGCGTCTTCCAGTCCGGCGCGTGACGCCGTTCCTCTTATTTCGCCGCGCCGTTTCGAGCACCGCTACAGTTAATGTTCTGTCCCGGTATTTTGAAGCGACAGTAGGAACAGCCCTGCGACCTCCTGCCGCTCGTATTTTCACGCGACGCTTACCGATTAGTTGATTACAGGCTTGCACGTATTTACAGCTTGCAACGCCAGTGAAAAGGCATTCGCCTCGGCGAATTTTTCGCATCTGCGTCATAGCGTGTGTGCTACCTTTCATGTCCACGAAACAAAAATATACAAACTTTTAGTCTAGTGCTTACAATTATGCTAGGTGTACATATAATGAGGCGTTAGCCCGTAATAAAATATTGCACGTGCTAGGATGAATAATAATTAGTCGGCAATTGCTTTTGAGTCCAGGGTACTGTGGTTCAATGGAGGCTCCCACGAACATTACAGTGAGATTAAGTTTGTAAACTAGGGCGCTATAACGTAAAACTATTCCAAACTTTTCTATTCCAATTCTGCAATCAACCCTCCACGACTGGTCAAAAACTTTTTTCCGACCACCCCCACTTCACCTGTCTGTCACGCGACGTCACGAAAACCGCGATACCTCCCCATCTGATATGATGTGTACACACTGATTATGCATGGTTTGACAGAAACAAGAACAACAGTTATTTCTGATTTGATGCCTTTTCGCCATTACCCTCGGCTCTTGGTAAAACGTTTTCGGGCTGCACTCATTTCACCGGCCTGTCACGCGACGTCACAAAACCACAAGAAGTCACCGCGTCAAAGTGACGTGTACGCGATAAAGATGCAATAATATGCCGAACAGAATTGAAGTTTTTTTGGAATAGCCGCAGGCTGCCCCGTTCCGAAAGGAATAAAAGACGGTGCCGCCGATCGCTCAGACGCTGGCTACTCGCACCTGCCGGAGAGCATGGGTGTACTTGCATATAATAAAACTTCTTTCGTGGCCGTGTAACGTTTTCGAGCACTTTAGGTGCGTTTACCCCCTCATTCTGCCAACTCTTCTTTTCGGAGGGTCCGTTTTAGCGTCATTCTTGATCTTCCGTTGCATGCCGCCGCGATTTTCGACCAGCCACCGCAAGCTAAGAAAGGGAAAGCCGACCAATCGTAGACGCCGGCACTACCCTCTTCATCCGGTTATCGACTTTCAGTGCAGTGGCTCGGCCCCATCGAATCCCTCTCCACTTGAGCGTTCTCCTCGCCTTTTGTCAGCCAATTAGATACGACAAGCAGCTCAGTGTAGGCAATGTTATTCGTTTTTCAAGCAAACAAAAGTAACCTCCTATGAACAAGGAGAGCGTTTGATTGGCGTGTTCAGACAGCCCTGCGGGTGACCGCCCGGTGCTTGCGTTGGCAGTTACGTAAATATGACGTCAGGAGATTGGAATAGAAACATATTGGAATAGTTTTACGTTATAGGGCCCCTAATATAATCAGCTGAAAGACGCCCTTCTGACAACTGTCAAAAGGAAGAACCAAACTTGGTCTCACGGAAAAGCTCAAGAACAAGCAATGTCTGTCGTGTAAACTTATCGTAGATATTTCGTACAAAGCAAGTATACGAATTTGCGCCCTAAATTTTCCAAGCGGATTCCAATCAGGTATTGCCGCTCATTGAGTAATTTCTCCGTATGTCGAATTGAGCTATGCATTGGGACTGTTGTCTGTCAGATATAAACTAGGAAGCGGTAAAAAGTTGTGAAGTGATGATGGTAAATCTGTCCCGGCAGTGGTCAAGGAGAATGTTATTGTCTTTTGACAACGCCAATTCACGAGCTTACCTAAACATCTGACGTTTTGATAACCGCCGAGGACTACGGCAGATAAATAAGCTGGCTCTAGGCAGATATTACCAAACTGTTAAAGGAGCGTTGACGGTGTTCTATTTCTACTTTCTGTTATAACGTTTAATACGACGCACGGTTTGTGTCATATCAGACACCTTGCGGTAGTTGGGTGCCTCTAGACTGCTACCCTGCACAGGGGGAAGTGCAACGGGGACGTAAACGCGCGGTGAGGGGAGGTGGTGATGACACAGAAGGGGGATGCAGAATGTTGATATCTAGTTCAACATTCTGTTGATAACCGAGAAATTGACAGTCACCTTAGCATACACCAAAGAGGATCTACGCGAAAGCCTGCGCGCTCAAGAGACGTCCATTAGATTATCTGACACTCTCAATCGAATGTGTTGTTACATCTTATTACTTGTTTTCTCCCACTAAATGTCGTGGATTCTAATGTCTTAATTAAAGCTGCTTTAATTAAGAGAGCCTTAATCAACTTCGTCCTGATAACACCAGATATTTTGGGTTCGAGTGCCTTAATGAACTCTATATTGATTTACTGCGCAATGTTTGGCTTGATTAGCGGTATCGATGTGGCAGCGATGTAGAAGAAGACTACGACAAACGCGCGACCAGTGGCACGAGCATACTGATTTTCTGTAGCTCACAACACCACCTTGAAACATAGAGATCCAAGTCTTTCGCCTTAAAATGTCATTCACAAGTGCAATCGGAGAAACCACCATAATCCGCATTTTGTCTGGGTACACAAATTCATGTTGGTGTGTGCGCTTTTTCTGCTTGAGCAACACTGCTGCTGAGAAAAATTGGAGGACGCTTAAGCTTCGCCTTCAAGAGTGGGACGCGACAGCGTTCCCGTCGACCCGCCAAGGGGTATAAGACAATGCGCTACGGCACAGCAATCACTTACGATGCGCCCCGCATCGGACTTAGCGCCCACCTATCACGCGGTGAGCGTCAAGCAACGCAGCGTTCGGCGCGGCGACGAAACGTGCGCCTGAGCGAACGAAACGAACCAAAGAACTCGGTGTCTCGGAGGGGAAACGATCTACGCCAGCCAAACGTGACCTACTGGACGAGCCCAACGCCTGTGCTTCGCTAACGACAATCTCGATTCAGGAACAGCGATGCGGCCTTGACCAGTCACATCAACGTCAATCCACAGCTGGAACGACCAGAAAAGAAGAGCCCCTCAGTCTATACTGTCATCATTTAGCGAAGTTTTCACCACCCCATCAAAGGCCAAGCAGACTCCTCTAACCAAGCACAGAATAATCAGTGACCCGACCGTCCGACTTGTTGGCCAACACGTCGTGATCGGCACGGGCAGAGAGATAGATAGTAATCTAAACCGGAAGCACGGCGAAGCGTCGTCAGGGGAGAGGGAGTCCCGCGACGCGCCTGGCAGCGGTCCCAATGCGCGCGCGGCGCTCCTCCTGTCGGGGCAGCGCCGTACATTGAGAGGAGGGGGTCTTCTGTGTTTGCCGCAAGATGGCTCTGCGTGTGCGGAAAGCGCAGAAGAAATGCAGCGGAAACGCACTTCGCAACTCGTGTAATTGTGACTTCTGTACGTTACATGTTCATAATTACCGATATACACCGCAGTATAACTTTCCACGGCTCGTTTCGAAGGCAACACCGCATTCACTAGAGGCGCGTTTGCACCGCTTGGAAGCATCGAACTCGTGGCTGAGTGGTAGCGTCTCCGTCTCACACTCCGGAGACCTGGGTTCGATTCCCACCGGGCCAATCTTGGAAGTTGCTTTTTATTTATGAAGCGCCTGCCGTGATTTATCGCTCACGGTCAACGCCGCCGACGCCGACACCCGACGCCGACGACACCGGCTTTTCTGCGACACGAGCTCCTTAACGCTATCGCGTTAAAAGGCTTTACTGTATGTAAAAGGCTGTGATACGCAGCTCCTTTACGGCGAGATCCGGCCCTGCTCTTTTAGCGGCTGGAGTCTACAGACCTCAGAGAATCACGCTTATTTATTTTAGCTAGTTCTTCATCATGTTCCCAACACTTTCATTCTCATTATTTGCATCTGGTTGATTGCCTGTATTGGCACTCGTTTTACCGACACTGTTATTTGCTTCTTGACTTGGAGTACCACTACGATGTGCTGTCGCGCCTTCAAGCCTTTTGGGGAACAAACTTCATTCTGTGTCTGTGCCGAGTAGAGGCGACAATGAATGGTTTTGTGTTGACACTGGTTTTTATTTTGTAGTGTGTGGGCTTACCGTTCTCGATGTAAATACAGACAGAGGTAGTCATGATGTCTGCGCCACACCATGCAGTTCCTAAGCGGCTGGGTGGTGCTTCTTTCGTCCAGATACTCTACGGAAAGGTATGTGCCTTGCCAACTTGACATGAACTAGCTACTGCATTTTCAGGCTCTTTAGACATCGTGTTGTGAGAGCCAGGAGTGCTCAAACATTTCAAAAAGAAGACGCATCACTGTCGTCATTGCGATATTGCGATGTCTTCCGCCACAGCGCTGGCAGATCACTTCGTTTCCACTCATAACGTTTGCGTGGCCTTTATTTTGGCCCTGCGAGACTGTAGTGACAGGATGCCTTACTTACCGAACATTTACAAACACTAAGTGGAAGAATCAAATACTAACTTGAGGCACCAGGAGATACTCAAGCAGTTAATATCAAGAATGCGCAAAGATGAACTCAAAAAGACGCTTGAGGTTTGCCTACTTAACCTGAAGGGTCGCATCAAAAATTATGCAACTCATTGCCTATTCCTTCAAGTAAATCAGTAATGGACCGGGACCGCCGTTCGATGTTCGAATATATTTGCCGTATCCAGGATTGTTCAATTTTTTGCTTCTACCGTTAGGGTATTGGATCAAAAGTTGATCCTCGCTTCGTTGGTTTATCCATGGGTCACACTTACGAAATACTCCATTGCTTGCTTAGTGAGCTCAGGTTGTGTGAGGTTGAAATTGGTACGTAATAAACCGTAGGGTATTGCTACTAACTGTGATTAGGCGATATTATCTGACTCGACGTCTGATGCATCAGTACCTTCATACGGCGTCCCATTGCTACACTGTACCCGCTGTCCGAGTTCATGAATTCCGGCGTCAAGATATGCCATCATTCTAGTTGGTGCGAGCTAACAAAGGTACGTCATCCTAAAATGAGCGACGAAGTTAACGAATGACCCGGATCAAATGAGTGTGGGGGCATCATCTTGCTCATTCTTGATGAAAGTGCGTTAACAAATATGGCAAAAGGAAAAAAAAAAAAACGTCGACCAGTGCTTTGAAACCTTAGGAACGTGTTTTAAGTTCAATAGCAAAACGTGCTAAAAACTCAACCAAATATGCATGCTCGCCACAGACCCATCAATTAAAAGGGCGGATAAGTGACTCACGCCGAATATGGCAAACCAGTGTCTTATAAGCGACAGTGCGCCTATTTCCCTCCTATCTAACCGCCTTCAGGGTGGGCCCAACTCGTGAGGCCTTAAACGAATTCGTGTTTGGTAAAGACTAACTGCCGAATCTGTCGCAGGGCATTGATACCCACTGTGCGTAGCATTTGCATATTTTCTTGCTTCATTTCTCACATAGGTTGTGTTTGTTTCATGTATTGAAAAAAAAAATGTTTGCATGAATAGTATATGAATTTATATTGCAGGCGTGTTTAAATGCTCGCAATGTCCCTACAACTCATCCGACCACCTGTGTTGATCTCCGCGTTGAACCTTCCCAGCACTACCGAATGAATAACCTTGTGGATTCGCGCCCATAAGATCTGTGTGGCGCCTTTTCTCTTCGTGAGTGAACCGTTTTTGCCTGTGCGCGACTGGCCTGTTTCTACTAAGGTATTATGGGGTCCGCTTTGAACGTCTTCACGACAACTGTGAAAATTAGGGTGGTGTAAAATATCGATTCTATTTCAATATTATTCCTTCTCGCGCTTCGTCAGTGGACCAATCGGTGCTGCGCCCATGTAATCACCCAGATTGGCCAGTCGACAATGGTGGCCGTTAACACAGAAAGCAACATGCTATTCGAGCAAAAGAAACGTCTGCATTAGGGGTGTGCGAATATTGAAATTTTCGAATACGAATCGAATACGAATAAGGCGAAAAACTGTCTTCGAATATCGAATCGAATATCGAATATATGTGTAGTATTAAAAAATTGCAAAACGAGGTAACAATAGCTTCATTATCCTTTTAAAAATAATATTGCATTTTACGAGGTTGCTTCAGGTTAAAGAGGCACTCTTACAGGTAATGCACTGAGGTAATGTCAGGTAATGCTCTGTCAGGTAAGCGCTTGTTACAGATTATCGCGAAGGAAAATATACTGCTCAACATGTTCAGTAAGTAAGGGCTCTCTATGCACTGTGACAACATTTGCCCAGGTAACATTTTCTAGGTGCATATTTTATAGCGCATATTTACAAAGCCCGAAAGTACATCATATATTGTTATGAAAGAGCCCTGGAATAAAGCTTGGTAAAAAAAAAATCGAAACTGATCATGTCTCACGGGCCTGATGCAGATAGACTAGAACAGAGCGTACACATTCATAGTAAGGTTCGTTACACACTTAAGATCACAGTGCTGTAACGCTGTGTCGTCGTTTTGTACCTTCTTTTGTCCCTGTTTTGTGTTGCGCTGTAACGAACCTTACTATGAATCCCAACAAACTGGCCTAACTTGCCATCTTGATGTAGAGCATACAGATAATGAGCGGATCATGTGAAGCTCTCAGTGAATAAACATGTTTTTAGGAGAATGTGGAGCAAGCAAATAATTCGTTAATTGCTAAATTATTCACAGTCTGTCCGAATATTTGCCGTTTCGACCATTATTCGGCCGTCCTCGAATATTCGGGAATTTACGAATATGCATTTCTCGAATCGAATACGCTTCGAATAAGGAAAATATTCGATTCGTATTCGAAATTTCGAATATTCGCACACCCCTAGTCTGCATTCGACCGGCCGAGTGTTTTGCGGTTGTTAGGTTATGTTAGGTTTCACGAAATAATCACAGAGGCTCTGAGAGAAGCCTTTTAACTTTGAAAGGGACCCATTCTGATTTTGATGTAAAACTTGAGAGGCTACTGAACTTCGAAGACGAGCTGAAAGGACATACAGCCACACGAAGGCTGCTTGTGACTTCAGATTGGCACGTACAACAAGTCCAGCGCAATTTGGACGAATTGCAGGAACAACGTTGAAAGTCATTTTGTGAAGCACTGCGCCCTCGTAGACCACTGTCACAGATCTGAAGCGCTGCTTGTGGCCTCTGCTTTTCTCCGCCAGAGCGATATCCTTTCATGGCAATCACTGCCAGACGCAACTTAATGTGGCGACTGAGTTTTGTGCGCAAATTACTGGCGTCTGTGTAACCATGAACGCCGAAAATATGAGTGCAATACCTGTCTCTCGCGTCGCAAAAGTGGAAATTCTCTTCTCTATGAAAAATTTGAAGCCTCTTTGGCTGCTTCTTGGCGTTCATCTTCACCAGGGCCCCACGGCATCACCTATGCTGCTCTAGCCCACGTTCGACATGAGGCCAAGAGAGAGCTATTGAATTGCTGCAACTCCTCATGACATGACGGTGTTATTCCCCAGCAGTGGAAGATAATTCGGCTTGTACCGCTAGTTAGGCGAGGGAAGTGACCATTTCACCTGGCGTCATTTCGCCCTATTGCGTTGGCAGGTTTCGTGGGGACAGTATTGAACAGGATGATATTTACAGGCTTAGAATGGTATATTGAACGCCACAACGTGCATCCTGACCCAAGAACGGGCTTTCGGCAAGGCAGGCAATCAATAAACATTGTTGTTGAACTCAAAACGCTTGTCCAGCAACAACAATGCTTCAAGGACATATCAGTAGCGCTCTTTCTTGATTCGAAACTGGCACATGAAACTGTCGCACATTAAGCGATCCTCAAGTTGTTGGAGGCTGTCGGATTCGGTGGTCGAACGTTTCAGCAGATCTGCGACTATCTTATAGGAAAGTACTTGTTTGTCTAGACCGAAGATGGCTCCCCTGCGAAATATTAAGCATAGGGCAAGTTATTGAGCTCTATTGTGTTTAATTTAACTTGCTGAAACCAACACAGTTCACTTATCAATATAAACTGCATTACTTGTCTTTGAGCTTCTGTGGCCACTCGTCTTCAAGTACGCGCAAGAATCCAATGCGTGGCCACCATACGTGTTTACACCTCCACAAACGTGGCCTTAGTGTCTCCATCGAAAATGCGTGTTAACTGCGCTGACGCGCCGCCATACCCATGTCACCGTACCCGGTTCCTGTCAATTATTATTATTATTATTATGCGAAGCATATTACGAGGGCTCAACCCAGCTCCTCAGGCGCGGCGGTGACCATGAAATCACGTGACACCGTGACGTCACGACAGAGGAGAAGTGGCTTTGGCTCAACTCTTGCAAGACGGGCTGGGTGGGAATCGAACCAGGGTCTCCGGAGTGTGGGACGGAGACGCTACCACTGAGCCACGAGTACAACGCTTCAAAGCGGTACAAAAGCGCCTCTAGTGAATGCGGTGTTGCCTTAGAAACGCGCTGTTTCTAAGGCGTCTCTTGCTCAGGCGCACATTTCGTTGCCGCGCCGAACGCTGCTTTGCTCGACGCTCACCGCGTCCAATGCGGGACGCGTAGTCGCTGCCCTGTAGCCCATTGTCTTACACCCCTTGGCGGGTCGACGGGAACGCTGTCGCGTTCCACTCTTGAAGGCGAAGAAGTAATGCATGAGTTGTTTCTTCGTCTAGCCGAACCAAATATAGCCAAGCAACAGCAGTTCACCAGGCTAAACAGTGGTTCAACAACTAAAATAAAGGCTAGTATGCTTCGCATCCTGGGCTTAACCTTACCTAAGCCACAGCCATTTTTTTGTTTTGAACACACATACACATATACACAGGTATTAGGAAAGGGAAAGCGAGGAGCAGGCTGGCAACTGCCACCGGAAGGGGCACAACGCGTGCCTACTCTTCTGAAGGGAGGTGACAGCAACACAGAAATAGAAGATAGGAAGGAGGGGAGCAAAAAGGAGAGAGGAAAGGAGAGCAACAGGACACAGCCGGAAATTACCCGCCGTGGTTGCTCAGTGGCTATGGTGTTAGGCTGCTGAGCACGAGGTCGCGGGATCGAATCCCGGCCACGGCGGCCGCATTTCGATGGGGGCGAAATGCGAAAACACCCGTGTACTTAGATTTAGGTGCACGTTAAAGAACCCCAGGTGGTCAAAATTTCCGGAGTCCCCCACTACGGCGTGCCTCATAATCAGAAAGTGGTTTTGGCACGTAAAACCCCATATATTATTATTACAGCCGGAATTAAAGTGACGCCGCGTCGAACAGCCTCCACAATTATCAACCACATCCATGGCTAGTTCGCTATGCGGCTAATTGTATTCTCCACGATGAGACGCCAAGTAAAGCTGCACGTAATCACCGTTTCGCCGTTAGTCGGTTCACAATATACACTATAAAGTGTTTGAACCCGCCACCTCCCATCTTCGAAGGAAGAAGCGTTAGGGTACAGTACTGATCCCACACAGTAGGGCCGGTCACTGAAGGTAACGCTACTACAGAATGTTCAATGTTCATGCTACAAACGTGAACCTAAGGTAGTCAATGGCCGCGTAAACGCATACCAGAAGTGTAATCGCTTCTTAGGCCTGATTATTGACAGGGACCTTTCATGGAGCCCCCACTGCATGTACCTGAAGCTGAGACTAACTTCAATCGTTCAAATTAATTTCCTGTGCAGAAAAGCTGGGGCGGAATGCCATGGTCCATGCTCCAGATGTACAGAGCACTGTTTCCCGGCTTTTTTTTTTTTTACCGTACAGCTTGCCGGTTTTGGCCAACACATGCAAAATAATCATTCGCACTCTCGAAAGTTTGAAAGGCGAGGTTCTACGCACATGTCTCGAACTGACATGGTGCCCCTCGATTCATAAAGCAATCGTGATTGCTAGAGACATTCTCTTCCATCGTGCATCAAAGTTGACAACCTCTGACCAGACATTTGGCATCCCTGTCACGTCTTCTGCACCGGTATAGCTTCTTTGGTGGCCCGGACACCTGAAGCTACACTTTCAGAATTAATTGCAGCACATCAAGACAGTCTTCCAACTAGTTGCACACCAGCAGGAACACCACTGTTACTCCTATTATTGCCTACGACATCCACAAGCATGCCTCACAATTCCCAGAATTACGAACACGCACCATTTCGCAGTGGCTATAGGACAGCTGACTTTTTTCATTTATGAACGAGGCGCACGGCGAAAGAGTTCGGAGTAATCCCCCGCTATCCTCTGAGCCCACGCCAGGATGGCTTCCTGAGCGTCGGCCCTGGAGCTCCCCCACTGACCTTAAGAATTTATCGTGGACAAGCGAGCGCATTGAGACCATCGACGCGTTGGGATTTGGACTTACCGAGGCACTGTTATAAGGCCGGCGAGATCATGCATAGGCAAGGATTGGGCGGAGAGCGTAAGTAACCAGAGAATCGCGTCTGCAAAAGAAGGGAGACATTTTTGAAGAGGCCGCAATGGAATGCAGGCGAGCGTGTCGGCGGCCAAATTTTGGGGAAAAAGAGAACTCCAGCACTTTTTTTTTCTTTTACCAAACACAAGGCTCGTAGTAAAAATGAGTTTGCTGGGGTGATAGACATAGTCTGCCTAGTATTCTGTGGATTTATTTATCTCTTTAATCACGGCACTCTTAGTTTCAAGGGTGGAGTATAAGGCTTCCGAAGCAATGTTTACAAAGAATGCTATGCAATAATGACAATCCTCCAGTGGGGAGTCACTGGCCAAATTTTTTTCTTTGTTGAAATGCCAGATGCACATATCTATGATTCATGCAACCGTCAAGAGACGATCGAACACGTGTCATGTTTTTTTTTTTGTGACCACTTATGACATCGAGAGCGACTTTCATTGGAGTGTGTTAAACCGATCAGCTAAGAGACCAACAGTCCACCTCAAAACGGAAGCAAGACTAGCTCATCTGCCACAGTAAATAAGATTGGTGGCTTCTTGAATCTAAAAAAGGCTCGCTGCTGATAGGCAACCTTCTTTCCCGTAGATATTGGGTATTGGTCACCCATGTGAATGGTATATAAAAGAATCTCTGACAGAGCTGTACTGAATAACCCCAGCAATAAGCTGACTCTCTATAATGCGACCACTATAGTATTGGAATCATCGAGCACCTGCTTTCCCGCTGCTGCCGCGTTGACGTCATGCATCTACACTTTCGGTTTGCACTTACCTACCTTTACAGAAACAGATTCTGGGTGCATGACCTCGTCCTGCAACCACCGATAAAGCTACGCGTGCTCTGATCTCCCTTTTTTGAGTAAGCGGATCTACAAATTTACTTTTCACTAACTACGCTTACTACGTCGCGAGTTAAATATCTTTGTTCGCCCTCGCCTTTCTTTATGTTAATGTCTTATCGATTCTCGCCTGTGCTGGGTAGCAAAACCGGACAACCACCGGACCAACGTCCCCGCATTTTCTTGTGTCACTCACTCACTCTCTCTCTCTCTCTCTCTCTCTCTCTCTCTTTATCTCTCCGTCGCAACGTACACGTTGCATGGGCCTAGTGCAACGTCTCGGGGAAATTACAAATACTAGCAAATTATAAATTTTTGCTGGCATCCTTCCTTTTCAAGGTGAGACACGAGCCACGTGCATGCAGGTTATCTTACCATGAACCCTTAAGGTTCCGCTTAAATATGCTTCTTGTCCTATCTGAATTTTTGTCACAAGTAGGTGTCAGAAAAGTGTCGCACTTCCGAGGTGAGTATTATTGCTGATGACGCACATCCTGCAGCACTAATAGCCTTTTATACGAAAGAATTCTCATCAACTGGCTGAGGTGTCCTATGTTATCCGATCAGTGCCACAGTATCGTGCACCTGCGCTAAACAGCTGCAAGTATAAATGAGATCAGATAACGAGCGAACGATGGCGTATTTCTTCGTTACAGTTGCGTTTTTGTGGACGAGCCAAGTTTTGCGGGGCGCGTGCCCTCGCGTGCCATGGCTCGTGCCAAGGTGCGTGCTTGTTAATACTGCGGGCGTCCCTATTCACTTTATACTTTTTGAACAAATGTGCGCTCTGCGCTTAGGATGAAATGACGCTGCAGAGATGAAACTTCCAGCGCTCCGGTGGACGCCAGATTCTCGGGACCGGATAATTTGCCATTAACCTCATCCCGGTGCGACCCAGCTGGACGCCCTCTCCCGATATTCGTATTGAGTTATCATCTTCGTTTTTTTTTTGTTTTCCAAGAGACTTCACAGCGCCAGTGAAACCAACAAATTGAGAGAGTGCTTGCCTTTCCGCTCAACTCAGAGGCCATCAGGGTCCGCGAACCAAGCCGATGTTTTCTTTTCTTTTTTCTCGCTCGCATCACCTTTAAACCAACGACGCAATTAAGACGATAGGCTGCCGTCGAGAGCGGAAGTTTCGCGATCTTTGTGTGTCGCCTACGCGACCAGCTTGTTATTCGTCTTGTTTTCGTGCTATAGGCTAGAATTTCAATGTCGTGCCAAGCCTTCCACAAAAAGGTTAATGAATATTCGATTCCAGGATGCAAAAACAGAGCCGAAGCCATGCTAAGATTCCCTCGTCCACTAGTAATATTTTATGGCTCGACAACACGTACATTATATAAATAACTACAAGGCAGAAGAAGTGAAATTCTGAACTGCCGTTGTGACACGCCCATATGTCAGGCTGATTCACGGGAGGCGTTTCTTTTTTTTTATTAGAACTTTCTTGGATTTTCGGGATTTCGTTCAGGCCTTCTTGCTCTACCAACGTAACGCCGGTTGTCGAAATTTTCGCTCTCGCCCAGCTATATATCCTGTCCAGAGTATGTTCCTGGTGACCTCATTTTGCGGAGCATTTATCATGTAAACGCGGTAAGGCGTCGGTCATACCCTGGATAGAGAAGAATGTTCCTTTGACTTTGATGCTTTCACTCTTAAGAATACGCTTTGTTGTTGTTGGTGGTGGTGCTTAGAGGTTAAGCCAGCTCTTTATTTCGCACCTGAGATTCCCTTTAAAAAAATACGCTGTCACTTACCGCAGTGATGTCGAGCTTTATTGCGCATACTTCAACTGCCTTTATCGAAGAATTGATCTCAAACCGGAAGCAAGACCTGCTCGTCTTGCACAGTAAATCGGTCTGGCGGCTTCTTGAATTTAACAAGGCTGCCTCTTGATACGTAACGTTTTTTTTCGTAGATATTTGGCATTTGTCGCCCATATGAATAAAAGCACCTACGACAGTATTGTACTGAAAAAACCCTGTCCCAGGAACAGCCCAATCGAAATCGGGCCGAATTGCCAAAACACCCGCGTACATAGATTTAGGTGCACGTTAAAGAACCTCAGGTGGTCCAAATTTCTGGAGTATCCCACTATGGGGTGTCTCAATCAGATCGTGGTTTTCGCACATAAAACCCCACAATTTATTTTTTTAGGAACCTCTGTAACATGGTGTTCAGTGAAAGCTGCCAATTTCTATTTCCGTCCTCTCTGAGGCATCTGTAACCTGGGTCCCTATAACGTAAAACTATTCCAATACGTTTTTATTCGCATCTCCTGACGTCAAATTTGCGCAACCGCCAACGCAAGCACCGGGTGGTCACCCGCAGGGTTTTCTGAAGAGACTAATAAAACGCTCTCCTCGTTCATGGGAGGTCACTTTTGTTTGCTTGAAAAACGAATAACATTGCCTACACTGAGTGGTTTGTCGTATATAATTGGCTGACAAGAGGCGAGGAGCACGCTCAAGTGGAGAAGGATTCAATGGGGCAGAACCAGTGCACTGAAAATCGATAACCGGATGAAGAGGGTGGTGCCGGCGTCTGCGATTGGTCCGTTTTCCTTACATAGCTTGAGGTGGCTGGTAGGAAATCACGGCGGCATGCAACGGAAGCTTAAGAATGACGCTAAAAGGGATCCTCAGCAAAAATGAATTGGCACAATACGGTCGCAAACGTGCCGAAAGTGCCCGAAAACGTTACGCGGTCACGCAAGAAGCTTTATTATACGCAAATAAACTCATGCTCTCCGGCAGGTGCGAATAGCCAGCGCCTGAGCGATCGGCAGCAGCCATGTTTTATTTCTTTCGGAACGGGGCAGCCTGCAGCTATTCAGAAAAAAAAATCTGTTTCGTTAGGTATGTTAATGCATGTTTAACGCGTGCACGTCTTTTTGACGCGGTGAGTTCTTGCGGTTTTGTGACGTCGCGTGAGGCAGGTGAAGTTGGCGCAGCCCGAAAACTTTTGACCAATAGTCGGGCTGATGGCAAAAAGGCTTCAAATCAGAAATAACTATTCTTCTTTTGCTAGGTCAAATCATGTATAATCAGTTTGTACACGCGATATCAGACGGGGAGGTATCGCGGCTTTCGTGAAGTCGCGTGACAGACAGGTGAAGGGGGGGGGGGAGCTTAAAAAAGTTTTTGACCAATTGCGGAGTGCTGATAGCAGAATTGGAATAGAAAAGTTTGGAATAGTTTTACGTTCTAGCACCCCAGTGTCATAATCATAGAGCGCTGTATTGATAAAAAGAAAGGCATTTATTTCCTGAGTATAGATGTGTTCTAAAGGTATATTTCCCAATTTAAAGCGGTTCAAGCACTGAAGGCGAAGTACACGTAATAGAGCACTGGGTACTTGAACACATTCATTGCTTTCGTCATGACAAATAATGGAGCCTTACACAAAAAAGAGAGAGAAGAAACATTTACTTAGTCACATAGTTATGTAGGGCCGGGTTACATTGCCCTACTAGACGGCCAGCAAGTCGAGCCTACTGAAGTCCTCATAGGCGCACTTGAGGATACGGTCTTGGGATCCTCAAGCTAATTCGTCGATGTTATCCGTCGGTCGGATAAAATCCGACATCTCACCCAGTTGATCTTGTTTCGTATAAAATATTAATGGTGGAGGATGCGCATAATCGATGATAATACTCGCCTCAAAAGCAAGACTCTTCTGACCCCTAGTTGTCACAAAAATTAACATAGGACAAGAAGCAAATTTAAGCGGTACCTTAGGGCATCATGGTAAGATAACCTGCACGCAGATGGCTCGTGTCACACCTTCACGAGGAAAGATGCGTACAAGCATTTATTATCTGTTACCGATATCATATCCGTGACACGTTACACCACGCCCGTGGAACGTGTACGTTGCGACAGAGGAATAAACAAGGAAAAGCAGGGATGTTGATCCGATTGACACCCGGTTGTGCTGCCTTGCGCAAGCGAGAGACGATGAGAGATTAACATCAGGAAAGGTCAATGAGAAGAGAGATAATTGACTCGCGCCGTACTAGACGTAGGTTGTCTACAAGCAAATTTTTAGATCCGGTGACTTTAATAAAAGAATGAGGGCGCGTGTAGCTTTTTGGGTGAACGACGGACGAGGCCACCCGCACAGCATCCTTGTTTTTGTAAAGGGTAAATCGTCCATGTGGGTAGACTTTGATGCTGGACATCAAAGCGGTTGCAGCGTAAATCCGATGCTTGATGATCTCCTCAATAATACAGGGGTCACATAGAAGATTGTCAGGCCTCCTATAGAGAAGGTAATACGAGTTTTTGAAAGCTGCACGCTATCGTAGACTGCACATTAGTGCAGTGTGACATCGGTATAGGTTATATAGCAATCAAATTTTAGTGATGGATCAAGCATGACCAGAAAACAGTTGCAATACTTCAGTGTCTTTTAATAGAGCAAGCTTGTTGCCCCGGGGTATTCGTTTAAGTTCTCTTACTTCGTCCGTTCTTGATGATGGTATGAGCATAGACTAGGCGTTATCGTGGGCTGATCTAGCAGCTTCATTAGCGAGGTGGTTGCTGCACCGGGCAAATCGCCACTGGAAACTGATATGTCTTTTTCCAACAGCGCAATCATACATCTATGTTTTGTTTGAAAGCTTCTGTTCTTTGGATGGATGGATGAATGTTATGAGCATCCCCTTTGGAACGGGGCGGTGGGTCGCACCCCCAAGCTCTTGCTATTATACTGCCTAATGTCCTACCTATGTTAAAAAAAACCTATGAACTCCCACAACCAAATTTTCTGATCCCCTATTGCGAATTTTGCTCCTAGTTCCCACGACGTAGCGTCGCCAAGCGTGCTTTGGAAGCGTGCTTTAGAATCGTGGAACACTGCCCATTTACATGGTGGTTCCCCTTCAATATATTCTGCATTGTCATGAAAAGCGGCAACTTCTGAACCTCTGGACGTGGTCCCAAGCGACGTTTGAATTCAAACTGTGATGACGCGTTGCTTGTACAACGCGGTACAAGGCATAGAAAGAAGCAAATACTCCTCTACTTCAACTTCTCCGCCTAGTAAAAAAAAGAAGCCACTAAGAAAGAGTTGTAGCTCGGAGCCAAGTAGAAACTTTTCATATTTAAACACATGTAGAAAGCCAACATGAGCTCACTAGAGAAGTGCGAAAGTGATTTGAACAATTTTATTGTGTTTAAGAAAGAAAAGTGGAGACTATCGATTGCAATGAGCGCCCGGATTCGCAAGGCCGATTTGCTAATTTTATGGAAGGTAAATATCGCAAAAAAAAACGTGATTCACTTACCTATGGGCTGGTACAACGAAAATGTTATTTTCCAATTGCAGAGATATAAGAGATATGACAGTACCTGTTCACGTGAAACAACAGCTCGAGTCTAATAGGCTAAACACGTTCCCAAACAATTTTTCGCACACAACCAAGCGTTGCCCAACAACTCTAATTTAAACAAAGCTGACTTGTAGGGAAAAAAAAACAGAATGTTTTTGTAAAGGATGGAGCGGGCTCTTTTATGCAAGTCACAATAAACAAACAGACACGAGTGACGGAAATCAAGAGCGTCGTCTGCATCGGCCGGTGTTAATCTGCGAATTTTATTAACGGGAAGCTATCTTTATGGTTTCGCCTGTGACGGTCGGTCGCCAGTAGGTCAGTGGCTGGTTGAGTTCTCTCTATTAGACTGACATTAAAATTTAAAAAATCCTGTTTAGTTAAAAAGCAGTTTCTAATTTGAGAAGTAACAACGACAGACAACATGCCAATAGAGTGTGTCAGTCCGGTTCAATTTTTGTCAGGTAATACATGTCTTTTAAGAGATCATTTCAAGAGATCAAGAATCATTTAAAATACCGAAATTTCGATGAAACAATTGTTTCAGCGTTTCTGTTCAACATGCGTGTCTACCAAAAGCTGTGTAGTCGAATTAGGGAAACTATTTCAAAGGGCAGGTCTTCTTGACGTGAAATCAAGTAAGGGATGGCATGCCAACTAAAATGAAGGATGTTTGATGTTTGCATCTGAAGAAGCCATGTTCTATAGTTTCAGGTGCACAACGAAGGCGATAAATCCCAGCAGACACAAAATGCCTCATTTATGTACTCCAGATTCTTCATTGTGCCAGGACTTGCATTGAAAGAATTCGCACAATATGGGCTAGTTTGTGTGGCGTTCTGTCTACGTGCCTATGAGGCAACATAATATCTTAGAACCCATATGTGCTGGCGGACATGGTCTGGTGCATCTATTAGGGCGACATATTTTTTTCATTGATTCTTCTTTTTTCTTGATATTTCTCACCAAAACCAACAATCATTCATACAAGTTACCTCAGTAAATGCTTTATCCAACCTGGTAGTTTCATCTCATGTTCTGAGCTTCCTTCTGTGTGGGGTTTTCTGTATGAAGTATATTTCGCTGTGCAATTCCCCTTGGTTCGGTGTTTTACTTAATATCCCTACATAGTGTCGACAAAGAACTGCATGAAGATTTATTAGCTATTATTTACATCGACTCTTTATCGTTCTGCATTCTCTAGCCTGCCAGGGCGTGACGTACATGAGCCAGTTCGCAAGGTGCCTTTATTCCGATCTGCAAAATATGTTTCTTTGAATTGCACAGTGGAATGCTACCCGTGGAAATTTGATCGCATAAGATGAGGCCAAAATCGCACGCCTCGTGGAAACACAAACGAACTTTTGGCAATTCTCGCCACAATTTGTTGATTATGATTCCCTTACTAAGTGCCCAGATTGCCAAGAAGCGGGAGGTATATATCGTGCCAACACCACCTAGTTTTGAGTCGATGGTCACATGTTGATGATGATTTCGATAAAATGGCGCATATCTACAACGGGTCATCGTCAACAGGGAGGCGATCTTTACACTATTTTCACCTGGGTCGACACTGAGTATGCTCTGCCTACTCAAAAAAGTTTTCATCGTAGCCTGCAAATAAATGTTTTACAATAAATAAACTTTTCATTAACATTAAATCCAAGAATGTGTGATCATTCATTCGATTGGTCTGCGGCCACTAAAGCAGCATCTGCCTAAGCCCACCCTTCACAGTATTGTGATCGTCACTTTGTTGTGATGTCATCGTCATACTTCCACCATTTTCTCTCTGCCACTGACGCTGTGTCTGCATGTCGCCGTCATCAGGCCGAAATCTTAGAGTTGTCATTGTCATACAGACATCGTGAATCCGTCGTCAACAGTCTTGTATTGTTTCACTGTATTATGCCATTCTCGTCATCGCAACTTCATCACCGAGCCGCCCTCAGGCCATCATGGTCGTTTTATCATCATTGTTTTGTGGTAGGGATTGCACTGTTGTCGTTCCATTGTCCTCATGATTCGGTCGCCTAACCTTTGCATTTATGCCGTCGTAGCGCTGCAGTGTAATTGCTTCAGGATCAATATCCCATTGTTGCCATACCATCGTCGTCATTCCAGCTCCTTCATTCTCTTCGTCGGGCCGTCATTGTGACGCCGTCATAAATATACTATCGGCATCATTTCAGCATCACCATCACTTTTTCGTCACGCCGTCATCGCCACGAGGTCCTGCCATTGTCGTCATCGCATGGTCGCCATGCTATCGGTGTTATGCCGTTATTCAAGCTCCATTGTTTCCACTGTGTCATGGTGATTCCAGTGCAGTTACGCCCTCGTCGTCACGCCATCGCCGTCTTTTTATCAGCACCATTCCTGCACCGGCATCACGTTGCCATCCTGCCATAGTCGCAACACAAACGCCATCACTCCGGTGCCTTATTCTCATGCTCCTCATGAAGTCGCCATTGTCATGTCGTGATGTTGCCATAGTTGTCACTTTCTCATGGTAATCACATCGATATCATCGCTGTCCTGGTCATTTCCTGATCAGTCGCTGTAATTTGTTGGTGGACAGGGTGACATGTGAATAATAGACCGCCACATGTTTATAATGGGCAAGGCAGCCGCCATTGTCCATTAAATATGTAAAAAGTAAAAATGTCTAACTAGGTCATGGGGTCTCTTCTTCCCAATGTTGCGTAAGCAAGAAAACTCTTCTACACAAACACCAATGAAAGCGTCGCTTAAAGCGATGCCCACTGATTACAAGAAAATCCATATCATACCACCGCGAAAATTTCGGTGGCTGCAAGGGAAAGTGTCCAGACTTTCCAGACACAGAGATGCTAACTGTCTGTGCGTTGTCTCAGTCGTATTAGCGAAAAAACATATTGATTTTACTACACGAGGTAGCATACCTAGAAGTTAACCTCTGCATACCAGCTTCATACACACGAGACATCGGGAAAATTTGTCACGTGCCACTACAGTACGCTAAAGAATACCTGTACACGTTTCTGAAAGATATTCAAGTCACAAAATCCACCCCTAAGCACGATGCTGTCGTCTATTGAACTTTTTGAGGCAATCCCATAGGTGATGATATGTATGGTCACGTGGCGATGCGTCCATTGCTTGCCTCAACTGCCTCAGTTGCCTCGGCGTTTATTATGGGTGTGTATGACGCCGGTGCGGCTTAGCAAGCCTCTGTTTACGGAGATATCGTATAAGATAACTGGGTGAACGACACGAAGCTTTGGTCACAACTTCAGACAACATGCAGAAGCGGTTTGGAAGCTGCTTTAGCTATGTCCAGACGGCGCGAGCAGCGTATATGGTGCTTCTTTTAAAAGCAGCGATAAATATGTGTTCCAAGCTATCCATACTTTCCGCTCATGAATTGGATAGGGATAGATGTGTTTTGCTCTTCGATCTTTGTTTGGCAAATATTTTGAAGCAGTCGCTTGTCACATTTCTGACTCAGTAAATTTCCTTGGTGCGGTCATATCCGATTACTTCTGCCTAATAGGTCGCGGGTGTGCTCACTTCCGATATATTTGTTCTTTCTGCGGGCAAGGATTGAACTGTAGCCGTTTCGCACATTGTAATACCTTGTATTAAAGATGGATTATCGCTAGAAACTCGCTTACTTTTGTGGACCGTCAAGATACATTCAGCTTCGACCTTTCGTGCGCGCTATCGGTTAGTCCGTCATTTAATGTGCGTGTATGGTGCGCATATATTAAAGTGTGTGCCCATTCACTTATTGTCACGTTGGCAATACGTGGGTGTAAGATTCTGTGCAAGTTGGAGCAGATGTGTGTAGATACTGGGAGCGAAACTTACTATGACAGGAAGCAGCGCTACTCCCTTTGTCATTATTTAACAAGCGGTACTCACTCTCGCCGAGTGAGTACTTCGCCGTTCTGGGGCTGAAGCACTCTCTTTGATGGTGAGCGATACAACGCTGGCGGATGAGCATATTTCTGTATCCTCGAAGAAAGCCGTACATCTTGAAGTGCCGGTAACACGTACCGGCAGTTGCAGCAGCGGTGCGCGAACTAGGCTACACAGAGTCATTCTTTTCCTTAATATGCCAGTCACTATTGTTGTAGCCAACTACTGTACACGTATTCAATCCACACGATTCAATCTAGCATGATTGGAGCACAGTGCATTAGGAAAAACTCAGTTGCATTACTGGCAGCTGGTCGCACAGAAACAAGGTAGAAGCGGTAACAGTTTTGTATTTGTGCACTGTCGCTGAGGCGAATAATCTCGTTTCTCTAGAACAAGCAGCTCCGCGAAAAGGTTGAATAATATGGCACAGTTGAATGCCGCTGTTTGTACATGCATGCCAGACACCTTAACCGATGCCAGACGCCTTAACCGAGGTGCCTTAAACTGACGCCTGAGAAAATCTACTCAGGCTTAGCCAGCCACCCAGTAGAAAAACATACCAAGTTATTCCCCCTGGTCCTGCATTGCGACGTGATACTTGCCTGAAGTTTAGGCACGCGGAAAAAAAAACTGCTCATAATCACATCCATGGGAGGTTATGCTCGGCAAGCTATGCAGACGCTGAATCCAAGTCTGTTCGACCAACTATGTGTGCAAATTGTACGCGTAACCATACGGCTTCCTCATTAGGTTGTACGCAAAACTCGTCCGCACGTACACTATGCAAACACGAATTATTTCACGGGAGGCAACCCCAACACAGAAAACCTGTTCCGAATCTGGAGCCAGTAAACAATGCGAGGAGCCGGCCATGTACGGCAACAATTGAAAAATACGCAAAAAAATTGGCGGATCTCACACGTAGCGGGAATTCGTTTAAGCAAAGCTTTTACTAGGGTTTTGCGAAGAAGGGTGTGCTTGCATAGCGACTAATTGGAAGTAGAGAAAACGTGGCGCAGTTGGAGATTTTTAAGGCGGAAATCTTTTTAGGCTCATGGTAAAGTCTGTGCCAGCAGACTTGAGCGCCAGCGTGTCCGCCGAGGCGTCATCGCGCCATATGTAGGGAGATTAAAGCCACATTAAAGAGTGAAAAATGATTGATAGTGACAGTTAGTGAATGATAACGTTATAATAGGAATTTGGTCGAGGTAAATAAGGGTTAGTAATGACCAATAATGGCTACTAATGACTAGTAATGAGTACTAATGATTACGAAACGACCAATATGTGAAACGACGAATTGTAATTACTGCAATTTATTAGAAATGTCTAAAAATGCTTAGCAATGACTGGTAATGACTAATAATGACTGAAATGAGTTGTGATGACTACTGATGACTACGAAATGAACAATATGTCGAACGACAAGTTGTAACGACTACAATGAATTACAAATCACTAAAAAGGCTTAGTAGAGAGCAGTAATGACTAGCAGAAAGAAGAGAAAGAGAAGAGGCAAAGAAAAAGACGCGGATTATAAGAGGAGGAAGAGTGGGCTTCCGCCGTTCACCTTTTAAGAGAGATCTTAAGAGACCCTGTTTTTTACTGAGAGCCCTCTCAAGGTTGGACACATGCCATTTATAGATCTAGGAATTGCATCTGCTCCAATTTCGGCGAAAACGTTTCCAGATCCAAAGAGACTGTTTTCCACGAACACCTTAAAATGTGAGCTGTCCTCTATTGTGCTTCTTGACGTCGTTCTTGAATAGCTGTTATCAAAATGTAATATTTAAATGGCTTCAGACCTAAATTTGTTGATTGTCGTAGGTTAGTTGCATATTACAGAGTCCCTGTGCTTTGCTTACAGAAAACTTGAGTATGTAATGCCTTTCGTATTTTTCCTTCTATGATGCATATATCGCCACGTCCATCCGGAGACAAAGGAATGCCCTGTGTTCAAAATGTTTGTCCTACCTTATTCAGTCAAGGAATTTGTCATTGCCGGGTGCTTGAAAAGTATTTGTCACAAAAACTATGCATATCAGTCATAAGCCTATACCCGTAAGCATCGACGCATTCTACAACAACCAAATTGGTAAATATTTTCAGCCTTACGAGATCAAATATTGTCTTATGTGTGGACTTGAACGAATACAACGAATGTGGGCGAATGAGCGAATGTGGGCGTATTTACTGACATCCATGGAATTATTGTTTCAAGCGCCACAGAAACATGCATTCTGACAATGTGGAATGATGGATATGTGACGTTTCTGCGTGGATATCACTGCGCCAGTTGCATCGAAGTAACGCTGCGCTCTATTGGTCTCGTTACCGGCACTCGCTAGACAAATCTTGCAGAATGATATGTGAGCGATCACTTCGCCTAAGCTTATATCGCATCCTCCCTTGATAATTAGTATAAAAGGAAGTATACATCAAATTGGCCGCTTTTTACTCAGAAAATCTCTAGTCGAATAGCTTGTGAAGAAAACGTAAGAAACTAGCCCAACTGACTACGAATGTTGACTGTAATGAGATCAGCGTTGGAGCAACGTAGTGACACACTGTATTCAAGCCCACGCACACTTTTTGTATCAGGTGTGGATGCAGCCGGACTCCCTTTCGCTTTTCCATCTAGACATTCTGCACCATCTGGCAATGCCACCACAAATGCCGCGCGTCGCGCGTGTTTGAATGTATATTCATACATCGTTGTCGAAACAAGTATGACGCTCGTTCAATTACGCCCAACCCCAGACAAATAATATTTGCCATTGAAGACGGACAAATATTCAGATGCCATAACCAGTGACTCAAGTTTTTTTTTTTTTTTCAGAACGGCTCACTGAAGGAAGGCACATAGACAGTGGCACATGCACAGTGACACAATAGTCGTAAAAGAGGCTCATTGAAGAGTGGAACATACCAAGTGACACATAAACAGTCATCAAAGTTGGCGGTAAAGAGGTTCGTTGAAGAACGCAGCCAATAACCCAAGTTGCTTCCACGTTTGGTTTCGATGCTGAAGGGAATAGCGCAAGAGCGGACACGGGACACTAAAAAGGCAACAAGGACAAGTGCTAACTTCCAACTGGTGTTAATTACAAAACGGTACGTATATATGCTCTCGCGCGTGATGATCGCTTGTGGTGACCACGTTGATTTGCACGATTGTAAGTGCTTATGATCAATTGGGCGAGAGCACACGTACATACCTTTTTGTAATAAACATCAGTTGGAAGTTAACGCTTGTCCTTGTCGTCTTTTTAGCATCCCGTGTCTACTCTTGCACTAGTCCCTTCAGCATGGAATACCAACTAGCTCGGTCTCGCGCCCTGTTCGCTTTCGAACCGGGTTCCCTTTTGACTGCAGCCCACTGTTCTACTAATATGAGCGTGCAATGTGTTTATACCCAGTGACCGAAGTTTGCTGGAAAATAGTTTGGGACCCAGACAGACAAGCAGAAAGAGAGGTACTGAAAAGTGCGTGAATGATCCTAAGAAGTTAATCGCGTTCAAAATGTCCAGTCCTGAGGAGTACACAACAGCTGATGCACAATATGAGTCTTTGAGAGCTGCAAGAAGGAGAGGAAGAAATTGTGGCATAAGCCACCTCAAGATGGCTATCGGCGGTTATGCGTTAGCACTGAATCAATATAGCCGCACACCGTATTATCGCCGTCAAAGGGAGGTATGTATGAGGCGTTACTGCAGTAGGACTCCTCTTTCGCGCTTCCTAAGAGTACTCGGCGCGATGAAGCGCCGCTGCCGAGAAGCCTGCGCGTGACCTCCGAAAGGAATGGCTCGCTGGTGCGTACTAACGCTGAGAAAGGGGTCATTCGGTAACCGGGTTCCCCTTTCGCGCATATTTCTGGACACGTTGTGCCATCTAGTGGCACTGCCTAGAAGTATTTGCGTGACCTGCGAGACAAGAAGCGTGTCGCGCCGCTGCCTGCGAATGCTGTGAATTGTTCCCTCACTTGCCGCACACTCAGTAGCACATACTCAGTCGGTGTTGGGTTAATTTAAGGGTGGCACTTACCCAGTGCACTCATGGCACTGCTCGCTAAAGCGTTGGCGTGAAAGGCGCTCATAGAAAGCGGCACATGCCGAGTACATTTGTTGTACAAGCTGCTAATGCGTATGGTTGCCGTCCTTGATAATCCCTTGTGACGTCGCTTCGATTCAGCTCAACATCAGAGAAATTTAATGGCTCCTTTTTGCGATTGTACAGTGGCACATTCCCACTGGCGTTTACGTAGTTGCGCAAGTTTGCATCAAACGCGTCCATTGAAGAGCAACACAAACCTAGTGACCCAAGTTGGCATCAAAGAGGTTCATTGAAGACCAGGAAAGACCATGCGGCACGTATCCAGTGCTTGAAGTCGGCGTCGAAGAGTCTCTTCGGCGTGAAAGGGATTCGCTGAAGAGTGGCTCGTATGTATGCACTGGCACATACTCAGTGACCCAAGTTGCTCCAATGGTTTGTTTCGGACACTGTTACCACAGCACAGCACCTGAGGTAACATTCAACCACGGGCTACCCAGTGACACAGGTAGGCGGAAAAACGATTACATACATACATACATACATACATACATACATACATACATACATACATACATACATACATACATACATACATACATACATACATACATACATACATACATACATACATACATACATACATACATACATACATACATACATACATACATACATACATACATACATACATACATACATACATACATACATACGTACGTACGTACGTACGTACGTAAGTAGACACATACATGCACATGTTTTGAAAGAGTTAAGGACACACTTCTTTCGGGTCATCGAAGCTACCTCCATCTGACGACCATGAACAACGCAAGGGACAATCAGCTTTGATGCCGCCTACCCAAGACTGGGGCCAGGAAGCGGCTACGCCACGTCCTGAAGGCGTTCCGGACGCGTCTACCACAGAACGCTCTGCTGGGATGCATGAAGAACGCTGTGGGCATGCTACCGCTGACCAACAACATAGGCGCGAACGCCAAAAACGAAAGAACAATAGGGAACCGAACGAACGCAGCCGCAGCCGCCACCGTCGTGATAGAGACCGCTCTGCAAGTCTGTCAATGACGGCCAGTCCGGTATCGAAACGAACGCGGCACGACTCTCTCACGTCATCGACCTACGAAGACGCGTCCGCCCCTTCCAGTGACGAAGACCACATGCAAACACAAGTACCACCGACATCCTCAAGCCTACAGTCTGATGGGACAACGCCACGTCAAGCAGAGACTGCATTGCACGCGTCTCAAGAACTGTTTTCTTACGCAAACTCAACTGAGAAGCTAGAGACAATTCGAGACGCCGGAGCCCTCTCCCAGGACGCGTTTGAAGATTACGGTGACGAAGGAGTGTGGAAAGTGCAACGCCGTAAGCACAACCTAACGCGGCCCGAGAAGGAAACACCGCCAGAAACTTTTGTGCTAGTGGTGAAACCACGGGTAAACGTGGCGCTCACGACTGTACCAGGCAAGGACCTCCACCGCAACTTCGTGATGGCCGCACCCGCTGCCGCCAACACCAAGCCTTTGACGTACACGTTGCAACCAACATCTAACACGATAAGATTGCTCGTTCACGACAAGAGGCAAGCAGACGGGCTTTTCAAGCTTTCACACCTAGACGTGAACCACGGACAGATACCAGTACAAGTGTATCAGGCACCCGGCAGAGACATGTGCCGAGGTGTTATATACAACGTTGACTGCAATGAAACAAAGGCTGAACTCCAGGCAGCCTTGACCTGTGAGCACCGACGTATCCTTGACGCGCGCCCAATGGGAAAGTGCGGGGCATGTCTACTGACTTTTGAAGGACGCCACCCCCCAAACAGAGTCGTGTATTACGGCCGCATCACCCGAGTTTCAATTTACGAACCTAAAAGCATCGTGTGTAATCGTTGCCATCGCTTTGGTCACAAAAAGGATGTCTGCCCGCACGAAGCGGTATGTCCTACATGCGGCAAGACACATGAAGGTAGTACTACTGGCAATGAATGCAAACAGACGACGCCCAGATGCCGCAACTGTGAAGAAGAAGGTCACACGGCGACTGACCCGAAGTGTCCAGCTAAACTGAAGTCCGACGCAAAAATTGCTAAGAAACTCCGCTCAAGGCCCCGCTCTCGTCGTAGAAGGCACGGCGCACACCGATCGAGAAGCCGCACTAGAACTGTCCAGTGCCATGACGTCAAATTGACGCAGCAGCTACTTGAAAGTGAAAACATCTCAACGCAGCCACGTACCATAAAGGATGCAGTGAACGAGATTGTTTCAAAGCACTGTGCACAACCAACAACGGGAGGAAACGGCTGCAACCTCAACTACGCAGCAGCGCTCAAGCGAACTCAACCAAGTGGAGACAAACCGGCGAACTCTTTACGCTATCCCACACCTATGCTGCCTTCACCATCGCAGCTGGTTGATACATTGAAAGACAGTGTAGAAGCTGAGATTGTAGAACTCGCACGACAGAACGTCGAACTGCGGCGGTAACTAGAAGAGAACGAAAAAAGGCATGCAGCACTGCTCGCACGTGTTCGTGCCAAGCGACAGCAGCAGCCATGCAATCCGCAGGAGCTCACTAAAACGCAAGAAACAACCTCTACTACCACACAGCAGACAGACCTGGCTCTGCTGGTACAACTTTTGCACCCTCTCCTCCAAGCGCAGGAGAAGCACTTCCAACGACAATATGGCTTGCTCCAACAGCTCTTCGCCTCGCGTCAATAGCCACCCGGCTCTGCGTACAGCCCTCGACAGTCCCACTCCACACGTTTTACAGTGGAACTGCCGAGGGCTCGGCACTTGTGCGACACAACTGAACCTATTGTTTGACTGTGTCGGACGCCCCCTTGCGCTGTTACTTCAAGAAACTAATGGCACAGATCGGACACTACGACAGTTCAATGGTTATTACCAACCGTCAATAGAGCATAGAAACAGGAAACGATACCGAAACCCGCAGCACAATGGTATCGCCAGTGCAGCCGAAGAAATTGTAATACGGGGACAAGCGGCTGTCTTTGTCCGCACAGACATTCCGCAAACGCAGATTGACACTTCTCAGTACTCGACTGCCGTACAGGAGGTGGTGGCTGTCCGTTGCAAGATTGCAAAGCGAAATGCAGTGCTGGTATCGGTATACATGCGCCCTGAAGTTAGCTCCCGTACACGCGGTTCATTCACGTGGATTCACGCTTTGCGGGGACGTTACCCAAACGACGACTTCCTGATAGGCGGCGATTTCAACGCCAAGCATCCGCAGTGGGGCTATGACTATCACACGCCCCGCGGAATGGCACTCGCAGATGCCACGGAGTCAGCTGACTTAGTGCTCGCAAATGACACCGACTACCCCACCCGCGCCGCCCTGCATAGTGGACAACGTAACACGACCCCAGACCTGACGTTATCCACACCAGCCTACGTGAAAGACTGGCGATGCGATCCGGACGCCTGGGGCAGCGACCACTATCCACTGTGGATTACTTTGAACATGGGACAAAAGCGTGCGGCCGGGCGCACTGTGCGCACGATCAGATGGGATGCCTACAGAAGAGCCTTTGCGGAGCAACCCAAGACTTCATCCGTACGGGAGCGGGCGTCACGCGCCCTGCGCAAGGCCACTACTAAGACTGAGGTGAGAGCTGATGCTCCGGCGCCGGACATACATATGCTAAACCTTTGGGATGCGCGCAAGCGAGCACAGTTGACGTACGAAGCCAATGGCCGACGACATCGCGACCGTGTGCGACTTCGACGTCGCACTGCCATCGCTAGAAGATACGCCAAGCGCCTGTATCGGGAACGTTGGAGCCAGCACTGCTCATCATTCAACGAAAGAACTGGCCTCCACAAGGTGTGGCACACGTTCAAGGCTATGAAAGGTCAGCGTAAAACACGCAGCGCTATTTCCAACGTCTTGCTCAAAACTAGCCAGTCAATCAGCCAACTCCAAGATGATGCCGCGAACACGTTTTTTCCCCAACCGTCGACGCCCCCGAACGTTGACATTTACCGGAAAACGCCGCCAGTGACCGATGAGGGCATCCAGGCCCCATTCTCTCTCTTCGAGCTCGAACAGACACTTTCTTCCATCAACGCGCGCAGCGCGCCAGGCTATGATGGCGTGACGTGGGCGGCTCTGAGGAATCTGGAAGAATACGCAAAAAAGGAACTTCTCGAGGAGATTAACGAAGTGTGGATCAACGGTGAAATCCCAGCAGGATGGAAGCATTCGATAGTCACACCCATACCGAAACCAAACAAACAGCCAGATGTACTGTCGAACATGCGCCCTGTATCTCTCACGCTTACTACGTGTAAGCTGGCGGAGCGAATGGCCTTGACACGCATATCTCACTTTCTAGAAACAGAGGGTCGCTTTCATCCAGCACAGACAGGGTTTAGACCAAACCTTGGCACTCATGACAGCCTCCTACTTGTGAGGGAGGGTGCACTGCGTCGAAAGACAGTCGGTCGCGCAAAGCGACACCCGAGCGTCCTGGTGGCGGTGGACCTCCGTAAAGCTTTTGACACTGTGACGCATGAGGCAGTCATCGAGGCAGCAGAGAGGCACGGAATCACGGGCCGCCCCCTCAACTTTGTGCGTTCCTTCCTTCAAGATCGCACTTTTTCCATACGGGTAGACGGAGACGCCGGGAAGGTTTACCCAAACATAGTGGGAGTCCCACAAGGCTCCATACTATCACCCCTCCTCTTTAATTTGACTATGATAGGCCTGGCTGAGCGACTGGAGGCTATTTCCGAACTGGGCTTCACAATTTACGCAGATGACATCACGTTATGGACTGCATCCCGACCAATTGATAAGCAGCAGGAGACCCTGCAGGCGGCACTTGACGTTATTGACCACTACCTGCCACAAACTGGCATGCAGCCATCTCCAGAGAAGACAACCTATGTGGTGATCCGAGGTTCAACGCAGGACGAAGCAGCCCTCACGCTCACTCTCGCAGGCAAAACGCTGCAGCGAGCAGAAAAATCAGTGCGCGTTCTCGGGATACCTATTGACCGCAAAGGCACAGCGGATGCGTGGCTCGCAGACCTTCGTCGGACATGGCATAACACTCTGCACCTCATAAAACGAATCTGTTTCCGCATGGGCGGTGCTGGTACCGACGTATGCCGAAAGCTTGTTAGTGCTTTGCTGACATCCCGAGCGATATATGGAGCGCGCTGTTATGACCTGCTTGCTCGGCACTGGACACAGCTAGAGGTACTCCACAGATCAGCTCTCCGTGTCATCGCAGGGCTCCCGAAACACACACGTGTCGAGGAGCTACATCGCTATGCGAAGTTGCCTACCCTCCGTGCAAACATAGAAGCATCGAATGCAGGAGACGAGGAACGCCTGAAGCACACCAGACAAGGCAGGACTCTATTGGCCTACATGGGAAAGGATATATCAACTTTGCCACAACTGCCATCCGACATCTCACCGTGGGATGACATTGCTGTCGTCGACACTACACCAACGCCCCGAAACATGGGTGCCCAACATGCGCACCGCCGAGCAGCATTTGCTGCGCGTCATGTGCAGACATTGGCAGACGCACCGCCAAGTCATGAACAAGTGTACACTGACACAGCTTTCGACCCACACACCAGCGAGGGAGCAGTCGCCTACCACGTAGTGGGTTCTTGTGAGACACATTCTACCTTTACAGCTGCTGATGCTGACGACCCAACGGAACTTGAACTCCGCGCAATAGTCTGGGCATTAGATAGAGTTTCAAGCACCACGCAAGTAAAACACATCGATATATACACCGACTCTCAGTATGCGCTGCATGCCTGCAAGTCGCGCCACACATCATCATCGGAAGTACTCCTCGTCAAGCAGGCCTTCAGGCGTGCGGAGGCCCACGGGGTCACTGCAACACTTCATTGGATCCCTGGTCACCAGGGCATCGAGGGAAATGAGAGAGCCCACGAGGCGGCGCGCGCCCTTCTTTCCAACCGCGTCGTCTCCCGGGATCCTTCAGAAGCCCTCACAACCAGCACAAGCAACACGACAAGTAGAGCCCCGTATGACCCAGACAGAGCTCTGAGAGCGGCAGCCAACCGACGCAAGAGGGAACTCCGTGCGAGTGTGCCCTCAGACCCAGACCCACTTCCAGCGGGTCTTCCCAGGTCGGGGCAGGTGCTGCTGCATAGGCTCCGTTCCGGCTTCGTCCTCACACCCGATGTGCTGCAGCGGTGGCGACAGTACCGGCCATGCCGGGAAAGATGCCCTCCATCTCCGTCTCCCAACTCCCTTGCATCGCAGGAACCCGGCCATCCCACAGCCTCCGCGGACCAAGAAGCGCTCCAGACGCCACACAGGTGCCCTGACTGCGACATGGCTACACGGCCATCCGCAGCCCATCTGTTTTGGGAGTGCCAGCGACACGCTCAACAGCGGGACCACCACCTGAGGGCGGTGCGAGTGTCGTCCTACGAGGAGTGGATTAGGCCGGCAACTGGCTCGATGGATTCCGACAGGGCCATTCTGGACTCACTCTTGGCTTTCGCCAAGGACGCGCAGCTTCTAGGACGGCTCTGAGTACGCCTCCCCCCTCCACTTCCTATTCCCCATTATAGGCCTTCGCGCCATCCCTTAATAAATACATTTTGTCATCATCATCATCCAGTAGTTAAGTAATTCGCAAAGCTCGATTCGGCCACTTTGACCCAAGTTTTGCAATATACTGTATTTTTTTTAGAAATGGGACCTGCAGAAGCTGTTGGAATTCCTCAACGGCTGATTGGTAGAGTTGTCTGTCCTAGGGTCTTAGAGCTAGGGTCACACCTAATTGATACCAGGTAAAACTCGTTGTTGCTTACAGTTTTTTTTTCATGGCTGACTTATGAAGTGGCTGCACACCATGGATAGAATTTCGGATATTATTAACTACGTTGTGCAAGAACGAGCCAAGTATATTCTTTCAAGAACGGTGTTTTAGAACACCGTCATTTCCAGCCACGTGTTGGGTGACCTGTTGCGAATTGGAGAGTGTAAACGTACGCTAAGGTTGATATTTTATTGCTGGAATGTCAGAGCAGCATTCATTCAAAGAAGCGAAGGTAGAAACTTTGGTCATAACCTTAATCAAACAGACCCTAAAGGCAGTATTTTAAGTATTTTAGATCTGCCACTTTAGAATTTTGTGATCGCACACTTATCACGGAGACTTCCACTTCTATTACAATACTCACTATACGCATTTAATGTCTATATCTGCACCTTTGGCGCCAGCAGGGTTCAATAGACGGTGCCGGAAGACCTAAATATCGCGGATTTTTTTTTAAAGAATGCAAGAAAAATAAATGGAACTGCCCTACTCTATAACTATTACACACAGCGCGCACTAAAAACGTGGACGAAGAATAGACAAACATGAGCGCTGACTCACAACGGAAAGTTCATTGCGTTTAAACACACATATATAGGAAAACTCACACATGCGTACACCCGCGCAACAACATCCCCAAACCAAAAGCAAAGCAAGAAAGGCAGCGAAACAACAAGAAGTTCGATAATTTTAACGGATAGATGTGTCTAAAAAAAGCTTTGCTTTTGAGTTGGGGTTGGGAAATGTTCGTCGCAATGCTTCAGGCACGGCATCCGGAGTGTTCGTTTTACTACTACTAAAGGAACACAATCCACTTAAAAAACATAAAACATAATTATCGCCAGTTCTGCATGGGCTCTCTCACTCATCTGAATATTGGGTTTACCGATAAATAGCTACGACCTTTAGAGTGTGCTGAAGCATTCCTTGAAGAACCCAGAGCTTCTCACTAACTGCAGATTTACGCCACCTTCGATCGCCTATTACAACATCGGTTGAAACCTGTCGCCACTTCTTGCGCGTTTTATTGTAGCATACAACAGACCCACTAGCTATAGCCCCTATTGAAAGGGAGAGTGCTTGCATCAATACTGTGATTCCGGGGCACATAAATTAAATCCAAAACACATTTTTGCCCTCAGATGGCTCTTATGAGCTATGCCAACTCGAAAGCCCAAACATTCAACTTCCACAGAGAAAAATGTTTACAACTGTGGAAATTATCCTTCGCAGCAAAGCAAATTGTGTTATATAAGGTCTACTTCAGACACACCGATTTCAAATAAGTGTACAGGGAGGTCAAATTCTTGGACTCTTGTCAAATTCCTCTACGGCCGCATTAGTCACTCCGAAATAAAACCAAATACAGGCATTTTAGCTATGTCACGCGACGTAATTAACTGAAGCGGAAATTTTCATGATGTGATTAGCGATTGTAAATGTTTGACAATACATGAATTCAGTAAAACTAGGAAGAAAATGGGTAATATAAAGTGATTCACCAGATCATTTATGGTCACTTGGTATTGATAACAGCAGTTAGCATAACATGATTTTAGTTTACCAAATTCTGAAGGTACTCACAAACATAGGTGAATAGAATCACACAATAATATTCCAGTGAATACCTGGTCACAGCATTATATCTATGAACATTGCGGATGACGCAGCTGGACAAGCGTACGTATGCAAAACAGGACTACCTATAAAATAAACCGAATTGAGGCATTCTTTGAGGTACATTAGGGCTGAAAGAGCCTGTCGATGCAGAAATTCTGTTCATTTATATTATGCTTTCACGTTTTAGTGTCGATGAGCAAAACAACCGCAAAAGTGTGAATGACGACACTTACTTTTTATTTGGCGAACCTGTGCCCACAAAAGCAAGTTACACTCAAACCACCAACGATAGCAGTGAACCTCGTCGGCGATCCTCGAAATCTTATTAGTGGGTCAAGCGCGTCGGCTTTTATACGTCACTCGTCGAATATTCTAGACCAATCGCTGGTCTAGAGCAAACTGCGCAATTCGTGTTGCGCTCGCAATCTGATAATACATAGTTCGGCGAGGACAAGCACAACAGACGGAATGTATTGATAACATTCGCGAAAGCTCCAATTCATGCAGGCGCGTTTGCGCTATGCGATAATGTTTAACATTTGCTAGCCGGTGAAAAGCGTTCACATGAGAAACAACTACATGTGTCAATATCCCCCTCTTAAAAAACATCATCCCGGTGCTAAAATCATGAAAGGACAAGGGAAAACAAAAGCCCACTTACTAAAGAAAAAAATTGGAGGACGCTTAAGCTTCGCCTTCAAGAGTGGGACGCGACAGCGTTCCCGTCGACCCGCCAAGGGGTATAAGACAATGCGCTACGGCACAGCAATCACTTACGATGCGCCCCGCATCGGACTTAGCGCCCACCTATCACGCGGTGAACGTCGAGCAACGCAGCGTTCGGCGCGACAACGAAACGTGCGCCTGAGCGAACGAAACGAACCAAAGAACTCGGTGTCTCGGAGGGGAAACGATCTACGCCAGCCAAACGTCGTGATCGGCACGGGCAGAGAGATAGATAGTAATCTAAACCGGGAGCCCGGCGAAGCGTCGTCAGGGGAGAGGGAGTCCCGCGACGCGCCTGGCAGCGGACCCAATGCGCGCGCGGCGCGCCTCCTGTCGGGGCAGCGCCGTACATTGAGAGGAGGGGGTCTTCTGTGTTTGCCGCAAGATGGCTCTGCGTGTGCGGAAAGCGCAAAAGAAATGCAGCGGAAACGCACTTCGCAACTCGTGTAATTGTGACTTCTGTACGTTACATGTTCATAATTACCGATATACACCGCAGTATAACTTTCCACGGCTGGTTTCGAAGGCAACACCGCATTCACTAGAGGCGCGTTTGCACCGCTTGGAAGCATCGAACTCGTGGCTGAGTGGTAGCGTCTCCGTCTCACACTCCGGAGACCTGGGTTCGATTCCCGCCGGGCCAATCTTGGAAGTTGCTTTTTATTTATGAAGCGCCTGCCGTGATTTATCGCTCACGGTCAACGCCGCCGACGCCGACACCCGACGCCGACGACACCGGCTTTTCTGCGACACGAGCTCCTTAACGCTATCGCGTTAAAAAGAAACGCGCGCACCTTGCACAAGTGTCCAAAGGCTGAAGTCAACAGCGGAGCTTGCGATCACCTAGATTTTACGTGGCTTGCGTAAGTTGTTTGTATGTTTTGCAATGTTATATTAGATTTTGGTAAGTTGTTGGTAGGCATGGCTGTGTCGTTTCTAGGTTTTGCAGGGTTACGGTAGGCTTGGCTAAGTTGTTTCTAGGTTTTGCGATGGTATGCAAGGTTTTGCTACGTTGTCTCGGCGAGCTTGACGCTGGAAGTTCTCGAGCAGTCGCAGGTGGGGCTCGCATTCTCGGCGACGTCGAGTGTTTAAGCGCCGACTCTCGCCTTCCCTGGACTGAAACTCGGTATGCTCGACTCGGCGTCGCCCCTTCTCAGCCGCAGCTTCGGCGTGGTGTTCCGGATCAGCTCGGCGGCGACGCATCGCTTCTCGCTTGGCAGTGGGGCGCTCTTGCTGGTAAGCCGCTTCTTCTGCGGGCGTCCCGACTTTCTTCGGTCTTACCATGGCAGCAGCACGTACGCACGGAGTAGAGGAGGCGAGAGGTGTGTCGCCGCGCAGGCTGTTCCGAGTGTTTGCTCCCCTGTGACGTCACACCTCAGCCCTACGCGCGTGGGGTGCGAGGAGATTAAATGGCTGGGTGCTCTCGCAGGTGATTGCTAGGCAATGCGAGGCGGCGCACAGCTGGAGTGAGTTTTCTGTTAACGCTCCACGGCGGAACTAAAGCTTAACAGCTCCGCTGTCAACAATAACTAAGTAACAAAGTCCCAAAGTTCGTTAACACTAGTAGAACGGTTTAAGGCGCACAACATGAACTATTTAGGGTTATGCTCGGCGCCGCTGTAATTGCGAAATGCTGTTTGGCACGACCTCATATTCTACTGCGTCAATTCGTCGGATGGCCTTATAGGGTCCTAAGTAGCATCGCAATAGTTTCTCACTGATTCCTCGTCGGCATATCGGGCTCGCAGCTCAAATACGGTCGCTGGGTTGGCATTCCACGTAGCGTCGTCGAAGATTGTTGTGTCGGCTATCAGTCCTCTGCTGGTTATTGGTCCGCAGGCGGGTGGTCTGCCGGCGTTCTTCGGCATGCTGGAGGTAGGCGGTGACCTCGATACTATCTTCGTCGGTGATGTGTGGCAACGTGGCGTCGAGAGTCGTCGGCAGTTTCCTGCCGTAAGTCAAGTTGAACGGCGTGATCTGCGTTGCTTCTTCCACTGCCACGGCATAAGCGAAGGTTACGTACGGCAGGACGGCATCCCACGTCTTGTGATCGACGTCGACGTACATTGCAAGCATGTAGGTGAGGGTCTTATTCAGGCGCTCCGTAAGACCATTCATCTGCGGGTGGTAGGCCGTTGTCCTCTTGTGGCTTTTCTGGCTGCATTACAGAATGGCTTAGGTGAACTCCGCCGTAAAAGTCGTTCCTCTGTCGGTGATGAGGACTTCTGGGCCATCACGTCGCAACAGGATGTTCTCGACAAATAATTTCGCCATTCCGGCTGCCCTACCTTTCGACAGAGCTTTCGTTTTAGCGAAGCAGATGAGGTAGTCCGTCGCCACAACGATCCACTTTTTTCCGGGTGTTGATGTCGGAAAGAGTCCATCCCGATCTGCTGAAACAGTACGCAAGGAGCCACGATTGGCAGTAGTAATGTCGCTGGCCTTGTCGGGGGTGTCTTGCGTCGTTGGCAGTCATGACATGTCTGGACGTAGCGAGCGACGTCTGCGTTCAGGCGCGGCCAATAGTACTGGTATTTTGACGAGTATATCGGAAAACCCAACGTGCCCGGCATTCTAAATATTTTGCAAGGCGCACAGGACTTCTGGCTGGAGTGCTGCTGGCACAACGGGAGGGTTGAAGAGTTCTTTTTTACGAGGATTTCATTGCGCAAGCAAAACGAAGACAGTCCACGCCGAAATACCTCAGGGACAACGTTGGTCATGCCTTCTAGGTACTCCACAGGGCTTCGTAACTCCGGGTCTGCTCGTTGCTGTTCAACGGGGTCCTGTGCCGTCATTGTTCCGAGGAAGACGCTGTTGTCCAATTCGTTTTGCGGCGGCTGGTCAATAGCGGTGCGAAAGGCTTTGGGCGTTAAAATTCGTCCTCCCGGACTTACACAGCACGGTGATGGACAATTCCTGGAGCTTGAATCTCCATCGCGCTAAAAGACCAGAAGGATCCTTTAAGTTTGCCAGCCAACACAAGGCGTGGTGGTCGCTTACCACTTTTAAGCGCCTGCTTTATATGTAAGGCCGAAAGCTTGCCGTAGCCCAAACGATTGCGAGGCACTCTTTCTCCGTCATAGCATAATTCGCTCCCGCTTTTGGCAGAGACCGGCTAGACTATGCTATTACGCTTTCATTTCCGTCCTTCCTTTGACCTAGCACGAAAGGGAGGCTTCGGCCCAAGCACGTCGGCTTTTGTACACCACTTGTCGAAGGTTCCAGTGTAATCGCTGGTGCCCGCGTGGTTCCCGAAGACTACTTCGCGATTCATCACGCGCATGCAATCTGATATAACATGGTCAGTTGAAATCAAACACTGCATATGGAATTAACGATAACATTCCAAATGATGTAGGCGCGTCTTGTGCTGAGCGATAATGTTTAGCATTTGCTAGCTGGTGAAAAGCGGTGACGGCAGAAGCATAAGCAAGCACACATGTCAATACGTACCTAGCACTTGAGTTCCAAATCCCGCGTACATGGTATAGAATCAGACACTTTGAAAGGCTGCTTCACCTCCTGCGGACCAGTTCCACGTTCACAAAATTTGTTTCCCAAAGCATACTTTGTAAAAAAAAAGTCACGCAGTAATAGTCCGCAATGCACTTGCGGCGCTACTTGGTCGAGGATACAAACAATCGCAATCTAGAATTTTCGAGGCATGACATACAAAGACAACCATTCAATACGTGATTAAATGACATTGCAGCGCAGGCTCATTAGCCTCAGGAAGGTGTAGGTCCCAGACGAACATATTTATAGCAAACGCGACTGTTAACGGCACTCGAGAGATTTTTGGAAGCAAGCAATATCCTCGGCAAACATCGAGCGTTGTATATCCCATCTATTGCATGTTCACTGTATGTTTCATGCATCCTGACATAGTTCCGCTGTGTGCCCGAGTTTATGTGCCTTACTGTGAACTTGTTTCGTGTCTTTCGCCAAAGAAACCCTAACCACCACCTATCCGAAACGCAACGCACGAGCAGTCGGAAATTGTGCTGATAAGCTCGACCTTAGAAGACGAGCGAAAGCTGATCGCCAGGGCTGAAAGGGCTTTCACTGCTGGCGGCCTGGACTGATGGCTCTACCCACAACACGGTGGTGCTTCCACTTCCAGTGCGAAATCAAAATGACATTTTCACGCTCTTTCACCGCGTGTTCATCTGTGCGATGGTTTTAGTTCGGTTATGTAACCAAACTTTGTGTTTGAAAGCATTTTTATGTGATGCTATGTGACACTTTTGTCGAGCAGGTTATAGCGTAAATGAGGTGAAGGCTTAAACGCTGACAGTGCTTTACATGTGGCTTCACATTACGATGTAGGCGGGCTGTACTAACTTATATAGGGGTCTTTTAGCTCGAACGTGTTTGAAGTGACTTTTTGCATGTCATTGGTTCTCATTATTTTCATTTTTATGCAACAAAATCCTAAGAAAGCGACAGGCAAACCTCGGCTATTCTATTCTATTCTATTCCTCCTGGGATTCATGTAATGTAGACATATTTCAGGGTGAATCAATACGGAACATGTGAATGTCAAAAGACTGCCAATATTTCAATATTTAGTCAAAAAAAGAATCGAGTACAGAGCGGTCATTTTACCAAAGTTTCACAGAAATCTCCGAAACTAAGTTTCTGCTGTATCAGCGATATCTGGAGGGAAAACTATATCGCTTGCGTTTCCTTTGGATAACCAAGTATGAAAGTGACATCTGATTAAACGTAAAAAATAGCCCACTCACGCTTTGGAGCTGCGGCGAAGGCGTCTCTCAATTGCCCCGACTGTTTGAGGATCAGTTGCCTCGTGCTATATATGTACGCAATAGCACACGCGGCTAGCATTCCAGAACCATTCGACGCTCGCATAGAAACGGACACTGTGCTCCGTTTTCATTGGCTGTTTGGAAAAATCTAAAGCATAAGCACAAACTGTTCGAGAAGGTCCGTATACAAACTCGGCTCATCAACGAAACTGGCATTCCACTTGAATAGTTCTTGTTCTGCGCACTATTCTTATTTTGCGCTTCTTGACGACATGTCTGACAGAGTTAATGGTTCGCTGAAATTTACGAACCCTGCGTCGTTCGACCGATCCCCGAATCTCTGGTGGAGGAATTCCTAGAAAGCCTAGTGGTGTCATAGGCTTCGATCTTTCTTTTTGAAAAACTGGAACCGTTGTAAGCGCTCGAATCGCACCTACTGGATGGCTAATCTTAAGCTAGCGAGGCACTTCGGTGCGCGCAGGTGAGTATTGGGGAAGGAGTAGTGCATCGCTTATTCCATGTGCCTCAGGCCTGTCAGTCGTGTTTGCTTAGAGTGGTTATTTATGTGGCCGTTTGCAATTCATTCCGTGTACACGGCAGGAGCACTTCTTCATGGGAGTTTGGTGGCACGACATGAATCTTGCTATCTGACAGCGCGGAGCCTACTTGTCGCACTCGCCAAAGAAACACGTCGGATTTGCCCTTTGTGGGTAGTCTGTACGCGAGAGGCTGATAAGGTTCTTACTCCCACTGAGGCCCGCGCGACGCCCCAAGGTGTGCCTAGATCTATCGTGTAGGCGACGTGATAGCCAACGTAAAATTTAGAAACTTGGATATCAATTGGTCAGCGGCGCCTGGCAGCCCGCTTCCTATCATGCCCGAAACAAGGCCGGCGCAGTATGGCCGTCACGTGCGCGGAGTACCGAGACGTGATGGCCAAGCGTAGCGAGCCTCGTCGACGCCCACTGACAGAGCGGGAACTGAGTGGGATGTAACTCATGTAAGAGTCGTCGATGCCGCACAGATGTGCACGATATACCGCGCGAAACACTGACTCGCAACATAGCCACCGATTTCGCGCGCACGGAAGGCACCGAGCATTTCCGCCATTTCCAGTTTCCTGCAACTAGAGGCATTCCGCACGTGCGGGAAGGACTATGAATGAGCCTCTTTTACTACTATTTGCGTGCCTTTTCTCCTTATTGCAGCAGATAGCCGAGAAAGTTTCATTCATAAGAAGCAAGATGTCTTATGAGAGCCACCGTTTCACGATGTCTGAAAGAAGTGACACTATCTTGGAGCGCTTTGCTTACCGCACTCAACGAAAGCCCACTTACAATTCAGAATACTCTACAGCTTGATACGCGCTCATCTGAACACTGTCAGCATGCCTGGCAACTAGAGATGCAGTTGCCGCACGTATATACCCGCGGAAGCATTCGCTATCTTCACGTATGGCTGCCACGGCTGCTCGTAAGTGCTCGAGCTACTCGGATACAGTACGCGAGGCACGAGTGTGCGAGGTACTCCAAGGACGCTTAGTACGCTAACATACAAACAACCCGGGAGTGTTCTCTGATAAAGCACGTGTTTCCGAATCCGACTCGTACGTATATTCCTCAGTTGTAGCCGTTCTGTAACTTCGTTGCCTCGCGTACGGTGCGTTTCGCGCACTTATCCGTTTATCCATAATGTTTTACAGCTACTTAAGTCTGAGTCTAATCACCAGGCGTTGGACGTGTTTAAAGATACGCATGATGTCCCAAACGCAAGCCTGGTAGTTTCAGCAGTTCACTCGCCTTCAGTGTGAAATATCAACGTCGAAATAGAAACAGACAGCATCACCGTGCTATGGTTTATGTACTGCGAACTTGATTGAGTCGTTTTTCCGGGATTTCCCCTTCTCCGATTTTCATAGGTCCCAGTAAGGGTAAGTGCGTCCGCTTCTTGCGAAAAATGCATGCACACGGCCGCTGTGATGGCGTAGTAGCTTTTACCTCTGGCTGCTAAGGCCGAGGGCACGGGTAAAAATCACAGCCACAGCGGCCGCATTTCGGTGTCGGCGAAATGGACAAACGACCATGTACCGTGCCTTAGGTGCACGCTAAAGAAGACCCGAGGGCAAAAGTTGAGTCGCAACCGACGTCATCGTTATTACGCCTAAAACACCACAATTAAATTTTACTAACTTGCAGTTTATTAGAGGTGGCAGGGCAGAGTATTCAGTTCGCATATCATCACGTTAAACATTGTACTTTTCCTTCCGTGCCTTATGGCCTAAGTGTGTTTGTCTGACAATTTTTGACAATACTTTATGAAAAGTCTTGTCAGCATGGCATAGACGAAGAGACGTACTATGTTGTAAATCAGGCCGAGCAGTGAGGAAGTAGGCTGACCTTTGCATTATTTCACTGCCATTGCTTTTGATGCTGAAGCAGTTGTGAACTATCCGGTTGTGCTTATTTTTGTCGTATGTATTCGAGTGTCCTTGGTGCAAGCACATCAGTCTTTCTTGCCTCGACAATGTACAACCTCTTGCTAACCAACGATAGCTTGTTGAATATCTTTAAGAACAACCTTCACTTAGAAACTGCATGCACTGTTACTAACGCGATTGTTTCACGCAGGACGTTTCAGCTGCTTGGAAACTGTGCACAGTTCAAATGATGTCATGCCTGTTATGTAGAGGCTGGAAAAGTCTGCTTGTTTTCATGACGCTTGCTTCCTATACTTATTCAGCTAGTAAGTTGAATTCACCACAAATCAAGAGGTACATTTCTATTATTTTTTTCCACTTTACTCCTATACTTATGAAGCGCGAGGATATTGTCCTGATGACATGGATGAAACAACTTGAGTTCAAGTGGGCAGCGCTTCAACAGAAATCGCATTTTGCTGTATGTCGAGAATACATTTATTTGTTAAAGTGCTCAACTCGTTGCAAGCAGGGCAAAAAGCGTTATAAAATATGTTCAAAGCCTGCCCTGCTAGCGTAGTCGCTACAAGCCTTTCGCTGCTGAGCTCGAGGTCGCAGCTTCTATCCCGGCCAGGCGGACCCCATTTCGATGGGCGCGAAATGCAGAAACGCCCGCGCCTTTACATTTAGGCGCATGTCAAAGAACCCCAAGGAGGACAAAATTATTCCGGAGTCCCTCACTAAGGCATGCCGCATAATACCATCGTTGTAGTGGCACGTAAAATTAGAAATAAATGAAAAGAAATCTTGAAGGTGCCCTTTGTAGCGCTATGGCGTGAGCTATATGAGTTAAAACTATTCCAATCTGTTTTTATACCAACCTGCTGACATCAAATTGACGTAACCGCCGACTCAAGCATCGGACGGCGACTCGCAGCTTCGTTGGAACAGGCCAATAAAACGCTCTCCTAGCTTATAGACGGTCACTATTGTTTGCTTTCACAGCGAATAGCATTGTCTTACTTGACAGATTTCTCTTTTCTAATTGGCTGGACAGAGACGAGGAGCACGCAGAAGTGGATAGGGTTTCGACAAGGCCGGACTAGCGCAGTTAAGATAGATAACCTGGTGGATAGTGCGGTGCCGGCGTCAGCGATTGGCCCGTTTCTTCTTGCTTAGCTTGCGGTGTCTTGCAAAAAGTCGCGGCGGTGTGAGGTAAAAAAATGCTGGTAAAACGGATCCTTATCAAAAGAAATTTACAGAGCGATGTCATGTGCGTGTCGAATTGAGTCGACAGTGTTATAGTGCCACCCAAAAGTTATTATTTTACGCAAATTAATTAATTCTCTCCAACAGCTCCGAGTAGCCACTGCCAGAGCAATCGGCAAGCTGCCATCTTCTAATCATTTCGAAACCGGGCAGTCTACGGCTATTCCGAAAAAAAAAAACTTCGATTTTCTTGGCCCCAATAGTGCGTCTTCATTGCGTTCACGTCATCTTGATGCAGGAGTTTTCGTGGTTGTGGGAAGGTGCGTGACATATAGGCGACATGGGTGCAGCCCGAAAACTTTTGACCAGTTGCGGAGGGCTGATAGTAAAAAAAAAGTTACAATAGGAAATCATTGTTCAGTCTAATCGCATATAATCAGTGTGTGCACATCATATCAGATGAGGAACTTTCATAGTTTTTCGAAAGTTGCGAGATAGACAAGCCAATTAGGGGCTGCCCGAAAAAAATTTCACCAGTGAAGGAGGGCTGATTGCAGGAATGGTATACAAACGTTTGAAATAGCTTTACGTTATAGTGCTCCATGTCAACCTAAAGAGAAATCGAATCTCAGTCATCGGGCATTCCTGAGCGTCAAAAGTTGTCACATGGGCAAGGCGATGCAATGAGAAGCAAGAAAGCAGGCAGAGAGGGAGTCACGAGCATAGAGTTGCCTACAATAATGACCAGAGGGAACTTCGACGCTGCGATGGTACAGCTACCATGGCAATGATGGTTAGTACATGACTGTCTGATCTTGGTGCTTGTGGCTCCCGACGTTCTCGTGGCATTCTTTAGCGTGTTTTATCTGCCTTTATTGCCCTACATTTCAAGGCAATCTATACTTTTAAAGATGTAAAAGGCAATAAGGCAATGGAAACATGCACAATCGTTCCTTATTGCGGTGCTTCCGTCTGTCGAGGTGGCCAAGCCTAAACGCGCCAAGCGTTTCAACGCGCTGGCTTGCTCGCATTCGTCCATCAACGTCGGCGCATGCATCCGTGGCGTAATGGTTTCCATATCTTGCATCTGTAATAGAGCACCAGTGCTCGAATCCTGCGATCACACATTTTATTAATGTTTATTTAGTTGTTTAAACCGCAGAACGTTATTTAAAATGATGAGTTTTTAATGACACGAAGCCGTTCAAAGCCAGAAGAACAATGCTTAGGCAAATCTATGCAGTAACCATGCAGCATCACAACTGCAGGTTAAACCACCCCGATCGCGCCTCCCGTAGACACTAACGCCGTAGTTCTCTCTAGTGATTATTATAGGAGGCTCCATGGTAACGAGTGCGTAAGAGTTAATTCATCGAACTTGCACCCGCTCGTACAAGATGCAGCTTGGGTGAGAGGGCGCGAAAGCAACAGTGTGAGTACGCCATTGAATCGAATGCCGGCCTCTTGAGTCTGGCGATTCAGGGACGATTAGGTAATGTTTATAAAGGGTTCTTTTGAGGTAAGTAGAAGTACGGTTTCTTAGGAACCGTGGGGGCCAGGGCCTGGCGGACGCCACAGGATGGGTGATAGTAGGCAATCAACAAGAGACTATGCAGATCCAATGCACATGTTTAAATCTATTTGAAGCGACGCTTCCAAGAAGTGGGCGATAAAATGCTGAGATTTGCTCAACTCTGCTTTGTCGGGGGCATAAAGGAAACTGGCTCGCACATGTGCTGTCGCACATCCGTGCTATGCAATGTGACAGATATTATGTCCGCTTACATTTCCACATTTGTTCTTATTTATTTTACAAGTACTTCTAGGCCCATCCCCCGTTGTGTGTTTGTATCATAGTAAGGAAATCCATATCATCATAATACACATGGGTCCCCACTGCGTGCCCCATCTCCCATTTTCGGTGTGTTCCACGGTATGAATATCATTTACATCATCAACCCGTGGACATGATTCTTGGCTGATTCTTCATTGTGAGTGCGTGTTATAGTAAGAAGTCATAATCCTCAACACGTGGGGATCATCTCAATGGGATGGTTGTCGTTGCCAGAATACATCCCGCTCGCTTGTTCGGTGGGTGCCGTTATATGAAAATCAGTGTCATCATAATACCACGCGGAAACTCTTCTTGGCTGATCCCTCGTTGTAGGTATGTGCCACAATAGGATGTCAAAATCATAATCAACACGCGGCGTTCATCTCAAAGAGCTACTTGGTGGCACAATATGTACTGCTTGCTTTAGGCAATCACCCGTTTTGGTTGTGCGCTTCGGTATGAAAGTGATCGTTGTAATGTACACGTCGCCACGAAGGGCTTCTTGGCCAATACCCCTTTGTGTTTATGTGCTATAGAATGGAAAGCATTTTCATCATCAATACTCTGCGATCATCTGAAAGTACATGCTGCTGCCCCGATACGTATCGCCCGCTTCTTCGCCAATCCTCCACTGTGGAATTATGCCTATAGTATGGTGAGTCATCATCATAATCAACACGTGAAGACCATCTGAAACCGCAAGTAGTTGTTGGAACGAGAGAAGTGTACTTACACTTGTGGCCTAGTGGTAAAAGCTGTATAGGATTCAGTGCGATCCTTAATTTCCAGTCCGTTTGTACTACAATGAGTAAAAAGCATGCAAATTTCCCCCGGAGTAAAACTTTTTAAAAAATTTTATGCAGCGACTCTATGGCGAAGACAGTATTGAAAACAAAGTGTTTTTTTGTACCCTGAGGAACACATTGTTCAATGTCTAAACAGTGCGAGACGACAGATGCCCTTTCCCTGTATGGTTAGGTAGGTGTGCAGTTCTGGGATGTTTTACAAAGCACTGATCAAGTATTCTCACTAGATCCCTACGGTGTCAGATGTCTTCCGATAGAAAATGAAGATGGGGTCCTTCTGGATCTAGTTATGATCGTTGGCCTTCAGAGCCTCGACCGGTCCTCAATGGCTGGGTATTACGGTATTACCCAGGCGAACCGCCTGCGCGAATGTACTTTCGAGAAAGAATCAAAGCCAACTAGAGATGCAAAAAGCTCAAGGGTTCCCTCAGGGATGGTTGTCGAAGTTGGAAGGCTCGACAAAACTAAGAGAATTTGTACGTGCTTACACTCGTGATCGTTTGTATATGTTACATATGTACCTTTCACATGCTTGTTCTCTGAACTTGTGCATTGATAATGAGAAAGCTTCTAAACAAGGCCATCGAAGAATGGAGGGTTAGAGCATCGGGCAACTGCGCTAGTGGGTCGAGGTTCGAATCCCGGCGCTGGACGCGCTTTTTTTTAAAAGTGAGGTTAAAACTGCTTGGTGAGAACCGGACCAGCGACCGTCTGACCTACAGACCGCTGCCCGGCGCAAGTCAAACCATGGCCTGTGTTCATGGTTCGGCTTCCTTTGCGTTTTTCTTTTCGAATAATATTTCATAGTTCGAAAAAAGCAGTTACATCATCACAAATATACAGAGGAGGGTCCCAAAGTGAAAGTATTGTATTGTGACCTTCCCTTAATAATTTAACATTGAAGGTGACATCTGCAGACAGCGAATGAACACTATTATAAAATAACTTCGACAGATTAAATACATTGTTAGAAATTTCACTTCAAATCAAGCAAAGACTAGAAGCAGGGCATAAAAGAAAGCCGGGAGCAAGCATGGTTGAAAACAACATGGACAAAGACAAAAACTCACCTGTGAGAGAAAAGTCTGAGATCCACCGCCAGGATTTAGTAAAGTTATCGCTGGAAATAATACTTAAGGTAATTTTTAGAAATTTCAAGAGCAGTGCAGGATTTTATAGTTGATGATAATTCATTCCAAAAAGAAGCTGGAGCGAATGCATTTTTTTTACGTAATTGTATGAACCACGGGTAGGAAACAAATGTTCTTAGCTGCAAATCTGCTTGCATTTTTATTCTGCAAAAGCTCAACTGGAAAGAACGGAAACGTAAAGTTATTATGAAGCACCTCGTTGGATAAGACGGCTATGTTAAATTGGGACAAATTATTAAAAGGCAAGCTACTGTACGGGCGAAGTAACACAGATGCATTGAATTGCGTGGGACTAGAGGTGACAATGGGTATTAATTGCTTTTGGATATGTTTAATTGATGATAAGTGACATGCGTACGTGTTGCCTAAATAAACAACACCGTACTATTGCGACTATGAATGAAAGCAAAATACAACGCTATCAGAGCCTCATGAGAAAAATAACGATGAGCTTTGATTAACGCTCGGGTACGAAACGCTGTCTTCTGCATGAGGTGTTGGAAGGGACAGTGAAATGTCAGGTTAGGGGATGTATGCCAAGAAAAGCAACATAGTTTTTGAGCGGGAATTGAATGAATTCGGAGTTTTAGGCCCAGGAATAAACGTTAAGGGCCTATAAGCACTTTTGGGCAACATAAATTTAATTTTTAGAAGATTAAGAACTAAGTAAGCGCCTGATTATATCCTAATGTTACTCAATGAAATAATTAACTTTGAAGTAAGAGGTGTAATCAATTTATCACATAAAGATATGGTTATGCCATCTGCCTAAAAAACGCCTTGATCGTAGTTGGAGGAGTTAAGATAATCCGGAAGATCATCAATACATAGAATGAAAAGCAAAGGGGCCTAGAACTGTGCCCTGTGGTACACCCTGGTTAATACATTTCGTTATGGAGGACGTATTTGCTACATGTACTGACTATTGCCGGGGGGTCAAGTAAGTAATATTTGAAGAATGTTAGCAGAGGAGGGAATACCATAAGACAAGTTTACTTAACAAGAATTGATGGTTAACCGTGACAAAAGCTTTAGGGAATATGAAAAAAAAAACTGATCCGACTGAGTTTCCCGAATCGATAGATATTTTATGTAGTCAAGGACACCACAGTTAGATCAGTGAAACTTCCAGGGCGAAGGACGAGAAGAAAACCTTTATTTTCATCAGATCTTCTAATTACGTAATTGGTGAATATTTCTGCCGGGTGGCATGAGGTGGCTTGAAACCAAATTGGCTGATCTTTAACAACTTAAACTTTGTTAGGTAATTATTAAGACATTTGGCAAATAGTTTATCAGTGCGTTTATTCAGGCAGGAAATAATTGCAATTAGTTTGTAATTAGTAACCGTTAGTTTGTCGCCTTAAAAAGCAGAAACAATTGGCGCTTTCAAAAAATGAAGGGAGTGAGCGGTGTTTAAACATAAGGTTGATAATACTGAAGAGCTTGTTGTAAACTAAATGTGCCTCCAGTTTTAAATGCTTTAGAAGAAGAAGAAGAAGAAATTTTAATAAAGAATAGTCCGGCAGTGCTTGCTGTGGTGGCCTCAGGTGACGGCTCGAAGTCCTTGGACTCGAGCGGCATCTTCGGCTTGCCGGACGGCCCAGAGCTGGTCTGCCAGCTCTGAACTTCTGATAGCCGCCTCCCAGCGGCGGCGACGCCTACGGAGAAGGTCCCCGGCGGCTCCCGCATCCGGGGCGGCGTCGGGAAGAAGCGAGCTCGAGCCTTCTCCCACCCTGGCAACGGCCGCGATTATGGACGCGTCGCCAACGGAGCTGGTCTGATTACCGTTGTTGCCGGCACATTCCCAGAGCATGTGTCGCAGCGTTGCTCTCTGTCCGCATGTTTTACACGCGTCTGTTGAATATAAACGCGGATAGCAGTGGTGTAAGATAGCGGGGCTAGGGTAGGTGTGTGTTTGGAGCAAGCGTAACGTTACGGCCTCGTTCCTGTTCAATTTGTCGTGCGGTGGCGGGAATGTGCGTCTTTTGAATCTGTAGTGTTGGGTGAGGTCTCTTAACGTGGTTAGGCGATCGCCCCACGCCCAGTGTGCTTCTTGTTGTGTTTCTGTTGTAGTGTCCCGATCCGGCAGATCCGATGCCCCGCTCTCGGGGGCGGAGGCGGCCACATAATCAGCGGCGGCTCGGCGTGTGAGACCTCGAGCCGTGGCGTTGGCCGCCTCGTTGCCCGCGAGCGGAACATCGGTATGTGCCGGGGTCCAGAGGAGGAAGACCGTAGAATTTTGGCGTTGCGAGGGCGATGACGAGTCGCCGTCGTCAGAAATTTGGAGTATGCGGGCCGCTTCCCGCGAGACACGACCGCGCGCGAAGCCGCGGATTGCCACCTGCGAGTCGCTGATCACGATCGCAGCGTTCGGCACCGCGACGAGTGCTAGGGCTATCGCGGCTTCTTCGGCCGCCTCCGTGTGTCCCGTGGTCACCGTGGCGCTCGCGAGGCACTTACCCGAGCGGTCTACAACCGCTATCGCGTGTGCGCTTCTCCCTCCTCCATATGGAGCCGCGTCTACGTATACCGCCTCGTTGCTGTTACCGAACTTCTTCTGTAGGTCGCTTGCTCGTTTGTTGCGTCTCCCGGTGTGGTGCGTAGGGTGCATGTTCTTGGGAAGCGGCGGGATGATCAGGCGGTTGCGAACAGAGGCGGGAACCGCCGTCTTTTCTCCATGCTGGGTGTGGTACGCGATGCTGAGCGACTCGAGGATGCATCGACCTGCCTTTGACCTCGATAAGCGTTCGTATTGTGCAATGTCGTGCGCCTCGATTAACTCGTTAAGGGAGTTGTGAACTCCGAGCTCAAGAAACTTGTCGGTGCTCGCGTTGAGTGGAACGCCGACCGCCCTCTTGAAAGCCTTTCGGATCATGCATTCGAGTTTGTTTTTTTCGGACCCGATCCACCTCAGGTAGGGGGCAACATACGCTATGCGGCTTATCGCGTACGCCTGCACGAGACGGATCGCGCACTCTTCACGCATACCATTGCGTCTATTCGTGATGCGACGCAAGAGTCGGATCGTGTCATCTACCGAACGACGAAGTATTCGCACCGTCTCTCCGTTATGGCCGTTTGCCTGCAGGTGTAACCCTAGTATTCTAATTTTCTCTACGTGCGGTACGGGAGTACCATCTGCCAATGTGATGCGTATTTTCGAATATTCCCGTTCCTCTTCGCGCAGGGTTTTACGACCTCTCCTTGTGGGTTTGTAGAGTAAGAGTTCGGACTTGGTAGCCGAGCACTCGAGGCCCGTTCCACGCAAGTAATTCTGAACCGCATCTACTCCTGCCTGTAGCGTTCGCTCGACGTGACCGTCACATCCTCCCCCGGGAACCCAGAGGGTGATGTCATCCGCGTAGAGACTGTGATGTAATCCTTCTATTTCTGTTAATTTCTCGGGTAGACCAAGTAGAACTAAATTAAAGAGTAATGGTGATATGATGGATCCTTGCGGCGTGCCGCATGGACCCTTCTCAAATTCCGGCGATTCCTCGTCGCCGACGACGACGCATGCGCGCCTGCCCGCGAGGAAATCTCTAACGTAATTATACATTCTTTGGCCTAGTCCTAATGTTCTAATTGTTTTTAAGATCGATTCGTGCTTAACGGTGTCAAAGGCCTTTTTAATATCTAAGCCTAGAATTGCCTTAGTGGAGCTGGTAGTGTCGTCTACGATCTCGTGTTTAAGCTGAAGCAATACGTCCTGTGCGGAGAGGTTGCGGCGGAATCCTAGCATGGTGTGCGGGAACGCGTCATGATCTTCGAGAAAGTCTGTCACGCGGGTGAGAACTGCGTGTTCCATGACTTTGCCGACGCAAGACGTAAGCGAAATCGGTCTTAGATTATCGAGCGTAACTTGCTTGCCAGGTTTAGGAATCATGATAACGCGGGCCCGTTTCCACGCTGCGGGAATCGAACCCTCTCGCCAGCACTCATTGACGTAGGCCGCGAGTCGGGAGATTGACTCGTCGTCTAGGTTGCGGAGAGTCTTGTTGGTAACCCGGTCAGGGCCGGGCGCCGATCGAGTGTTGAGTTCGAACAGGACTATCCGAATTTCCGATTCGCTGAATTCCGCGTCCAGTTTCTCGTTTGTGACGCCGTCGTACTCGGCGTGCTGGATGCTTTCAGCCTTCTTAAAATAACGGTCACGTAGTGCGTCGAGGAAGTTATCACCTTTATAATCTCTGACTAGTCTACGAGTCTTGTGGCCTTGAGCGGACCGAGTCTCCTCCGGATCTAATAGGTGTCTAAAAAGGCGCCAAGCGCTCGCCCCGGTCATCTGCCTCTCGAGGCCGTTGCACGTGTCTTCCCATTGTGCCCTGCATACCTGAAGTGCGTGTTCTTCGATGCCTCTGTCTAACTGTGCTATGCGTTTGCGCAACGCCTTATTATGTCTTTGGCATTTCCATCTCTTTAGGAGGGCTCGCTTTGCTTCCCACATGTGTAGGAGCCTACTGTCAATTATTTCGAGGTTCGCTTCGGGCGGAACATCGCTAGTTGCTGCGCCTACGTCCCTTCTGAGCGTCTCGGTCCACTCATCTATGTCCGTAATCGGCTCGTCGCCTCGCCCCGCTTCTTCTCGCATCTTGCGGAACATATCCCATTTCACGAGTTTGAGCTTACGACCTTTGCCCTCAGGGTTAATACCACGACCGCTCGGGCCCGTGCCTATCGTGATCTCGATCAGCGCGTGGTCGCTCCCCAAATCTTCCTGCGTATTTTGCCAGTGCGCTGTTGTAACATTTGAAACGAACGCAAGGTCTGGTAACGTATCGGCACTCACGCTGTTCCCTCTGCGTGTAGGATCGGCGGGATTCGCGATCAGTGCAAGCCTTTGGTCTTGCGAGTCTTCCCAAAGGTGTTTGCCCTTGGGTGTTTCTCGGGTGTAGCCCCAGGCTCCGTGGGGTGCGTTAAAGTCGCCCGCAACAAGTAGAGGCTCGCCGCCGGAAGCCGCGCGTGCGCCCCGCAGTAGTTCCCCGAATCTGTGCTGCAGCGTGGGTTTACTATACACGTTAAGGACGAAGAGTCCTCGGCCGCTCTTAGGGATTAATTCTACGAACACGTGAGGAATATTTACGCAGGCAAGCTCTCGCTGCGCCACAGTGATATTACGTCGAACGAGCACGGCGGCGACCGGCAACGGGCGTGGCGGTGGAGACGGCCGGCGCGGCACCATCGCCCCCGGCCTAGCGCCACCCGCCACGCGGGGTGTAGCTCGTTTCCTGCTTTGCCTGTTCTCCGTCGCGGTCGCGTCTATGGCTTTGTAGCCGGCAAGTTTAACCGGATGGTTTGTCTCCTGTAAAAGGATCACGTCCGGTTTAGTCTCATGGCTGCGTATGAATTGCTGGAGATTACCCCGCTTCCTCCTGTAGCCCCGGCAGTTCCACTGCCAGATTGTGTATTGTTGTTTCCCAGTGTTAGTGTGCTTCGTTGCGTGTGTAGCCATGGTGATGCCTGCGTTTAATTTAACCCGTCACCATCGAGGCGACTTGGTTGCTGCTGCGGTTGCACCTGCGGTTGAATCTCTACGTCTGTAAGTGTGTTTTGCTGCTACTGATTGTGTTGTTGCTGTCTAGCGTACGGCTTGCTCATTGTTCTGATTGGTCTGCCTGCAGCTGGCGATAGCCTCGCTTCTATGTCGTCTATGCGCGCCAAGTGCGCGGCGAACATTTGTGTTATTTGTTCAGAGAGCTTAGCTAGCACGTTACTGAACATTTCGTTCATATGAGCCGTCTGTTTTGTAAAACTTTCCTCGAGGCTCTTCTCGATGTTGTCTACACGTTTCTGTAGTTTCTCGTAACGGCCGCATCCCTGTTTGCTCTCGGGTCTTGCGGGATCTAGTGCGATCCTTTTCGCGGTAACGGGACGATCGTCGCGTTCATCCGCCGTCTCCCTCGAGCTGCCCTCGTTGTCCGTGTCCATCCCGGCCGGCTCAGGCCGTGATGGAGTCGGTGATCGAGGCGCCGAGGACGGCGACATCGTCGTTTGACGTTGCGATGGTTGCTGCGGTTGTGGAGCCTCGCCTTTCAATTTGATATTCTCCTCTCTAAGGAGCGCATTTTCGCGTTTAAGCTCACCAATTAATCATTCTAATGGTTCTAAACGTTGTTTTAGGACTCGCTCTATCACTCGCTCGAGCTCGTTCCCACCGCCACCGCCGACGGTAGGCCCGCCAGAGCGGCCCGCCGAAGCGCCTCCGCCGCCGGGAGAAGCGGCGACAGCCGCCCAGCTCACCTGTTGCCCAGTACTCCTGTGACCTTGTTGCTGCCACGGCTGCTGCTGCTGACTTTGCTGGTTGATGTGGCCCACAGGTGCGGTGCCCGGACCGCCGCCACCGCGCGTCATCGACGTACTTCTCGGCGTCTGTGTTCGGTTGCGAGAGTGGGATCGGGATCGGGATTTTCCCGCGCCGCCCTTCCCGCCACGGCTAGTCGATCGTCCTCTTCGGTTGTCGGTGACTGAATGACGGTCTATCTCCGGAAAATTGAGGTAGTAGCCGGCGTTGCCATTACAGTAACACAAACTTTACGTAAGCCAGGATCTGCACTTTTATGATTAGTAATCGTGGAAATCGTTCGGCGTAACTTATAACAGGAAGGATGATAGTGTCGTACGGCTTAAAGTATTATAGAACTGCGCATGTAGGTCGGGAGAAGTATAAGGGGAAGAAACGTAGTCTGAGAAAGCACTAGAAATTTAGTTGGGCTCAGAAAGAGTCAGGCTATTATAGGTTACTTAAGTTATCGAGGCATCAACAGATGACTCGTTTACAAAAACCGTCAGTAGCTCTCCTTGCTTTTTGGCGTTTTTCTTATTCTTAGTTGGCGACTAATCAGATTTACTGATGGCTGCGGCAAATGTATCGGCACTAAATACAGAAGTAGCTAGTATCACGCTGGTGCACTTCATTGTTAAATACAAGACAAATTACAAAATGATCGATTATGTCAGCGCATCAACAACCCCGGGTCAGGTGATGGTGATATCTTAAATAATACGTGAATTATAAGCGTACCGTTTCCACAAGAGGCTGATATAGTGGAACAGTCAATGAGTGATTCAAAAATAAGTACATTAAAACAATCGGGAAAAGTAGTGCACGAAGTGGCATCAGTGTCAAGTAGGTTATCATTAAGATCCCGTACAATCAGCACATTGTTATTTTACAAAATTACCTGTGACAACACGACATCAAGACAAAGAAAGGAATCGTTGAGGACAGATGATGGTGAGTGATGAATGCAACCAGGAATCAGGTTCTCATGACCGCAAATAAGCAGACTTGTAGCCCGGATTTTTTTTTTCTTGGGGGGGGGGGGGGGTACGGTTTCCAGTACAAGTGTGAATAATGCCCGCCATTCGCCATAAAGACGCTAAAACCCGCCTAAGAGAAATGAAATAGGGTCTATCTCACAGGTACGCCTCTGATATACCCCTCCTTTATTTAACGAACAAGGAACCACATCACTTGGATTCGCGCAGAGAAGAAGTGCACGAAGAACAGTGCCAACAACAAGTAAACAAGCGAGAGTGTAAAATAAAAAAAATCTAGTTGCGTTTTTCAAATTTGCTCTGAAAGAGAGAGAGAGAAGAATACAGGAAGGCAGGGATGTTAACCAGTCAATAGTCTGGTTGGCTACCCTACACTGGGGGAAGGGAGAAGGGGAAGAGAAAGAAGGGAGAGAGAAGGTGTAGGTACGCGTACGGGCAGCACTTCAGTTAAAGTCGCTCGAGCAAACCAGAAGTTCTGAGAAAACACAAAAGTGCCTTCACTGCCTTCTGAGCCGATGATCGGTCGGGACGGTGCTCTAATATTGTCTGTTCACTCAGAGGACGATCGTCTAGTTTCCTCAATGTGTCGGACAAATACTGTCTTTGGGCTTGAAATTGAGGACAATGGCACAATATGTGGTCAATGTTCTCCTCGCATGCGCAAACATCACATGCAGGACTATCAGTCATTCCAATTAGTGCTGAGTAGGCATTCGTGAAGGCCACTCCAAGCCATAACCGACACAGAAGAGACGCTTCACGCCGGTGCACACCGGCTGGAGGTCTGAGTTGAAGTGATGGGTTTAGTCGGTGCAGTCTTGTGCGTCTTGTATGTACATTATTCCACTCTGCTAAGGAGATCGTGCGTGCCAGAATGCCAAGTTGTCTCGCGGCGTCGGTCCTTGAGAGCGGAATGGGGACGCAGCGGTCTTCTTGGTTTGACGTCCGAGCTGCTTTATCGGCGTCTTCATTACCAATGATACCGCAATGACCTGGTATCCACTGAAAAGAGATATCATGGCCTTTTTCTCCTAAGTGATGGACAAGTTCCGCGATTTCGCACGTGAGCTGATCGTGAGTTCCATGTCGGAGAAATGAATGCACACATTGCAAGGCCGGCCTGGAATCGCAGAAGATTGCCCATTTTCTAGGACTTTCAGTATTTATCACTTGAAGCGCGTCGCGGAGAGCCGCGAGCTCTGCAGCTGTAGACGTAGTGACATGGGAAGTCTTGAACCGCTTGGTTATTCTCATTGCTGGTATAACTACAGCGCCGCAGGAACTGGATGATGTAGTTGATCCATCAGTGTAGACGTGTGTGCAGTCGCTGTATTTCTCGTACAAGAGAAATAAAGTTAGTTGCTTGAGCGCTGATGATGGCAAGTCCGACTTTTTCTGAAGTCCTGGGACTGTAAGGTTCACTTGAGTACGGCGCATACACCATGGAGGAATAGAAGGCCTTGCCGCAGGTGTGTAACCTGACCTGAAAGAGGCACGGTGCGCGAAGACAGTCGCACTGAATGTCGTGTGTGGCCTATCTACTGGGAGACTTGCTAGGTGGTGGGTAGGGTTCCGGGCGAAGTGTCTTAGGTGCACACGCATTGTTTCAATGCTAATGTGCGTTCTAATAGTGAAATCTTGAGCCACTGCAATAACTTCAGTCGTTGACGCACTCCGCGGTAGACCGAGACATATCTTGAGTGCTTGGGCTTGGATGCTTTGGATTATGTTCAGGTTAGTTCTGCAGGTGTTGGACATGACAGGTAGGCTGTATCGCAGGAATCCCAATAAAGAGGACCCTGTACAGTTGCAGCATAGAGTGTATTGGCACTCCCCAGGTCTTTCCTGCAAGGAACTTAAACATATGGCAAATTCCTGTCAGGCGTTTTTTCACATAATTCACATGAGGGGTCCAGGAGAGATTTTTGTCAAGGACCACCCCTAAAAATCTGTGACTCGTGCTGTACGAGATCATGTGTCTGTCGACGGATATCACGTATGGCGACATTGATTTCCTGGTAAATGCCACCGCTGCGCACTTCTCGTATGATATATGAAGTCCTTGTTCTCGAAGGTAGGATGATGTCAAAGTAGCTGACTTTTGAAGCCGCGCGCGAAGCTGCAGTCGCGTCACAGCCGACGTCCAAATGCAAATGTCGTCGGCATAGATGGAGAGCCTAACAATGCCTGGCAGGATGTCGGTGAGTCCAATGAGTGTTAGACTGAAGAGCGTTGGGCTGAGTACTCCGCCCTGAGGTACCCCACGGTTACTGTAATGCTGGGAGGTCGGGCCATCCTCGGTAAGTACGAAAAAGGATCTCGTATGTAGATAGCTACGTATCCAAATATATACTTTGCCGCCAAGTCCTACTGCCTCTAACGCGTTCAAAATCGCTTCGTGCGTTACGTTATCGTACGCTCCTTTAACATCCAGAAACAGGGCAGCAGATAATCTTTTGCAGGACTTCTGGTGCTCGACGTACGTCACCAAGTCGATAACGTTGTCTATGGAAGAACGGCCCCGCCTGAAACCGGCCACTGCATCTGGGTATACCTGGTAATGTTCGAGGTACCATTCTAGCCGTGCTAGAACCATCCTCTCCATTAGTTTTCCGATGCAACTGGCAAGCGCAATTGGTCGGTATGATGCAATGTCTACAGGCGACTTGCCAGGCTTGAGCAGTGGAATTATGCGACTGGTCTTCCATTCTTGGGGAACCGTACCTGTCCGCCAGAAGCTGTTGAATAGGAGCAGGAGCACTTTTCGAGCCTCATCACCCAGATTACATAGGGCACGGTAGGTTATACCGTCGGGGCCTGGTGAAGATGAACGCTTGCACAAGGCCAGTGCAGCTTCGAGCTCGTCCATGGAGAAAGGACTATCCATGCAGGAGTCGCGTGAAATCGGTGAGTGGCGGAGCGTCGATGTTCCAGCGCAACTAGTTTCGCCAGCAATCCTCCTGCAGAAAGCTTCCGCTACGTCAATCTCGCTGCAATGTTGGTGAAGGGCCAAAGACTTAAAAGGGTGGCGCTGCTGAGGGGTTCCACGGAGACCACGAACAGTTCTCCATATGTGAGACAATGGTTTTCGTGGATCCAAAGATTCGCAGAATGATTTCCATCTTTGTGATGCAAGTTTGTCCATGCGACGCTGAATTTTCTTTTGAGTTCTTCTGGCCAACCTCAAGTCATTTACAGACTTCGTGCGCCTGTATCTTCGCTCTGCACGACGACGAATTGCACGAAGCTTCTCTAGCTCAATGTCGTATTCGGTGCGTGTGGACGTTCTCGGAAGTGAATGTTTCGCAGCCTCTAGGGCACCTTTTATGATGTCCTCTAGGCTAGTGGCCAAGTCATCACGACAGCCGTCTTCGACAATTGACTTGAACATTGGCCAGTCGATGCATTGTGTGACGGCGGCTAACCTGGAGTCCGTCAACCCTTCAACCCTAAGATAAGTGGGTAGGTGGTCACTTCCCCGCGTTTCAATATCCGGAAACCACCTGACCTTTCTCGTGAAGGAGCGTGAAACAAAGGTCAGGTCCAGGCAGCTACAGTAGGCAGTTCCACGTAGAAAGGTGGGGCTTCCATCATTTAACAAGCATAGTTCTTGTTCGGAGGCAAATGACACTAATCTTCTGCCTCTCGAGTTTATCTCAGAACTTCCCCAGAGATCGTGGTGGGCATTAAAATCTCCAGTAATCACCAAAGGCTGCGGAGTCGCTGTGGTGATTCGCCGTAATCTCTCGCAGTCCAACCGACTTGAGGGCGATATGTAGGCTCCAATTATGTGAAAGTGAGCTTGCCTTTCCTCACTGTCAGACAGACGTATTGGTTTTCTTGGTCAGGCGACACTGGGTGATGGACATACGTAAGATCACGTCGCATGAATACGATGATCTTGCTGCATTCTCCGTGGGTGGCGGACATGAAACATTCATCCCCGGACAGTCTGATGTTATCTGATAGGGGCTCGCAGATGACGATGACTGGGAACTTATTCGTGAACACAAACTGTCGAAAGTCCGACATGCGTGACTTCAGTCCTCTGGCGTTCCACTGAAATATCGACGCGTTTCGGACTTCGTCACGAAACGACGGCTTCTGGAGAGCTCTGAAAGAACTATAGGGAAATATATATTTACCGAACAAAGAGTTATTTTGAATCCCTCGTTTACTACTCTACCAAGTGCCAAAACCGACTTGTATTGTTATTTGGGAAGTTGCGTAAAGATGCGTGGCCGTCAGTCCCGTACAACCGTGTAGCGCGCAGTACGCTGCGGTCCTAGACGTATTGCGCCCACCGCGGAAGGTTAGAAAAACGCCCACACAAGCACAGCAGAGAGGGCGCTTCGTCAGGTTGCTGTACTGATAAATGTAGAAAGGTGATTCAAAACACACGGAATTATTCTCCACTCCTGGCAGCGTTTTCCCTACTTCCTTTTTAAATTAAAAAAAATGTTGATTGCTATATATTTTCAGAAAAAAACGGTGAAATTTGTGACTTTTCGCTTCTCATTCATGCTTGGGTGTTCTCTCTGCTCTCTCACTTATTCGATCGCTTAATTTCTCAACTCCTCGAACTGCTGTGTCCAGTTGCCAGCGTCATGTACTCGTGACGCTGGGGGCAGAAAGGATGTTCCACATCTGCTGCCAAGGTTTGGGAGTGGTGTTGCTGGCTAACGCTCACAGTGTTAGTTCTCGTATTAACACTTAAATATCCCAGAAAGTGGATGGGAAAACGGCGCCGCGGTAGCTCAGTTGGTAGAGCATCGCACACGTAATGCGAAGACGTGGGATCGTTCCGCTACTGCGGCATGTTGTTTTATCGTCACTTTTCATTTCCATTTATTTATCATTTCTTTAATGCAATCAGTAATCACAAGTATTTCCCCTATGTTGTCCTTGGTGTCATTGCTGGCTGCTTACGATATGATTAATAAAAATCGGGCCCCTTCGGGTAAACCACTTTGTTCTAATTTATTAAATAAAGAGGGTCTAGTATCCGGCAACTTTGTTGCATTCAGGTAGCATGTGTTGGTGTACTGACCGATTGGCTTCTCCCAAAGAGATCACGTACTCGTGACGCTGGCGGCAGAAGGGATGTTCCACATCCGCCGCCAAGGTTTGTGAGTGGTGGTGATGGCTAACGCTTCCAGTCTTAGTTCTCGTATTAAAACGTAAATACCCCGGAAATCGGATGGACAAACGGCGCCCCGGTAGCTCAATTGGTAGAGCATCGCACGCCCAATACGAAGACGTGGGATATCGTTCCCCACCTTGGGCAAGTTGTTCTGCCGTCCACTTTCATTTCCTGTAATTTATCATTTCTTTCATTCATTTAATAAGTAAAAGTATTTTTCCCCTATGTTATTCTTGGTGTCATTGTTGGTTGGCTTCTTATGATATGATCAATAAACATCGGCACCCTCGGTCAACCCATTTTCTTCTCGTTTTTCATTACGAGTCATTTTTTCAAGCGTAAGGTGATCCTTCTAGCAGAACAGGGTAACTGGGCAGGGTGACGTGCGTTAAGCGTTCCGGAAACATGTGTCGGTAAATAGCAGCGACAAAGGAATTTGTAATCCGTTATGTTGAACTGAAGATTGCTTTTTGTGTTCTGCAGGCAGCGAAAAGTATGGGTCGACGGACTTCAACAGCTGCTTGCCGCTAAGATTTTGCCGTGTGCGTGCCTGCTTTTCTATGTTCCGTAAGATCGTTTCAACATGTTACGCGTCGACTCACCTTTCGTTACTTGATGTGCGCGGTAGAATAGGCACCAACATATTCTTTAGGATATCTTAACAGTAAAATAAGTGCGCTTTAGAATCGGTGGTGCGGTAGAATCGCGCATTCACGGTACTTCGGGTCAATCCCTTTTAAATTACTCCTAAAGAAATGATTTAAAGTATAACGTCAAACAGCTCTAGCTACCTTAAAAGAAGTGAAACACAACTACTACCATAAGACATTGCGACTGGTAAGAATGATCACAGCATTTTAAGTAATTACAGAAGTTTTAACCTGTATAGACTAGATGTTTCTGTTCCTAAAATATATTATTTAGGAACGCATTGTCTCACTCGGCCGATGTAGCTAATGCTTTCAATGTGCATTTTGCTTTTCAAGTTATTACGTTTAACCCTTCTCACTCTAATAAACATCCTCGGTGACCACGTTCTTTCTAGTTGCAACCAACATGCCCAGACGAAGTACCACGTGTATTCAAATAATTTAAAACGACTGGTCTCGGTTTAAATTACGTTCACCCTTAAAAAAATGTTAATAGCTGCTGATCTTGCTGGGATCCTATGCAATAATATTAATATTGTATTTAGAATTGCAACCTTCCCTGAGACACTCAAGGAAGGCAAGGTTATTGCGGTGTGTAAAAAAGGTGCCAGAAATTTCATAAATTCTCCAATTATAACGAATCCTGTTTTCTCGATTGGAAGAATAAAAAAGCTTCGCTAACACGCCTATGGAAATATCTTAATGGATTCGATTTGACAGTAGAACATCAGTTTAGATCTGGACCAAAATACTCTATGAAAGTTGCCCTAATTGAATTTTCTGATGACGTGAAACGATCGATAGATGCCAGTTGTATTGCAGCAGCTATATTTATTGGCCTAACAAAAGTATTCGATGCCATAATACATGTTGTACTTTTAATGAAACTGGAATCCTTCCTTATGTGTTGTCGCCCTTTAACTCTTTTCGGTAGTTACCTCATTAAAAGAATTCAAATATTGCCATTTTCTGAAGCTTTCCCTTGTGTATTAAATATAAATCAAGGTTTTCTTGAAAAAATATATTTTGGCCCTTTGCTTTTTCTAATTTACGTGAATGATTTACCATCATGTATTGGTCACTTTATTTTTGGCTTATATGCAGCCGACTGAACTACATAATCATTAGGCAGTAACCAACAAAACCTTACAGAATAGCTTAATGAATCTTTTTAGACTTTTCCGCGCACAATGACAGGACGCCGAACGAAGAAGGGACACACAACATGCGCAATTTAATGAATATTTAGGTAATGTTGACTCGTGGTGTCCTCAAAATTGTTTACAAGTTAATCCCTTAAAGACTACGTTTATCGTTTTCGCGCTGTCACCAAAGATCCATTGTTTCAATCCACCATTTGAGTTTAACTACACTTACAGTATTTCCATCTGACAGAGCAACTTTTATAGGGGGTTGTTTTAGGTTCATATTAAAAGTTTGTTATGCACATTACGTCAATAAGACGCAAACTTCCATTTCGTATCCGAATAATAAGATATGCTTGCAAACATTTTTCTTGGCACAATCTACGATCATTACATTATCTTTTTCACAGTTATTCTAACTGCTTTGCGAAATGTTTGGTAATACATATAATACTCATATTACTGAAATTGGGTACATGCAAAACGACGCTTTACGCCTCGCTTAGTCTAGTCACTACAGGCCTCATAACACACCTACTTACCACAGTGTTGATATTCTTCACATTATTCATATAATTTGGTTTCATTTAGGTGTATTTATACTTCTAGTACGGAGTTGTCATATTGCCACTAGCTTTGCACCACAGTGAAACCTATGTAACTGCAACATAACGAGATATGCATATGATTATAATCCATAACTTTCTAAAGTATTCACTACTTATGGAAAGCAAAGCAGTCTTTTCTTTTCATCTGTACCTCTTAAGAACTCATTACCAATGCTATGAAATCATCCCACAGGCTTTTTTTCGTAGTGCTCTACAGAAATGACCGATGAATGAAATACAATAATGATTTTCGCTTATGTTACTGTTCTCTAAAAAAATCACAGTAGCAGTTATTAAAACAGTTATTTATTTAGTTCTGCTCTTTCCGTATTGTTTACCCATACCTTGCTGTTATAATCATTAGGCACACTATCATTGTTACTATGTTTCATTCTCACTCTTTTATTTCGTTCATATGTACTACCCCTTGTCTACTAATTAAGCATCCTACTTACGCATTTTTGTATTTGGGGGTTCTGCTGAGGGTTCATTCCTGGGGTCCTCCTTGTGTAAAATCTCAAATCATACATACTGTACGGTATTGATTACCTCATACAAATCTTTAAAAGAGACAGAACAAGAGCGTTTTTACATTTCAACCCTATTGAAATACGGACGCTGCATCTGGAATTGAACCCGCGACCAAGAGCGCAACAACGAAACGCCACCGCCACTAGGCTACCGGGTCGTGTTGTGAACGACTTATACGTCCGATATGCTATCTGTTCAAGGTAGACCGATCACTCTCTAGTCCACCGTTCATTAGCTTATTCTATGTTTGGAGGATTAATATAAACTGTTATGCTGCAAGTTGTAGCTTTACAGGGGGGACGCATTCACTATATGTACTTTCCAAGTCACTATATTTGTAAGCTGCAAGTAAAATCTTGAATACCTTGTCGTATGCAGAAAAGGCTTATTTGCGCTCGCGTGGGAGCTTCCTTTTTTAGAATCCGAAATAGTGCAATAATTGTTTTCTGTTTTTAGAGCGCAGCTCTTTGGCGTCCGTTCCTGGGTTTCGCGTCGTCGTCGTCGTCGGCGTTGTCGTCGTCGTCGTCGGCGTCGGCGTCGGCCTCGTAACCAGCTCGCCGACGAATCTGCTGCTCCGCCGCCGCGCATGCGCGCTGTCGGCTCTCCGGGCGAGAGAGGATGATGGAAGGGAGGAGGAGAGACTGTGGAGGAGGGCTGGCTACACAAATGGCTCTTTGGCGTCCGTTCCTGGGTTTCGCGTCGTCGTCGGCGTCGTCGTCGGCGTTGTCGTGGGCCTCGTAACCAGCTCGCCGACGAATCTGCTCCGCCGCCGCGCATGCGCGCTGTCGGCTCTCCGGGCGAGGGAGGATGATGGAAGGGAGGAGGAGAGACTGTGGAGGAGGGCTGACTACACAAATGGCTCTTTGGCGTCCGTTCCTGGGTTTCGCGTCGTCGTCGGCGTTATCGTCGGCCTCGTAACCAGCTCCGCCCCCCTTTCATCCCCCCAGCGCTAGCAGCGACCGACTGACACCGCTTTCGTGAGTCCGCTACCGCACTCACGAAAGACGTCATGCACTTCCTGCAACTCGCATTAACCGTCCATCGATACACACCGATGTTAGTAGTGGGGGACTTTAATGTTGACATAAAGACAAACAGCAATTTCCTAACACTTATGCGGGAGAACATCCCGTTCCTCTCGCTCGTAACGCGTCCCACGGCTGTGACAACCTCGCGAGGCACTTGTATAGATCTCGTCTTTGAGAATCAAGCGTTGGTGTACCAAGTCGAACATATATCAGTCTATTTCTCCGACCACAAAGCTTCTTTCATGACTGTCAAGAACTGTTAGTGGAGTCTTTGTTAAAGTAATACGTGTGAAAAATAAAAAAAAATTCTGTGATAGCGCATACATGTGTTGCTCGATTTCTTTGCCTCAATCTATCGAAAAGGTGAAACAGCTTATTTGCTGCGCTCAAATTTCGCATTAGGAAGTAACGTAATCGTCGGTAATTTTTTCCTTGGAAAAATGCGCAGGTGGTCTCTGCATTAGGTAATTTGACCAGTGAAAGCAACATAAAAAAAGAAGCACTGTAGCATTTAAAATAAAAATAGGCCCATTGCAAAAAAATAAAAGCTGAAGTCACGCATTTTGCCTAATGCTAACCATAGCTCTCCCGTGTTATTTTCATGATTATACTATTCGCGTTATATATAGTAACGCTATAGTACATATAGTATAGTATTATGCTACACCTACTGTTTACCGAACGTAGAGTAGGTTCGCATTCACAAAAAAAAAGCACTCTGGCTTCAATTACCAAATATGAACACTTAAGAATTGTTCTTAACTGAAAATTCCAGGCAATCTTTATGTTAGACGCGTCATTAGCGCGGGTGGTCGGACACGCGCAAATGTACTTGCGAACGAAAAGCTTTGTCAATGCGGGTCCAGAAAGACTGGAGCATGGAAGAAAATCCGCAGTGGCGTTTATAAGCGCCGACTGGCCCATAATTCAAGGTGAGGTTTTCGGCGAGAAGTGCTTTCCTGTTATTTTTTGCTATAGGGTGACTGCGAGGAAACCAGAATTTGTCAACAAAATACAGGCAGAGGGAAAAGGAGGAGAGGAAAGGCAAGGAAGTCAACCAGAGGAGCACGCGGTTTGCTACCCTACACTGGGAGTGAGAGAGTGGAGGGGCAGAAAGAAGGAAGAGAGTGAGCGCTGAGTGTAGACGTGACACTGCGTGCACGACGCACTTCATTTAGCGATACTCGGCGGCACTAAAGTCCCGCAGCTGGTGATCTAGTTTTATAATAACGTTAATAACGACACCTTGAATTTCGCTGTGCCATCCTTATGGCTCAAAATTAAATCGTAGGGATTTTCTCCCGTATTGCAACTATGCGAATAAATTAAAACAGAAGAGAGAGAAAAGAAAGAAGAAACGATAGTGACCTTCAAATGTAAAGGAAGCGATAACGAGCGATAGTTGCGATGCCATCTTCATGGTCACTAGCATACGAATCTTATGCAACCCACACGAGAGGAAGCACAAGTTTTCGCCAGACTAATAAAAGTTCGTAGTTCTCTTGGATTTCCTGATGCCGGCAGCAATCAACGCCTCGAGGGTTATCTCAGTGGAGCCATGCGCTGTGGCGGCCATTATCGGAAACCATCAATGTGCGTAGTCACGTACTTCGAAACGACGCGCCGTGGCTTCCGAAGAAAGAGGCAAGTAAAAAAAAACAGCCACGGAAAGAGGGAAAAAAGGAAAGAGAGAAAGAAAAACAAAGAAAGGAAGAAAGAAACAAAGAAAAGCTGGAACAGAATTGCTTCCGTGGCCAAGTAGCACAGCCCTGATTGGCGCACGCGCAAATAGCTCCAGGCCACGCTGCCCATTTCACTCCCCATTGGCCGAATATTTTACGCAGCCGCAGAAGGAATGGGTGGAAGACATCCCTGAAAACGTGATTGGTTGGAGCTTCACGCAGCCACCGTCGAGAGAAGAAGCGTAACACGATTTATTCAAGGTCTCGTTCCAAAGTGAGTTTTTCTTTTAGGGCTTCCGCATTCACGCGAGAAAATCGAGAATCCAGAAAAGAAAGCAAATACATGTTTTCCAACGTAATGTGCGCGCACTATAAGAAATTATTGCGTAATAAGAAGTAAAAACCTCAGCAGTAGTGCACAGGACCTTTCTCGCTTGATTTGATTCCTTTATAAGCCACATCCTACTATTAGTCACTCGGGGTGATAAATAATAGGGAAATATATAAACGTTTTTGTTGGGTTAGAACATTTTGTGTTCAATTTTGAAGTCTCAACTGCTCTATCTACTGATGGACGAGAAATTTGTGGTTAGACAGGAGATTTCAAACAGGTCTAAAGGAAAACAAGCCGTTGTGGAACTTAAAATACTACGTTAAGGTGTACAGAGAGCTGAGCTGCGGTTGTGCAACGATTGCAATGCTTTTTCTTTGTACAGAGCGCTACGTCAGTGGTCGAACCGGCACTTGGCCCACATTATCACAACAGTCAGCTCGTCGTGGACGATGGTTGATTAAACAATAAGATTAGCTCAAAAAAATGCTTACATTATACCAGCCAAGGTAAGTAAAAAATCGGTGAGATGGTTTCAATTCCTGCCAACAAATAAAAAAACACATGAGCGCAAATTTTCGCCAGCTATGTAATCGACAGAGTAGATGGTTACCCGTCTCTCAGTGGAATAATGACTGCGTGAGCGGCAATCATTCACAATTAGGTGTTGCAAATGACAGGCGTCTCCTCAATTTCAAAAGTGGAGAGCAAGTTTTTTACCTGTGGTTCCCGCCGGGTATGACTGCAAAAGAGGTATTGCTTCACACGACACACGCTAGGGGCTGGTGGTTTTCAATATTTGGGCAATGTAGCAATAATATTTCCTCAAGTCACACTGCTAGAAGATGATATGGACGTATGCTACTGAAAAGGTATACAGTACAAAGAAATTTGTGTTGGATGCTGATTAGCTTTTGTTTTTATTGGTGTGCTTACGTCCGTGTACATGTGTGTGCGTGCTTGCGCGCACGTGTGCGTAGGTGTGTGTGTGTTCGTGCCCTTGCGTACGTGTGGGCCTATGTTAATGTGCCTGCATGTACGTGTGTGCGCGCGTGTGTGATCGGGTGTGTGAAATACATCACACCTATATTTCCTCGCTTCATATGAAGACAAATTTGCCTTCGTTGCAAGCTAACATACATGTAAAAAATATGCGAATTCTAATGTGGAGGGAAACAAGTTACAAACAAGTTTAAAAATATACCTCATCAGGAATGACACGGAAGTATACCAAGTAATTCTGCAATCTCGTCTCTATCGTTCTTCTCAGCTCACGCAATGACATGGGTGCCAGGACACGCAATCCGAGGTCCCTGTTTCGAGTGCTGAGGACGTGGGCGCTTCTGTGCAGGCCGGCGCAATATACTTCACGAAGCCGCAAGAACTCTGCTTGCGTAAGCCAGGTGGATTAATGGGTTGAAGATTTATGAAACTGTCATCAGAACCCGGTCAGGGAATCCCGGCAAGCTGCTGTTGTGCACCTTTCTGCTGCTTGCCTTTGCGAAAAAAAAAAGAGTGAAAACACGAAATAAAGTCGGAAAGTAGAACGGCACCTGAAAAGTCGCATAGTCATAAATAACGACCTTTCCGTTTTATTTGGCGGGGTGTATCACTCGTGAATTACTAAGAAAAGCAAAACAGAAAGCAATAATACGAAAACAGCAGTCGCCGTTTAGCTCAGCTTGGCCGCTGCTCAGATGGTTCATCCGTGGCGGCCCACGACTGAGGAATTCGACACAGCACTCGAAATCGCTAATTTCAGGCGGTCCAACTTTATTGCACGGCAGCCCAGGCGGAGATCTTCTACGCTCTTCTCAGAGTATCAGGCGATTTCGTGGTCTGCGATTCAATATAGTGCAAGCCCCATGTGAAAGCGGCTTAGCCGTGGTTGGAGGAGACGCGTAGAAATTAATTAACATAATTGAGAAGGCACTTTACTTTTCGTATTAATTCTGTATCCTCATCTTTTTTGTAACGCCACAAATGGAAGATGCGAAGACACGTGTACAGGTGGGCAGGAGTCGCGAAACTGACATGTCGCGTTCGAAACTTGGCGTATGAGTCTCGAATAACTTGAGATAAGAGAGGCCTGCACATACTTGTCTCTCAGTCTTGCGATATTCTCGATAGAGTGGTGACAGCAATGTAAAAATGGTGAGGACTAGTGGCTCCAGAACCAAAGCTATTGCATTCATGGTTTTGCGCGTATAGGACACCTTCATCGATCATGATTAGCTCGGTATGCCTCTGCCTAAAGCGCTCGTCAATTCGCAATTCTACCTTGAGATGAACAGGCAGGGAGCAGTAAAGGCGGTTTTTTAGCTCGAGCTTCATGGCATAAATGTTGCTCTTTGCTGCAGATCAGTTGATGAAAACAGTTCTAGCCTCCGTACTACGCCCTTTTTAAATTTTTATGTGGCGAATAACAACAATGGCGTTTGACGCCGAGCAACCGGAAGTACTCAACGCTGTGTCCTGATGTACAGGGATGTCTTGCGTTTTTCCAGGATCACTTATTTAACTGCTTGTCTAGATTCCCATCCCTCGCCTCAGTTTGCACGTCTTGCATATTAAACAATATGTGGTACTTTGAAAAAGACTGGTAAAATTAACCATTGTGAAAGTAAGTGGGTAAGAAATGTGCCGTTTCTTGATTAACCATGCATAAGCTACAAATTCTTGGCACCGAAAAACCAAGGGCCGAATTGACAAAGTTTATCGTTCCCAAGTGCGCCTTCAAATCAGTTAGTTGTCTGCTCAAATATTATGTCCAGCGTCATGATATGCTGAATTTATCTCTTAAAAAAATTCTAGCGAAAGGCCTTCTTGTGAACACGAGCCCACGTGTTTATCGATTAGCAACAAACCTAAGCAGTCATTTGCTTCCATTGTGGGATCTCCTCCCAACTATTACCCGTACTAAATATAATGAGGTTATAATATTCTTTTCCCATTCATGTATCTCCTCTGAGGAGGCCTCGTGGGCTGCAATCCACATCCAAAGCTACGCCAAGGTCCCTCATACTGTGGCATTATTAACTGCTGTATCCCGTTGAACCCTTCTTAATTCTTGGAAGTAGCAACCTCCAGTCTCAGCATATGAAATGGTTTCATGGACGCGTTCTCCAGGCGTGAAAGTCGACGTTAAGCTTTTTCTGACACCCGCCCTGGTTGCTCAGTGGCTGTGGTGTTGGGCTGCTGAGCACGAAGTTGCGGGATCGAATCCCGGCCACGGCGGCCGCATTTCGATGGGGGCGAAAACACGCGTGTACTTAGATTTAGGCGCATGTTAAAGAACCCCAGGTGGTCGAAATTTTCGGAGTCCTCCACTACGGCGTGCCTCATTATGAGAAAGTGGTTTTGGCCCGTAAAACCCCATATTCAAATTTTTAATTTAGTTTGTTTGGACGCTGCTTGTTTTAGTTTCGGGTGGCAAAGTTCACTTCCGTATGCGACCGCAGAACAAGCTGTAATTTACTCTAGCGAAAGCACAAAAGCCTACAGCCGGTGACGATCTAAGAGTTACAAACAAGCTCCGCCCACAATAACACACCGCATATGCCCTTCGCGTCTGAAAGCAAGCTGACGGAGCTGTAGTCCACTTAAGTTTGGTAACATTGCTGTTTTGATCGAAACGCAGGGTTATTAGAAAAATAAACGCTCCTGGTTTGAGGCTCAAGTAATAAATTTCAGCCTATCAGGACCGCCCATAAAAATTGCCCAAGACATTCAAGGTTCCCCTTGAAGCCAGTGGCACACAAGGATCGATAAGCATGGAGTGATGAGCAGTTTCAAACACTCAATATTACTTGTCATATGGGAAATAAGTGAACCTATCTCATTGTATATAACTTATATTTAACTTTGAGTGTACCGCGACTGGGACTCGGCTCTCTTTCAGACTTGAAGTGCAGAGGCACTGCGTTTTTTCGGAACTTGCATGTTTGTAATTCTTAGGCTGTCGCCGATTATAGCACTTTCAGTTTGCAAATTTATAACTCTATCAGGCGAAGCAACAGGCTTCTTTTCTAAAGGGCGCTAAGCAATTACACTCATGGAGTGACAATTTTGAAAACGACATTGCCCAATAGCAGCAATTTTATGAAAAGGCTATTAACGGGCTTGAAATTCTTTGCTGCATACACATGTGTTCAATCTTTTGAGCCAAGGTGTCTCCGTATGGAGGGCCCACTTTTTCGAATTAAAAACAGCACCGCCAACAACGTTTATTTATTTATTTATTTATTGTACCCTCAAGGCATACAAGCATTATAGAGGGGAGGGGGTCAATCATTCAACGTAAGTTCAGTTATTTGCACATACACAATCAAAAATTTCAAAAAATGGGAATGAATGTAATTTCTAATAACAAAAATTCACACTGTCATGCATGGCTTTATACAATGATTACGGCAAGAACATACCATTGTAACCGATTGAGACACCAAAAGATGAAGTTTCCAATCAACATAGAGAAAAAAAAAGTTAGAATGCGTTAAATTTCGCTGGAAAGAGCATCACGAAAATGGTCACAGTTGGTAATGTTAACTAATGAGGCGGGAAGATTGTTCCAGTCGAGGCTGGTTTTGGGCAGGAAAGAGTGCGAGTATGTTGCAGTGTTTTGGTGAGGAACGTGGACTTTATGGTTGTGATCAAGTCGAGATGAAACAAAATTAGGTGGTTTAATCAGACGCGTCCTAAGAACATGATTATGATGATAGATCTTATGAAACAATGCAAGTCGAGATAGTTTCCGTCTATTTGCAAGCGGGGGCAGATTAAGTATTGATTTCATGTTAGTTACGCTGGAAGTTCGATGATAGTCACTTAGGATAAAACGTGCTGAGCGATTCTGCATTGCCTCCAAGTTATTGGTAAGAGTTGCTAGGCCAGGGTCCCAGATTGACGATGCATATTCAAGGTTAGATCGGACATAAGTGATATACAACTGTCGCTTGAGTGATGAAGGTGCGAGAGAGAAGTTCCTTTTCAGGTACCCAAGCATGCGATTGGCCTTTGAAGTTACGTGCTCGATGTGGTACTTCCATGAAAGGTTATTAGTAATATGTACACCGAGGTATTTATAGGTAGTTACAGATTCTAACGCCGTGCTGTGAAGAAGGTAGTTTGGGCAAGGCATGTTATTACGCGCTACTCTCATTGATTTACATTTAAGAATGTTAAGCTTCATTTTCCACGTTTGACACCAAGCAGAAATATTATTTAGGTCACTTTGAAGGATTATTGTGTCAGTGTAATTAGAAATGTTGCGGTAGATAACACAATCATCAGCAAAAAGACAGACAGAAGAAGCTATGCTAGTAGGTAAATCATTAATATAAATCAAAAATAGTAATGGGCCTAAGACTGAACCCTGTGGCACTCCGGCGGAAACAGGTGCCTCCAGGGAATCGGTTCCATTCACCGTGACGAATTGAGTCCGGTTAGAAAGAAAGTCGCGTATCCAGTTCAGTACTAAAGGGTCAATGTTTAGGCTGGTTAGTTTTAGTATAAGGAGCTCATGGTTTACACTATCAAAGGCTTTCGCAAAATCCAAGTATATGCAATCAGTAATGAGGCCGGCATCAAGGAACGCGTGAAGGTCATTAGTAAATGTTAGTAGCTGTGTTTCACAAGAACAATGTTTACGAAAACCATGCTGGGATGGATGGAAAAAGTTATTCGACTCCAAGAAGTTAACTAAGTGAGTAAATATGACATGTTCTAATATTTTGCAGGGAACAGATGTTAGTGATATCGCACGATAATTGCTTGGGTTGTGTGCGTCACCAGACTTGTAAAAAGGAACGACCTTGGCTACTTTCCAATCCTTGGGCAAGCATCCATCGTTGAGTGATTTGGTGAAAATGTAATTCAAAATGATAGAGCTGTACTCATTAGTGTTTTGCAAGAATTTTGGCAAGAATTTTGCAAGAAGCTCAAGTTGATAGCAGGAATGTATGTTCACCTGACCTTACAACATTTAAAAAACGCCGCTTCACTACTTCGATACCTGTTACATGAGTACGCACAGTTACGCAGCGGAATGGCTTTTTTGATATTCAATACGAGTCCTGTTTGAAAAGTAATTGTTGCTATGTATCCCTGCAACTAAGCAGTGTTTCTTCTCGCATCACGATGCCGTCAACTCAATAATAACCAGCGCAACTACTTGTATGGAATATTTCCACTTTCCTCGTGAAATAATGCATATTCATAAGAGGTCAGTATACTTTTCCGGAGTACGAGATAGCGCCGCAAATCGAACACAAGCATGGAAGCGAGACAGCACAAGCACTTGTGCAGCACCAACTGTCCCAATGTGGCACGCGACAGCTGCGAGTCAATATACGTAATCAACTTTTTGAATTAAGTTTGAAACGGAACGCCGCTGCCAGTCATGGCAGGTACTGATTGGCCCGCTTTGCCTCGCATGCGCTTACCACGGCAACATTGTCGGTATTCTGCAGTGAGATGCCACCCTTCCAACTTTGTCACGTACTTCGTCATAGAACGCATCCGCATGACAACCTGTTGGCCAACATTTTCGGTGCTCCCGGCGCACCCAGTGTGAGTATTGTTTTGTATGAGCCTGAAAATATGTTAATAAATCACTGAATATAATGAAGACAAAAAAATGTGAGTTGCAATAAAATGCGGAGACATGTGAATTTGCCCTATACTAAGCTGTTCCTGAGCTTCTCATAAAAAGTGAACAAATTTGTGCTAATAAATCTTCGGAAGCTCAAGTTGATAGCAGGAATGTATGTTCACCTGACCTTACAACATTTAAAAAACGCCGCTTCACTACTTCGATACCTGCTTTATAAAATATGTGGAAAAATAACTGCAAAAAAGAGAAAAACACACGACACATGTGTGCTGTGTTCCTCTGACAGTTTGCTGCAATGTATGTTCATCTGTCCTTGATGTATGAGGTGTCTGCTGTCGTCCGTTCTGGTTCAATGAAGTTTTATGCGGGAAATAGGGCCCTAACGAGGCGCTATCGACTTTTCACCTCCTCCTAAGCGCGTTAATTGTCACACTTGAATAAATTTCAATTTTAATTCCACAAGGTCGCCGGGACATCTTCATTGCAGCTTGAGCGTAAAACCACCCCGTACACAGAGTCCAGTTAGATTCTCCCCACGTACACTGATGCGCGCGAGTCGGCATCCTGACACGTCGCCTCCTCTGTGGGCCGCTCACGCAGCTGCCGGCTTCCCTGATGCATAGCTTCTTCCATGGCGGATGACAATTTATTATGCACCACCCGTTCTTGCGTGCGATATCGCGCGCCGAGGAATTTTCAATCAGCAACCTATGAGAGTTCGTACAGTTGGAAGTGCTGCCACATGCCACAGGAAAACATGGCTGTGTCGGATACTATGAAACAATGGCACAAGGACAAATTATGGCAGAAGTTCTGACCAACGTTCTTTTTTCTCTCCTTTTTATGCGCAGGACGTCTCCGGCACACGCAGCTGCAGCGACCAAATTCTCCTCCAGTTAATGTGTCTATGCATTGCGGTTTCGCACGTCGACGTTAGGTTCACCTCGACAGGAGAGCCTCGTCGTTTTTTGCAGTCGAGCTCTTAGCGTCAAGTTGGTCGGTATTTTTCGTGTCCGCGTCCATCAACTAAAATGTGGGCCGTTTCCGGCGGCAGTGTAGGCCAGGAGCCGTGGCTCGCAGCGCCGTAAGGCCTAAAGCAGGGCATTCAAGCAGTTAGCAATTTGAAGCGAACCGTGCCTACATTCCTTGTAATCCCGAATACAACATACAGAATGGCATGCGTATCAATAAAGAACAAAAACAAAACAATCGTCAGAACCATATAATGGATGATAAGGCGTACTGATAACTACTCGAAGGACGTAGCGCTCCCCGCATACTTTTCCCCGTAAAGATTATTGGTGCACAATCTGCCACGCTGACAGCAGCTTCCGACGTGTGGTGGGACGTCCCTAGCATTTCGTATATAAAAGAACCAGAACAGCAGCTGATTTCAATGTTGTTCCAGCACCCGTATGGGTGTAGGCGCGCTGTCACAATTAGCGTAACTCATATTACTCTGTAGCAATAAAGCATTGAATGCTTTTTCAGCAGTGGTAGTGGTTTTCAGCAGCTTTGCTAGACATTCACTTTCGCAGGGCCTGGATGGCGAGTCAATTTTTATCAGTTGTTTTCTCATTGTTTTTAATATTAATCTTTTTGAGGCAACACGCGTTTTGGAACTCCTTATGACCCGCTAAGCTTAGCGCCAATTATTCGGCTCGAGCACACACCGTGGCACACCTGGCGCCAGCGCCTGAATGACGTGTGAAGTTTGATCGCGAGCCGGAGCGCCTGCTTCAGCGCCAGCGCGCGCTTGGTTGTGCGTCGCACTACCGAGCACTCTCGCTTAGTAATAGAAGATGTACGCAACAGCGTTCGTTATTTCTTTTGACTTTCAACTTTAATACGGCTCTATGAGAAGATCAGTTCTTTTCTCTGGAACAATATGGGCCACATTTTGATCCACGTACTCTCGCAGGAAAAGCAAGCATGGTGGCGTCTACACAAGCTCGATGGTCGTTAAATACTAGTGGCAATTTAGAATCACGCATTCATATGTGCAAAATAACGAGTTCCATTCGCAAGAATCAAGGAGTCCATTACGTCAAAGCAAGAATACGTGACTAAAGGAACCAGTCATGCACGTGGCAAAGCGATAGATCTCGTAAACCTACAGCTTTAGCTGACTTGAACATGCTAAAAAGATTGTCGTAGCTCTTAGGGAGATACAGGTAAGGCGCATTTCATGATATATATATATATTAGTCATATCATAAGAAGCCAACAAACACTCACACCAAGGACAACATAGGGGAAATTACTTGTTCTTAATAAATGAAATAAAGGAACAATAAATTAATGGAAATTAAAGTGGATAAAAAAATAACGTGCCGCAGGTGGGAACCGAACCCACAACCTTCGCATTTCGCGTGCGATGCTCTACCAATTGAGCTACCGCGGCGCCGTTTTCCCACCACTTTCTTGGGTGTTTATGTGTATTATATATATATATATATATATATATATATATATATATATATATATATATATATATATATATATATATATATATATATATATATATATATATATATATATATATACATACATATATATATATATATATATATATATATATACATATATATATATATATATATATATATATATATATATATATATATATATATATATATATATATATATATATATATATAGTTGCCGCAGAAAACATACGTACGGAGATGAATGCGAGCGAGGTGTCCGGCTGCAGTCGATGCGTCACACCCGTGTCACATCGCTCGGCTCAGTCAAATCGTTATCTTTGGCATGGAATGCGGCTACATTGCTGGCGTAACTTTATGCTGCATTTATTTTCCTCACTTAGGTTACCAGTACTATCTTTGGCCGGGCAATATCTGTAGCGGTTTTCTTAAGCTTTATCGCTTGTACAGTATAAGGCCTTCGGTATCAGCTCTTGGGGCTGCTTTGTTAACCTCTATAAGAAGCATATTGCGCCGTGTAGTAGTGTCACACCGACGATAAGTCTTGTAATGTTCTGTATTAGCGTAGCAGGCGCTCGAACAGAACAAGGAAAACAGACGTTAGCGAAATCGCGAGCAGAGGATTAGGTGCGGCCATTTTTTGTTTTTTATGGTAAATCTTACGTTATGTCTTGCGTATAACAGTCAAGGCTGCCTGTGTTCGCGCTGTTGATAATATAAAAAAGTCAGATACTTTTTTTTTAACTTTCAGAAGCGGTAAAACGGATACAGAGTATTAGTGACCCATCTGTATCCCTTCATGGGTCAAAAAGCGCCTCGTTGGAACTTTTCACGTGAAATCAGTGAGTCAAAATTTATTACCACGTTCTGTGCTGTGGTTCTGCTCATCTCTTTGAGGTTGCATTTGCCACATAATAGGCGAATTTCGAAGATTTATTAAAACAGACAGTAGCGGCAACCGTCCTAATTCATCTCTCATGTCTATTTGCACCCCGTTATAATGGTCATCTGCCACCAACTCGCCTTACAAGCGATGCACCTAAAGCTGTAAATTTGGTTTATAGTAAGCTTGACGCAGTAAGTTAGCCACATGCGTCATATTCAGCGCATTTTTATTTTTTTCCAAGCATTGAAGTCAAGACTCTTGCCATTCTTCTGCTACCGTTTCCCAATACAGTTCACAATTATGTTTCACCAAGCGCATAGCGATGAAAAAGTTGAATTTAGTTAAGCAGTGCCAGAGCAGTGGAAAAGGCGGATAATGGTTTAGACCTGACGCAAGACAGAGCGATAAAGAGTGAAAAGTTCGCGGAATAAGGTGATAGTAATAATCAATGTCCTTAGTCAAGAGTGCCGCCGGTCGGTACTAAGGCATAATAAGCATATTAAAGCTAAACACAGATAGCATGGCAAGCTGGTTCTAAAAAGACACGCGTTAGGCCTAACGCTGCCATAATGAATGGCGAAAAGTGAATAGTTACGGGTCAAAGGACATATCTAACTCAAAGCATAACAGGTTACATATCTTGCTCCACAACACGAGTGCCTTCCATCTTCGTAATTACGTTCTGTCCAAATGCAATTTGTAGATGCTTCGTTCTCGATTATCCTAAAGAGCACATACGCCTGAGAATTCTTCCCTGAAACAACAAGACTGTTCAATTCATACCAAATAAATCCACGCTACCAGCAGCATGTGAGCTATGGCATACCTAAATGCAAAATACCAACTAAGACTTTCAGCCATAAATTCTGAAAAGAGAGGCACTCCAGGCTTCATACGAGTGAACGCAGTATGATCAGGGGGATCACCGCTTCCGAAAATTGATCTCTTTGCGCAGACAGCATTACCGCAGCATTGCCGTGGTTTGTCGTCCGGAGTCCTTGTCCATTCTTGGAACAGCGCTATCAAGTCGTTCGACGACATTCCCGTAATATCACCTTAATCGGCGACACCTAATTAGCGCCCCCTGACTCCCGCGAAATTTTTGTCTGAAGGCGACGCCCAGCTAATTACATTCGTGGCGGCGCGACACTGTCGGGCAATTAGGCGTTCGTATCAAATGTGCGAAGCCATGTATTAAGATTAAAGGGTTCAGTGGGCTGCGGCAGGAGTAGTCCTAAGTATGCGAGGACTACTGACGCCATTATCACGTCTTCAGCAAGGCGCATTGCAAACCTCTTGCTTAGATCGAGACGGAATGTTTTGCTTTTGTTACATACTAGCCTGAATCTTTGTATTTCATCGTCATCGTTGGTGAATTACAATGCGTGAGGTATTTATTAGTCGGCGAGTCGCTACTACCCTGTCATTCGGCAGGATAATCAACAGAACATTTTCCTTTGCTTACGTGTTTCTAACAGCAGGCCACATGAAACAACTTAGACACATAATTCATGAATGCGAATAGAACGCTCCCATTTGGAACGTTGCCTTTTTAGACAGCGATTAGAACGGTCAGAAAATTAATCGGCTGCAAGCCCTATTTTATGTGGGCAATCTGTGGTGACTGTGGAGGGACATATTAAATGGTGTATGGTGGAAACTACATCAAACAGCATGATACAGCAGTTGTTGCACTGCCAAGGAACGTTTCAATCTAATAACTTCTGCTACAGATGAACGTGAATCATCATGTCGTTGACCTGCAAGTGGAACAGGCACATGTGTGTGTGTGTTTTTTTTTCTACGAGCCTTGTTTGATGATAAACCTTTGCAAATTTTCACTTGACACATAGAAACTCCAGTTTCCATCTTTAACACTTTCGAATTATATTAAATACATTAAAATGAGCGCCAATGTGAGCATCCATTGCTAATATATAGCGTCAGAAAGTAAAAGGGTCCACATTAAAAAGAAAAACGCTCTTTTCCTTACACACTTACACGGGTAACGCAAATTAGGCATGCACATATTTCTGCTTGAAATGTTTAGCAGTCACAATTTCAGTATTCGGAACTGTGTCAGAAAATCTGTTTTCTGATCACCTTAAAAAACGCCTGTGAAATGCAGGAATCTTTATTCGGGAAGCGCTGAAATTGTGCGACATGCAACTTGTTAAAATAAATTGTATATGCTCGTAATTTGCGCAGGAATGATTTGTCATACACAAATGCGCTGATTAATCTATATATCATCCAGCGAACTACCTAATGAAAAAGCGAGCGCTACCTGAATGTCCTCATTGTCTCTAATACACACCATCCAGCGCATTACTCCTTTAATAACGCGACTAGGTTTCTAGACGTGTTCATCTATTCGCTCACATTGGCAATCATCGTCGATTGTTTCTGCTCGATTCTCGTATAACACTCATTAATTTAAAGCGTACAAAATTTATTACGATTACGTGAATGCGGATGAATTACCTGCCTAGTTGGAATAATTTTCCCAGTTGGAATCCATTAAACAGTTACACCCTTTACATAAAATCTTCGAATAACAAAGTGCATCACACATGTTTAAATTTGACGGTTAAAATCTATTGTCAAAAAGGCCTAGTTCCATGTTTGTGCATTTCACAATAGCCGCGCATAGATTGTAATGACTTCTGTCACATTATTCCTTCAATTTACGTGATTACCCACGTGGGGACCGCTCAGCACAGCTCGCCCTCCAACCTTCTTGTGATATAGTAAGGCAAGACAAAATGAAACTTCGCCCTACCACGCAACAAAAGTGCAAGCCTCACCGATGTTACTAAATGGACTGTTTCAAATCGGTAGCTCAGTAAAGCGCCAATGGTATCAGCTCATGGAATCCGGAGAACGCGACGGCAGCTCAACTTTAGGCAGCCTACTACGTCGCAGAGCACAAGTCACTGCGGGGTGCACTTGTTCGTCTCGTGTGCCTAATGACGTCAATTAAATCATTTGACGGAGCTATTTCCTTCATATATGATATTTGAAATGCAGAAGCACCGAACTACGCTTTTGTGACATTTCTTTTAAACCTTCCACTAATTTTATCTGCGGAAAGCTATCTAACTTGCTAGGTAATTGATATAACTCGTTTATTTCGTTAATGGTTCGCTTCGGGTTTTATTGTAAATGCGGGCTGCCGGGGTTGGCCGCCACACAATTGCTTCATTTGCAGCTATGCAATTGAACAAAATTTTGTAGGCCTTAAAAAACAATTTCGAAGTACAGCTAAAAGACGCTGCATATTCCGTGGCGTTTCGTTTCGACAATATCGATTGCGAAACTGCGCTTAGTTTGTTTTGTGGTGTTACATTTGTCCCGCCTTTACCTGGAGAGTTTACGATAGTTAAATTATATAGGGTTTAACTTCCGTAAACTGTCCATAAACTGCCATGTCCACCTGTCGTTGATACATTTGATAGCTGATGACATTTCATACAGAACGCATATCGAGCAAACTCTGCGGCCGACAGGAACCCGCACAGCAATGTAACACATGCGCGTATTATTCAATTTGCGGGCGGGCTGCTCTCCTTCGTGATAATCGCCTAAACGCACGTCCCCCAAGGCAGTAACAGGAGCGCGCCATACCGCCAGCGGAACACCGAAGCCGCCGGAACACCGCAGCAGGCATCGCTTACTAAAAGGCCGCCTCCTCCAATTCATCATTCGCCCTATCTCTGCGAAGCGAAGACGATCGTAGCCACCACCGCACTTCGAGACCAGCATCGGCCGGTGCCAGGAGCAGGTCCGGCCAGCGGCGCGATTAAGTGGTCTCGCATCCGACGGCCCCATCCATTCGGCGGCCTGTCACCATCGCGTTGTCGCCATTCGGCCTATTTATTTTGTTCCGCGCGCCGTGTCGTGCCTTTGCAGAGGTGCTGCACCCTCCTGCCGGCAACAGCTTAGGCGATATGTATATTTAGTTTGCTCCAGCCACGTTGGCTTTTTGCGCATTCCTACTGCTCTCGTTCGTGCTGCTTGGAATCGACGCTTTCGATTTACGAGGCGCTCTTCGTCGTCGTGTGTCAATGCGCGATCGAGGCGTTAAGATGTGAAAACTTGGCGTATCCGGTTAGCGCGGTTCTGGTGCGTATGAAATAAGCTACCTCGAATAAAAGATGAGCTTCTCTCGGCGGGGATCACATACGGTGGCGCTGCGACAGCCTCCTTTTCTTTCTCTCGCTGTTCGGGAAGCAATGCGAGCCTACTTTGCTTCCTTAGCAGTGGGGTCGCACCGCATTCCGGAGTGGAAAGAAGTTTGCCATGATAAAATTTTTTGCCATTTAAAAGGCCGAAATTTCCCAAAATTATGATTTCACTGTCAATTTTTCTTCATTTTATTAGATGTATGGAAAGGAACGTGCGAGAGATATGCCGATATGCGCCAACATGTCATAAACCACTTAGGAATGAGTGGTTTATCGCAGTAATTGTGTCAGGGAGAGCAAAAGTCTAGCGGAGTGCATTGAACATTTTTTTACGCGTGCTTGAAAAAATATTGAGCGTCCGTTTTTTGAACCGTCAGCAAAATAAGGTTCTACATGCAAGGAACTTCGCAATAAACACAGAATGACTTGATCATGATCGTAAAATGACACTGCGGAGAGCTGTGTCTGTGATAGCAATGCTTCTCTCTAACTTTGCACTTCCAGCCAATTATTGCATCATGAATACAGTCGACACGACGCTTGAATATAATGCCGAAATTGCACCGTGTTAAACACGCTGACGGTATATGCGCCCCTCACGCTTGTTAATACGGCGCACGGCAACGCGCTGAATATATCAACAATGAGTGCCACTTTTCACATCGGTCAGCGTTAAATACAGCCTGCACTCGTTGACCTTGTGAAAAACAGTAGTTTATTTTCGTATGGGAGCCAGCGCTGTCTGGGTACTACATTGCGGCTTATCTTCATCTTGGGTCCCACAGTTGCGACACCAAATTGCGCCAGGCGCTCACTTCACAAAGCCTTCCTTTCGTAACGGCTCCGTAAGGGCTGGTCACAATCGCTAATGATAAGTCAAGCAAGAAGATCGGCTCAAATTCGCACTTACGGACAGTGCGGCAGCCACAATTCCGTGAACCGACCGACGCCCGCGGGATCAGGTGTCCCAAGCAGCCTCCACACTAGAAGCGTCAAGCGTGCTGACCGACAAGCTGCTCCCGCCCGACAAGCGGATGGCTGGCCCGTGATGGGAGGCGAGGAAGAAAAAACACGATGTTCGAATAAGCGACGTACGAGTGACATCTTGTCTGTGTGTAGAGGATCTTGAGTTGACGGGCGCGGCTTTCGCCAGAATAAATAAGTTTTCTTAGAAACGGCTGCCATAACTGGTAGTTGCAATACTGTGCCTAAGAGGTTCTTGATAACACGCGGCCGATCTCCAAGATACTGGCCCTACGTTCATTGACTTTCGGTGCAGGTTTACTACATAATTTCGCCACTGCTGCTCGAGCCACGCTCGCACTTCGCGTCAATGAATTCCTAAACTTGCTACGAATAGTAATAAAGTAAAGCTGAGCGTAGCGTAGCCTAGGAACGTTAAGTGGGAGATAGATTTTGGGTAAGAGTTCAGGAGGAGAGGCTTGAAGCTGGTGCTTCCTGCGACTGTAGTTCACTTATATGTTGGCTATGTTGCTACAAGTGGTTAAAATAACTCTAAAGAAATTACGCGGCAGTCATGCATTGTAGGAATCGGTTTAGGCGAACCTTTCGTTGACGTTTATGAGGAGCGGTCCACTTCTTCAGCAACCATTTGCGAGTACGTTAACCGTCCAAGCTGGACACATTTTTTTCTACGGAAAACACCTCGCCGAACGCAATCTTGTGTCACTTCAACATGAAAGCAATGGTGTGGTGACGACAGCGTGTCTGCCATGAAGTTCACGTTTGCGCTTACTGCAGATCACCTGCCGGGCCCAGCCACGCCGCTTTTCGTTCTTCAGCGATCTATGCGATTGGCCAGTCACTTTCGGTAACAGCGCTCTAGTATAAATATTGGCTGTAACTTTCTTTGAGGAACAATTCTAGCTTGAGAACTTTCTACAAATACGTGCCCTCACTTGAACTAGCCAATAGCGTAAGACAGCAGCCAAAAGGCAGTACCCAAAAACTGGGAGGAAAGGGGAAAGGAAGCTTCGTTCTAAAGCCCTGTCTAACGTGAGAAAATTGTTGATTACTTGATGTCCTATTTCTTTAGGCGAATTTCATTAAACTATTCTTTTGTGTAGGGGCGGAGACGTTTTGCCTATTAGCGCTGTGCATATGTTTACGATATACAGCTTTTCCTGTGAAATATTTGATTACGTAAGAAAACGGTAATATTTATACGTTGTACAGATAAGGGCCAATTAGTATAGGAAAAAGTAATAGGTGTATACACTCCCTCCTCCTCCCCCGCCCCCCGAAAGAAAGAATGACGCAATATGTGCCGGAGAAATTTTTTGAACTTTTTAATGAATTTCTGTACTCTCTCTCACTGTTTAGGTTGTGAAAAAAAAAACAGGGGGTTTGATGTCTGTCTTCTCCCCTTTTTCAGTACCCTGCGGCGTTTTTTTTTTTTTTGCCTCAAGAAATCGCCTCCCAGCCACCTCATTTGAATGGGATCCGTCCAATTGCCCCATGTCGCTTAGCACCTTTTATTTTTTTTTTTTCAGAGGTGATTACTCCTTTCGTTGCTCGCGCAGAAATTGCGGGCAATATTACGTTTCGCATCCATAGCGTGTAGCGCTCAAAGACGCATTACGTTTCCCACGGAGGACATTTTCGCAGGTTTTGCTTATTGTATTTCAGTATTGTTGTTCATTTGTTTGCCTTGGAAAAAAGAAGGAACAAATACAGATAGACTGGAGAAGAATGGGTCCTGTAAATCGGCTTCGACATGAACACCCCACGCTGCCCGCATTCTGGCAGGCATAATTCACGCGCGTGACAGAGTAAACTTGCAGGGTCTCACACTGTGACGATAACCACAACCGAGACTATCAATTTCCTAATAGTGGAGCTACCAACGAGTGTAGGACATAGGTTGGTGCGTCCATCGCGCGTTGTTCTGTGCTCTTGGACGTCGCTTCTTCTTTTCTTTTTACCTCTTGGCTTCCTTTAACGGGAGGCGTACAGCAGGATCAGGTGGTCGAAAGCACGTTCCCTTTCATATCTCTCAGTGGAAACATATTTATTAGAAATAAATTAGAGCTAACGGCCAAGGCGCGATGACCATCGACCGGGGAGCTACGGCGAAGGCGGCCAACACGGCAGTAATCACGAAACAGAGATGTCGCCATTGACAGTGACCGCTCTTCGCTTAGGGCCACCATGCCGTCTTGGAGGGTGCCGCCTTCTTAGCGGGGTCAGGACAAGCCCAGCAATGTCTTTTCGTCGCGAATGAGATTACCACGAGCCAATCGTGTCTCACGAGATCCCACCATTTTCTTTCCGTGTGCTTTCGCTAAGAAATCACAAAAAGTATGAAGCTGATATATTTAATGGGTATCTGGGTCTCGGCGCTGTATGGGAATATTCGATGGCGTACGGTATTCTGGCAGGATCGTCTGACGCTCGACCCAACAGAAGACACTTTGCCGGTTGACGCCATTGATGTTCCGCGGACGGAATGCTACCATATTACTTTTCCCCCTGGGAAATCGTTTGCCCATTAGTGTTTCTTAAAGCAAATACTTCTTTCCCTACTTTCATGACTTTCGTGGGGCTGCCTGGCAGATGGGTGCTGTGGTGGTCTGCTGGGTTGGTTGCCATAGCGGCGGCTATACTTGCGTATATATATATATATGAGGGAGGGAGGGAAGGTTACACAGAACTTTAGGCAAAGTGGCTTACACCGCCTTTGTACGCTGACGCATTAGAAAGTTGGCAAATAATGAATATATTGGTTGTTACATAACCTTCCTACATGACATTTGAACATGTGATGCCGGCTTTGTGGCGTCATTAAAGCGCACAGATCTGGCAATAGATTGGATAATTATATTTAATGGGTTCTTGTGATAATTTTTTTTGTTTATTGAGCCAGTAAATATCTCCGTACGTCCGTTCTTGGAAAAACCTCCACACTGGGCATGTTTCAGTGTGACTTCCCTAAAAAACGTGAAAATGTCATGTCGGCTCAGAGATATGTGTAAAGGACATCTAGGGCCCTATAACGTAAAACTATTCCTATATGTTTCTATTCCAATTTCCTGACGTCAAATTTGCGTAACCACCGACGCAAGCACCGGGCGGTCACCCACAGGGTTGTCTGAACAGACCAATCAAACGCTCTCCTCGTTCATAGGAGGTCACTTTTGTTTGCTTGAAAAGCGAATCACATTGCCTACACTGAGCGGCTTGTCGTATCTAATTGGCTGACAAGAGGCGAGGAGATCGCTCAAGTGGAGAGGGATTCACTGGGGCAGAGCCAGCGCACTGAAAACCGATAACCGGATGAAGAGGGCGGTGCCGGCGTCTGCGATTGGTCGGCTTTCCCTTACTTAACTTGTGGTGGCTGGTCGAAAATCGCGGCGGCATGCAACGGAAGCTTAAGAACGATGCTAAAACTGACCCTCAGCAAATAAGAGTTGGCAGAATGAAGTAGTAAACGTACCGAAAGTGCTTTAAAACGTTGCACGGTCACGCAAGAAGTTTTATTATACGCAAATACACCCATGCTCTCCGGCAGGCGTGAGTAGCCAGCGTCTGAGCGATCGGTGGCAGTCATCTTCTATTCCTTTCGGAACGGGGCAGCCTGCGGCTATTCCGAAAAAAATTCAGTTTTGTTCGGCATTTTAATGCATCTTTATCGCGTACACGTCACTTTGACGCGGTGAGTTCATGCGGTTGTGTGACGTCGCGTGACAGGCAGGTGAAGTGGGTGCAGCCCGAAAACTTTTTACCAATAGCCGAGGACTAATGGCGAAAAGGGGTCGAATCAGAAATAACTGTTTTTCTTTTTTCTGTCAAATCATGCATAATCAGTGTGTACACATCATATCAGATGGGGAGGTTTAGCGGTTTTCGTAACGTCGCGTGACAGACAGGTGAAGTGGGGGGTGGTCGAAAAAAGTTTTTGACCAATCGCGGAAGGCTGATAGCAGAATTGGAATAGAAAAGTTTGGAATAGTTTTACGTTATAGCGCCCCTAGTTGGAAATTGAATGGTTAATTATATTGCATTGATTCATTGACTTATTTCTTTTCTTTCGCCATTTGGGCGTGTGTCACTGTGAGGGGAGAGCTACAAATTCACTAAATATTCCTTGATACGGCTCGTAATTTTCTGTGAATACAGCTGTCACCAACATACTTTCCTCAACAAGCATCATACGTCGCGTGCGTCTTTGTTGCATCGCTGCGTGTACATCTCACATTGTGAATCAGCCGGAAACAAAAAAAAATTATGTGGTTTTACGTGCCAAAACCAAGATCTCATTATGAACCACGCCGTAGAGGGGGCTCGGGAAACTTGGACCACCTGGGGTACTTTAACGTGCACCTAAATCTAAGTACACGGGTGTTTTAGCATTTCGCTCCCATCAAATTGTGACAGCCGTGGCCGGGATTTGATCCCGCGTCCTCGTGCTTAGTAGCACAACACCAAAGCCCCTATGCAACCACTGGGGGTCAAATATGCGTGTATTAGAGTTTGCGTTTGGGCGTAGCGTGTGAACGATGCAAGGTGTGAACATAGTTTTAGATGCTCTTTTCTTCCACTTTCAAAATTCATTTTGCAAATTTGCACACCACCGGCTACTTCTACAACTTTCTCGTCTCAACATCCATTGTAACAGACTGGATACGTTGCTTCCTCACTAACCGCCAGCGGCTTGTGTTTGCTAACAAGAAACTCGTCAAAACAATCCCCGGTACTTTGGGGCGTACCACAAAGCAAAGTTCTCGGACCATTACTCTTTCTAATTTACGTTATTGACCTTCCTACTGAGATATCTTCTCATATTCGGTTGTTCACAGACGATTGTGTAATTTGTCAACGCGTGACTAATACTTCAGATATGGACTTGCTTCAAAAATAACCTCAAGTACATTGAATTATGGTGTAAGGAATGGCTGATGTCATTGAATAATAAAAAAAAACTCACTAGTTTCTTTCCATCGCAGACATCACCACCAACCAGGGAAATACACAACATACGGTTCCGTGATATCAAGCGTAGAGTAATATAAATACCTAGGCATAACCTTTTCAACTATCATAACATGGCCACATCATGTTTTTAACATCACCAATGCCGCGAATTGAACGCTCGGCTTTCTCAGACAAAACCTTAGACTCAGTGTGCCATCAGTAAAATTATTAGCTTACGTGACATATGCCTGTCCTAAGTTAGAATACGCATGCTCTGTCTGGTATTCTCATCAAGATAACCTATCTCATACAACTGAGTAAGTTAAAAACCATGCAGCTTGGTTTGTTTACTCTCAATATTATTATCATGCAGGGGTTTCTGAACTAAAAAAAAAACCGTGGCAGTCTTGCTAATCAGATTCACGACGTCATATCACGATACTGTGTCTTTTTCACAAATTCCATCATTCGCCACTTCAAATTTGAGCTATATTACCAGCTCATCGCCAGTCCAATCGCATTAACTACAGATAAGCCATGTGTCCACACCGTGCGCAGGCTACCTCCTATCCTCGCTGATTTATCGTGAAAACCACAACGGATCTCTAACGCCCCCTCTGCCAATCCGGCACACATCACTTCGAGGCTCTTCTCGAGTCACTGTTGTATTAAACCCAGCCCATCCCTCAGGGTATACGCCGTCTTTGCGGTCTTTGAGCTATGTAAAATGAATTCGAGTAAAGAACTGCATGAGAGCAAAGTTCTGACATTTATGGCCGGTGAATAAAAGCACTTCATGAGATTACGTGCCGGATAGGATTAAAGTAAAGCAACTTATACGCGTCGCTGTTAGTTGTAAATCAACTAGCTGCTGTAGCAGTTTCAAAAGAACATCGAGTTAAATTCTTCAGTTAATCTTCGCTTCGCACAGATTACAACATGCAATTTGCAAGTCCACAGTTTCATTTCTGTTTATCGGTGTTTCCCAGCATATCCTGGCTGCTCTGGCCGATCATGGTGCGTTTCGACCACCTGGTGCTGTACGCGCCCCGTGCGAATAATACAACTAGGGTTCGTATCGCGAAGATGGCGGCGCCGAGTGGAGATATCAGGACGCATGCATCAAGCCGAAGAGCGAGGGATGCTACTGCGGAATGCGTAAGACCCGTCAGCGAACAGATCACGACGCCCAGTGGCGGTGACTTCAATATCGCAGACTCAGGCATAACACGCTGACACACGAGCGTAACTCTCGCACGAGCAGTGCGAAAGTTTCGGGTTCTGTTTCCACCGGCGACGAGTTAATTTGTCCTGCATGTTCAATTCCCTTTGCTTCTTTATTTTCTAGATATAACCATAATTCATCCCTTAGCAGCGTAACATCGGGTGTGCCACAGGGTGCTGGTTTATCGCCTCTACTATTCCTCATCTACATCAATGACTTACCTACTAACGTTAAGAATAAATTGCGTCTTTTCGCGGATGACTGTGTCCTATATTCCCCAATCAAAAGCTCGAATGAAATCGCCGCACTACAACAGGATCTCGATTCTATCGCGGTATGGTGCGAGAAATGGTACATGCCACTTAACCTTACTAAATGCAAAGCTCTGTCATTCACCCGCAACCACAGCTTAACCAGTCACACCTACACAATAAATTCAGCTCCTATCAATCATGCCCCGTCTTACAAATATCTCGGCGTTCACATGACATCGACACTATCATGGGCAACTCATATTGACATCATCTGTTCTAATGCTTCACGCACCCTTGGATATTTAAAACGCAACCTGAAAGCCGCATCACCAGAAATAAAAAAGCTAGCATATCTAACATTCGCACGTCCTCAGTTAGAATATGCGTCATCTATCTGGCACCCTTCCCAATCATATCTAACCTATGACTTAGAAGCAATACAAAATCGCGCTACTCGGTTTATAACTTCCAATTACTCTCGTGATACCAGCATAACCGCACTAAAACGTACACTTAAACTACCATCACTTGCTTCCCGCCGGATCATCTCTCGTCTCTGCTTGCTTCACACCTTTTATTACCATCCACACTCCAGGCATTCCCTGTTAAATCCACCCTTACGTACATCCTCTCGCTTAAGCCACAGTCGTCCCATAGCAAACATTAATACCCGATCGTCTGCCATGAACACTTCATTCTTTCCCGACGCTATAACCCATTGGAACCATCTCCCAGAAGATATCGTGTCATGTACTGACCGTAAAACGTTCCGCGAAATGTTAAATAACCACACTGCTTAATTACTGATCCCACCGACCCTTACTCTAACATGATGTTCCTTTTTTTTCACAATTGTTCCTGGCTTGTATTTGTTTATTGTTGTTTCCTTACTGTTCTGTACATTTCTTCTAACATTGTTACAAGGATTAAAGCCCTCCCTTATGTAATGCCTGCGGGCCTTTAAGGTGAAAATAAATGAAAAAAATAAATGAAATATCAATTCGAAACAGCAAATTTCCCCTACGCTTTCCCCCAGCTTCACTATCTGTTGTTTTCGAGCCCTTCTAATTCTCTTCTTCTCACATACATACATACCTACATACATACATGCATGCATGCATGCATACATACATACATACATACATACATACATACATACATACATACATACATACATACATACATACATACATACATACATACATACATACATACATACATACATACATACATACATACATACATACATACATACATACATACACCCTTCGCTAAGCTATTTCATCTCTACCTCTACCCGTTACCAGACTCCCACACTTCACACCATACACTTTTTCCCACTTTGACACTCCTAATGTGCACGCATTAAAAATTATGCTCATCTGACACGGGAGAGGTAGAAAGGAGATGGGAGAGGTTAGAAGAGTATTTATGTATGTATGTGTAGTACAACTGACCATGGTCTGTTGTGGACCACTATCAGTTGCATTTCGCTCCCCGAAGAACCAGAACACCTGACACGTAACTTCCTGAACAATACTTTGCAATTAGGTGAGCGCGGTTCAAATAACGGACCCGGGTCTCCAAGAGGTGACACGTATAGCTATCGCATATCTCCCGCGTTCGCCGTTTACTCACCGCTGTCTCCCTTTTTCTGTTTAATGAATACACTTCTTGAATAAGAATTGAATGCTGGTAAGCGCAATTCCAAGACGGGACAGAAGATAGACACGGAAGCAGGGGTCAAGCGTTAACTCGCAACTGAATTTTATTCTGAAGACTTCGCCTACGTAAGTAAGAAGCAAACCAGGATCACGCAAGCGCACTGCCCATCAAGCCAACCAATGCATCATATTAAGAAGCGTATAGATTACAGCATGATTTCTAAAAACTGTGTTTTTTTTTTTGCTACGCAGAACAACCCAAGTATCGGTCATACAAGCACTTCTTTTCTTCTTTCTAATATGATATGCCTCCATGATATGGCTTCCGTCTCTCTTCTGTCCCGTCTTGTAAATGCGCTTACGAGCAGTAGATTCTTACGCATGAACCAACCAGCCCAGCAGAAAATTGTGTTAACGTGCACTTCTTGCAGTAGCTGCGCAAGCATCCAGAGATAGTTCAGTGTTTTTGAATGAGCAGTTAAGAGAAAGTGCATTTATTAGGCCCAGTAACAAATAAAGATGTTCTAAAGTTAAAATATCAGCAAACTATGTTGCTGACAATAAGCCTATATCAATGCGAATTACAGGACGAAGGTCTCTCCCACCAATATCCAATTAGTCTTGCCTTGCGCTAGCTGATTCCAAGTTGGGCCAGCAAACTATGTTAAAAACTGCCTTATGCGACTAATAATATGTTAGTTTTGACCCATTACCGTTTCGTGCTTTCGCGTCTGGCTTTTTCATTTGCAGCACGTCATGGTGCGTCGCGCGCGGACTCGCATTGGGGCTTCCGCGAACGTAAGCGACCGCGCAAGTTGATCACAGAACGCGCGGGGTTGTATACACTTTGATGAGCGAACTTTGTGCGTAGCTACAACAGCCTTGCACCCTTCGTATAAAACGCACTGCAGATAGCACTCGTCCTGTGTGCTTTCGTCGTCGTGCCCGTCACTTCACGCATTCCTTACAAAAGAAAAATAAAAGAAAAGCAGAGAGGACATTTCTGACTTTGAGGGGGATAAGTCTCATATAGGGCCCACGCTTATAGAAGGAAGAATACAAGACGCATGCACGGCGCACTTAGCCTACAGCAGCATTTCTTTCTTCTACGATTGGCATAACCTTGCCACGATTTTGATCGTTACGCGTACTTTTTTTCTGAAGTCCGCCGTCTTTAAAGTAAACAATTTTCGTTTTTCTGGCAGCGAACTGCGCGCTCACTAGCAAGCGCACTCCGAGCGTGCCTCGCTCTTATCGCTATAATAAAAGCCCGCCGGGCCGAGTGAATGACCCTCACATGCACGCGTATACTCGGTCCGTTTTACTCGAATCGCTTTTGGCACCGAAACCCGGCGCTACGTTTGCCACCGTGCACAGTGTCTCATTCCAGGTGTCACCGTGTGCACCAGCCTTGGTCGGTTCTCGTACGAACGACCGCGAACAGCTGTTTCAGCCGAACGCGTGCCGCGGCGGCAGGCCGGCCTGCTTCCTTCCGTTCGTGTCACTCGCTGGCGTGCGTCCTTATCGCGCGAGACATTGCTCCGGCGCCAAGGGATCCGCATCTGCCTAATCGGATTTCGCACGCTCGGTCCTTCGAGCGGCTTTGTTTCGGAGCTGGATGCGCCGCGGTCGCGCGCCAAGTCGACGCCCCATTTTCGGCATTTTCTCCGAGAGGTGCACTTTCGATGGCCAGACGTTTCCCTGGGCCGAGAAGTAGTGCTCGCGCCCCACAGCAAGAGACGCTGGATTTGTTGAAACGTAGCCGGAGGCCTTAGCTTCCTTGATGGCGCGGCGTGCAACGTCGCGTGCTCAGCGTGGGAGATAGTGTATGCGCGCATTATCACACAAAGCGAGACAATGGCATTGTCATCACTCACGGGACACGCACGTTCACTCTTTTACAGCCTCCTTTATTACTCCTAGCTCTCGCCAATGCCAGAAGCGCCTTCGCGGAACGCAATGCGTAGTAGCTGCATTGGAGACGCACCTATAGGATGTCCCGCGTTATTGAAGCTCGAGTCGCATCGAAAGTATACTGTTTAACGATCGCAGCTACATACAAGTTCGAAATCTTCGGAATCTTACACATACAATGCATTGGCGAGAAAAGCACGCTGGAATGGTCGACATATTCAACCGTTTGTGCACGTGTGCTTCAGTTTTCGTGTAAGAAAGACTTACTGCGTCCACAACTACGCTCCAATGCCGATATTGAATTCAATTTCATCTCGTTCACTAACGCTTATTCTCGAAATTCGAGGCTAAAGCTTCATATTTGAATGCGAATTGCCTTCTTAGAACACTTCACGCACTATCCGGTATCTATATCTATGTTCCCAACTAAGCATTTCCCTTCCTCGCCAATTAGGCTAACTGCGTCTGTGCCATAGCGTATCTGTCCTTCTTCAACGAACATCTTTGACTCCAACTGGGGTCACTATGCATCTGCCGCTCACCAACGAAGGAAAGTGCGAGAGAAGAACCCGGGTGCAGCACACGACTCAAGCATGACGTGCTTAGGCAGCGGAAATACGGTGAGTCACTAGATTGCTTGAATACTATAATCCCATTAACACCGACCTCGATAGTTATCCTGATATCACATATGCGGGAAAGTTCTTTTTATTTGTTTTCCCGAGTTTGGTTGCACTCCCGAAACACTCAGAACTAAACCACCACTGATGTATGCCAAAAATCTATCATCGGCCGCCTTGTGGCCGGTAATCATATCAGCGCCTGCGTCGCAATTACGGTAATTAAGATAGCGGTGGTCGTACAAGCTCCTGCAATCACCTCAACTGCCTGAGGCGATCAGACTCATACATCATCAGATGACAGTGCTCGACACCGTCTACAAATCGTGCTTGAGGAAAATGGCGAATTGGGTTAATTCGCTTGCATTAAAAATTTTTACGCACAACGTCGCACATTGTAGACCACTCCGAGGCAATGCCCATGCTTTCAATACATTGCTACTTTACTGCATCCCTTAAGATGCACACAGGTATGCAATTTTATTAGACAGGATTGTTTCGCTATGTAAGTCATGAACACAATTACAAAGCTTTTGACACATCAAGAGCGCCTTCGATGACAACGACAACGTGATAGCGTGGAAAGCACAAAGAAGAAGCAATATTTTCGCCGCTCCCGAGTAAGAACACCTTGCACGCGTAGTATACAAGGAAGATCACGCTTTGAATGTTTCTCCTTGGCTTGGCGCTTATGCAAAATGAGATATATTTTACTCCGTCACGACAAATAAGCAACATTTACAAACTGCAATACTCGCCTATACAAATCCGTAGTATTCGAATAAGTGCACAACGCTCTCAACCAAGCTCTTTGCAACTTGTCCAAGTTTCCCCTATAAAATAACCACTCACCAGAGCCTATGGGCTTGTTTCGAAATACTACACACAATAAAGCGTTAAAACTACTGCACCAGGTTTTGTACGACAGCGATTTCGTGGTATTTCCGGTATTATCGGTATGTGAGTTCCCACTCCGGTTTCTGTGTATTTGACACAATACAATTCAAATGTTTTTGTGCCAATGTTGTATGTGGATAACACGAATCCCCATCTTTTGAAGAAACTGTAGACGTTAAAATGGTTGGCGTTGCCTCAAGGTATTTCGCAAAATTCAGGGTGCGAATTGCGTCGCTGTGGCAATGACTCCTCGACTTCATCGTATGAACAGTGCAGCGGCATTTGCGTGACCCGCCTTTGGAGTTGGAATGCGGTACTCACGTTTCCTTTTTTGTGTAATTTAATCCGTGCTTTTCGTCGCTTTCACCTATCGTTTGTTTGTTTTCTTGCTACATTCTGATATCATGCATACCATTTCCTCTTCTATGAATATCTAACTTTGCCTTGCGACCGGAACAGTCCAGACTTTTCTCTATCTGGTAGTGGGGTACGTCTTCGCGGGCCGCCCATTTAAGGCTCACTCACACTAGGCCGACCGGACGCCGATTTGGGTCTGCCGTCTGTCGGCGACAGCGTTTTCTACCTTCGTGTCGGCGCGTACTGTCACTCTGCACCGACGCCGAGCTCTCCGCCGACCGTCGGCAGAAGATTGCGTGCGTCGGTAGAGCCTGACAAATGCGCCGACACGAAGACGAAAACGCTGTTGCCGACAGACGGCAGACCCAAATCGGCGTCCGGTCGGCCTAGTGTGAGTGAGCCTTTAGTGGCTGGTAAAACGCAAAGCCGAACGGGCAGGCGCTGAGAAGCCCGGCTACCGATGAAGCGCCCCGCTGCCTACGCTTGGCGCTCTCTCGCACGAGAAGGTGGACCGAACCGCTCGCGCTGAGGCCGTCGACGCACGAGACGTTTCGCCGCGACTGCTCCAATAGCGTCGAAAGGGGTGCGGCTGACCTTACGAGGCCGAAGTGGGTGCAACCTTCCTGCTGGCAGCCAATCGCAATGACGTTTATCCTGCACGTGGCCACAGAGGCGTCCGACCTCCGGGCATGCCCACTTTGGCACGCTCACTCGGCCGTTCGAATGTGTCCCACATTCGTACGACCTCCGGTGAAAGAGGGTACGTTGGCTCTCTACGGAGCCGCTGCTGATGAAAGGGAGCAAATACCGTTATTTCCGATGATCAAGCAGCGCCGATCCTCATGCCTGTCCCGTTACGTGAGGTTTCGTCGCGTCGTAGTGACGCAAAAGATATTAATGAAACGAAGGAATAGTTTTTGGTCTTTATTTTAAAAAAAATTCGTACGAACAGCGACCATGTTACTAGCTAAAGCATCTTTACAACGGTGCAGGGCTTTTCGAGAAACTCAGTGAAATCGCGGCCTCATATATGGTACTGAATAGTGAGCTAGTTTCAGGGAACCAATGGCGCTTAGTGCGAATGCCAGCCGGGACCACAGCCTCCGATATCGACAGCGTGACTAGCAAATGCCACTTACCTGTGCTGAAGCCAACGTCTTGGAACACTCGCCTGCTTGACTGGGTGCTCGCATATAGTGTCTGTGGCAGCACGTATGTCTTGTGTACTGTCTGCGGGAACTACTGATATATACGTCGAAAGCACGGTGTGACGAGAGCTTTGCATCAAGAGCCTCCTAGGTCCCGCCATAATCTTCGTCCGACATTCACGAGCGTGCGCGTGCTCCTAAATGACAGTAGAGGGCGCCTACTTGTAACAGTCAATAAAGCACGAGCCTTGGACATCGCTAAGCATTGCACGATGCCGGCCATGCGGCAACAGAACGCAGAGACGCGTCTATTCGAGCATAACCTGTTCTTGCGGTGACAGCTATAGCACCCTTACGTTCTTGCGGAGGGGATCTAAAATTCACAAGAACAGCGTTATATTCAGCTTGGTTCATCGTGCGATGGCAAGATATATCACGAAACAGAATGTCCGTGTCATTCAGTGGTGAAGCCTTGAAAGCGCCTTGCGCTTCAGCTTATCCCATGGTATTTTAACCATACGCGGAGGTGATATGACGCGACACAGCAAGCGAGGCATAGGCAGCGGCTAGGCAAAAACAACGCCCTGGCAGATGCCAGGCTTCGCACGAAGTTGATGCTAGGAGGAACGCTGGCTGCGGTTTTATTGGCGTCGCACCTGAAGGGTGCACGAGAGGATAGCTACGTTTTTCCGTAGCTGTATTGCTGCTAAAAAGAGCTGTTGCTGTCCTGACGAAGAAAGGTGTTCTTGTCGAAGCGTTGGCTACAGCGACATTCCTTGCTCTGGCCAATTGCATCCCTTTAACAAAAACGAAAACATACGTAGCCGCACCTATTTCATGTTGGTTTCCTTGACTAATTACCGCGACGTACACGCTGCTATTCTCACAACATCTCTTTGAGAAGAAATAGCAGCACAGTGCGGATGTTACATGCTAAGCTTCCTGCATATGCACACTGACCTTAGCCAAAAAATCCAGACGCGATACGCATGAAATGTTTGTTGATTTGGGGACCTCCTACCTGACATACCCCTTACATGGAGCCAGTCAAAGACGATGTGAATAACTGTGAAATGTTGTCACATATTCGAGTAAGGTAAGCCCAAGGGAACTTTTGTTTAGTAATCATTTATAATTAAGTTTCAAAACAAATTCGGGGTTCCGGCACAGGACGCGTTGCTGGCTGTTCTTTGATGGACATGTCAGGACTCAACATAGTGTGTGGTACAACTTGTTTTCGCCTTTTGCCTCTGTATCTTCGCATGCGTCGAGGGCTGAACGCGAAATCAATTTACTTAGTCTAGAAAACACTGCTCTGAATTATTTCTTTGTTATGGCGTTGTTGATCTTAGAATGTATTTCCTAATATTGAAAATATTATGAGAAAAGAGTCTAGTACAGTCGTCACCCTTGTATGATGAGCAATGATATCTTCGATTGGTCGCCCGCATCTTCCAAAGTGGCATGGAAAGGTATCTAGAGAGCGCAGCAAAACAAGGACACAGAAAGAAACGAAGACGAAGACGAGCGCTTGTCTTTGTCTTCGTTTATTACATTTTGCGAAATAAGAATAATATTTTTGTCGGCCGTATAACCTTTTGAACCTTCGCTAAATATATAAGTTAGCAGGCGTCGTGTCACGGGAATATAACCGCTTGTCACTCGATGACCGCGGACACTCTGCGTCAAAACGCTGGACTCAGGAAGAGCGGCAGCAGCAGCGAGCTAATCGGCCTGCGTGCTGCCTCTCGCTACAACGCGAACTAAGCGCCCAAAAAACGGTGCACACGAAGCTATCAGCTCACTGTACAACCAGACTGTACCCATCGCAGATTGCTTTCAACATAGGGTCTGCGAGGCCGCGCTCAGCCACAGTATACGCAACCGCCGCCGGAGTAGAGTGCTCCCCCCTACCATGTGCCATGCCCGCGATGGTAGATGGCGCGATTCTTTCCCTTGCCTGCCTGCCTTCCTCCGTGGCGTGCGCGAAATCGCTACACCGTCCTGGGCTCACGCTTGAAAGTTTTCTCTCGCATGCACTGCCTACAACGTGCGGCAAGGATGTTAAAGCACATGGACTTTATATGGAGCATCACGGCGACGTAGATACCAACCACGATGACTGAAATGCGCTTGGAGTGTCCAGATAAGTTCCATTGCAATAAACTCGCCACCGTGGGATTTACAGTAGCTTTCCCGCGCTGTCGTCTAAGTTTGGAGGTGCCAAATTGAACATTACGATCTCGTCTGGAAGATACACTTACGAAGCAGTCTGGTGCTTTTGTGAATAGGCGCCCTGGTACCCCATAATGTGAAACTTAGGCAGCTGGTATATCTCCATTTGCCCTGGCATTACCGTTTCAAGCTTGCGGTGCGTGCTACTCAGCTGTAGCATAGTATCCGAAAGGAGACTCCTTGTACGGTGACAACGCCTTCATTAACGCAGTGCATCCGCAGTGGTTTCCTGGGTGAACGGTTAGCCGTGCGAGTGCAAGTAGAAGGACAAAAGAAACCACAGAAAACAAGCGCCAAGCATTGTCCAGGTGATCGTCCTTGATGAAGGTGGCGGCATGGTCTAGTCGAAGGCCGGCTTTTAAATTGTCGCCGAGCTGACACGTACCGGCATGCACACAGAAGGCTCATCAGACAACACCGAGCTAAGGGTGCAGCGGTGTCTGTTGTCTCGCGTGCCTCTTATGTCGGCCGCTTCGTGCCTGCGATACGTCACATTAGAATGTGGTAGTTCACTTATGCCCTTTGTCTTTCGCTCGCGGGGTTATTCTTTTACAACTAGTTACCGACTACCGTAACCCTCACTTCGCGGGTAGGTCCCCGGAGGTGCAGAAAAGGTGACGATTGCATTAGCGCAGAGCCGTGGGTTGGAGAATGGAACCAGCAGAAATTCAAAGAGGAACGGTGTAACGAGTACTAGTCTTTGGCTCTCTGTGATGCACACATCTGCAGGGGCTCAGGCTGCCCCAAAGTCTTGTACTCGGCTTGGGCAACGAGATCACACAGTGGCTATGCGGCTTCCCTTAATCTGTGGCTGATAGTCGCACACCACAGTATCATTGTATCGGTTACTGTACACAAGCCAATAATTACCACAGGAAGTGATGCACAGAACTCACCCGTTACGCGCTAATGTTTTTTCTACAGGCGATAATAATGCAGTGAGTCATGTAGCATCTCACTGTGGGCTTTTATTCGTTGTTCCTTCTTCCCAGTTTCGGTGACCATGCAAGAGATACGCACATCACAGTAAATATACGGTGACAAGTCAATAATTCCACATGTAAGCGAGGACTCGTAATGAAGTCAAGTTTATATTCCTACGTGTTACAACGGAGCAAGTCGGGGCTAAGGGCTGAAAGCCCTCACGAAGGCCACGGCTCCCCTGTACAGTTCGAAATCAGATTACAGTTGACTGAAGATATAACAATATAAGATAAATATCTCAGGTGCACATGCAAGTGTCAAATAAAAGACGATAAAATGTTGACAACAAAAAAAGATACACTATACAAAACGCACATCAGAAGCCATTTAATTATGTTTAGTTTGTTTTCTAAATACGCTCAGACACACCCAAATTAGCGTTTGTTGATAAGTTATTAAGAATTGCAATCACATGAAAATTTAATTTTTTTCTGCCATAGTTAGTGCGTGCTTTAGGAACCTAAACACCTACACATGGCCATCTGTGACACGTGTCTTCACGTATCATAAACAACCGTGAATCACCGCGATAAACAACGAATAATGAATAACTGTGAATTGCCGTGAATAAACAATGGATAAACAAGTGTCAATCAATAATGTGGTGCCAAATGACAATGAAGTACGTGTCATTTGCCATACTTTGTTATTTTAACTCTACAAGGAGACCATCTTATATCTTAATGCCTGACAGATTTCTTTATTAGGCCTAATGTGCCCATAAAGATAGCGCAGTGGACGTTGATTGCACACTTTATTTAGCAAAGAAAGAAAGTTATCATCATTTATTAACCCTTAGACTCCTTTCGAAGTATAATATTACACGGAGTGAGGGCAACAAAGTTACTATTAAACACTATTGGCTGCATATAAACTAAAAGAAATAACAACCAAGGACCTCAGTATGCATCTTTGAAATCTTTAAGCAACACGGCATGCGAAAACTCAAATTTACACAAACGAAGCTATACATCGAGTTATCACAATAGGGTCATCTAGGATGATAAGTCATGAAGGATTTACGTGAAATTAATGCAATATTCTTAAAGTTCAGCAAGAGAAGTGTACAGTTATTGATCCTTAAGCACAGTGACAACAGAGCGATGGTAAATAAAGAGAACAAAGTCATCGGAAACGATGAGAATATTCAACCTTTCGCTCTTAATCGGCACTCCGCAATCGGTGAAAAAATTTTCAGGCCACCCCCAATTCGCTTGTCTGTCACGCGACGTCACAAAAACCGCGGCAGCTCCCCATCTAAAATGACGTGTATACACTAATTATGTATAATTGCACGGAATAAAGACGAAAAATATTTCTGATTCAACGCCTTTTCGCCATTAGCCTTCTGGTATTGGTCAAAAGATTTCAGGCTGCGCGCACTTCACCTCTCTCTTACGCGACGTCACAAAACCTCGAAAACTCATCGCATCAAACTGACGTGCAGGCGTTAAAGACGCATTAATATCCGGAACAAAACTAAATGCTTCTGAATAGCCGGAATCCGCCCCGTTACGAAAGGAATAGAAGATGGCTGTACGCCGATGACTTAGGCACTGGCTAGTCACACATGGCCGCACATATTAAAGCTTTTTGCGTGGCCTTATAACGTTATGGACCCGTTTCGGCACATTTATGACATCGCTCTGCCAACTCTTCTTTGCTGAGGATACGTTTTAGAGCCATTCTCTAACCTTCCCTTGCACGCCGCCGCAATTTTCGATACGCCACAGCAAGCTAAGTAAAGGAAAGCTGACCAATAGCAGACGCCGACACGGCCTTTTTCATCCGGTTATCTATTTTCACTGCGCTGGCTGGGCCCTATCGAAACCCTCTCCACTTGAACATTCTCCTCGTCTCCTGTCAACCAAATAAATAAGAAAAACCGCTAAATGTAGGCAATCTTACTCTCTTTGGAAGCAAGCAAAAGTGGCGTCCTACACACGAGTAAAGCATTTGGTTGGGCTGTTCAGGCAACGCTGCGGGTCACTGCCCGATGCTAGCGCCGGTTGTTACGTAAATTTGACGGCAGGAGATTGGAATACAAAGATATTGAAATATTTTTACGTTCTATCTCCCCTAGACTACCTAATAATCTCCAAGCCAAGATAATCAATTTTCCCCTTTTGAAAAGAGACCGGTGACAGAAGACCGAGCAATTGCGGCTATATATAACCCTGGCGCAGGCACCTTACCACCATCACAAAACATGTGCTTGAGTTTTCTTCATTTCAAAGGTCACCAATTCAATTGGCTTTGCTGTGGCTGAAGATCCCGACACTGCACGACGTCAATTATTTTTTAGGGCGACTCACTTAGTCGATTCTCTTAAAGACGTCTGATCTCGAGATCCCACAGTAACGTTTAAACGGCGGCAAGTTCGACCGCTCCACGCGTGCGTAAAATACCCATGCAGATATGTCGGCTCAGTGAAGTTGCCAAGGCACGCTTCCGGCCTGCCAATTCACTCCTCGATGCTATCTGTAGCCGACCGGCTACGCAGGGTTGCGTTCCTTCGCCTGAGCTTGTGTGGTCTTGCCGGCTGCCGCCTACAGGCCACATGTAAGGGCGTTTGCAGTACGGAGCTAAACTCTATCCCGAAGCGGCATAATTTATGACCCTTCGTACAAATGTAACTCTTCCAGAAGGTCCGTAAGGTTCGCATCTTGCGCACCAAAAAAGGGTTGGGTGGCGAGTCCTAAAGATCCGTTCGCAGTCACGGCACCACACAGGTTTCTGTGGCGTCATTAGCGCGATTCTTTAAAGCTTTGACCGCATGGGCTGTTTGCAGGAATCTAAGCTCCTTTTTTATGTCAGGATAGTACGCAAAGAGAAACGGAGACAAACAGAGATAAGCTAAGCCATATTTTTTTTATCTCTTTCTTTTGGAAACGCGACACCTCTCTGCCTACCGTTCGGACGCGGTACTAAAAGGGTTACGGTGGCCGTATTCAACGCAGACTTAAGCCAGGGGCGACAGTTGTTTTTACGACGTACCACCGCGCGTTGATGGTGGAGGCCGCGTTATGCATGCGTTCATCGCTGTTTACTGAAGTAGTGAGGCGAGTAGGCAGTCTGGAAGTTGGTAGCGTCGGTGTGAGCTATGTATCACGTTGTGCATGTCGGCAATCTGGATTCGATATCTTCGAGCGGGTAAACCGGCGACCTCCTTGGCGGTGCATGCAAAGAAAGAAGCTACCTGAAACGACGCACCTCCTTTCTGCATTTGGGGAACCTGCCTGCAGCCTTGTGTCTCACTGATGTGGAGCAGCAAGCCCTGGCTGAAAATCACGGTAGAGGAGCCACCAGGGATGACTGTGAAAAACGAAAGTTGATAGTCCGCATGATGATAAAATCGTAACAAATACTGCAGATACTGAGTGACTAAAATATATGAGAAGCGCTCTTACGGTTCCCTCTTCAGTATAAAGAATTTCTGTAAAATTGCTGCTGTCTTTTAATTGCCTTCAATATGAAATTTTTCTTATCAGTACTTTCCTGTCTCCGCTGTTACACAACATTTTGAGCAAAATTGGCTTGATACATTGAGTATGTTGCCTGTTTCCCCAGTAGCGCTGGTCACACGCCAGATTACTAACTCGTTTGATAAGACAAACAATTGTCCCACCAGTTGAAGTTTCGTTGAGCTATACATATATGGCATTATGACTCTGTTAGTATGATTCGGGTACTCCAAGTCAGGTACTGCGATTCAGTTCATGGTTTTGCATGTAAAAAAATTACAGTGCCGTTTCCCTTTGTGAAAGTGGGCTCTGAGCAAGCGTATGGGTTCTAGTGCCCACACGAAGCTATCGGCCTTCATTGCATCTAGACGCCCACCCACACTGTCTACATCGCAGATCGTATTCAAGACAGGACTCGCGCGGCCGCGTCATACGCAGCAGCCGTCAGAATGGAATGCCCCCATTGTAAACATTCGCTTACTAAATAAATTAACCAGCAAGGTGTCAGCCGCACTGGAAAACATGAACATATCACACTGCGTGACCGCGTACACTGGCTGTCAAAACACTGGTGTGAGGAATCGCGGCCGCAGCAGCGAGCGAAGCAAATGCCTAGACTATCTCCCCAAAGCAAATGACTTTCAAGATAAAGCCCGCGCGACAGCACGTGGCCGAAGCACAACGCTCCCTACCTCCCCTGCCACGGTGCCATGCGCGCGGCCGAAGACGCTCGCTTCCTCCGCGCTTTCCTTCCTTGCGCACGCAGACTTTGCTTGCAGCCTTAATTCCTCCTTGCAGTTATGCTCGAGTGGCATATCGGCGGCCTTCAGATCGGCTTTCGGCATCACGTCATGAAGGCATAGACTATGGTAGTAACGCACGGCTGAATCGCCTTGTCTCTGCCTTGGATTGTGGGGGCTTCAGGCAGCGCGCCGCCGCTGTTCGTATTGCCGTTTATTTTCCCTTTGCCGCTCCTCGTATTCACGCTGCTGCTTGGTAGTCCTAACTGTGCGCTGCCTGTCCATAGCGGTATTGTAACAACAACGAAATTAATTGCTAGGCCAGTTCTTTTATATATGAAAGACGAGTGACGTCGCTCCCCACGTAGCAAGCTGCCATCGCCGCGGCACCTTGCGCAACCATAATCTTTACTCGGAAACATACGCGGGGAGCGCTACGCGCTTCGTACGGTTACGCGGAGTGCTTTATCATCAACTAGGTGGTTTGGGTGCTTGTTCTGTGCTCGTTTATTGAACCGAATGCTCTGCTCAATGTTCTGTGCGTGATACCAACGAATTTGTACACTTTTCCCTTGAATTACTGAAGTTTTTTTCTCTTTCTTTTTCTGTGAGGATGCCGCTGCCATAAATCCCTGCCAACTCGAGGCTCGCAGCTCCGCTGTAACTCAAATGCACGCATGTCATTTGCCATCGTGCGGTGGTAAATACACACATTGTAGATTAACCATAAGCGACGCATGTATTAAGCTATTCAGGTGCTTCTTACCAACATATTGTAGCGTAAAATATGTCAAACCTAGCCTAAAATTTCGTAGATGATCCGATAAAAAAAATAAGTAAGATCACGATCCATCTAACGGTCCTTTAAAGATAGGTAAGAGGCGATGTAGGATGTACATTTAGCCACAGACTATAAAAAGCTTAAAGAAGCCTTTGAAAATCGTGCGCTATGCCATTAAGAAGCCTCTGCGCTCTATATGTATACCTATAAGTCGACAATAAATGTAGCTGTTTTCTTTCGTGCCATATTATATAATTTGGTGGAAAACAGGGGTGATCGCTCACTCTAAATTGTCGGTATAAATTAACGCCTCAATGAAGAAATAAAACTGAAACAGAAATCATTCTTTGTGTTACCCTTCAAAGCATTGGCTCTTGGTTTGAAGCGATACGATCACTATTTGACTCTTTTAGTGCACCAGCATATCTAGCTGCCGTGCTTTAGCACATAGTATACGAGAGCTTTACATGGGCATTTTCATTAACACACTTTATTTCTTTCTTTCCAGCATCTGATACAGGGTAGTCCTCTATGAAAGGAAATATGCGTGCGCGTGGCCTGTGCTCTGCGGATGCTGCTTAGAACTCCAGCAAGGAAAAGCGCGTCCGCTTATGGCGTCATCTATTGGTGGCCAGAGTAACCAGGCATGGCCGATAGGCAATCGCCTGCTACAATTATTTCCAACGCCCCCCCCCCCCCCTTCCCCCCTCCCATCGTATGGCTGTTGCGTACGAAGCGGGTCGTTCAGCGCAACGTCTGCTGCTAAGAAACCATGTTGTGTGCGCAAGCGCACTGGAAACGTGAAAGCGCCAATATACGCCCGGTTGTTATTAGGTACGCCTTGCGTACCAATCATAATGCGTAGGGCATTCTGGGGTTATTCCCTCGGAACTCACTCCGTCCGTCCGTCCGTCCGTCCGTCCGTCCGTCTGTTTTTCTGTCTGTAACGCGTCACACGATGCACTGCATGCATAGGTATACATGTGGTGCTATATTGGTGTTATGAGAATGCTTTATGACTACGTATGACTATCGAGATTTGTGATTGTGACAATTTATATAGTGAGTACTGAGAGGTATAAGTGTAGTGTTTATAAACCCTAAAATTAGTTACGTAAAGATTAGTTAAGCGCAACTGTGATTAATTGAATGTAATTAGGGATATTGATGCTAATTAAAATCAATTTATGTCAAATTATTGAACTAATCAAGAGTTACGAAGGTGAAATCAACGTCGCCTAATCAAGAAGTGAGGTTCCTGTGAGATTAGTTAGACCTAATTAAGTAATCTTAATTATACATTACAGATACAAACGTAATCGTCATAACCTTTATGTAAGGATAATTAAGGAATTAAGGAAATGCCATCATTGTAGAAATAACTAAGCCTGAATAATTCACGCTATGTGGTGAGCGGGCAGCCAGGGCTTCGTACTGCAAAAAAGTACCCAGAAACTCTACTGGAGTTGTCGAAGTGTGCATAAGCCTACCCCCTAACTTCAATTGGGCCCACCCCCAAATATTATGTTGGCCCACCTCTACTACATGCTTCCCCATGCATATTCTTAGGACCCTATGTATTTCTATGGTTATTCTCTCTAATCAACTTTTTCAGTTTTTTCTCATTACTAACAAAGCTACCAATCGTCTACATTCACATTATTATAATGAATTAATGTAACTTCGCACATTGCACGTTGTTGTGCAGATACAAGGTATTACACTTTTCGCATGGCGGACAGATCTTGCTGCAGTACTCGCCAAAGAATGCTTGCGCATTAAAATACTCTAGGAGTGGCTATGAACTAGCGGGCGTATGTCGGCACTTCTACGTTTCCAGTCGCGTTCCGTATACCGAACGCGTTTTGCTAGCAGACGGACGCTGCGTTGCAGGCCTCGCCTGTTGCGCATCCAGCTGGCGCGGGAGGCAGTCCAGCAGCCGCTTGCCTTTCTTCAGGGCCTGCTTCGTCTGGCCGCCAATAGATGACGGCCCAAGCGGACGTGCTTCCCCTTGCTGCCTGTCGCTAGCGCTCTAAGCAGCCTCCGCAGAGCACAGGCCATGCACTCGCGTGTTCTCTTTCGTAAAGGACCACCCTGTACATGAGATTAGAGGTCCTTGTTCGTTATTAAACGAAATGCGGATGAGTAAAGACAGCGAGGTTCCTATTAAAGACAGCCTTAAACTTTCTGGAACTAAAAAAAAAGAGGAGAAAAAGTCAGGAAGCAATAATCGGGCAGTCTCTGCACACAGAAAATGCCAGGTCCACATGACTTTGAATGTATGCCGTCCCATGTCCTGTTTCGTCAAAATTCAGCATTAAAGAATAACAAGGATCCAAGGCGGAATCCAAAAAGCTCCAACTTACGTCACCTCCTACTCTGTGCCCATATATTGGCGGAAAGCCTGTCACCTTACGGCTACTGCTCATCCTCGAGGTGTTCGACTACATGTTAAGCTGGACGACGCAGATTGATCAGCTTTGCACGGCGTGTTTAACGCGGCGAGTAAAGCACTCTCAACTAATCCGCGGATTAATCGGCTCGCACGTGCGAAGCAGATGGCCGAGGCATAAAAACCGAAACCCGCGTTTTTCTAGCCTTGAAGTTTGCAAGATGGAAAAGATACCTGCAAGAGATTGCTACATTCATGAGAGAAGAGACATGGTTTTTTTTTGGTGACGAAGCTAATTTGTATATTTGTTTAATGTCTGCATACTCTTCTGTTTCTTTTAGTACTTACCTTGTGGGGCAAAGAGATCTTCGAGTGCACTCTAGCAAAGATAACATTCCCAAGGTCGCATTTTTTTGCATTTTATAGTTAGTGGACTATCCTCGCTAAGTACGCGTGTAATGCTAACTGCTGAGCGGGCCTTATTGTTTAGTTTACTTTTCAGTGAGGTCTGAGAACGACGACGATGTTATGAAATTTACGCGTGATCTTTCACTTTATCTCGAGGCATCGAGTTTTTCATGAGGCCTTAAACCAGCCGCATGAGTGAGGTTATTCGCTCCAGTAAATTTTGCTTTTACTTTGTCCACAAAGTCCTGACAGATAGATTAAACGTAGAAAAAAAGTGATTTCAGCCTTCGCTAAATAATAATAATAAGAGCAATGACAGCAAAGACCGTTGAAATGTTATCTAGCCTTAAACTTACGGCTGATCGCGCCTGCACCATCGTGTAATGCTGCACGGATATGATTTCGCTTCTCAGACACACTATGGGCACATGGTAAGCAATCTTTGCATCATCATCATGCCTTACTCTTTCTTCCAGAACATGAGCATCTGCTGCAAGTTTAAGCCACTGAAGGACGTTCACCACGGTATTGCCTTTTTCGTGGTTTTACAATCGCGTGCTGTAAACAGTAAACAGCGAAAAGCCAGTTGTAAAAAAATGATTGCACAATATAGAGGCAAATCAGAAGCCATAAGATGATGCCTCTTATGCTAGTGTCGTAAAATTTGCTTTGGTTAAATAACGTTGAATGCCATCTAAAGGCCCATGAATCGAGTCCGTGATGTCCACCTAGCACAGTCCATGTGCGTTCATCGTAAGTGATACCTTTACGTTTCAATAATTTATTTCGTTCAAAATGCACATACACAATGCGCAAAAAAATGTTGGGCCAATTATCGGAGCTATATCTCAGCCAGCACTAAGAAACGAACAAAACATAGGCAGGTGTGTGAGGTACAACGCAATAACTTATTATGTACACGTAATAAATGAGAAGAAAGGGGGTTAACAGAGAGGCCCCATAGGAAGCCAAAAACATGTCGGCTTCTTATGATATGACTAATAAAAAATCGGGCACCTTGGTTAACCGCCTTTCTTCTCGTTTATTACATAACGAGGGTCCTGAATCCCGCAGCATTGATGTCTTCAGGTAGCATGTGTGGGTTTATTGACCAGTTACCTCGACCCAAAAAGATCACGTTCTTGTGGCGCCTGCGGCAGAAAGGACGTTCCACGTCCACCGCCAAGTTCTGTGAGTGGTGGCGCTGGCCAACACTCCCAGGCTTTTACTAGCCAACATATATACCCAAGAAAGTGGATGTGGTGGCGCCACGGTAGCTCAATTGGTAGAGCACCGCACACGAAAAGCGAAGGTAGTGGGTTCGGTTCCCACCTGTGACAAGTTGTGTTTTCTTCCACTTTAATTTCCATTTATTTATCGTTTCTTCATTTCATTTACTAAGCAAAAGTAATTTCCGCTGTGCTGTCCTTGGTGTCAGTGTTTGTTGGCTTTTTATGATATGACTAACAAAAATCGGGACCCTCGGTTAACCCCCTTTCTTATCGTTTATTACATAACGAGGGTCTCGAAACCGGCAGCATTGATGCCTTCAGGTAGCATGTGTGGGTTTATGGACCAGTCACATTCACCCAAAAAGATCACGTACTCGTGACGCGTACGGGAAAAAGGACGTTCCACGTCCGCCGCCATGGTGTGTGAGTGGTGGCGCTGGCTAACACTTCCAGGGTTCTACTAGGACACACAAATACCCAAGGAAGTGGATGTGGGAACGGCGCCGCGGTAGCTCAATTGGTACATAATCGCACGCGAAATGCGAATGTTGTGGGCTCGTTCCCCCCCTGCGGCAAGTTGTTGTTTAATCCACTTTCATTTCCATTATTTATCGTTTCTCAATTTAATTTATTAAACACAAGTAATTTCCCTTTGTTGTCCTTGGTGTCAGTGCTTGTTGGCTTCTTATGATATTTATACGTAAGTGACAAAAGTTTCTGAACGATTCGAAGCAAGGGCAATACTTTTTTCATGCTATAAAGACAACATAACGCAAATATTAACGGAACACAACAACTACGATGCATTAAAATTATCGACTTCCTGTGAAACAAAATGTTGTAGAATAAACTAAAATGAAGCTACTAGAATGATAACACATTCAAGCTTTAGGAAATAGTCAAGAATAGATCGCTGTGGTACTGTCAAGCATATTTACACATTTCCGAACTGGCGAGATAACATGGGTCTTGGTGCATTTAAGTTGAAACGGAAGTATAATTTCTTAAGCTGTCTAAAAAAACCCATTGAAAGCGGGCACTCATGTTTCGTCAGAAAGAGTTTCCGATGTGTGCTTGAGCAGAACGACAATACATACTTGAGAACATGGGAACTCCAGAAAATTTATTGGCTATCACTACGGGAAACGCAGTTACTCCGCAATGTTACTGAACGCTGCTTTCTTCGAGAAAGCTCGCGCATCCGATGTCGACGTTGTTCACGTGGCTGGGTACCGGGCCCCGTGTGGTAATGTGCTGTCGGCTGAAATTATTCGGGTAATTTCGCTAAATATCCCAGAGAAAACACTAATATACGATCAGCGGCGAAAACATAGTGCTTGTTAAGACCTCGGTCGCTTTTACAAGGCAGGTGGAGGACGATATAATTATAGTTGATTTTATATCTGCGCAGAGACCATGCCCTAAATATATACGTGTTTATACGCCGTAGTATAAGTTCGCAGACATCTACGATTCCGTGCAAGTATCCATAGCACAACGACGAAGAGTGATAAAGGTGAAACCTACGAGTGAATGTAGTACATATTGTCCTTAAGAAACCTTAGGTTGAACCAAACATCAGACTACAATAAATCGTTAGACGATTTGTGAACAATAATTATTGCTTCATTCTTTATTTGCAATGTGCAATCGAATATGTTTAGCGTGATACCTACGCAATATTTTTTACACATAGTAGAGATTTCAAACTGTACTTGCAGTTTGTAGCTGTTCCAAAATTCTGGATCAAGCCAGCTATATGTCTTTTCTGAAGGCGACACACTTCCAGCACTGGTAGTCAAAAACTCGCTGACGCCAATGGAATGTGCCGAAATTCGTTGCTAAATCTTCTGTACATCTGCGAGTGTGAGGCAGGGTGCCTCTCCGGCATTTCGCTTTTCTTATTGTTCGCGCCGCGTGACCGTCGAGTCAACTCTCAGCGACGCCCTTGACCGCAGTCTACAAGTGGCAGAATCGCGACACTCTCGTCCCAGTATAGCGTCGCGAAATCAGCTCCAATCCCTGCAGCGCACTGCCACTGCACTGTACCCACGCCGCGCATCGACGACTGCACCGTCGCGAGCCGACGTCGCGTGGCCAGCACGCTCCGGACAGCCTGCCGTCAAGTGCGGCCAGATTGGGGACGTGACCGCCATAGGCGATGGGCGGCACCCGTCTCGTCGACCTCGCCTTCCTCGCGGGGTGGCGGCGGTTGCACCGAGGCGGGTGCAGTCATGCCTCGAGTGCTAATCGCGGTGGGGGAACACTGAGACGCATTCCGGCTTTGCGCGCCGAAAGGGTTTCGCATGCCAAGAAGCCCACTGCGCGTCGATATGCCGGCCGCTCGAATCAACGCGGGATCTACGCGGATGCGGTAAACGAGCACCCGGCGGTCGACCCCTGGGAGTTCGATTGATAGACACCGGTTTTGGATCTTGTAGTGCGGACACGCACAGAATCCTGCTGAAACTTCGCGTTGAACTCAGCACGTTGTTTTGTTTCTTTCTCGTCGATGACGTGTGGGATCGTCTTACACAAAATATGTTGGAAAAACTAGAATACCGGAATTCGAGGGGCTTCTTTTTACATAACTATACTTAGAAACTGAGAATTGAGCATGAGAAAGTGCAAGGGCAATGAGTTCTTATACTCCGAATAATGCATGCGGTAAATCTTAATATCAATTCCTAATTCCAGTGTCCTCGTATTTGGCAGTACTCTTGCGGTATTTTTAACAACGCATGATGGTTGGGTTTCACAGGGCAAATATATAGAAGGGGGGGGGGGGGGAGGAGCCTTTTATGGCGTATTGCCAAGTCTCTGACAATGCGTACATACGTACATTCGTTATGCTTGAGCTTCGCCGGGAAATTGAGCCGTACGCTTTTTCCCAAACGCACTTGCGGCCTCGGGCCTCATTTACAATGAGACACAAAATTTCGACAGTCGTATAAACATTTGGCCACCACAACAATTTCTTCGTTACGTTGCGAGTACGAGGAAATGGCGCTGTGGCGGAAGTAGCTCAGCGCGGGTAGTTTATCTCCAACGCGGTCGCTTTACGCCCGAAGAGAAATTTGCTGCAGTAGCTAACACAGACATTTTTCTGGATATCGTAATCTTGTCAGAGATCGAAAATCTCCTCCAGTTGCGACCTCACTTGCAAGTTGCGATCTCACTCGCCTTACAGGAAGACTAAAACAACATTCAAAATTGGTGTCAATGTTGGTTAATGGTCCTAAGCACTACTAAACGTAAAGCAATGTCGTTCTCACGCCATTCTAGCCCCTTGGTATTTCAATACGAAATCGCAAACGAACAAATTCAGTGTGGAAGGAATTATACGTACCTGGGTGTTACCATCTGAAATGATCTGGACTGGTGTGTGCCTGTGACTAACGCTATCTCTTCAGCTAGCAGATCACTTGGCTTCCTACGACGCCACTTAAAGAACGCACCACAGCATGTGAACCTATTAGCTTATAAGACACTAATACGACCCCAACTGGAATACGCATCAGCCATTTGGAGCCCTCGCCAGACTGTACTCATTACCGCCGTTGAGGCATTTTAGAATCGGGCCAACCGGGTCATTCACTCCGCTTTTTCATACGATGTCAGCATAACTTCATTAAAAGCGGAATCAGGCATACACACCCTTTCCCAACACCGTTTAATTGCAGGCTTATCATTATTTCACAAATTCTACCACAGCAAACTCAATCGTGCACCATATATCTTGCCACCATCCCGCATATCCCATTGCATAGGACATTCCTCAAACGTAGCTCGTCCACACGCGCGCACTGTCACTTTTGCATCTTCTTTTTTCCCTCGAACAGCCAGAGACTGGAATGGCCTTGCGCACAACATCGTTTCTATACCCATCTCATCTGCCTTCACAGAAGAAATTGCCTCGCATTATGCCTTGTAGCATCTTGATATACTTTGGTTCTCATATTCTTTGTAACCCACCCCTTATGTGAAAAGTGAAAGTGAAAGTGAAATTGCTGAGGAGCGCATTAACAATATACGTATCACATTTCGCGGACGACATTTAGGGTCAGGGAACTTGCAGATGAGTCTTCGCGCAGCCGCTTTGAATTTCCGGCGCATTCCCTCATCGCTGTGCACTATCTATTGCGATCACAGTACGGACATTTCCTATACGTTCAGAGCTCTATATGGAATGCCTATGCAAGTGGGAATATGCGTGGTGTAAGTGTGCAGAGACCAGCATGGGCAAAGGCAAATGACAAACAAAGTAACGCTGACATCCAGAAGAAGAAACTTTATAGAGAAGAATGGCTCGGCAGTTTTTTGTTGTGGTTGCCTGAGGTGGTGGCTCGAAGTTCTTGGACTCGGGCGGCATCTTCGGCTTACGGGATGGCCCAGAGCTGGTCATCCAGCTCGGAACTCTTGAGAGCCGCCTCCCAGCGGCGGCGACGTAGACGTAGAAGGTCCCCGGCGACCCCCGCAGCCGGGGCGGCGTCGGGAAGAGGCGATCTCGAGGCTTCCTGTACGCTGGTAACGGCCGCGCTTATGAACGCGTTGCGAACGGAGGTGGTTTCAGCACCGTTGTTGCGGGTACATTCCCAGAGCATGTGTCGCAGCGTTGCTTTCAGTCTGCAAGCTTTGCGCACATCAGTCGGGTATAATCCTGAGTAACAGTGGCGTAAGACAGCCGGGCTAGGGTGTGTGGTATGTTTGCAGTATGCGTAAGATTACGGCCTCGTTCCTGCCTAATGTATGGTGCGGTGGCGGAAATGTGCGTCTTTCGAGTCTGTAGTGTTGGGTGACGTCCATGAACGTGGTCAGGCGATCGCGCCAAGCCTATTGTTATTGCTGTTGCTGCATTTCTGCAACTGCTACAATCTTATCTTACAAATCAGTGTTAAAAGTAGCCGAAAAAGTCACATAAGCAAACGAGATAAAAGAATCCCTTGGTAACTATACAAAGCAAAACAGACAAACAAGAAAGATACCCGTATTTAACAATGTGGCTTTCACATGTAAGATACAAAAGTTGCCGCATCATTGTCGATAAAGAACCTGAAACGTAACGTTGATGTTTAAAAAAAAGCGTATAAAACGGCTCTCATCCCGTCAACTACTTCGAACTTAACCTTTTCTCCCGCACTCTCAGTCTCTTGCGATATGATAAGAGCTATAGCCTAAATCTCCGTTTTGCTAATTATGCAACGTCGGAGGCGCGTCTAAAACGTCTAAAGAATTTCTCTCCACTACCAAGCACCCTAAGCGCGAGTCTATTTAAGTTCACCAAGCATATCTTGTGCTTGCTGTGCGTCTGGATAATATCTTTGCTCAATTGAGCGATCAGAGTCTAATGTGCTTTGATGAGGAAGTTGAGTGCGTGGTAGACACGGCTGAGGACAAGCGATCTGATGCAGTTGGTTCTTTTAGGAAGAAAGACTACACAGTGGTTGGCACGTGGAATGGTACTGTGGAAAGGAGCGTAGCCAGTGAACTGCAGTATGAAAAAAAAATTGCATACGAAATGGTATCCTGCAAAACGAAATAATGTTCAGTTTTATGCATGAATTAGGCAGTGCTGCCTGATTTTTCATACACATGTTTTAGGCGACCACCTTTCAGTTTGTGACGTTCCTAATGAAAAAAAGAAACATCGATCTCGCTTAACCGCTGCTACAAGTTATGTCAGTATCCGCTGTGCAGTAAGCAGCCAGCAACACGCCAGAAAATAGCGTAATTGGCGGACTTTATTCGCGGCTTGTCACAGAGTACGAGGTACGGGCACTGCATTTGTCACCTTATTTCTGGTAAAACGTACATGTTGTTTGGTTTATTGTGAAATGACGTAAGCGAATTTCAAACGTGCGCATTGTTTCCTTTATTGACTCTTTAGGCAAGCCCAGAAGACCTCCAGTGCAGTTCCAGTGGCACAAGTACTTTCGGTGCCCTCGATAACGGTCGATTTTCTGTAAAAGAATTCAAGGCCATTTGGCCCTGCGAAGGTGAATGACCAGCGGAGCTGTCAACATCGTGGAAGAAAACTTGTGGTAAAGAATTTATTGCGTCATTCACTGTCACTTAGTAACGGCAGTCACAAAGGCTTTGTGGTCGCTTGATATACGCGGACACATTCTTTGATTACGTCAAATCGTGCACGTACGCCACTGGGCGGTCCTTCGGGAAGGATCGGCGTGGCATCGCGAAAGAAATGTCTCCAACACGAAACCGGTAAAGTACTCCCTTTTCGGTCTCGACACATCCACATTGAAATCAGCGACAGTGACCATATGGGTAGTCTCATCGCAACAAATCCACGCAGAGTGAGTAGCCATGAATGTTTCGACATCGCATTTGGACATCGAAGAGAGTTTGCATCTCTTCTCCGCATTCTCCGATTCGCGATACGCGTCTATCCCGTCTGGCCTGGCGCTTATGGTCGGCGTAGGGGGCACGATCTTCGCTGGAGTCTGCAGCCGTCGTACTGTCGTCTATGTTGGCGCCGTTGCGCTTCGTCAGCGAGCTGCTCTTCGAGAGTCCTAAACCCGCGTGTCCTCCCTATCGCGCAACTGATAACGATACTCAACTATCTATCTCTGAGGCAGCCGATTACAGTTTTCGAGATGCTGTTCGTATGTTGTATGCGTGGTTCCAAGGAATGTAAGCCCAGTTGGCTTCACTTTGCTGAGTGCTTGTAGCCTCTGCTTTACTTGCTTAAGGGGGTATTAGTACTTAACAACGAAGTTTAAGAAATCACTGTCCAAGCAATCCGTACAGATGGTTAATCATTGAAACTGGAATGTGCGGCCGCGGTGGTTATCATTGAGTTAATCCCGATGATTCATTAAACGACAACGTGGTAGCCTGCCGGATCCTCGGTGCGGATACTGCTGCGCACGCGCTCGGCTTCGACGTAGAGCAACGAGGTCACTGCTGGCACAGCCACTCGCACGCCTCCCCTTATCCTTATTCTTTCGCGCATGCACATGGGGACGCGCCGGAGGAGTTTTCGGCGCACAGGCGACAGACGGACGGACGAATCGACTAGTCATCGATCGAGATTCGCTGTAATAGGATAATGATGGTACTGTACGCAAATCAAACACCCTGTAGCGACCGTCTGTCACTGTGGTTCGTCCCCCGCTTCTATGAAATTCTATTACCTTACCTGGCCTGCACGTAGGTGTCATTGCCCCCTGCTCTTTCATGGAACGCGAGGTGGCTATCCGACAGGGGCGCCACCACTGTCACTTCGCAAACCTGTTTAACTGCGCAGTAGAGTGAGCGTACTGTTCGTTCTCAACCTGTCACCGTTCTCAACCTATCAGAACGTGCATTACTTGCCTCCGCTAAACCGTGCTCCCAGCAAGTGAAGACCCGGACGTGATCCGAACACGCAACCTTCTGAACCCCAACGCAGAAGACGAAGACCAATTTGCCATTGTTGTGCCAGATAACACTGCCATAGCTATCGGCGTCGCCGAGAGATTCCGTAGAAAGTTCAAGCGTGATAAAATTGTCGCCGCATGCCTTATCGTGTATGTGCGAGTGAGAGCGTGTTAGAGTGAGGCGGCGATTGCGGCTCAATATCTCAAAGCCAGCTTTCCTCTCTTGGGTGCACGTTTTCGCGCGCAAGGCTTCGAGGGGAGGGAGGGAGACGGGGCGCGTTGTACTCTGGGCAGCCCAGGTGCACTCGCGGGCCCGCCCGGGCCACTGTATCTTTCAAGCTATCTGCCGCGGGGACGGAGTCTGCAGCACGCTGTGTTTTAGCGGCTTAGCTCGCGTTGATGCGAGACGCAGCACGATGGTGGATTCGATCACTGCTGCTGCCGCGCTATCTCACTCGTGCGTTTTGACAGCAAGTTTCCGCGGTCGCCGAGTGAGATGTGTTCGTATTTGATTTAGAGCCCGTGATACCATTCTTGCTAATTAGTTAGTGTGCCTGTGTTTAAAAACTTAAATGGCCGATAAAACTACTATCCTTACTCCGTATACATTTCCAATAATTTGCTATCGCCATTGATGCTTCGCTTTTCAGGCGAAACTGCGACATTTATTTGTCTGTACTACACCCGCAGCGGTAAAAATTTACCGTACTTTTGCTCCAATTTTATGTTTATTTGGACGCCGTTGACGTTTTGTAGTATGCGGAAAGTATTCGAAGAATATTCGCATTTGCGAGTCGCGACTATTCGATGCAATGACAATATCGACTACGACGCTATTTGATTCGTTATTCGCAAGTTTCGAATATTCACACTCATCGGTTTCCTTTATAGTTCTTCTATAGCAGTCATGCGAGTTTATTTACGGATATGACTAGAAACATTCCACCCATTTCTTGGCCAATCCCCGATTATTGGGTGCGATCCACGACCAGGATGGGCGAACACAACAACCACGCGCGACTACTCGAACACTGTTGAAACTACACGCTGGGTGCCACATACTCTCGCGATGCAGCACGCAAGGAAACTCCTGCTGGGTAGAAAGAACGACGCCGTAGCAGGAACTAAACGCCTCAAACCCGCGAACTATTCCGCCTCCTGAGGCAAACGCCAGTACCGCAATTTTTGTGGATCTGACTTCTGTGCTTTAGAACCTATGTTCGAATCTCGCATTTCGACAATGTTATAAACGCTACCTATTAAAATATATAAAGACGAATAAGTAAACACAAGAAATTACTCAGGCTACCTTTGAAACGTAAAGAACTTCAGCGATGCTGTAAGGTAAAGAGAAGTAGTATTTGATTTCAAGGGTTTTGACAGGTGGACCACAATTTGTCAGCGTTTCGAAAAAAAATTCGACTGCAAAACACCTAGACCCCTCATGAAAGCCAATCCAGCGGCCGAAACAATCTAAATACTTGTGTTTACCTTGCAGCATCGCTCAAGTATATATATATATATATATATATATATATATATATATATATATATATATCGTTGTTTAAGAGGAAGATTTAGCTCGGGTGCTCCTATCTAAATGCATGTAAAAGTAGAACGCGTTTTCTCGGCAACCACTGCACCAAACTTGACGAGGTATGTTGCATTTAAAAGAAAAGCTTAAAATCTAGCGACTGTTCGTTTTTGTGTTTTTTATTTAGGCCGTCAATTTTTTACTAAAGCTTGGCAAAAATCGCAAATTTCCTGAATACAAAACTATCCTATTTACAACTTTGTAACTCAGTGACAAAAATGGTACCTCAGTTCTGTGAATTGTATCTAATAATACATGTGAAGCGTGAAAAAATTGACACGTTACACCTCGATCTCAAAAAATTTAGTAATATGGAAATACAGCTTTTCCAGAACCTTTGTAAAGAACGTAACAAATGACATATCGAATTTGTCTGCTTTCCATGGTCTCATGGATGCCATCTACAGAAGCGCGATACCAGTTCTTCATGCAGGGCTACTAATTCGTAAACTTTGTGCTTCAATCTTTTGAAATGTTCGACTATTTGAAAATAATTTTAACAAAATACAGGCCCTACATCAAAATTCATCTTCGAAGAGTCACTACCATTTAACTTTCTCTCTCAAATACCACAAATTTAATTAAACTCGGTCCAGGGGTTATTTCAGACAAGAGTTTTTCCGTTTTACATGTATTTGAATAAGCCCCGTCGGAGTTGAGACCGAGCTAAAACTTCCTCTTAACACCGTTTCTTCTCGTTCATTACAGTTCATTACATAACGAGGGTCTTGAATCCGGCAACATTGATGCCTTCTGATAGCTTGTGTAGGTACGTTGACCAGTTGCCTTCACCCAAAAAGATCGCGTACTCGTGACGCCTGCGGCAGAAAGCATGTTCCAGATCCTCCGCCAAGCTTTTTGAGTATGGGCGCTGGCTAACACTCCAAGGGATAGATATAATGGTAACTCATATATATCTCAGAAGATGGATGGGAAAACGGTGCCACCGTAGCTCAATGGGTAGAGCATCGCACGCGTAATGCGAAGACGTGCGATCGTTCCCCACCTGTGGCAAGTTGTGTTTGTCATCTACTATAATTGCCAATAATTAATCATATATATATATATATATATATATATGTGTGTGTGTGTGTGTGTGTGTGTGTGTGTGTGTGTGTGTGTGTGTGTGTGTGTGTGTGTGTGTGTGTGTGTGCGTACTTATGCATATCCGGAACATCATGAAATGGAGCTGGCATGGGGTATCCGTATACCAACTACCCTGCTGCGTAGTTTGAGAGCGAGATTGTGCGCTATGGGAGATCACTGGATGCATGCCGGAGTCTTCAGGTAAAGCACTTGAATTAGCCAGTGCACAAGAATAGAAACTGGCACGCAGCTACCATAACAGTTCATGACATCACGTGGCTTCGAGATTCCCCGCAACGTTTTTTCGACTGCCTTTGATAGCAATGGAGTGCGTTTATTGCAGAATAATGAGTTGAACGCGAGATGATTGATAAAAAATGAATCATGGGAACCGAAGTTATGCAGATGTTCAAGCAGTTCAAGCAGATGATGAAGGAGAACACTCCCTTTCGCGTTTTACTCTTCTAGTGATCTCACTGATCCTTGCAATGACTGCGTGCCTCTTTAATAATAATAATAATAATAATAACAACAACAACAATAATAATAATAATAATAATAATAATAAATACTTTATTTTCCGTAAAAGCACGAGATACGTCAGGCCAAGCCAACGGGGCTTGTCGGGCTGTACCCTGCATAGAAATAGAAAGAGATAACGGAAGGGTCGCCTCATGGTGACCTTTACACGCCTCTCTTGTGAACTATGTCGGAGTAGCACAAAGGAACACGTGGCAACGTCGGCGATACTTTTACGCGCTAGGTTCAGGCGCGATTGCCAGACTAGAGGGCATTAAGGCGACGCGCAGAGCATTCGCGTCGAAAACGTCTATGGTACAAAGCGTTCCACAACATACGCAGCGTCATATTGTAATTATTTTAAATATGTAATTTTCGAAAGCAGAAATCATTTATTGTTTGGTAAAGTATAAAGTATGTTTTGATTTATTTACACGTGCAGTGGGTGCGGCTTAGATGGGACCGCACAAATGTTACCTATGGCCTGGCACGTCAAGCCAATCAGACCGAAAAGCCACTGTATTCAGTGTCAGACCTACCATAAGTCACCTCCGCTACCAAAATCACCATTGCTGGCAGCTGTGGTTGGAGAAGAAGCTGGTTTCTGCAATCAAATAAAATAACAAATAGTTTGCTTGCGGCGTTCCCTCTGGCGTTAAAATATCGCCGCATCGCATAGTACAAGAAGACGCAGTGAAAACAATATCCTTAATTTGTGTCACAAGACCTCTTTAACTGTACGCTTTGTTGCGATACTTTACATCAAACCGACCTAACTGGGTTTAAAAGAAACTGCAGTAATAAGACTGGAGCCACGTCTGCATTACAAGCAGTATTAATTTCTGCATTATATTGCGAATCAGTAGGCCGTCGGTACCAAAAACATTACATCACGTCAAGAAATGTACGTAAACAGCACATGCGCAATCAGCTGACATGTTTCTTTAACAGTCTGAGATGTTCAACTTGATAAAAGAAGGCTTACTTTTCTTGTCCCCTCCAGGGTTGCATTTCTATTACTTACTTAGTATTTGTTTATTATTTGTTCACATTGCAATACTATTTCTATTGTTATTACTAATTCTTATTGATTATTGCTCTAGTACTGTTCCACCAGGCTTAAAGTATCAGGACAATACAATCAAAACAGGGCCGAAGTGTAGCTTGGGGGATCGAGACATAGTACCACATGTTAATTGTTCACAAAAGGAAAAGGTGTTTAAAGAATGAAAAAAAAAATACTGCGTCGGCCGGGAATCGAACCCGGGTCAACTGCTTGGAAGGCAGCTATGCTAACCACTATACCACCGACGCCGCCGTGCCTGCATATTACGAAGATGGTTTATATAGGTTGGATATATTTGGAGCTCTAGTGCAAGCCGATCTTCGCCGATGCCGAAAGAAAGAGGAAGCAAGGCAGCGCCCTAGAAAGGACCGATTCGGAGGAAATGAAGGCAAAGCGATGCCCTAGACCCCTGTATCGCTCGAGTGCAAATTTCCTTCTCTAAAAAGGAGTGGACAGCTAGACAATGCAGTAAGCGACAGCCCTTTGTAATCTCATTGCTTGTGCTGGCCACCTTGAGCATGAACAATGCTTGGTTACTTGTCATTCTAAACTTTTCTAACTCTAGGTAGTGTCAATTTTGTACGCAGTGATGCGCAGTAACATTTAAAGCATTCATATATAAAACTTTTGTATTGTTTGTAGTAGCAAAAATCTCCTAAGTAGTGAAACTTTACCCACACAAGATTGGAAGTCACCATGCGCGAATGTTTCTGCAATCCCGGTGCGTCAATCTAGACGCACAAGCTTATCCGCATGCAGAGTCTTCTCAACTTTTAAAGTGTATTTGGTGCATTTTGTGCGCTACATGAAAGTCTGGCATTCGGTTTTTTCTCCTGTCCCCAAAAGGACCATATGTACAATTGATAATACAAGCATGAATTGGTAAATGTCCTTTCTGGATTGCAAAAAACAACACACTTATCGTGAGCAATATCTTGATACGCCAGAAAAGAGGAAAATCCAAGCGTGTGCTTTAATTTGGGGCGCTTCTTGGTCCCCACTTCCTAAGGTTTGATCGACGCATCAGGACAACAATCAATGCGTCCTATAGAAACGCAGACAGAACAGTGGAACTTTAAAGGCACGAAGGTGGAGAGGTCGTCCTGAGTGAAGTGGTGCAGAAATCCAAGTCAAAAGCTAACCAAATGCCTCCTTTATGCTAACCTAATGAACTTCCGTCCTTGTTTATAAACAAAAAATGTTCAAACATGCAAAAATCCAGTTTGGTTCATGATGTCATATGCATTTTCGCGGCAGTTTAGGTGCAAAATTCAAGAGACACTTTGCTTTTCGTTCTTTTCCTGCTATTAAACAACCATTTTCCCGCAAAGAAACGTGAGTCGGCTTGTGCAAAGAACATTACGGCAGAACCCATCTCAGGATGAACCCATTTCGCGAGGTGCTGTTCGACACCAGCAATCAGGAGGTAAGCGCGCTGTTCATGGTCGCTCCGTGCGGTAGCAGCTTCTTGAGTAGACCATGTGTCTGTTCAAAATGGTCCTGCCAGAATTTTATGACCAATCTAGCTACGATATAAGGCACAGCAGCGACTTCCACAAACTTCGATAAGTATTCCACAGCGACCAACATGTACCAGTTTCCTACTACCGTAGTCGGTAATCGGCCCACGTAATCGATTCTGATTTTGTGACAGTAGTGCCAGGCTGCGGAAAGGGTGTGAACAGCCCAGGTCAGCATCCCGTGCGACGCTTACGCTTTTGGCCCACCTCGCAGTTTTCAACGTACGAGCCCAGCTCATCTATGCCGCATGAATAGGAGCGAATGCTCCTATTCGTGCTGGTCCACCAAAAACATTCCTGGATCTGACGAAGAGGAGCTCGTCAGTCTATGTGTCCCCCTTCCGGGGTATCATGAATGGCGTGCACGATTTCGGAACGCATGGTACAGGGGATTACTAGATGGCGTTCATCGTGGTTCCAATGGCAACGATGCAAAGTTCTTGCGCGCAGGACGAATTTGGAACTGCTCTACTTATCTCCAAGGGAGGTTGTTGTAGATGCAAAATTTGAATCGTGCCGATGATCGTTAGACACGTTCTGTTGCGAAAACTAGATCCTACCTTTTTGTGCCTGTGGTCTGATCGCATAGGTTTAGCGACAGTGCATCTTCAACCGCATTTAGCGCCCCCACCCGATGCTTTGCGCCGTAGGCGTAGTCTAGTAGTCAGCTTATCCAGTGGGCGAACTTGTGCTTCAGGTGTTGTTTCGCAAACATCTATGCGATGGCAGCGTTGTCCGTCACGACAGTGAATTTGCGGCTGAATAGGTAGCGCCAGAACTTCTCGTCAGTGCGCCAGACAACGGCGAGACACCACAGCTCGTTAGAGCGGTAATGGTGCTCCTTGTCTGATAATTGCGGTTGGCGTGGGCGACATGTTCATCCCCATCTTGGTCGTGCTGCACGAGAACTGCTACTCGACAAACCTGGCTGGCATCAATGTGAACTTATGTGTCCCACCGATCCTTGAGATGACTCAGAACTGGGCATTGTGTGAGCCGGTGCTTGAGGGCTTGAAAGGCGGCGTCTTTTGAAGGCCTCCACTGAGAACTCGAGGCTATTTTAAGCATATTCGTGACTGGAGCTGCTGTCGGTGCGAAGTTTGAACCAAACTTGCGCAGGTACGACACGAGACCTGTAAATGCCTGCAGCTGCTCCAAAGACATCGTAGTAGGAAAGTTAGCTCCCGCTGCCACCTTTTTGGGCAAAGGTCTGCGGAACTGGTGTGCCCAATGTAAGACACGCTGGCCGGCAGACTTTGGCATTTTTATCGGTACAGTCGGCACTACGTATAAAATAGTTGCAGTACATCGCGAAAGTTTCGAACACTTTCTTCTTCTGTTGTGCTCACGACTAATACGACGTCGAGGTACACGACAATAACATGGTCTTTCAATCTTTCAATATACTGACAAAAAATACTCATGACACGCTGAAATGTGCTTGGCACTGCTTGCAGCCCGAAAGGCATGCTAAACTCGTGAAAGCCGGCTGGCGTAAGGAACGGTGCTTTACTCTTGTCTTCCTAGGCAAGGTTGATTTGCCCGGACGTCGCACGAAGATCAAGCGACGAAAGGACGCTAGAGTTTCACACGGCGTTGACGGCATCGCCACTGCGGGGAAGTTGGTGGAAATTGGCGGTGGTGCGTTTGTTTAACTCCCCGATAGTTTACAAAAAAGCTGAGGCCGCTATTCTTCTTCCTGACAAGGATGACAGGGGTGGCTCAGAGGCTAGAAGATGATGTAGTCACGTTAGCAGCCAGTATTTCCCGTACTTGTTCGGCAATGTGGACAGATTGCTGTTCGGCGCAATGTCGCAATGGTAGGCAGATGGGTGCGTGCTCATCTGTAGAAATGGGATGTTCCAGTAAGCTGGTGTCTAGTAACTGTAATGTATTGTCTACGTAAATTGCTCTATCGCATTCGAGCACTGAGAAAAGTGTTGCAGGCCCGTCAGGCTCACCTGTAGTGACTGCGGTAGTTGTTGAGTCCGAGACCATTGATCGAAGGACCGCACCACCCTCGATGATGAGCTGTAGGTCATCCGACAGGAGGAAAACTGCTCTGAGGATAAAAATTTGCAGGTAATTCTTCCAAAACTGGAACACCCAGAAGCTTGCACGTAGCGTCCGTATGGAGTCGCAGGTCGAGAGTACTGGTGGGCAGCATGCTACGCCTAAGATCTCAAAGAGGTGGCTCTGTCCAGGGCTGGAATTCGCGTATGGCGTGAGGCCGCAGCATGGTTGCACCGATCAGTTGCTGTGTCTACGTGTTCCGTAAGCTCATCTATGCCACCAACGTTCACACGAAGCGTTGGGAGTGGGAGTGTTTGATATTGTATGGTCTGTCGTGGATCTTGCGGACAGTCTCTACAGCCGTGGCCCGTTTGGCCTCAAGAAAAAGACACAGGACAAACCGAAACCTGGGAAGCGGAGTGTTCAGGGGCTCTAACTGCCAAACGTCAAATTGCGGTATCATGCAGTTCCGCTGCCTTCAGGACAAAAGTGTGAAGACTGAGTTCTATTGGCTGAGCAGAAAGAATGACCGCATGCGTGGGATCTCGGATGCCATCGATCTCGGACTGCCGCCCGCAGGGGACGCCCAAGCAAGGTTAAAAGATTTGAGAAGGTGTGATTTCTCGTGGATGTACCTGGTGACATTCTGATTGTCGGCCTGCCGGTAGGATCGCATCTGCATAAAGCGAATATCTTAACTCCACGGAAGTGCCTCAAATACAGACATCAACTCCGCGCTGCAATTTGTTCATGTGGAATATTGGCGGTACTCAAAGCGATGGCATGCTGCTTCAGCTTTATGGTGACATCTTTCGGTCATGTATTTTTTCAGCGCATCCGTCCAGTGATCGGACACAGCCAGAATCTCCATGCTGTTAGCGCAGATGGAAGTTATGCGTGAAGTTGCGCTACTCAGGAAGCGTTGTATGCGCAGAAGTTGCAAAAGCACCGGGACCAACGCATGAAGCGAAAGAAATTGAGTATTGTTACGGAGACATTGCGACAAAGCGGAGATAGCCTGCGCAAGGACACCGTCACCAGTGATGCACCCACCCTATACCGATGTCGCTGTGACTACCTGAAGGCCGTCCGAGGCCGGTGCGGCGGTTTAGGGTTACGAATGTTGGTGCACAAGCTGGCTGCCGCTTTGGAGCACGATGTTCAATGGCAAAGCGCTGAGGGTCTCCTTCTTAGCAAACGGCGCCAATGCAACGGAGGAAAATACATTGCACCCATTCTACGCGCAGGCTGTTCGTTTGTGCTCTGAACAAATGACCCATATTCACGGGGGTGAGTCGGCCAAGAATTTGCCGGCTGTTGGTTGGGTTGTCTTCTATGGTCACACACACACACACACACACACACACACACACACACACACACACACACACACACACACACACACACACACACACACACACACACACACACACGCGCGCGCGCACACGCACACGCACACGCGCACACACACACACACACACACACACATGCGGCTTTATGCATAGCCCCATGTGCATTGAACCTACATTTCTTAATTCTGTCTCAGTAATAGCACTTACACGCAGCCTTGCATCGACTTGCGACCTTGCTCTGCCCCGGCAGAGGCCACAGACATTGGGTCTCCCTGTGTGTTCCTGAGGCGGGGGGGGGGGATGAATTCAATACTTAATTCCCCTTTAAGAAAGTAACTGTCACTGTTTATTGTTCCATTACGTAGGAGAAAACTTGCCTATAGGCAAAAATAACTTTACGAGTTGGACAACACAGTCACCAAAGGCTCGCGCTTTTAAGTTTTAATTCATGCTGCTGAGGTGACGTAATAAATAAAAAGAAATGTTTTCAGCAAAGGAAGGTACCAAAAGAGCGAGTGCGGAATGCGAATAGCAGAAAACCAACAAATTCTGGCTTTTCCCAGGCAGGTGTAAAGATAAGGAGCGCGCCACACGTCGCGCACGCTTCAAGTTCACCCACCTTGACTAGCGAGACTTCAAAGCTCACCTGCGCTTGCGCTTGTGGTTCACGTAAGGCACCCTTTTCATTTAAAAAATGGGAACAGGAATGCAGCCGCAGCAGCTGGAAATCGAATACTTAGGCCTTCGGTCAGACCTTGAGTGAAAAATTACTCGCATGTTTCGATTCGCCTATGTATAGTACTTTCAAAGCACGTTTGAATAAAAGAATTAACCTCGTCGGAAGATAAACGTCTCTGCATTGCCCGAAACGTCGAAGCACTATTAGCGATGGCGAAGCATTAGGCAAGTTCACGAAGTAAGGTTTCTAGTTTTATCGGACGTGTAAAGAACACGAAAACTTGCATGCTAATAAATGTAACAAGCGCGGTGTCACGCGCGCGCATGATACGTGAACAGGTCTTGCTCGATCACCCCGAGGACTTATTCTCACAGCGTCGGCATCAGAAGGAGCGGTATCAGCGGCGAGCCAGCGCTTCGTGCTGCTTTTCGCTTCAGTCAATCTTGGAAACTTCCGGTTGCTCGACCTCTAACACTATAGGCGCTCGGGAACAGAGCGAGAGCAGAGGCACTAGCCATCACGGCTCGCTCTATTTTTGCAGCCGCAGCAGATTACCGTGTGGCCCGTTTGCGCTGAGCCGCGCCACGTGAGCGGGGCTAGAGGAAGGGTCGTCGAGCTGTCTTGTTCACCGCTTTCCCTCCTAGATCGCGTTTGATCGCGTAAACGCCCCCCCCCCCCCCCCGCCCCCCAACCACGCGCGAGAGGACAGCGCGCATCAAGCTACCTTACTTTTCGGCTCATGCTCGCAGGCTCTCTCTCACCTACAAGATCGCGGCCGCAATCTTGACGCAGTTGAACTTTGTGAGAAAACTCGCAGAGACGTTGACAAATGCTCAGGAAGACGTAATGCAAAACGTGCGAGGGTGAGCCCAAAGGGATGGACGCCTCCATTCTAGGAGATGATGTGTCCAAGCACACAGCCATGCGGCATACTTCAAGCGCACAACCATGCGCTTAATATAGTTTCAACGGTTCAATTATTAAAATTGTAAGAGACGAGATGTAACGGAGGACTTTTGCGTCATTCCTTTATTACGTTAGGTGAGCTATCTGACACCGCAGTGCTGACAAGGGGATAGGGAGCGGACACTGAATTCACGGGGAGATGAATATGTTTTCATCGTACTGTTTTTACTACAGACGTGCGTTTCATAAAGTTCAGTATTAATATTTCTAGAAGGAGACCCTGGGGCTCAGTCATTCAGCTGTCACGGGAATCATGGTTATTACATGAATTGGTTCAATCTTCATGCTTTTGGCTTGAGACGCTCTTGCGATAGTATTTATCGCCCATAACTGCAAATTCTCAAGCACGGGTAATTTTCTAAACACGCCAAAGCAGGTATTATCTCTGCACATGCGTAATTATTAAGAATTCTGGCATTTGTAACGCAATATGTTGTTGGAGGTTATCGATTTGCAACGCCAGAAAGCCGGTCAAAGCAAAAAGCAATGCTTGGCTAATCCACTTTCTAACAATCATTCCCACGCCCACTGAACTGCTATGCTCACATCTCCCATGGACATTAGTGCCACAGTTCCCTCTGATGATTCCTGTAAGAAACTGTAGACTTTCTTTACGCCAAAGGATATAAGTGCACGTGGCCGTACTAGATATTGTGTCGGGGTTAGAAGTTGATCGCAGATTGGTAGTCTGGTTGACTTTGGGGATCCACGCTAAAATCACATATGGTGCAGGGCCGGCTGACATGAATTTAACCTCTTTTCAAGTCAGGGAAGCACAGAGCAAGATTACCTTTTAAGAAAGAGTAAGAAACATGGATGAAAATAAAAAGGCGAATAAGGTGCACAAATGCTTGTACCTAAGAAGTGCAAGAATAGAAGGGAAGAATAAGTCAAGCAATTGGCGACCAAGTGGGGGAACTGAAAGTGCAAATGGAAAACCGGAAACAAATATACGCACTCAAACAGACGGTAATATAGACAAAAAACCAAATAGATAATCAAAAGGAAAGCGAGAAAGCATGGAAACAAAATAGACCATTGAGATTTACATGAACGGTATAAGGACATTAGAAGAGGAAATTTACTGGATGACACAGAGTCCAGTGCCTCGCTATATGATGCTCGAACTAGTTCACTCAGGACAAAAACACATGGCAGGAAATATTCGCGATAAAATTAGGCCTACGTCTGCTTCTGCAAAAATACGGAGAACACTCAACCCATCCTAATGGAATGCGGAGGTATCCACTGAGCGAGACCCATAGGTACGTTCTATCGCGCTCAATATGAGTTGCAACACGGGCATGTTACGGTCAGTTCTTTCAATAATAAGTATCACAAGTGCCATGCTTTTTCTCAACATGCTGCTTCCAATAATCGGAACAGTGCTGAATTTTTTTTTGTAGGCACTGCTATGCCGCCATTCGGATACTGGATGGTAGCGCCAGCGCACAAAAAAAAAAAAGAAATGTATTCTCGCGTTGCCAGAAGTGCTGCGATTTAACATGGCTGGCAGCTTTAACCGGTCAGCAGTGGAAATGAGCGGGAGACGTCTAGAGTGTTGGTGGGGAAAAAAGTCAGCGAAGAGATTCATGGGACCGGATCCGTTCCAGGAATAGGTAGCGAGCGGTTCTAGATGGATATAGAAGTTTTCAGGAAGAGAAAATATGTTAGGGAGCTGTAGAGAAAGTGCTACACTGAAAATCACGTTTAGCCTGCCCTCAAACTGGATAGGTGAAAAATTGGAGGACGCTTAAGCTTCGCCTTCAAGAGTGGAACGCGACAGCGTTCCCGTCGACCCGCCAAGGGGTGTAAGACAATGGGCTACGGCGCAGCGACTACGCGCCCCGAACGCGGTGAACGTCGAGCAACGCAGCGTTCGGCGCGCCAACGAAATGTGCGCCTGAGCAAGCGACGCACGCCTGAGCCTTAGAAACAGCTCGTTTCTAAGGCAACACCGCATTCACTAGAGGCGCTTTTGTACCGCTTTGAAGCATCGAACTCGTGGCTCAGTTAATAAAGAAAAAAAAAAAACTCGTGGCTCAGCGGTAGCGTCTCCGCCTCAGTCAACTCCGGAGACCCTGGTTCGATTCCCACCCAGCCCATGCCGTGCGGCGCTTGCTCAGGCGCACATTTCGTTGTCGCGCCGAACGCTGCGTTGCTCACCGCGTCCGATGCGGGGCGCGTAGTCCCTGCGCCGTAGCCCATTGTCTTACACCCCTTGGCGGGTCGACGGGAACGCTTTCGCGTTCCACTGTTGAAGGCGAAGCTTAAGCGTCCTCCAATTCTTTTTATTCATGAAGTGCCTGCTGGGATTTATCGCTCACGGCCAACGCCGACGACACCGGCTTTTCTGCGACACGAACTCCTTAACGCTGTCGCGTTAATATTTCTCACCGCCTCGATTCAAAGGGGATGTTATTGAACAATCATCATTACCATCATCATAATTGCTGTCATAACTGTCATCATTATTATCATCGTATAACTGCGTTCCGAAATCTAAACAGTCGGTCAGCCTAACAGATGAGTATTCTTATTATATCTGTTTTACGGGCTGCATTAAAATCCAGCAGGGATACCACCCTAAAGTTTCGAATCTGTATACCTTCGGGGACGTAATCACAGCAAATTGTTGCCTTGTATAACATGAACTTCCACGTGCGGTTTCTTGTACGCGCATTTAATGCGAGAATTATTTATGATTCAAATTTTTATCCCTGTTGAGCTTATATGTCTCCGACGCATGGCTTTATGATTTCAAATACTCAAGCGCACAATCATACTGAGCGGTGATCCACCGCATTCGTGTTCCAAGTACCGCCGTCCATGACGATGGCGACACTCTACCATAACGGCGGGCGACTCCAATGTCACACGCTTTTAATTTCACAATATCCACCTACTTAACGTGTTTCTGTAAACCACGTGTGAACTTCCGAGTTCACGGAGCAGTTAGAAAATTGTGTTCTTTTTCTTAGTAAGTGCAATTACAGAAGCACTTTAAGCTCAAGTGTCCGCGTCGTTTGCGCGCGCTTTCAACGCCATTGTAATAGCAGTTTGACAGTCATCTCCGAAACTACAAAAATAAATGGCCTGACTCCAGTAAACGCAGGAAACACGAATGACTTGTGGGTTGAGTGGTGCCCACAGAAGAGCGCCGTGTGTTATCGTGCACAATAACTGGGATCTGCGTGACATTGTAAAGGGAAAACTGCATCATATGATTGCTGAACTCGGTTTTTCTAGCATGACGTGGGTCGTAGTATATATGCCGCTGTTCTTCAGTGCGGCGCAACACCTTTTGCTCTTTAAAACTAACATGAGAGGCAGTTCCAGCAGCAGCTGCTGTGCTTGGGCACAAGAACATTAGGTATGATAAAACGCGGTCGTGAAGTAGAGTAGGTGAAACTAAAATACGCATTTGTGAGGATCCAGAACGTAAGCGAATTTTTCTGTTTGCTATAGGAGTGATCAATATCTGAAGTGGCACCGTGAGGAGTTAAATATAGGTTTTCTTAAAGAAAAAACTTGGGCAGTTCAACTTGTCCTTGGGCGAGTTCGTTGTTAATGCTTAAGAAAAAATACCGCACCAAAGAGACACACGCACGTGAAGGTATTGAACCATGTAAGCGCACTATTTCAGCCTATTCATGTCGATGTCCTTTCGTTCATGGTCTGCCTGTGGCGCAATATCTTTTCCTAAGCTTGGCAAGTTTATCGATTTCGCTTCGGCGAAACAATACACACAATATTTTTTTAATGAAAACAGGCACGCAGAAGGCTTTTGCACTGTGCGTACATCATGACGTGCACATGAAACAGCGTCGACGATGCCGCGCACACATGGAGCTTATGGCATGCGCGTCAACTTTCGGTCAACTATGGAAATACAGCGTCTACCTAGTTCGAATCACTTCCGCCGAGGAAAACGGGGATAAATATCCTTCGCATGGAATTTGCAATGCGCTATTGCGTGAAAGTTTTTGATTATCTATAATAGGAAAGACGGAATGTTTAGGGGAAAGGAGTGGGATCAATATGTGCTAGTTAAGCTGGTGCCATGTACAATGACGATGAGACCTGTGGCAAGATTACGAGTTAGTTAACGACTCCGTATGCATGATGTGGCTTAATGAAGCATTCCGATCATGCGGGCCCTTGAGTGTTCTCCCAGGTTGCTTCGTTCTTGTCTTGCAATAGGAGGCGTTCCCTGCCCGTTTACACGCACGCTGGGTGTGTGGCACTGAGAATACACTATACTCACAACATGGAGATGTCCACTAACCACAGGTTAGTTCTCGGGCCTTGCGCCCAATAATTCACTAAAATTGAAAAATAGTTCGTCTTCCAGAAATTATGGTTGCCTGAGCAACCAAGTTATCCAGTAAAAAGCGCCAGGCAGGATGAATTGCTCGGCACAGGTTGGAATAGAAGGAGTTCGACTTTTGTGCTTTCAATGGGATCGTTGCTTAGTGAATGAATAGCCGTGGGAAAATACGCCACCTATACTCGCGGAAACTTTCTGTGGTAATGAAGGGAAAACTACGGAGGGAAAGAGTGGGCACAAGTGAGAGCTCTTCTGAAACGAGTCCGATGTTTTCATCCACGTTAGTAGTTCGGAAAACATAAATAAACATAAACATAAAACATAAACACCTTGTTTGCAACAGTAAATAAGGCAAAACACACGACTGCATGTGAAAGTTTACTTATTTTGCGACTTTTCCCATCCGCGTCTGGGTAAACGCGAAACCGTTGCACGTGGAAGCTGCGTTGATTCTGCGTCTGTTCCGAGCAACCAAAAGCACTGTCAAAAGCTACCGGTCTGCTTGGCACGGTAGCACATACGCAGCAGCCACGCACCCGTCGCTTTCCCTTCAATGCCCCAGAAAGTTGTCCGCGAATAGAGCGCCCGCTCATGTCAGCCATCAAAAATAAACTGCAGTCATTAAAAAAAGGGGGAAATAAAACGAAGAAACAAAGAAGCAGAAGACAAGTGCTGAAAGACGTATCTTTTAGCGTTCATTATCGATCACGACAATATATCGGTGGACTGAACTCGTATACGTAGCACGGTTAATGTCCTAGTCGCTCTATATATCCCACTGAAATAATCGAACTTGTATGATACAGATCTACGTATCTCGGCGACCCGTACACGACACTGGTAGCATAATTTTGATAATCGAGCTGCCGACCAACCAGAAGATATTGGTCTTAAAAAATGTACACCTCTGGTGCTCGTGATCTGGCATTTTACTTCCGCAGCAATCAAAATCTGCAAGATTCCAAAAGTAGCCAGAGTGCATCAAGGTGGCATGTAACATTGGCAATTTCTTTTTCTTTCCTCAGTGACAGTTATTCGGAATTACTGCAACACTACAGGGGGACTAGATTCAAGTACCCATCATCATCATCAGCAGCAGCCTGGTTGCGCCCACTGCAGGGCAAAGGCCTCTCCCATACTTCTCCAACAACCCCGGTCATGTACTAATTGTGGCCATGCCGTGCCTGCAAACTTCTTAATCTCATCCGCCCACCTAACTTTCTGCCGCCCCCTGCTACGCTTCCCTTCCCTTGGGATCCAGTCCGTAACCCTTAATGACCATCGGTTATCTTCCCTCCTCATTACATGTCCTGCCCATGCCGATTTTTTTTTCTTGATTTCAACTAAGATGTCATTAACTCGCGTTTGTTCCCTCACCCAATCTGCTCTTTTCTTATCCCTTAACGTTACACCTATCATTCTTCTTTCCATAGCTCGTTGTGTCGTCCTCAATTTGAGTAGAACCCTTTTCGTAAGCCTCCAGGTTTCTGCCCCGTAGGCGAGTACTGGTAAGACACAGCTATTATATACTTTTCTCTTGAGGGATAATGGCAACCTGCTGTTCATGATTTGGGAATGCCTGCCAAACGCACCCCAGCCCATTCTTATTCTTCTGATTATTTCCGTCTCAAGATCCGGATCCGCCGTCACTAGCTGCCCTAAGTGGATGTATTCCCTTACGACTTCCAGTGCCTCGCTGCCTATTGTAAATTGCTGTTTTCTCCCGAGACTGTTAAGCATTAATTTAGTTTTCTGCAGATTAATTTTTAGACCCACTCTTCTGCTTTGCCTCTCCAGGTCAGTGAGCATGCATTGCAATTGGTCCCCTGAGTTACTAAGCAAGGCAATATCATCAGCGAATCGCAAGTTACTAAGGTATTCTCTATTAACTTTCATCCCCAATTCTTCCCAATCCAGGTCTCTGAATACCTCCTGTAAACACGCTGTGAATAGCATTGGAGATATCGTATCTCCCTGCCTGACGCCTTTCTTTATTGGGATTTTGTTGCTTGCTTTATGGAGGACTACGGTGGCTGTGGAGCCGCTATAGATATCTTCCAGTATTTTTACATATGGCTCATCTACACCCTGATTCCGTAATGCCTCCATGACTGCTGAGGTTTTGACTGAATCAAACGCTTTCTCGTAATCAATGAAAGCTATATATAAGGGTTGGTTATATTCTGCACATTTCTCTATCACTTGATTGATAGTGTGAATATGGTCTATTGTTGAGTAGCCTTTACGGAATCCTGCCTGGTCCTTTGGTTGACAGAAGTCTAAGGTGTTCCTGATTCTATTTGCAATTACCTTAGTAAATACTTTGTAGGCAACGGACAGGAAGCTGATCGGTCTATAATTTTTCAAGTCTTTGGCGTCCCCTTTCTTATGGATTAGGATTATGTTAGCGCTCTTCCAAGATTCCGGTACGCTTGAGGTCATGAGGCATTGCGTATACAGGGTGGCCAGTTTCTCTAGAACAATCTGTCCACCATCCTTCAACAAATCTGCTGTTACCTGATCCTCCCCAGCTGCCTTCCCCCTTTGCATATCTCCTAAGGCTTTCTTTACTTCTTCCGGCGTTACCTTCGGGATTTCGAATTCCTCAAGACAATTTTCTCTTCCATTATCGTCGTGGGTGCCACTGGTACTGTATAAATCTCTATAGAACTCCTCAGCCACTTGAACTATCTCATCCATATTAGTAATGATATTGCCGGCTTTGTCTCTTAACGCATACATCTGATTCTTGCCAATTCCTAGTTTCTTCTTCACTGTTTTTAGGCTTCCTCCGTTCCTGAGAGCATGTTCAATTCTATCCATGTTATACTTCCTTATGTCAGCTGTCTTACGCTTGTTGATTAACTTCGAAAGTTCTGCCAGTTTTATTCTAGCTGTAGGGTTAGATGCTTTCATACATTGGCGTTTCTTGATCAGATCTTTCGTCTCCTGCGATAGTTTGCTGGTACCTTGCCTAACGGAGTTACCACCGACTTCTATTGCACACTCCTTAATGATGTCCACAAGATTGTCGTTCATTGCTTCAACACTAAGGTCCTCTTCCTGAGTTAAAGCTGAATACCTGTTCTGTAGCTTGATCTGGAATTCCTCTATTTTCCCTCTTACCGCTAACTCATTAATCGGCTTCTTATGTACCAGTTTCTTCCGTTCCCTCCTGAGGTCTAGGCTAATTCGAGTTCTTACCATCCTGTGGTCACTGCAGCGCACCTTGCCGAGTACGTCCACATCTTGTATGATACCAGGGTTAGCGCAGAGTATGAAGTCTATTTCACTTCTAGTCTCGCCGTTCAGGCTCCTCCACGTCCACTTTCGGCTATCCCGCTTGCGGAAGAAGGTGAATCGCAAGCCTCATATTAGCCTCATATTATTCTGTTCCGCAAACTCTACTAATAACTCTCCCCTGCTATTCCTAGTGCCTATGCGATATTCGCCCACTGCCTTGTCTCCAGCCTGCTTCTTGCCTACCTTGGCATTAAAGTCGCCCATTAGTATAGTGTATTTAGTTTTCACTCTACCCATCGCCGATTCCACGTCTTCATAGAAGCTTTCGACTTCCTGGTCATCATGATTGGATGTAGGGGCGTAGACCTGTACAATCTTCATTTTGTACCTCTTATTAAGTTTCACAACAATACCTGCCAGCCTCTCGTTAATGCTATAGAATTCCTGTATGTTACCAGCTATATTCTTATTAACCAGGAATCCGACTCCCAGTTCTCTTCTCTCCGCTAAGCCCCGGTAGCACAGGACGTGCCCGCTATTTAGCACTGTATATGCTTCTTTTGGCCTCCTAACTTCACTGAGCCCTATTATATCCCATTTAGTGCCCTCTAATTCCTCCAATATCACTGCTAGACTCGCCTCACTAGATAACGTTCTAGCGTTAAACGTTTCCAGGTTCATATTCCATTGGCGGCCTGTCCGGAGTCAGTGATTCTTAGCACCCTCTGCTGCGTCGCAGGTCTGACCGCCGCCGTGGTCAGTTGCTTTGCAGCTGCTGGGGACTGAGGGCCGGGGTTTGATTGTTCTGTTCATAGGAGGTTGTGGCCAAGTACTGCACCAGGGTGGCCAATCCTGCTCTGGTGAGGGAGTGCGTTACCGGTTCTGGTCACCGGGATCAGGCCACACTCCAGGCCTGTTTGTGCAATTTTATCAACACGCGGATTTTTCTTTTTTTTTTAAATCCGGTGGAAAATTGCCGGCACCGGGATTCGAACCACGGACCTCTTGCACGCGAGGCGGGTGTTCTACCTCTACGCCACCTCTGCTATCGGACCCACCGCGCCATAAAGCGCTGACGAAGGAGGAAGCAACGGGCTGGCGTAGGCTCCAGGCAAACACCTTCCCCAACCTTTTCATATTCAACAAGATGTTCCCAACGCAGTATAGGGACACCTGCCTCTGGTGCGGGGCTACACCCACACTCTATCACATAACTTGGGAATGCGAACGAAACGACGCATTCCGCGATCATAAACCCCCGAGTGCGGAGCATTGGGAGAGCCGGCTCGTCATTTGCGAGCTCGCCGTCCAAAGAAGGATGGTGGAGCACGCTAGGGACGCGGCCAAACTCAGTAGAGCCCTGGACTGAGGGACCACCCGTGCTGAAGAGGCTTCCCTTCGACGAGAAGACAGCGTGAAGAAGAGAAGACCTCGATCCGCGAGAATTCTATTTTATGATTCATTAAATGTTTTTCTATCTCTCTATGCGTTTTTTTACAGCGATCAGTTGCAACCCACTATGAAGGTGGTTCCAAAGTCCAGCTTCACGGGCAATTTTTGCGAGCGACGCAGAACGGATGATTACAGGTGCAGCAGCAATAAGCAAGTGGTGACACACGGAGGTTTGCCATGTCTCCAGGAGCAATGAGCACGTTTTAATGTTTACAATATTACATTCATTTAGTGGCCATTGAAAAGATCGTCAGGCAGGTTTTTGTCATTTCTACTATTTCATAGCATGCGATATGAAAAGCGTGTGATAGAAAGAATTAGCACTTTTTGACTTTTTGCAGCGTAGTTCATATTGTCCGTTGAATGAACTTTATTCCTAGGATGCATGTGATTGTCTTGTATTCATGCAAACATGTTCGTACGTTGCTTCGAAAACAGCGCAATACTGAGCTAGAAGTCCTCAAGAGGCCAATGCGTTTATTTCTGCCGCCGATTCCGTATGCTTGTGGCATCCTAGCTGCATTATTTCCTCTTGCCCTCTCACCCATTCATTCAGCTACGGTGTAGCTTTCCACGGCAGTGCACTCCTGAGGGCACTTTATATAACCGTTATCTCCATCTACACCTTTCAAAGGTATATTTTAATAAACAACCGATATCGACGTTTTTCCTGAACTGGCCCCCCCACCGTCGTTCACAGCCCCAAGGGTTGCTGGATGCGGCACGGTGTAGCGACAGGGCGTCGAGAAAGCAAGCCGTTTCGGAGGCGGTGTTTTTGTGCCCGAGAGCTGACAAATGGCCAAAACCGGTGCGATACTGCATGTCGACGTGCTCGAGAGCAAAGCACGGCGTGCGCGCTACGGCGTTCGCGTTTGCTACATTGTAGGCAACGGGGCACGACCCACCAAGGTTGGTGAAAAATGGATGGCGACTGCGGTCTTAATCCCCCCTCCGTTCTTGTTTTTTTCATTAGTTTTGCATCTTTATTGGACTTGTTTCATGCTTTCATGCCTGGAAATTCAGCGGACACCTGCGTCGATCGGGAGCAGCAACTGTGTTCCGCGCGACGAAGAGACAGGGACGCGCTTAGGCGAACCCGGTTTTGCTGCTTCGGTTTTACGTATGCGTGCCTGCTTTTCTGGCTGGATCACTGCTTGCGCGGCTATTAGCCGCAGCGGATTGGAATGAAGTCCTCGAGAATGCTAAGTGCTGGCGCGGAAGAAAACGCGCAGAAGCAAAAACAAGAACCTCTCCTCGCGGTCGTTTCCCTTCGTAAGCCGTGCTTTTTATCAGATACGATAAGCAAGGCGTGTTTAATGGCAGCGCGCGAAGTTGGTTCATGGTCGCCTTCTGGCCTGTAGCCCAAGCAGGTTTAGTCTTCTCGCCCGAGAGGTTTTCAGCTGTTAGCGTGAATTTTGCAAATCTACTAGTAGTAACAAGTTACAAGCATTCTGAACTAGCCCTAATGAAATCGCTGCTCAAAGTTAGAGTTTAACCGTACATATCATTTATAAAGGTGTCCGCTGACAGCTGATGAGTTTCGTTCACGCTATCCTGCTACTAATTTTGTATTTGCTCAAATGCATACCATTACCGCAATACAATATCTACCAACTCAGACCCACGTAGTGTAGTAGGCACCAGAAGTAAATCAACATTTCGAATAAAGCGATAGCATTATATATAAGAAAAAAAAAATTGGTACTACTGGTTGGGCCGGCTCATATCGGTGACTCGCGCGTTGGAAAACTCAACGGGAGGCTGTTGTTGACAAAATAAATTTGTATACTAGCACAGAAATTTAGATAGCGCACCGTACAGTAATGAAACCTAATCGAGGATTAGCGTCGCAAAACTACGTTGTAGCCCGCCGCAATGGGGATCCTGGGATAATTTCGGCCACCCGTGCTTCTTAACGTGCGCTTAATTTTATCTAGAGAAGCGTTTGCTTGCTTTCTTTTTTTCTTTTGTAAATCGTCCTCGCCGAATGGTAGCCACCTTGGCAGGCAATCCAACCCGTGTGCTCATTCTCAGCAAGAAAGCAACATCACCACTGAGCAAGGGAGGAGGGGCGTTTTTCTCCGGCGGCTGCTACGGTGTTTCGATTTCCTCCTCGCCCGCCACTCCGTGCAGAGTGGAGAAAACTGTGGCGTCTCCTACGACGTTGGCCACGCGAATCGCGGACGCCGTTGTAGACGCCTCTGGCATACGCCGTAGGGACGCGTTGCCGGCACTCGTGTGTCTTGAAAGTGATCTGTGACGCCTCCTCCGGCTGTACCACCAACCGAAAATGGTCGTACCTGCGCATACAGCTGGCCCAACAGTTGCGAGGTCATTCTAAGGTTCGTAAAATCGCAACACAAAACACAGACAAAATGAAGCTAAGAAACGACAACACGGTGCTTCCTATTGTCCGTGTCTTGCGTTACGAACCTCACAATGACTCCTAACCAACTGACCCAACTTTCGGTCTTGATGCAGTTGCAAGGTCTTCACGTCTACCTCATCACGATATCCCACAATCCAAACCTAACAGGTGGTTTTCGGGGAATTACTAGCAGTAGCCGAACAAGGAACTTCGTCCTAAGCCGATGTTTCTGCAAGGGAACTTATCTTCGTGAGTGTCGCATCGTTTTTTATGTACGTGTTGTTCGCTCTCCCCCATCCTCAACGGGAGAGGAGCCGGAGAATAGGCCGGAACATGTGTGGTGGAGCTAAGCCTGACGTTAACTACGGCACCCCATGCCCCGGGCTATACTCCTCCTCATGCCCCGTTGGGGGTGGGGCAGAGCTAGCAACACGTACATAAAAAACGATGCTAAGGAAAGCAATTGCCGCCCTGACGAAAACAAGTCCCCTTGTGGAAACATTGGCTTAGGACGATGTTTCTTGTTTGACTACTGCTGATAAATTCAAGTTTTCACCTTCTTTCGAACGTGTTTGTCAGGGCTTTTCAAGTAACTTGGCACGCTCGTATTGTAGCGGAGTGACGCAGCCGTGAGATATCTGACGCATCAGCTCACCAGGGAGACGGAGATGAATGGGGATGAGCTCTGGCTGGGGCAAGTCCAAATCCACAGGTACGACGACGAGAAGTAGCATTTCAACAGCTAGGTTTATTTACTTGATATTTTACTCTAAGTTAACACTGTACAAAAATATTTACAAACAGAACGATGCCATACCCGTCGTCGTCGGCCTGCCTGACCTGCTTGGTCTCCCCTGGTGAAGTTGCGCCGTCTGCTGCTGTCTACTTGCTCACTCCCAAAAACTACTCGAACTATCCCTTAAATAAGTTTACACAGCATCCAAGAGACACTTTTCGCCACCAATGGGCTACTTCGTTACTCCGAGCAATCAGGCAAGCCGACATCATCCAAGGAGCGTCAGAGTTCAAGGGGTCAAGAAATGGTCGCGTCAACACTCCGTACACAAAAACACTCTGACCATAACTAATCAGCTTTTGACAGCGGAGCGTGGGACGAAGACGCGCTCCGGCGCCGCCGCGTTATTTGGGGTACAAAGGTCTCCTCCCGCGTCGAGGAGCCCACAAAATTCTCGGAAAGCAAGCAAAGAGGCCCGCGCTATACTCTTTTCGCGACAGTATTATGCCCATTTTTTCCCACGGCCGTAAGTCTCCTCTTTATAGCCTTTCCACTAGATGGGGATGGTTTATGATGATTGTAATATATGATGACATCTCCATTGAATAGGAGTGGCGGTAAGAAGTCACATAGGCACTGCGAGATAATTAGGCGTTACTGTATTTTAACTTCGCACACTGTCCATGTTTCCTTGATATCGCAAAGTTACCTATGCGTGTGGCAATCCTGTCTCCACCATTTTTCTGTTGCTGTTGCGTCATTACTCTTAGCGTCTCTTGCGCATACACATTGTTGAGCTTGTTAACTACTGCTCTTAAGCAAAGTAAATGTTCGCCACGGCTGAACAGACATCTCCGTATTTATCGCAATGGGCTGAGGGGTCTCCGGATTTGTTTGTGCCTTGGTTACGCTACTTTACTCTTGCGTCTTTTGATGGACGCCACAGATTCTATCGATATTTGCTCGACTGTTTTCTCTCTCAATCTTTCTCGTGGAATCTCGGCCGGGATGACTCCGAACACGTTCCGTGAGTCGCCGAACTTCGCGAAGACATCCTGTACAAACCGTAGGCACGACAGTGACCTCTGCTGCGCAAACTGCAATGGTAGGCTATTATTCCTGGGCCCAATGTTAACACACGGCGAATCACTTAATTTCCGCAACCTCTGCACTTTGACCTAGTGATGACAACAGTACGAACTTGTGGTCATCGCACCATATCCCGCAAACACACCAATTACTGCTCGCTATATGTGAGATTGCTGAGAAGGGGAGACGTCGATGTAGCAGCAGACCTTCTTTAAGGTAGAGCCATCCGTGGGAGTTCTTTTATAACTGGCAACAAAATGCAACTGTGGTAGCGGGAACTGCTTACATGTTGCGACCACATTTGAATAAAACCAACTGGCAAGCGAAATTTCGCCTTGTATCTCATGTGTTTTGGCGTAGGGACTCTTAATAAACTAAATGTTTGCGCTTGAAAGAAGAGCAAAAGGGGTGCCATTATGATGCTGACACGCACTGCACGCCTTTTATTTTGATCGGACCATTAAAGTGAAGGGACGACTGGGAGTGCATAATGGAGAGTGTCAGAACCTTGGCATTTTCTTGTTATTTCCGACTCTCTGACTTCGTGCAGTTGCTGGTGGGTAGGTGAGAAGCACCATTAAGTGCTTCCTTTGCAGACATTCCGAAAAGTGGAAGCATTTGTCACACTTCGGTGAGCGGACTCCGCAACCAGTTCAGTGTCTTGGCGCCTTTTTTAATGTAGAATGCAGCACGTAATCAGAAGGAAAGGTGTTGGGGTGACCGATGCAGATTCCTGTGGGAGGTGAGATAGCTGCTTTAAATGATGGAGAGCGTGCTTATCTGGGACTACTGGAAGCGCCACGGAGGCTAATAAAAGGGAATAAAAAATATAGAAACAGAGAATGTCTCTCAAGCGTTTTGGTGTGCATGTCCGATAAGGTAGACGAACGCTTGATGCGAGGGTTCATATTTATACGGGTGTAGCTATGGCATCCCATACGCCCTAGAGGCTGCCTTTAGAATGTAGTTGAATGCACTTTCGAAGTCAGCACCGCATGGGCAAGAAACCCCAATAATCGCTAATGCGTACCCTAATGATAACATCTACAAATGTTTATGGAAAAAAATCGAAATGGGAACAGCGCAAACGCGTCTGGTTGGCTACCCTACACTGGGGGAAGGAAACAATTTGAACACAGAGAGGGAGGAAAGCACAGCAGAAACTTATAAAGATAAATAAGGAAATAAAAAAAAATAGAGAAAGCAACTTGCAGTAAACGCTTGGACGTCCGCTAATGCCGCTAGCATAGGCCAGTCGCTCTTAATAAACTCAGTAGCGCATTCATTGCCTGGTGGACCAGTCAGTTATGCGGAGGGTATTCCACAATCACCTGCACGGAAAGCGGCCGATCATCCATTCATCCAAATGCGCTGAAGAGTAACACTCTTCGTAAATGAAATCGACAGATGTGGTACGATAAGTGATCTTTGGTTCTCTTCGCTGGCCCCATACATTGGAGACATTGCTATCGTTCATTCCCATTAGTGTTGTGCAACGATTTGTGGAAGAGACTCCTTACAAGTTCCGGCGATGAAACCTTGGTTATAGCCTTATTCGCCGAGACTGCAAAATTGTCTACCATGCTGAAATAAAGACACCGTTTCAATATAGAGAACGTCTTTCTGTGGCGAAAATAATTGACCAAAATACGTAGCCAAGTGCTAACCGCGCTAGCAACTCTTTCTTCGCTCCATTCGCTAAAAGCGATTGTACATAACAATACTTCGCTCAACAAAATCTGTTAAAAGGTTGCAATAAAGTAGTGCAATAATATGAAATTCGGTCATTTCATTATATTTAACTGTAAAGTAAGCAGGGGCACATAAAACGACCGACAGGGCTCCCCTCGTAGAAGTCTGCCATCCAAATATTCGAGTTTCGGAATCGCTTGAGCGGGAGGTACATGCGGTGAATTAAGAAAGGCCCGCAAGACATGAAATTCAATCCTGCTTCAATTTGCTCATTATATTGGAAACCTTTTCATAGCTCGACATGCGATGGCCTAAATTGATCGTCGCTTTTCACGGCACATTTATTTGCTGGAACCCGGTATGCCCCCCCCCCCCCGCTTCCCGCGTTGTCATTGACAAGAAAGAGCGTTGCGCTGTGATAACGTTAAAAAAATATCTGCGCTTTCTCGTGCCGAAATACAACATGATAAAAAGGCATTATCTCGAGAAGGGACGCATGCGTTAGTGAAACTTCTGTTTATTTGTTTAAGAACGAGGAAAAGTTCCGGCGTGGCATGTGGCGATGCCGTAAAGATCACTCATATATCACTGGGCATTTTGCTGCTTCATTGTTCTGTGCGGTCAGCTCCTTATATTGAAGCCTCTGACGTAAACAAAATTTAATTGAGAGCTTGCGCTTCTTCATGTACGATGTACCCTCTTGCCCTTGTCTCTCTTTAGCGCAGCCTCATTTCATAAGCATTATGAAGAAACTCACGCAACAGCACGTTTTATGGAGCTATATGTAACTTGCACGCACCGAATGTTTTGTGCCGCAGCACGAACTTTGGAATAAAAAAAAAATTTCGCAGTTCCGCCTAAAAAGGCGAAGCATCGATTGCGACAGCTATTTAGGAGATAGCTGTACGAAGTAAGGATAGTTGATTTCTCAGCCCTATAAACTTGTGAACATTCGCTTACTGACTAAATTACCAATGATAGAATATGTAAGCGTGACTCAACGAGGACGTAGAATAGACAGACAAACACAGCGCTACCTTTGTGTGTCTGCTTCATTCTAAGTCCTTGTTCAGTCGCGCTTACACATTATATCATCGATTCAAACTGCCCCTCAATGAGTTTTAACTAAATTAGCCGGCATGGTGTGAGGCTTGCACAGGTAAACGAAAACATCTCGCTCGATGACAGCGAACACTGACTGTGAATATGCTGGAGTTAGGAATCGCGGCTGCAGCCGCGAGCCAATCCACCTCCGTGCATCTGTCACTTCAACGCGAACCAAACGTCGAAAGCACAGCGCATACGAAGCTACCGGCACTACACGCACTCTGCAAACAGCGCAGATCGCTTTGAAGATGAGGCCCACAGGAGAGGCCACGCATCTGGGCGGAGTTCCTCACTCGCACACGCGGGATGGAACCGCGTTCGTCGGATCACCCTCACACGCTTTGACTCATATGGAACCTCACGGCGACTGCGACGGCATAAATGTGACTATAGAGGGCCCCTATGATTGCTATCGCAATAATAGAAAATGCTCCATCATCAAACGGAGTGCAGAAGAGTACAAGCCTACACAATGACATCCCATATTCATGACTCCGGGATACAGATGGCCTTAATGGCTCACCTCCGAACTGCCGTGTGGCTGTCGCGTGCCCACGTTGTGTGGCTCTGTTCACAGGAAAGTTCGCAGGAAAGTCTGCGGACCTCGCAACACCTCCTGCGCGCGCTCCTTTATGGAAGTGTTCATCGTCACTTATGCATCTGACTGAACGGTGGACTGTAAATTTAACCACGTCACCGATAACCGGGACCGTCTCTTAAGAAGAATTTTCCAGGCTGTAGGAGCACACAGTGACGACATTTCTTGAGCCGTGAAGAGTAGCGTTCAAGTGGACACCGATCTTGAGCATTGTACATGTAAACATTAGTTATGCTGCATTGCTGGAGGTTTTGACCATGTCAGAGTATGCGTTATACTGGTGCTGCTCAGCGCAGTATTTAACACAGGCATCCTGTGTTTCCTTTTCCTTCTTTTTTTCATATTCCTTCTTGACATGCAATGTCAACGCATTTCGTAAAACCAGCGTTTTCAACGTCACAGAAGTGTAACCTTCCGATGAACCGTACCGTAATATTCACCGTAAGTGGCGTTCATTAGGCACGAGAATACCTAACTTTGGTGGCAACAGCAATGGCGACTTACCACAGTGAATTCAGTAGGCCCCATGCGATTACCAAATTTATTATTTCAATTTATAAATAGATTTGCAATGCAAGAATTAATAAAGGGGATGCTCGGTGTAAGTGAGGGTGAATACCGCTATCAGGCATATAGGTTAACGCATCTGGCTCGTTCACACTGAATGTTTGCTTGCATGCTGACATATCACACTAGCCACACATAACATATAGATTGTCTACAGGCCCGCGCTCAAACATTCTCTGCTTCTTTTTTTTCCGAGAGCTGCCAAACACTTGAATGGCCTTTCCAACGACATTACTCTGATTACCTGCCCTTCAACCTTAACAACCAACGTGAACAATCATTTTTCACGTTAAATCTTTGAGACATTTTTGGACATTGTTCTGTGACCCACTCCTTATGTACTAATCTGCCCCCCTCCATCCTTCTCCGCAGCGTCCATAAGATGAAATGAGAAGACGTAGAATAACGAAATTATAATTGCGATGTCTTGTTTGGGCACTTCGGAAAATGACATTATGTACGAGAGCTTTGCACGCGTTGTTTTTGCACAATTGCAAGACGTAGAGTAGTTCGGGTAGTTGAAATGTTCTTTTTTATTTATCATCACATCTAAGCTCTCGATTTAAAACTGAGTGCTCATTCTCATATGCTTATCGGCAAAAAGGTGTTGTTAAATCAGACACTGATGTAAAATAATTCAGTTCTTGAAGTTGTAAGTGGCTTCAATATCTTCGTGTGAGGTTTGTGGACTAAATGAGGTGGACTGATCATGTCAGGCACATTGCATCAAAGCTGTCACGCGCTCTGGACTTCTTGTCAAACTGTCGCTACGAGTTTCAACCTGAGCTTAAACGCATGATCTATGATGCAGCATTTCATTGTCATCAGTACTCGTCTCATCTGGTATGGGCAACCTCGTCTAAAATAATGTGCTTGTAGTTCTGCAAAAAAAAAAAGAGCGATAACACTCGAATCGTAGTAGCTGAAGCAGCATCTGCAATGGTAGTCAGAGCCAGTTACAATTATCTCCAGCTATAAAATCGCACATATAACCTTTTTCTTAAATAAGATCATCTTCGCGTGGATATACTTTTTTTGAATACAGATTATTATGTTCTCTCAGATTTTCTTTCGTAAGTGTGCCTGAACATTTTAAGGCGTTCTTTACAATCCCACGCATACACAATGCATTTCCGCGGGAAGAAAATGGTTCATTTCGACGTATAAGAATAGACTGTGGTGAACAAAGCCTTCAATATTTATTACCTACAAGGTTAAATAAGCGTAATGCCTCCCATCATTACTGTACTCTGGCATCCGCTTGCATTAAGCTGTATTTTATTAAAATTATCAAGTAATACTGCCTTCCAATATTTATTTGTTTGCATTTTTCTGGAGTTCGAGATGGTTGCAGATCTTGCACTATCTAATATTTCATATTACACCTTCTGTCCTTTTCGATAAGTTATTTCCTCATTGCCTTGTGGCATAAATTGTGTCTGCGCGCTGAACCTGGGCAATATATGCCTGTATCTGTTTTCTGGGCCTCAGATAACTTTAGGCAACTTTTTCGTCGAATTTTTTTTTCTGGGATCGATTCCATAACTTATTGGGACGAATAAAGCACATTGCTGATATACGAGCGCCATTCAGAAGGTCCTTACCCCTATTTTTCAATAGCCAATGCAGGGTACACACAGGTAATTCCATGTACACGTACTACCCTACGTGCCTTACACTATTCTTCACCATAGTCCCTTCAACGGTTCAGACATGTATCCTATCGGAGCAGTAAACTTCAAATGCCCCTGCGCTATGTTGTCAGTGAGCGACGCACGTGGCGTCCCCGAACGCTCATTTTCATGCGAATCTTCGCTGCCTTTTGCGAACTCACACCAGCACCACACCACAATTCTCAAAGCGTGAAACCTTTCCTCAAATATGCACTGCATTTCTCAGTGGATTTAGAAAACAAATACACATCATTGCTCGTAGGCCGTGGACGTGTGAAGCGCATCTTCAACAACTGACAGTAGCACCGTGCCATGGAGATATACCGGCACATAAGGCTGGGCCGGTCCAAGAAAGGTCCACCGCGGGGAATGGATATGTTGACTTTGCATTTACAGCCGTAACATGGCAAGAAAAAAATGGCAAAGGCTTTCTGATTCACCCTCATATAATACTCCTGCAGTCACTGCCCATTGTGTCGAAGCATACGCATATTCGAAAGTGGGGATGGTGTTCTAATTGCCAAAAGAGTGCTTGAAAGAGTTACAGAAGCCGACACATGCCCTAGCCCTTGAAAGTTTTGCATTACTCTGGTTTCTTCATTTCCTACGCAGGTTTGATGTTTGCCGAGTTTATTTCTTTATTTGGTGACACATCCGCTCCAGAACTCGTGGCAAAAATTGTCCAGCCACGTCTTCTTTCGTCGGACTCGCACTGCCATCTCTACATTTTACCCGTTCAGTGACTGACAAGCACTTCAGAAATGCTTAAGCATAGAAGCCGCTTGAGAAAACGTGCAGAAATGTATTGCGGTGGCCTCACGCTCTACGTCTGATAAACACGCTTGATCGGGAAATGAGCCGATCCTGACAGAAAACGCATTAATTAAGTGTACGAAGCAGGCCGTAGGGAGGCGTGGCCCTGGTGCACCCCTCCTACTCCGCCGAAATACGGGGTTCACTACGCCCGCTTCGGCAATTCACCGCTCGCTACCTGGGCTCACCAAAAGCTCACCAAACGTGCACTGGCATAAAAAGAAGGGAAGCACACAAAATGCGCACCCCACCCCATAGTTTAGCGCGAATTTGTACGGTATACCACTTGCTGTTATCCGCCTTCGCGCCCCACCTAACCCAATTTCCAGAGAAAGTCTAAATTTTTTCCACTGACCCATAGGTACGACTCTTCCAAACGTTTCGCAGTCATGTCCAAACACGCTTGTCTAGGAGCGGTCTCTTAATCAATGTCATAAACGGAACACGCCGGCAATTTTCCTGTACCGAGGTTCGCATACAAAAAGCAAGCGTCATTGCCTTCGGCGCAACGCAAATTGACTTCCCCTTAAACGCATCCAAAGGGCTACACGGATCACTGCGTCGAGGTGCAGCTTCGAATTTCAATCCACGGTTAAACTTATTCAGGGAGCCGGAGAGACTTGGCGGCGCCGTGCACTTGTCGATTGGATTCCTCATACAGTTGGGTTTATTGTGCTTACTTGCTTTGCTTCTGAATTTGTTTTGCTCTTTCCACTGCGACCACGCGGGAGCAAGCTCCATTAATCACCACTAAACTCGGCGGGTGGTCTCTGTCGAAAGGAACGCCCCCTGACGCTATTTACCGGCACTTTCGCGCGCCTTCTCTGGCTCTATCTGGACACGGCGTTCCGGAATACGTCACTACATGCGCACTCTGAGCTCGTCGCAGATCGCGCCTTCCGACGTGAAATTTTGAAAAAGCGTAATTGCGAACTGCAGGCTGAGACATCGGGAGTTCACTGTCACGTGTTGTGTTTTGCTCCAGAGGCAAGCTCCGTAGGTTGTGCGACCGAGCTACAAAGAAAATCAACAAAAACAAGGAGCAAGTCCGGGGAACATTTCCATGCAACTGTCGTTAATCACGTCTCTTACTTTGCAGGATGCTAGCAAATTTAAGAGCTTTCCTGCGAACGTTCATTGTTTTCGATGCTATGTTCACCCTGCTTGAGGTTCGATATCTCACGGTGCCGGAAAGACACCAGAATGGCATGATGGTCTCCCAAGTCGGTAAACACAGGGTTGTCCACAGGGCGTTGACAACGTGCTCATTGATTTGTATCGAGCGCACCGGTAATGGTCCCTAATGACAGTGACGGAACTGTGCGCGTGGTAGTATACGCGATCAGTTTCTCACAGTGAAGCCGGGAGAGAATCGTATAGGACAGCCGCTGTTGCCTGCATGCGCGCAGGCATGGTGGTCTAAGCATCTAGTTCCTGTACTTACTTAGATTTACATACTTAGATTTCAATCTGAAGTGCTGTAAACAAATGTGCATCACCGTTCCTGTTCTTTCGACAAATAGTTATTCAGGTCTACCACTTACGCTGAGAGTTGCAGAAAACCGGAGTGGCAATGCAGAAATCGAAGTACTTTATTTTGTCTTTGTTTATAAAGGCTACCCCATTTGTCTTATCGTAAGTTTCAAAAATAACGCACTCGCTAGTTTGCAGAAATGCCTTATAACAAAGAGGAAAGGTAGAATAAAATGTATGAAATACGCTAAGCAATTGCAGGTCGAAACGAAAAGGTACTTAACTAGCCCTGACGTACAAAGATCGAAGATGCTCAATTTTATCATTCATTAACTCATTCGTTTTCTTCAGTTGACTTTAGCATTGCTGAAGAGCCTGACGCAAGTTAGAGCACCGATAGAAAATGAATGATAAGGAGGACAAAACAGTGACGTTGTAGTCGTCTTGCATATGTCGTTCCTGTTAATTCGGTAATAAGCATCAAGTATCCTATAAAGAACTCAACCACGCAGGGGTTCAGAAACTGGGTCAATGACATTTTTTAAGGATCACCAATAACTCACTTTTTTCACCTTTTAACGCACGATAGATACCATCATACTGAGTGATTCGGGCAGACAAACACATCTCTCTTTCGAGGCAACTAATATAAAATGTGAAATATTCGTTCAATAGCCGGCACGTGCTGTTCTGTAAAGGGCCATTCGCATCATTAGTCGATTCAATGGATATATTCAGGACTCAGGCCGGGCTGCACATTCCGGTTGCGTTATGCATTCTCACTGTAATTTGGGGTCAGCAATTCATAGGAGACGGAAATTGGGCAGCGCGAAGCAATTGGTGATCTTATCGCATTCGTTCAGCCGTGTTACCATGGCTGGGAAGCGGTGATTAAGACATTTTAAGCCCTTTTGATGGCGTGCAGAGATAATACGCAATGTCAATGAGGCCAACATAGTGCTGCGAATAAACCTGCCAGAATAATGGATGCTTTATACACACAAGCGTATCTCTTGATCTTCGAAGCTGGCCCGTTAATTGAGTGTTTCAGCTCCGTAGCCAATCAAAATTGATGCAAGCACCGCGATACAGAATCGATTGACACGTAGAGGGAGTTCTTCGTGAGGCGGGCCTGGGTTGTTCAGCTCCCATTGCTTATGTCTCCCTATGACGCTCTAAACCTGTGATCTAGCCATGACGTCACAAGTATCCTTGCACTTAAAGAATAGATACTTTTCTTTTACCTAGCATTGGTAGAGCATTGTTTATATTGGCGGCTTACGAATTCGTAGAATACTCCGCACAGGATATGAGCAAATCTGCGAACGCTGAGTCATTGATCCTGATTTGTTGACTGCTACTTTGATATGCTGAATAACTCTCTATCTCTAACTCTGTAACAACCCTATTACCATGCATCCCATTTCAAGCTGCTGGTGCACAGGAATGGCACGTACTAGGTCCACGCTCGTTTGAATAAGTTCAAGGCAGCCACCCACCCGGCAATCTTAATCTCCCTGGCAGCTCAGCTGTTATGACTGCTTGCTGCACGAGTGCAGCGTCGTGCGTTTCCTTATCGGTCGCGGCCGCAGAATGTTGGTGGCAGCGGAGTGCCGAAACTTTCATCAACCGTGCTTTGCGCGTAGTTTAAAGAAGCCCAGATAGAATGAGTTATTCCGGAGCTCGTCACTATGACGTGCCACCATGTGTTGCTTTGGTACCTTAAAACCGCTATTTAACATAATGCATGGTAATTTCTTTCACGGTTCAATTTTGCTGTCACTGAATAGTCAGCAGGTAGTGTTCCATCGCTTGCAGCCCGTTAAGCAAAACACTAATGAAAAGTCAAGTAGCCTTGACCTGAAGTAGTACGTTCCCGGTGCATACACAAATGGGTAAGTAAACGTACATTTTCGTGCTCTTACCGTATCTTTTAAGCCGTTGTTTTTGCCTCTCAAACCAGTCCTAATAAAAGCGTGAACAAGGCGACTAAGGTTTCACTTGACAGGAGCTGTCTTATCACACCAAACTTTCTGATGTAGCAGCCATTGTAACTTGCAACTAATTTCATTTTATTCAAATGCCGTCAATGTAAACACATGGCATGTGATAGGGATGTCTGTTTCTCTGAAAAGTAAATACGCATTTTTACTGCATTGCAATGTTTGTTTTCTCCTTGCACTCTGTAAGCTTGCTACCATTGTATGCCATGTTTCTGAGACACAGACGCAGTCGAACCTTCTCAGACCTTTTGTCCGTGCCCCAAACATCGGTAGGATGTCTAAAAAGAATAATGGAATGAGTGGTTGAAATCAAGTTACCTGTAAGTTGGAGCCAGTCCAATATCTTTGAATGTGCTTGCATCGAATCTTTCTTTCTTTCACAGCATAGATAGTTTGCAATCTGGACCTCCTTCCAGAACCAGACTGGCGTTTAACAAGTGTCCAGGGACCCTTTTGTTTTTGTGAATGATTTCTGCCCTAATGCTTACCGGCGATGCCACATCAGTGTAGCAGGCGCTAAAATGATTTTGAAAGAAAGGATCACATTACCTGCACCTCTTGGAAATCGCTGAACTTCATCAAAGTGGCCAGCGAGGTGGCCGCTTGATCAATTTCAATTCATGCTTGGTCATTGTGATGTGATTGGCAGTGAACTCGCAGACAGTGAGGCAATATCGGCGTTCTGTTCCTCTCATGAAGTATGAAAGGCGAAATTCATAGAAGTCGAGAGGTTTCGTTTTCTCCACTCTGCCCCGCCTGCGTTTTCGCGTTTTAGTAGTTTCGCTATCGCGTAGTGCTGCGCTGGTTTGGCTGGCTCGCGAAACTCGCCCAAATTGCAAGTGCCAGAAAATGCCACGCCCACGTGATGTCGCAAGCATTTCCGAACGGTCCGCGCCATTCGCACGACCAAGAGCAGCTGCAGCGGTGAATCCAACGCTCTGACTTGGCTCGCTTTCTGCATGGCCACGCGTTGGTCTGTTGCACAGTAATCCGCAGCGCCTTTGGTCGGGCACCATTTAACTCACCCACGGCTGTAAAGGGTGGTGAAGGCATATGTAACGTCAACACTCCCCACTCAGGGGCGGACGATTGAAGGTAGATAACGTCTTTTTTTTTGCCATGAAAGAAGTGCTGCGAGGTTTCTGGAATGGTATTTGAACAGTCCGCGTCGGCTTAGTACTTGCCTTTAGTATCCCTTTAAAAGCACCTCTGCTCTTCACGGATTCTGCTTGACTCGGGTCACTTATCACGCTCTTGTCGTTTCCGCGCACTCTCACTGCTCAAGGAAATTGCCTGCCTACGTTCCGCCTTGCTCAAGTTCGTTTTACCTCGAGCCCGTGTGCCTCGTTTCACGCTGCGAACGCCGTCACACTCCGATTTCTCATTCCCCTCGACGACACGCTCGCTTCTCGAAGGCGTGTGAAATCGGAAATGACGCGAACAGCCCGGCAAGAAAATGGCTCCTCGGGCTTTGCTCGTTGCCAGAGGCCGCTACTGTTCGCAGGAGCCTATTCTGGCACCCGAAAGGTCTCAATGCAGTGAATCGCGGCATCTCTGCGGCGGACCCCTCCTCACGCACCATGCCGCCTGTCCTCTCCTGCTCGCTTTCTTAGCTCGCTGACTCGAGCGCTGCGGTGATTTATGGCCCATCGTCGTACTTCGTCGCGTCCCGGTGTAAACCGAGATGCTCCTTTGGTCTTCACCGGGACATTCTAGGCCATCGCGCTCTCGGTTATAGGATAAATTTTTGGCTAGGTTGTCTTATCTGCTAACCGTGGCAGCGGCAGAATCATGCTTATCTCAGAACAACCTGCACTCTAAGAAAATGGCAGTACATCTATCCTGTGGAGATTATTGGCAATGTTAATGTGATTAGCAATTGTTGCTGTGATGTATGCGCAATTGGTAATAACATATTTATAATGCTATAGAGAGATAACGCCATGAGATTCTGGTTTGCTACCCTGTAGTGAGTGAAGGGTAAGGGGAAATGAAAGATGGGAAAAAACAGGCGGAGAGAAAAAGGAAGGAAACGAAAATAAAAATGTAGGGAAGGTCGTTCACGTCCATGAAAATTACAGTCTCTCCAATCGGCCACTTGTACGTAAAAATTTCAAGAGTGCCTTCATTGTCTTGCGGTGTGACGACGGCATAGGACGGTGTTCCAGGAGTGCCTGCTCGAAGAACGCCAGGTCGTAAAGGCGCGCCAGCGCCGTCGCGAGTAACTGCCTGTGTGTGCTCTATCGGGGACAATGACAAAGCTAGTGCTTGATAATTTCCTCGTCGCCGCAATAGTCACACGCAGTACTATCCTCTCATTGAATACGAAAAGCAAACTGCTTCGTAAATGCGCCGCCAAGCCACAATCGGTAATGTACCATTGTGTCGTGTCTGGATGCTGATGCCCGTAATGACGCCCGTAATGCTGATGACGCAATAAATGATGCCAACCACGTATTACGGATGCTATCATTACCGAGTAGTGACAATTCCCTTAAAGTGAACGCCATTAAAGTAAAAGCTGTGTTCTTCAGACATAAAAACTACAAACTTGGTGGTCAGATAGGGTTATAATATGAAAACTCATCTCTCGAGATAGTTCGCTGTGTTAAAACGCTTGAAGTTTTTTTTAAGGAACGCATGACATGGAATGAGCACACACTTGTTAAACGCTATGACGTACGCCCTTAGACATTATACGGAGCCTCATGGCGACGGTGACAGTGATACCGACACCCACTCCGACGTCGACGGCATAAGTGCGCCCGGAGTATCCATATACATGCTATCGCAATAAAATGCAAGCCCTCATCTCGACTGGTTTTATTCTGCCACCATAAGGTTTACAGTGTTTTCAATGAGTGATGCATTCTCACGCATCGTAAATGTTCAAGAAAGGAAAAATTGATATCTACCATTATGTAGCACGAAGTTACAAAGGAAACCTAGAAGGGTTTCTCAGAAACAAAGCTTCGTAGTTGAACAAAAAATTAGTCCTTCAACTACGAAACTCTGTTTCTGGGAAATCCTTGCGTGTTTCCTTTGTAGTGGCTTCGTGCTAGATGCAGGTGAATTACCACTTTTCCTTTGCTGAACCTTGCTTCACCTTGCGGAATTGCGCAGAACTCAATTGCTATATCGTAAACCTTATGTTTAGGACTGCGCTGAAAAAAGCTGTAATCATAAGGGTGGTTTTTAAAATATCATGGAGTGGCTTCTTTTCCACAATAAGTGGCCCCCAATGGCGCGGCACATTTGCTTTGCACATTACATCCAAGATCCGGGACGGCTTCGGTGTTTTCGCTGCTCAGTACTAGGCGTGGCGTAAAGTCTCGATCTCAGAGCTCTATATATACAGCGATCGGGTGTCAAACAATCCCCTCCCACCTCCCCCCCCCCCAAAAAAAAAAAGATATTGTCGGTTCACAAGTGTGAATGTCGCACACGTGGAAAAACAAGGTAGTGCCGTAGCCACCGAACGTATGCCTGCGGCCGGCGCAATGTTGCTGCTAGAAAGAACTGTTCGCACAAACACACAACGCAGACCACGCGAGGAGCACTCTATAGTCGCACGTTCGAGACGGTTCATAAGATTCGCACTCTATATTCTCGCGTTCGTCGCAGGATGCGTAGTGACATTCAATACCGCGTGCACGGCGAAGTGAGCACAACAATGGGCGCGAATGTATGGAAACAGCCCCGTTCGTTTCCCAGCTCCCCTTCGGAAGTCGACAATGAAGAAAAAGTCGGCGACGATTGAAAAGCGCACAGCAGCGCCAGTTCGCTGTACCCGGTGGGGCACAAACCGTTATATTATGGACTCGCCCGGTTGAATTCCAAGAGAGGAAACAGGATCGGAGGCGACAGGGCAGCGGAAATGTAACCTCAAAACACGTTCTATAATAGTTGTCACCCTCAGCATTCACCACGCTCTGTCTGAATGTTCGCTTCAGTCGGATCTGCATCTTTGAATGTGCGTATAACTGCCTTAAGTATTACATGATCTCCGTCCCGGGACTGTGTGTGTGCCATGCCATATCTTAAATCCGCTCCCGTCGCCGTATGCAAAACGGTGCGACAAATACCGCCTTCAGTTTTCAGCAACCTATATGGCTTTTGGGTGTTCTTTCATTTACGTTTACCTACTTGATCTTCGCATTTATTTCTGTTTTGATTTTGGAGCGATATCCTTTGTTGTCCATGGCGTTTTTTGGGGGGTTTCAGCATTGTTACACGCATGCCCGGCCTCATGTGTCCGCTGTGAATCGGACGAGGTCCTGTGACGTCACGTCTGTGCGTTGTGTAACTAGTGTTTCCGTGTTAAAATATCCCTGCTGTCACGTGTTTTTAAATTGCGAATTTGGGCCGGTTAGTACATGTTGCATGTTCGTTTCTCTATGTGTGTGCTTTTTGATTTCTTAAATTTTTATTTTTGGCCGTGTCACTCACCGTGGTTGCTCATTGGCTATGGTGCTGCGCTGCTGAGCACGGGGTCGGGGGATCGAATCCCGGCCACGGCGGCTGCATTTCGATGGCGGCGAAACGCGAAAACATCTGTGGTACTTAGATTTAGGTGCACGTTAAAGAACCTCAGGTGGTAAAAATTTCCGGAGTCCTTCACTACGGCGTGCCTCATAATCAGAGAGTTGTTTTGGCACGTAAAACCCCATAATTTAAAAAACGTTTGACCATGCGGTGTACTGCGAGCACAAGCCGTGACATCAATAGTGCATTATTGACAAACTTGCCACGGAGAAAGCACCACGGTATTCCTGGGTATAATTATACAGCCGAAACCTGGCAATGTAAAAAAAATTGCAACGTCAATGTGGCGAATTGAGTTTGTTGGTACATATCTGAGAGGGCGGCAGCGCAAAAAAGACAAGGACGGAGACAAGGTGACAAGGACGAGCGCTGAACTTCCAACAACGTTATTGTGAACGGTTCACGAATGCATAGGTGCTGTCCGAGCCATGGATTATTATCTGCGCATGCATAAATATGTCACCCCTTATTCTGAAAGCGTGATGTAGGGCATGCTGACACATCCCTTTCCACGTCTAGAGATCCGCTCAGATCCTGCGATTTCCCGTGTCACACGTGTTTTACTCTCCTTGATAGCGGAAGTGCTTTCAAGGTCGGGCGAACAGTCCTTGCAAGTCAAACAGCGGCTTCAAAATTCTTTCCTCCATTTGCATTATTAAGTTGTTTGCGTGATAACTTAACCTAGCGTTAACACATACCCCAGTTTGGCCAATGTACTCTTTTCCGCACGTGAAAGGAATTTGATAGACAACAACTGCTGCGCATTCAACACAAGACCATGTTTGCTTTGTGCCACATTCACTTTGCTGGGTTGCCGCCGGGTTCGTCAAGCTGCAAAGCTTTGACAGTTGTTGGGGGGGTAGAGAACACGACTTTCACGTCGTAACGCTGGGCCACTTTTTTTAGATTGTGCGATAGCATGTGAATGCAAGGTATAAGACTTACCTTCTGCCTAGGTTGTGGGCGAGGTTCACACGTTTGCAACTTTGTGTACATGTTTTCTAGAAGGCCCTCTGCAACCGAAATGAGGAGGTACTGAGGATAACCGGCGCCTAGCAGTCTTTCGGCTTGATTCTTGAACGCACCTCCGGTACAGTCGTGCGACCTAATGCTGGCGCATCTTTTATGGTGTTCAACGCTAAATTGCCACGGATTATAAATTTGTACAATAGCGCAGCGCTCTCGTACACCACACTCGCGCGACAGTTAACTTTCAGTAAGGAAAGAATAACACAAAATCAACTAGAAAAGTATGTCTATCAGGAAAATAAGAAGCCGAGAATAACAAGAAATTGTGTCCATGAGCAATAGTAAAGCAGTCCTGTACCGAGCATGGCGCTCATGGCTCACCGCAAGCAATGATAATTTCAAACTGCAAGCATTAGGAGTGTCACATTTGAAAAAGTCTATTAAATATGGGAAGCGGGTCAAGTGGTATAAATAAGTACAGGGGGCAAGGGAGAGTTTAGGAGAGCTTGTATTGATACATATACAGGGTGCTTGAGCGAACATTTTCAAAAATATTGAAAGGTTGCCTGTGGGAAATAGCTCACTTCTAGTTGATGAGCCGGTCTACTCGAAGCGGCGGACGCTACTTGCACAAAAAATTCAAATGCTAAACCGCCTAATCAAGCATTAACTAATTAGCGTTTTAGCTAATTATCTTATGACCCATATTGCAATTTAAAAATTCTCGCAGTGGACTTCGCAAGGCGGTTCCACTTGGAACGAATTCTCGGGACGAAACCAGTTTCGAGATAAAAATTCCCGAGCTTTGCGGTGAAATGCATTGGTGTTGCAGTTACTTGTGTGCTTCAGTGCATGAAACGACGTTTTTTTGACAAATTAACTCGAACGCCAATGCATTTCTCCGCAAAGTTCGGGAATTTATATCTCGAAGCTGGTGTCGTCTTGAGAATTCATTGTAAGTGGAACCGCCTTGCGAACTCCATGGCTGTAATTAGAAAAGTACAATACGGGCCATGTTGTAATAAGTTAGAAAGTTAATTTGTGAATTTTTATGAATAAGTCGATTTTGCATCTCTGTTTTTTTTGCAAGTATTGTCCGCCGCTTCGAGTAGACCAGGTCATGAGCTAGAATTGTGATATCTGCCAGAGGCAGCCTTTCAAGGTTATTTAATGTGTTCGCTGAAACACCCTGTCTATAGTGTTACTGACTGCAGTCTGCTCCAAACCACCGTCATTTGCCCTTTTCTCCTTGAGGAGACACGACGTGAGTCGAAAAAGCTCTTGTGCAACTCTTTGCCAACATAACAGAGTCTTCTTTATATCATTTAGCATAGCTAACGTATCTAGAATCCTAGCACTTTTAGCAACAGAATTTTCTCTCCCAGAGTACTTTTTCGGATCTAATACTGTGTTCGTTCTGTGTTGATTGTACATTTCTTTAAGAATATTTACCTTGTTCCTATATTGTACGACATGCTGTATATTTAGGGCTGTATTAACCATCTGCAATGCTCCTTCGTTTGTGAAAATTATGTTCTACTTCTTGTTCCCCTCCTATGTAATGCCCCTTGTGGGTCCTTTATAGGGCATATAAGTAGATAAATGAATCAATTGTGATGAATGCGGTTTAAATCATGCATCCGGGACCTCAAAAAGGAGTCACGTAATGCTAAGGCATTATCACTCATTTACCGGAAACTGCAACTCAATTTTTATTATAGTTTAATGCCTTCTTTGAAAAAAAAAAACATTATCGCATAAGCTTGCATGGCCATTAACGATGATGGTCATTGCAGTGCACTTGGGAAAACACAGAAAATTTTCAAAGTTGGGCCAGTCAGCTGATCTTGGAAAGCTTAGGATACTAATACAAGTACCCTTATTTAATTGGCACCCGTAAGCAAGTGCGTTTGGCAGAAGCAAAAGCGAAATGAAAGAAAGATGGCACCCTCACCTCACTATACTTTTCACTGATTACACGCTGCTTATTAGCATTAATACACAAACGGCAGCAAAGGACAAGCAATTCAGTTTTTTATTCTTTTAGTACAATGAATGGGTAAGAGAAAAAAATATAAACGAGGGTCCCAAAGTCAAAGACTGCAGCCTATTTAATTCATCACTAAATAGGTTAAGAAAGGAATGCATGGAAGTTGACACGAACTCCCGAACTTAACGTGGAAACCAGACACCATAACCATTGCACCCCATAAGAGATATGTTTCAGGTTTTCAAATATTGGTATTTATAGACGTTGTTCACGCCGAGCCTGCGTACACCGCCATGTTTGACAACGTGATGATGCGTCCATTCCGTTGCGTTGGTGTTTTTGGTCGATCTGCATGACGCCGGAGCGGCTAGGCAAAGCTGTGTTGCGGCGCACATCGCAGATGCTGACTGGGTGGACGACACAAAGCTTTGAGCACACCTTCGAAGGGTGTGTAACCGCTATTGGAGCTCATTACGTCTTGTTCAAACAGTGCTAGCAGGGTCGGTGCTGGTAATAAAAGTGGGCCTTGAAGTGTATTACCAGCTGTCCAAACTTTCCGCTCGTGAAAGAAATCAGGAACAGTGCGTCTTATTTCCAAATCATTTTGAACCAGCGGCATTTCACGTTACTGACTGTGTAACGTCCCTCGGTACGGCCACTATAAGAGCGTCTATTTTCTCCCTCATCACTGGCAAGCGTGCTCAGATGCGATGGATTTGCCCTTGCGGAGCACAAGGTTTGGAACGTAGATTTTGGGTACTTTTTAATGGCTTGTAGCGAAGACATATCATCACTTAGTTGCTCGCTAAATTTGTAGACCGTCGCGCAACGTTCGCCTTCGAACATTCGTCTGATGTCGCTGCAGCCGCCGTCACCCACGGATGCTCCGGCACGTTAATCCAAGAGTGCACACATTTTTATATTCTCGATACGTTGGGGTTAGAGTAGGCTTAGGCTTCCGTGTGAGTTGCGGCTGATGTGTGTAGAAAACGTGCGAGAACCTTACCGTGCCAGGAAAAGGCTATATTCCATTGCCATCTTGTAAGCAGCAGTACTCATTCTGGGTGGCGTTGTGGGGTTGAACTCCTTCTTTTAGGTGGGAGCGATACAACGCAGACGGATCATTCCTTTTTTTTATCGAGGAAAGCCGCTCATCGCTACATGATCGGAAGCCGCCCATCCGTCAGTATTTTGGTAGCAGTGGTCCATAAACATGGACACACCGATTCATTACTTTCTTTAAATGCCACTCACTATTTCTGTAGCCAACCACTGCACACGTCTTCACACTTATGGTTCCAAATTTTGCAGCCTGAATAGAACACCCTCCGTCAGCGAACATCCAGTTGTATTTGTGACAGCTGATCGCGCAGTAGCAGGACAAAAACGGTAATGATTTCGTATCAGTTTGCTTTCAATGAAACAAGGTGTGGCGGGTCGCCGATAGCCCCATCTCATTCCCACAGAGCAAACTGCTCCGCGAGAAGAGTCTATGTGTATCAACTGTCGAGAATCTCCAACTGCTTCTTTTCATGAGAAACATTCCACAAATTCACATCTTTCATCAAAGGAAATGCTTTCGTTGAGCTTGAAACCTAACATTACTATAGCTGCAAAGACAGTTTTCAACGCGCTGGCAAACATGCGAGCACCTTTCCCATAAGGTGTTAAGTTTTTTTCTTTTTGTTTCACCATTACTACAGAGTGTTTTCAATAAACGGATGGGAAATCGGTTCAATAAAGTGGGTAATGTGAACGTCAAGAGAATAAAGTTTTGGTCCAGTTGGTGACGCATGTTTGAATACAGTGAAGTGCGGTAGACATGAAAAAGTAAGGCGAGATGGGTGGCACAAGCGCTACTAACAACTTTCAACGTACATCGCACTATTTTGTTGCAGCAGGACAATTCTACAAGGCACCCAAGACATTCTGAAGCCAGAAAAAAAAAGAACCAAGAAAAAGAAACGAGTGGGTGTGACAATAAACTTTGTCACTTATTTCCACCTCTCCTCATGGTACTCAAAAACGTATAAAGTGAGAAAACACCCTTTTTCCACCCAACGAAGTTAAATGGTTTAATGTGTATGTCCCGCTGGGAATGTCCCGCTCTACAGTGATGAAAAAGAGTCCGTCCATTTATCTGATGCTTAGCGGAATCGAACTCACATCACAAAGTCGTCTCAAGGACAGCAGGCAGATGCTTTTGCAGTTTGCGCCGCAAATGAACTGGGTATCTGCCGCTATTCAGATAATTCACGGCAATTAATGCTTTAGCGAGGGGCACCGTGGATGCTCTTGGTGTCTAGCGCTTTTCAATGAACCTCTCGTCATTTGCGTCACTGAGTATGTGCGCCACAAAGTGTGCGGGAAGCGCGGCATCAATTCTTAGCGTTCGCCGACCCGAGCGCGTCACACTTTTCCCCTTGTAGGCCACGCGCGGAATTCTCGGCGGTGCCGCAAGGTGGCGCATCAAGTCCAGAAAGAAGCCCAAGAGAGAAGAGCAATAGCCGCTTGCCTCGTTTCTCAGCGTTCGCAGGCAGCGGCGCGCCCTGCATCTCGGAGGCCACTCGCAGGCTACGCGACGGCGGCGCTAGATGGCGCCGAGTGTTCTGAGGGAAGCACAAAGGAGCAGTCCCGCTGCAGTACACGCCTCGTACCGAACTTGTTTCGACGTTGGCAACAGCTTGTGCCGCTATATTGATTCAATACTAACGCGTTACCGTCGACAGTCGGCGTGAAATGGGTCTTGCCGCAATATTTTATTGTCGGCGTGCCGTTATCGTCATGCCTTCGTCATTATCTCATCGCCGTGGTTGCACCGCAGTCATACCATGCTCCTCAGGCCATCGCGATCATTCTATCGTTGTCATTCCTTCATTGTCACGCTTGCCATGTGCGTGATTGAGAGCATTGATTGAGCGCATGTTGAGCGAGGTGGTTCCTACTGGAAAGATCCATTTGTGCGATGCAATCTTTATTTGCAAAAGATCGCGCGCCAGCAACACCGTTCTTCAAGAACACCCATGAAAGCGTCGCTTAAAGCGATTCCCAGGGCCCTCTGGATTCACAGATTTCTTTCTGACCTTTCTCCGATGTGTAGAGTAACCAACAGGGTGCCGCTTTGGTTAATCTCCTCGCCCCTCTCACCGCTTTTTTTCTCTCTCTCTCAACTTTTCGGCAACATAGTATGCGTGCGTGTAAGTTCTTGTAAATCCCATAGCAAGTCCTTCGTGTAAGAAGTCTCTAAGAGGAAGTGTAAGAAATCGTAACCATCTCCGCTTGTGGTGGAAGCACTGGGGGAAACGAGTAAGACAATATCTTAACAGCCTTCACTTTACAAAAGATATTGCCCTACTAAGGAAGATGGATATTACGTCCTGATCAGCACTTGAACGAACCTGAGAAGTATATATTTCGCGAATATTATGCGCAGCACCATAAAAATGTGCCTAACAAAAACAAGCCTCTCATATTAAGTGCGTGTTTTCAAAGTTCTTACCACCGGCTCTATTTAAATAAGTCAATAATACAACGATTTGCTCTTTTTGCACAGCACAAGTTTTACTAATCTAAAAGAACTCAACTTCTGCAAGCACTATCCTGCAGTATAGCATACTAGTTGAACGTAGTGGCGAAACAAGAATTTGTGCTTATTATTAAGCCTCTCTAAACAGCAAAGATATACGTTGCTGCAAATGAGGAGGCAGGTACACAGCGGTCTAACTTAAAGGGAATTTGTGTACTAGATCTAGCCGATTGCGTTCTCTTACTTCTTTGACGTTGCGGAGGAGGCGAAATAACTTGTCTCAAAAATCCGCATTCCTAGGGAACGATGCTCGAAAACTTGCGTTTTCTCTCAAAATCGTAGACATTAGGTTTTGCACTCACGCTTCCCCTGTTCTTGCTAAAATTTCGCAGCACGACAGCGTTTTATGATCCAGTTCGACAAATGTGTATCATTTTGGCAATATTTTTGCCCTGCTTTTGAGATTGCAATCCAAAGTTTAATGTGCGGTATTGCTTGCTTTGTCGTATACCAGACAACGGAAATGGCATAGTCTTCTTGTTTGAAACTTAAGTGTTTGCGAGGGGCTTAGCAGAAGGCGAATGTGAAGTTCTTATTTTTACAACTCATGCCTGTAACAGATGAAGGTGTTGTTTTGAAAAATTGAAACCTTAAATGTGACCTTCCCTGCTAGTCAGAACATGAAAAAACAGTGTTATTAGAGCGACTTTTTTTTTCTACAATTTTAGAATAGACTTGTTTTTGTAAAAGTGCATCCAAAACATGGCGACTATGACATATTTTTGGATCTGCAACTCCTTCATGAATATCAAATTTGCACAAGGATCGTCTTCCAGATCTGGTTGTATTACTGTAAGGAAAGGTGCTGCCTTGGGCACCACCGATGGCAGTGTGGAGGCACAGAGGAAAAGTGCAAGGTAGTTTGGGGGAAGGGGGGGGGGGGCGGAGCTCGCGTGGAATTCATATGCTGTCACAGAGTGTATAGCTTAAAAGTAGCGTCGGCATACCAGGATTGTGCATACGATTAAAAATGGGCGGTGGCGCTTCTAGCTGGCGCTCTCAAGTTATGGACGGCTCATGACCAATATTACTGGAGTGAAATGCTGTTTATCTTTGGATTTGGTAATTACCAAGCTACGGGTAGGAAAGTGGGAGAACAAGAATAATACAACACTTTTTGAAAGTGTAACAAGGGCCGAATCGAGCGATGAATGCTATACCATTAGCGAGCAGAAAGACGATTGTATTAGAGACAAGCTGAAAATGAGGGAGGGGGGGGGTGTATTTTACTGACGGTTAAAACAAGAAAAAGAAGCTAGTCAGCGAATATAACATGCTCAACGGGTAATCAGTTTAAAAATTCTAATCAATGGGTGCTAAGAGAAAGGAAACAGGGCGTGGGAACTAATGCATTGGATTGTGCGGCGTAAAGTATACAGAACTTGTCATCTTGGCATCGTGGATTGAGTAAGTATTAGATAGAGTTGAGAAAAAGAGCTCATCGTATAAAAGAGAAGTTTGCTCAAGTGAAGCCAGTGTGTAGAAAAAGCTCATTAACGTGTTTACATCTTGATGCAAAGATGCGAAGGGTTTGGGCTTTCGTTTAATAGCAATGAACATGTTGCCTGTGTTATGTAAAACAAGCAATTTTCTCTGAATGCCTACAGAGGCACGGGGCAATTGAAGGAAGTGTTTCTCAACTGAACGACGAGGCTCTAATTGCTTTAACAATGAAGATCCCCGATGGGCAAGCAAATGGAGAACAGCATCGTGGGTAGTCCTTCTTTCTTTAAATGAACACTGGACCAAGTTGAAGCAGAAACTGTTTGTGACAAGGCGCACTAGGGAATGTCTTAATTATCGGTGACCGGAAATTGATGGTGTTATATTTGCCTGATACCTCTTTATGTGCTTGCGACAGGGATATTTAACAGGTCAAGTCCCCATCTCCACAAGCCCATTTTAGTGACTCGTAAATTTCACTAAGACGTTTTTGCAAGCTAAGGCTGCAAAGAGCAAAATATTGCAAGAAAGGACCCACTGAGGTCGTTCAGTAGCTACGCTATCGCTGATCTTGAGCGAGAGATCGCTAATTCTACGCGTGTCCGTGGCCACCGAATTCCCAAGGTTGTGGAATGTGAAAACACTCGCGTATCGAGCGCTGGGGGCCGGTTTAAAGAGCTCCTTGTACTAAATATTAATACGGAGTCCCCGATAATGATATTTCTTACAGCTCCGATGTCAGGTTGTCTCTTTAAATTTGGTTTAGAACAACAATTATTTTGCTGAGCGTTGATGCTATAGAAAAGGCAATTTGCCAAGTTTGGCAAGTGCATATCACTCACACGTGACGTATATTTCACAGAATCACAAAACAAACAAATTTACAGACGAGTGGACTCTAAAATATGGCCAGGCCACTAATACATTCCGGAAGCTGCGTGGATTGCAGGAGCAGCGAAGAGATAGGCAAGAGTACTGTGGTCAACGCATCAGAAAACTTTAATACAAGCACTAATGTGCAGAGTCAAGGCGACTATGTCACGCGCGAAATTGACTGTCCATATAGCCGTTGTCGCTCGGGCGCCTCACGCCCAATGCATCATTGGGAGATAAAATCTCAAGGAGGAGCACCACAAATCCACATAGTCGATGTGTCTTTCTCAGGTGGAAGAATTAGGGAAAAATTGCGTGAAGCAGAAGCGAAACTGGGCCTGTTCAATTTGGGAATAGACAATTTCGTAGCTTGGGTACGCGCAAGAATACAAAACTGGGGCCACTGAATAATTCCCATTGGGCATGTGCCGCTTGGTGTGTGCCTAGTTAAACAACTCGGTGCATTCGGTTTGTGGAGCTGGGCATCCGAACATTCTTGGCATCTCCCCTTCAATTGACACGTGCGACTGCGTAGGTGCCCGAACCGACAAGCTGAACAGGGCGCAAGAAGTGAAGCAGTAGGAAACATAAATTTAAAGAATATCATGAGAAGCCAACGAACAAAGATACCAAGAAAAACATAGGCGAAATTACTTCTCCTTACTAATTGAATTAAAGAAATGATAAATAAATGGCAATGAAAGTGGATGAAAAAATTACTTGCCGCAGGTGAGGAACAATCCCACGTCTTCGCATTACGAACAATTGAAGCCGGCATAAATTAGTCGAGCGTAGAGAAAGGCGTGATTCGCGCTTTGTGGAGCCGGAAAACTCATCGAGCGGGGACCGTCGAGCTACAGAGAAGTGCACAAAAACACGAAAGAGGGTTTCACTACTAACCCCTATCCCCATAATTAACAGAACTGCTGAATAAATTTGTTTTATCTATTAACCACGGCATCGCGATTTCTCATGCAAGTAATAGCCGCGTCTTCCTGAAGTCTATCTAAGAGGGTGGAAGAGCCTTGGTTTTACAACAGACGTTGCACGTAAGAGCACAAATTGACCGATTCTGGTGAACGAATCTCACTGTATGATGACCGCAAATTTTATTTCGCATATTCTTTTAGTTCTGCGAAGACTAAGGGCCGCATTAAAATTGCAATATAAAATAAACCTAAGTGTGTGTCTTAATGCGAGCAGTGTCTCGCCATATGGCTTGCTCACTGAGTCTGGTTTCAAAGTTAATCTCCTTAACGCGATACAAAGGGAACATTAGGCCAGTTTAGACTAAAAGTAAACCTTGAAACTCATGGTTTCTTTCACTAAGTAAAAACTTGTCACTCATAAAACTGAACAAACAAAAAGCAAAATTTCGCTTTTTTGTTTTGGCTGAATGTTTGTCGCTGCCAAAAAATGGATATTTAATTTGGTTGGTTATGGGTAGATAAACCTGTTTTGGGACCGGAACATCGGACAGTACGAAGAACGAGAGCAATTTCTTTCTTCATTGAGAAAAATGACAGGACAAACATACTGAACAATGGAAATGACTTCGCGGTATTCTTTATTCTGCCAACATTGGCAGAGTAAAATATTTCGAGCACCTGCATTTAAAACTTTAGTGTACTGAAAACGCTCAACTTCACCCGAGCAGACTTCAACATTCATAAGGGGGAAGGGGGAACCTTTGCGGTATGGTTAGGGGCGACGTCATCAGCAGTTTTTCATTTTTCCGTCTTTGCCGGCTAAAAACGTTTCCACTCTCGCTAACAGTGGTTGTTTTGCTGTAGAACAAGCGTAATGTACTAATGCAGTTTAGGTGAACACGCGTTCCTCCTACTGGCCTTATGAAATACGCTCCATAGGCTGCATTTCATCAGGTTTAACGCCGTCTGGATTTCTCGGCGATAGAACACGAAAGAGCGCTCTCCGAACTGATGTGAAGTTTGTCGCGATTCCTTGTCAGCGTGTCGTTGAGAATGCCCGCACGTTGACAACAACAAAGGCGCGCTATGTCCAGGCGAGAGCCAGTAGAGAGGCTCGGCAGGAAGACTGAAAAAAAAAATAAGCAGACGACGCCCAGAAGAAGCCATCGCACGGCCAAAACGTTGCGACATCTCCCGCGCGCCACGCGGAGTTTCAGTTGCGGACAGCTCGACAGACAAGGAAACGCTTTGTCCGTTACAGCCGAGCGGGGAGCTTGGCAAATATTTTGAAGCTATATAAACAGAACATATATATATAAGCAGTAACCCACTATGCCTACACATTCATTCGCGCCGCTTTGGCGACCTCAAACAGTACGCGCTTCGTCGTCTGCATCGTGCTGGCTCGCTCTGTCGCGGCCCGCTGTGCACGAGCAGCCCAGCGACAATGCCCTTCTCCTCCCTCGAGCCAACTGGATTAGCCGCCTCTCTCGGTGCTGCCGGAGGGGGACTCGACCCCGCCCTCTCTGGGTTCCTGCCCGTTCGCTTTTGAGGCAAAAGGAAAGCGTGCTGGCGCAATTTGTCACCGCGGATTTAAAGTCTCTAGAACGCGCGTTCCGGTTCTTTTCGCGGTTTTCGCCGCTCTGCTAATCCCGTCGCCGCGGGGAGATCCTTCGCGTACACGAAGCGGATTATCCGGGCGCCGCCTTTTCTCGCAGCTCCACGGCGCTCCTCCTCCGTTTTTGTGCAACTTGTCGCAGCGTTTGCAAAAGGCGAACTAAGCGGGAGAGAGAGCTTTGTCGCGCGTACAGTGTCCACTGGGTACCTTGCGCTAAGCTAGCACACCTTTGTACGTCCCCTCTCAGCGGCAGCGGTGGGTGGTGCCGCGGGTATCAATTTCCGCATTTCCCTTCTAACGAAGGTTCATACTTGTTTTGAGGTTCTTTTGAAAATGATATTTAAAGGTTTCTTCGTAAAGTCATTGCCTGAGGCATTGTGGCCGATTGAGAGGGAATTGGAAAAAGCGCGTGTTACAAGCTTTGAGATGAGCCCGACTGTGCGACCGCAGTCTCCAGTGCCGGGTGACAAAAGAATAGGACGCTTGGAAAGAGTCGCTGACTTTTGAGCGAAGAGCATCGGTGGCTTCATTGAGAAAACTGGCTGCGGTAGGGGGGTCAGCACCATCTCCTAGCGAGTTCCACGACGGGCACTGCTGTCAGCTCAGAGGTTCTGAGTACAGAAGCGAGTTCGGGAAGGAGGACAGCCAAAATGCTTTGATCTCCCTGCAGGCATCGCTTCACGAAAATAGTGATTATGAAACAAGTGATAAAAGATCCCCTAGGTGTCAGGCAAAGTAACTACAAAGATAGGCAGTAATTCATTTAGAGAATAAGGACGTGTCACAAGTGGTAAACAATGACGATTTAACGTAAATTGCATGATAAGCCAGAAGAAAATAATAAATGATGTAAACTTCATCCTTACTGTTGCAATAATACAAGTTGTAGGATTCGAATCGAGACTACGGTAGGCTCGAATGCATACCAACCACACTGTTTGCAATATAACTACAGCTTACTCCCACAGCCTTATTGCCCGATGCTTTACTTGTTCAGATAAACTGTTTTGGACTACAACCATACGTTTCATGGTCAGCGTATACTACATTACGTCATTATAGACAAATAAAGAATTAAGAACCTGGGCCCGTATTCACAAAAAGTTCTTACGCTAAAAGCGTTCGTGCGGGCCAATACTGATGTGGGGCTATTATTACCGAAGGCAATCAGGCAATGAAAAACAGCACTTGCAGGCGAAAACCTTTGTGAATTCGGCCCCTAAGCACTATGAACATAAATAAATGGAGCCACCCAAGGATATACAGAAACGACAGAACATGAATAGATAATCAAGTACAGAAATCAGAACCGTGAAGAAGGATATTGAACGGCACGAAAAAAAAATAACACCTCAGGGTGTTTCATACTGGCTAAAGAAACGACGGCATTTTTAGCCCATGATATGAAGTTAAATGAACCTCGTTGCAGCTGTTCACTTAATTCAGCTGACAACCACTGCTCATTAGAATTGATTACCAGCTGAGGCGCGTTCCATACACTACGGAACCATCTGTAAGCATTAATAACAATGTTTATTTGTCCATTCTTTTATGTGTTTTATATTATCATTTCTCCAACTGTGCGTTGAGTTTGCGCGGGTACATTTCGGACCATTTTTTTCTGTCTCCTTGCGTAGAGTCAGCCAAATAAGCTTACGAGACACGAGATTTATGAAAGTTGAATTGCCACGACGCCTGTGAGATATATACAGGGTGTCCCAGCTAACTTTAACGAAAGTTTAAAGGTATGCCAAATCAACGTAGATGGATACAGTCAAGGCAATGTAGTTTGCAGTCGCTGGGCGATACTGAAATGAGTTTTTTTCATTCCGCCTAATTAGACAATTAGTCTTAATAATTTATTAGTTCTCAAGCATTATAAATAGGTGAAAAGCGTCAATTAGAAAGTTGTAGAGCGACATTGAAAAACTCCCTATGCAGCTTTCTGTTGCTCAATACGTGCTGCTTCGTGCAATACGTGCTTTTTCACAGCGTGAAAAAAGCCCAAATATGCACGCGAAATTGCCACGCGACTGGCAGCGTTTTAAACCGACAAAGGTGGCAATATGGGCTTGTTGGTCGGTCATCATTGAAAGGTATCTGCATAGCGCAACAAAGCGTTAGTTGTTGATAGTTATTGCTTGTCTTCTTCTTCGTTTCATCTTGGATCTTTGCTTTGTTGCGCTATATAGATACTTTTCAATGATGAGCATCTTAAAGGTCAGTTGCGGCTAACCAGCACTCTTTGTCATTGAGCCACTTGCCCACAACAAGAACGTCATCCCCTTTGTGGTGCTTGAAACGCCTCCTGTGTACCGGCCGGTTCCAGGAATTGCGAAGGAGGCTAGCCTGACCGCCGAGGCTCTCAAGCAGATCGCAATGGGACTTTTGCGGTGTGTGTACGCTAACCGCATCCATGTTTACACATACAGTTCTGTCTGGGAAACTTCGATGGGAGCCATTGTTATACCGTCCTAATCGGTCATCATCAAATTTAAGACTTCAAATGTAACGACATCTACAGGTTCCGAACTGGCCGCTCTTCGCCCTGCTGTCGAATACAGTGAAAATGAACCGCCTAGCAAATAGGCAATACTTTGTGATTCGAAAGCAGTCCTTCAGAGCTTGCGAGGTTTACGACATGGTGATTCCTACCAGCTGGTGTCCCAGATCAACCAAATTTGCCATTGCAGTTCTGAACGAGGGCATGATACAATCTTTCAGTGGCTGCCTGCACATTGTGGGATCGTTGGTAATCACCTCGCCGATGACGGCGCCCGACGTGGCCAGGCTGGAGCACGGACACTCCTTATACCTTTGTCGAGAGTAGACATGGCAGGGGAGCATCGCGGTCTTGCTCCGTTCCGGAACGAACCACGATGACGAGGGAGGCCGCTCCTCAGCGGGTAGCGACTCTTGCCCATGCGTGCGAATGCCATTTCTGGCTCGCGACGATGAGCGCTTCCTTCTGCCTGCTTCTCTTCCGTCCCCATCATCAGGTTTGTCGCAGGATTCACGGACGTCACCTCCAACGTGCTGCTGCCACTCCGACCGCCGCCATTGGGAGAAGGGAATCGCTGGCGCGTATTAAGTCGTAGACGTGATGGCTTCGACACCAGATAGAGGAGCAGCTGGGTCCCTCGGCGACACAATATGAAGAGTTCTGGGGAACACCTGTTAAGCTGCGCTCCGAGTTGTTGCGATGTCGAGGTTGAATATCGGGAAACTGGAGAAGTGGTTGGCAACGCGGCGGCGATGTATCGGCATCGTAGTGACCCTATCGCTTGATGAGTTGCCCTTGCGTTACCAGCGTACCCGGGGTGGCTGTGCAATTGCCCCTTCTGGCTACCTTTTTCTTGCGCTCTTCAGAATGAGGTCGGGAGGGAGACTGGATGTGAGTCCGGAAAGGACTTAAGTTTATTACTTGGACTTGCTCAAGTTTCTCGTATTAGGTGGCGCTCGTCTTAGCATTTGCTATCACTATAAAATAATTTACACCCTGAAAAGTGAAAAAGGGTGTGAAGGTGTTTATAACTCACACCCTTAGGGTGTGATTTATATAACCGACACCCCAAGGGTGTGAGTTATAGACACCTTTACACCCTTTTTCACTTTTCAGGCTGTAAATTATTTTACAGCCCACTGCTGCTGTACCAGGCTATTTACGTTGGCTACATTTGGTGCAGCCTCCCAGTTTTATCAAGTATGACCCCGTCATCTTTGGGTACCCCGGGCACAGATGCTGAGAACATGTGTAGGCGTTTCGCGTTGCACCATTACTTATGGTACGATTGAGGAAGCTCGCGTCACCCTTGTACCTGTCCTTCTACGATGCCAACTTCTTTGAGTATCCCTGCGGATGCTATGCCGTCGCTGACGGCACCCCTTATTGACACTTTCCCACATGAGGCCGGACTCCACTATTGCGAAAACAATAAATGAGAAGTATGACCGTATGCCATATTTTGCTCCTGCTGACCTTCTAAATATGCCCCAATGGTAATGTCCAAAATACGAGTACGTCTCTCTATTCCTGGTGTTTTAAAAAAATGCGTGTGCCTGCCACGAACTTGAGACATCTAACACTTGAATATATTGACACATGTAGTTGTATACCTTTTCCGGGTGACCGCCTTTCACCGTCTAACAAATATTATTGCTCAGCGCGGGGCGCGCCCGCATGTATCTCATATTTCTCGAATGTTATCGCTTGCGCTATCTGCTGTCTGTTCTCCCCAAAGCGGGTGTAATCTGATTGCATATGCGACGCAAATTGTGCAGAACTTTCTGAAAGACATGTGTCCAACGTTTCAGAGTAATCGTTGCTGCCTACGTAGGCAGCAACGATTACTCTGAAACGTTGGATAGCTCATCTATACAAGCTGATGCGCTTGACCCACTGATCATATTTTGACGATCGCCGACTGTGTTCGCTGCTGTTGCCGTTCTTTCAGTGTAGCCTCTTTTCGAGGCCAGAAGTTCGCCCAATAAAACGCTAGTTTCGTCATTCCCAGTTTCGCTGCTTCCTTCACCGTCACTGCTACGCGACAATATGTCGACAGAATATGGCTCCTCGGTGAATGTTTACACAGACGGATCGGTCACGTTGTATGCGTCATCTGCGGCTTTCGTTGTGTCTGCGCATCAAGTCATTCGATGTTGTCGTCTGCGCAACAACACCGACGGCCACGGAACGAGTGGCAATCACACAAGCAGTCACCTGTATTTTGTGACAGCCTCCTTAAGTATTGGCAGTCAACACTAACACAAAATTTTCGTTGCATCTACTTAAAGTTACAAAGAGAAATAGCTCCTACAGAGTGTTGGCTCTTCAGACTGCCAAGCTATACATTCTAGTAGAAGAGAACGACCACCATATTACCTTTCAGTGGATTCCCAGCCACTAGGGTGTACCAAACAATGAACTGGCCGATGCCGGAGCAAAGAAGACACTCAAAGAATCCGAGCCACTGCTTGCAATTCCCTTTTCAAGAGCGGACGCCAAGTACCTTCTCTCAAGTGTCAATAGAATAGTGCCAGAAAAACACTGGGACAATCCGGAAAATCGCCACAGACGACTCCGTAGATCCGGCACAAACATTAAATTTAGGCTTCCACCAATAATTCAGCGTCGGCGTGCCACTCTTCAGCAGAGGCTTAAGGTGGGGGTGCCGACACACTGGGTTTCGTGACTGTGAGCTGCACAATGTGGATAAGACTCCAGGCCATGGGCTGTGTGACTGCCCTCAGTACGTGGACGCGCGACAAAAGTTGAGTAAAGGAATATGCGCGTCGACAGCTTGCCGTTGTTGTAGGGCGTCATTTTAGACTCTTAGCAAAACGTGGAATCTAGTTTTCAGGCCATATACGCCTTACTCGACATTTTAAGACGGACTGACTGGATGGACTGGAGTCCAAGAGAAAGGAAGCGTAGCAGGAGGCGGCAGAGAGGTAGGTGGGTGTATGAGATTAAGAAGTTCGCAGGTACAACATGGCCACAATTAGCACATGACCGGGATAGTTGCAGAGGTATGGGAGAGGCCTTTGGGCGTAGTGAGGCTGCTGCTGCTGATGATGATGACATTTTAAAGGTTACGGGTGTGGACTTTTGGCTTTGTGTATACCTAATTACATGTTAAATGTCTCACATCCTCCTCCTGTCATACTGTCACTGGTCATGCTACTCTTTCCTTCGCTCTTCCCCTTCCAGTGGCGCAAAGTAGCTGGCTAGAGGAATGTGCCTCAGGCCGACCTCTTTGATTTGCCAACATTAAAATTTTATCTGTCTTCCCTATCGGCAAATTGGAGACACCACCACCTCGTCAGAACCCAATTTCGTCAAGTAGGCGGCCAGGTTTTGGAACCTTCGGGATCCTAGAAGGCTTCCTTGACGTCTAGGACATTGCTGGTTCCACGGCTTTCACGGTCGGTGCACCAGTGCGCAATGCTTCGCTTACTGGCGGGAATTCCATACTGTCGCTGAAAGCCACCACTGGCCCATGCCATTCCGTTAGCTGACGCAGGAGCAGTGTGAGAACTGCCTATTGGGCGTCAATAAAAGCAGCGGTGTCCAACTTGTGGAAACCGGTTCGAAAAGCCAAACCACCTATTTCTCATTGATCATAGACTGTGATGTTTTTGTCAGTTCACAAACTCGTTTTCCGCCTTTTGTCGCAGTTTTTGTAAAAACCGCTCGTTCAAGCCCGTTTTCTGAAAGCAGGGGCATAGCCTTGTCAAATAGAAAAAGCGAGCATGGCTGGAAAGTTCTACACGTATTTAGGGCACTGAGTAGCTTAACAATGTATCCGGTTCATGACTTTCGCTGCCGCTCTGAAGAGCGGTTAAAGAAGCGCCTCGATGGAGAACATAGCTCCTTGTGGAAATCTGTCTGCTCGAGGGCTGCTTCAGTGCTGGCTAATTAAACAATCTTGGAAATTCATATCGAATAGCTCGGCAGGAGTCGGATAACGAGTCCGTGCTTTGAGTCCTGTAAATGTAAACGTCAATAACGTTGTACACCCGGCATTAAAATGCGTAAAATGTGTGCATTAGCCGCGTTTTCAAGACGCAATCATTGGAAAAGCATAAAAATCACGGTTGCTAGAGAACTAGGCGAAGAAAGAAACGTTAAATTACGGTGTTTTAGGTGCCAAAAAGATCTGCTTATGGTTCACGCCGTTGTGTGATACTCCGGAATAATTTTAACCAGCTGAAGTTCTTGAACGTGAAATAAAAGTTAACGGGTGTTTACGCTCCCATCAAAGTATGGTGGCCGTGGCTGTGATTGAATTCGGCGACATCGTGCTCAGCAGTCCAACGCCAAGCCAACGTTTTTAGGTCTAAAAACACTGCACTAAGCAACTGCGGTGGGTCGAGCGCACGCAGCCTACACTTGCAAAAGAAATAAATAAAGAAAGAAAGTGTGCTTCATGTGCTGCGTTGGGGAAATTCAGCACTGTCTACAAACTTCACGGAGTGAAGACACCGTTTTATCTGGAAAGTTTCATTAGCCAGGGTATCTTTATGCCACTGTCTTTGTCTATCCACAAATGCTTGCTGTGGCGTAGTAGTTGTCTGTCTTATAAATTTACACCTGCGGGCCGAAAGACGGTATTCCTATGATTCGAAAGGTTCCGGTTCTGATCCGCCGCCCTGTGCTTAATGTGTTGGACACTTTAACACTCCCACACGCACCACACGAGCGTCTCCTGCATCACCTTTGTTTCCAACGAAGGGCCGTAGCAGAGTTTGTGACGCAGGGCTCTGAGCTGCGCCGACGCCTTTTGGAGCAGAAAATATAGTTATCTCTCTTGGCCAGCCAGTGGGAGTTCATCCCTCTCTTGCGTCTCATGTCTCACGTTTTATCCCGTGTAAGAGTTATTATTGAACCGACTCTTACCTGTCTGAATCAGCATGATTATTCAACTTGCAAAAGTTATCCACGTTATTTTTCTAGTAGCTTTTTTATACCACTCAAATTACAATTCCTAGAATAGCATATGAAATAGCAATTTACAACTAACTGCAGTGCCCAGCGCTGTTTGTATATTCTGCTGCAGATAGCTATGTACACAAAAGCATCAGAATGGCTACTTGAAATGCAGTGAAGCACAAAGAAAAACTTGTAGGTCTTAAAACACGCACAGAGTCATTGAAGCGCCGAATCACCGCTGCAACATCTTATATATTGTGGGCCATGATTTAATTTCTTCCTTATCTGTAGGCTCGCCATGTCAAGGTGGTAACAGGCCACCATTGCTCTTATTGATTGGCCAAATTACGAGACACGTCCGGGCGACTGGCACGATGCAGTCTGTGTCTGCAGGAGTTCTATGTCACCCTCGTTTACAAATGGACCCGCAAACACGAAGATGCCGATACCATGTCGCGCGCTCCCATCGAACCTTGCAATAATGACATGGACGAAGACGACGGATTCCTTCAAGCCCTCACCGCATGTGACCTGATCTTACAGAAGAGTGAGGGCACCGAAATACTCATTTATCACATAGAAGTGAAGACTGTTACAATACCACGACACTTTTCTCACAGCCTCTCGGCCCTCTGTCATCGTAAGGGTTTCCCGTACAATAAACACAAGAGCCAATTGGTGACTATATATGGGGTTCCTCTATTCATTGCCCCCGTATTAGCCGGTTCCCCTAATTAGATTCTACCTGTAATTTCAATAGATATTCTGGCTTCTGTTTCACTTCAAGAGCGTCGTCGTGAGTGTGGGCGGTTCTTCCAAGAAAGCGTTATAACATAATTCCTGGTGCCGCCAGTCATGTAGAAATTCTTTCTGTAAATTATAGTTCATCATTGTTGTTCTAAGACCTGACGGGACGAAAACTTAATTATGAAGAGAAGCCTGACACTTCCTCTCATAATGAATTATGCCTCTTTAAGACTGTTATTATTATAGGGCCGTATCAACATGAACTTCTCTGACACAGGTTTCAGTAGTTCATTAATGACATCAGTGTCGTATATACCTTACATTTAAGAACTGAGAGAACTTCGCCTGCTTTTCCCTTGAATTTGGTGCATAGCTTCGAAATTAGAAATTGTCAAGGATGCACGCATATGGACACCAGTATCTCATACACAGACGCAAGAAAGCAAGCCTGGTTGCTTGAGATAGCTACGCCGCGTCGTAAATTTTCTCCTGCTTATCGGTTGTAGCATTTACGAGCCCGCTTAAGGTAAAGAGCGAGCTCTCTCTGAAGGTCGACTTTGAATGTCATGTAAGTGCTGCCCGTGCGCACAGCGAAATGTGTGCGTTGAATTTCTAGATGCCGGAGGGTACCGTTCGCGTGCAGGTCTTCGCAGAGATCGCTGAAAGATATGTTCACCTGGCCATATAAGAGGTAGCATAAGAAGAGATTACCTGCAGAACCGAGGCATCCGTATTTTGATTCGCCAAGCGTACTCCAATTCACATCCGAACAGAAGCTGTATATTGCACCGAAGAAAACACAAATTTCACGCCGTGCAAACTGTCTTTTTTTCCTGTGTACGGAAAGAATAGGTTTGCAAGCCCGCCAGCCATCTTCCTCTTTTGAGTAAGAAAGACGGCGAGAACCCCCTAGATGGCACGTGCCTTCGACAACCGGTGCGCGAGTGCAGATAGCGAGAGCACTTCTCATGCATTCTCTCAAAGCTGGAGACTTGCGATCGGGCCTTGTGATAACAGGCACGCACATGATTGGGAAGAATGTAAAACGATGGTACTTACCTGCCATCTTTTGCACGAGGTACTCCCGAGTTGAAGGCATTGGCGCTTCATAAATAAGAGAGGAAAAGGACTGCACAGAGAGAGGGGAGAGCCTATCGAATGAAAGAGCAAAAGTTGGGATTACCAAGAAATGCAGGTGGTTTTCCAGGGTGAAGTCGAGGGCACGGGTTGTACCATTGTACATAGCAGAAAGTCGGAAGACAGAGAAGCCGCAGTGGCATTACATTACCAAGCTTAAATCAAAATACAGTTGCGGCCTTTACGTAAGGCTTTGGGTGAAAAATGGTCGCCGTGGTCTGTCGTTGTACTAGTTTGTTTTTGTCCTTGTAATGCTCTTGTATGTTCGGCTTTATCCTCGTTCAACAAGTCGTGCTTTTATACTTTGAAGCCGTACGTACTATACACCCCATAGAGTTTCATACAAAAATTACCAGAGGGAGATGTCGCGCAAGTGTCTATGGCAGTTGGAAGTAGAGCGGCTCGACCACCCTTTACATGCAGTGTGATTATTTAAAAATTTGTGAAGTTAAAGAGGTGAATAAAACGGTACAAAAACGTTTGAAGCTTCGTCGCCGAGTAAGTAACGGTAACGAGTCGTCGTGGCGAGGAACACAAATTACTCCCACAGATAGCAAACGGCCAGCTGCATCAGAAAGAGCTAATGGCGCTAAAATCCGATGAGTTGGAAGATGTGTTTGATTGCCTCAAAATATGGCTTACGCCCTCTATCGGAAATGGATCAAGGATGGCGCAAAATTAGAATGAATAATGAGTCATCTCCAGAAAAAAAACCTAAATAAATGTTTTGCACAGTAACAAACAGACCCAAAAATGCAACCTATGCTGCAAGAATTAGCGGATAAGTGGTATTCGGTCAACTGAAAATTGCTCCACCGTCCACGTGCATAATGTTCGTTGGCTGGCTTTCCTCTAACTGTGACTACAGCCAAGCAACTAATGGATTGTCATGGATTGTCAGCGCTTATTTTTGGTGCCACATTTTTAGAAGCATGCAGAGAGGCCGCGCACCAGTGTTGGCATACTCTATTTTCTCGTATTTAGGTCGACGTGATTTTGACTAAAAAATAATGTGTTAATGTAGAGGGTCAGCTACGATTTCATGATGCGGTTAGACCGCAGTTTCTAAAAAGTGCCCACGCAGAAAGGTCGATACCACGACCTGGAAAATGATGTCGCGGATTTTTTCACGACAGTAATATTCTACAAGATCCGTAACAACGGACGTTATACAAACGAAGGTGAATGCGGTCACAAGCATTCGAAGCGGCAATTGAAACAAGTTGAGACGCATGTCTACTTTGAGATGTATTCGACATGTCTACATTGCCTAGCCAGGTAGTAAAGTGGGTACCGGGGGCACCGGATCAAATTGCGCCTGATCCGGTAATGGGGCCATTCCGAGATTGCATCATATTGCTTGTTCATTTCGCAGTCGAGCATCGTGTTCTTGTTCGGCTTAAATTCGAGGAATGACAATATTTTTTCTTAATGTCATGCGACATAATATTGAGGCCTAAAATTGAGGCTGGCCTATGTTTGAATAAATACGATAGATGGCGTTCAAGTTCCTTTAGTCTAGAAGTGTAGAATGTAAAGTTACTTAAGCTACACCAACCGCTATTTCTGTAGCCGGGAGGCAGGTTTCGTCTTTCATTGTGAGATCAGGATGTCAGCGTCGGTTGGAACTCGCTCACGGCCTCATCAAGATGGACGACTCGCAAGCAAAATGTGCAGAATAAACAAGTTTCTTTAAAGCTTCTAGGTCTTTTCACTAACGTAGGCTAACGTAGATTTTCGAAATGCGAAGTGCCGAACAGGCAAGGCGGCCTGAGGGGTACATGAGTGACGACAACCAAGAAAGTGCATGATGGTCCGTGACGACGTCAAATAGGCGGCTATACAAATATGGCCGGAACTTATTAAGGGCCCAGATGATTGCCAAACGTTCTTTTTCCGTCAAGGTGTACTTACTGTCGGCTTTCGAAAACGTGCGATTTGTCTAAGCCACAACGTATTCAGAACACCCGTGTTTGCGCTGCGCAAGGATTTTGCCGAGGCCCACACCACTGGAATCAGTGGGCACATCTGTAGGTGCCATCGGGTTGTAGTGACGCGAAATTGAAGGTGACGCCTGCAGACGGCGCCAGATTGGGAACGCCTCGTCGCCCTCCTATGCTTTTCCACCGCACGTCGAAGAAGATGACGCAGGCCCACACCGTGGTTACTTGAATGTGTCTCTTGCTGACTGACACTCGAACTCACAAACCCAAAACTTCTTAAAGCTAACACACCACGCTCCGAAGTCAGCTTGTCTAGAGAACAGAATGTGCTGCGAGAAAGACATGGGCTGAAAGAACTTAACCCCCTTTTCATAGGCCTAGAGCAGCGGCGAGAACTTCAGGAGCGCGGTTGCTGTGGCAACGTTTACGTTCGGGGTGCCATTCCAAGTGCTGTTTTCCAAAAAACAGCACGTGACTTCCGCCACACTTCCTCTGACAGGTCCGTGCTGGTCGGGGCCTCTCTTACGCTTTCCTTCATCCATGGGCTGCAGCTTACTTATACGTTTAGTCTCCGTCCAGTAGATTCTTCAGATGAAACTTCTTCGAGGGAAGGCTAATGCGGCTGCATGCAAGGGCAAAGTCAACCAGGTATTTACAGCTGTCCCACACTTTCTTTTCTGCTCGGAAAACCTAAATAGGCGAAATTTCTGCATTTCCCAGTAATGCCTTACAACTTAGGTTGGCGTAGCACAGCTCACTGTCCCAAGTGTCCGGAGATAAGGGCAAATGCAGAACACATTCTGTCTTCATGGAACACTCCCATTAACTCTCCTTGTTCCCTATTCCATTCTCTCCTTCCTGGAGTGTTTTTCTTGACTCGGATTCGGCGGTTCAACCACGGGCCTTAGCGGAGCAAGTGCTCTTTTTTACTTGGTTTTAGTGCAGGCCTTAAATAAATGTTTTCCTTCTCCTCCTCATTTCTCGTGGGAACGCGAACTAGCTCTTGGAGACGATTTGCTCGTGCTGCAGGGCGCGTAGCACGAGAGGGAGAGGAAGCGCGGCCACGCGCTAGAGTTTCTGTGTGGCCACGCACTCGGCAATCTAGACTCCAGTATGTGGTGGAGGGAGAGGAAGATGGACGCGCGAGCGGTGATCTGAGGCGCTGCTGCGAGCTCTTTGGCGCGGCTAGCCAGGACTGGGCCTTGCGGGCGTCTATCCTAAGACCACGAAATACACACGTACATTCTCTTCTGAGCTCTCCCATCCCGTCTCTGCTATACCACGTGACTGGCTTCTCACGTGTAAACATTCTTACACTTGCGCTCTCCTAGTGCTGACGCATTAAGGTAAATTAGAGACAGCAGTTTACCAATACTCCTACAGTTTCCATGCAATTATCGTGCTTGCGCATATTTAGGAAGGTTTAGAAAGTCCCTGCCTGGTTCAGAGTCTCCTAGACGGCGCCAGTTTACGATAGCTACTATGGCCCTGCCAACATAACGAATCTTCTTGCATTGCAGGTTTTCTCCGAATACGTACGAGATGTTCTCGGCGGCTCTGACAGTGATCTGGCGTCTACGCGGTGCGCGTCGCCAACTGCCCCTGGCTCCAGACGTCCAGCGTACGGTCGTCGATCCAGCGGCGGGTCTACGTCCCGCTTCCTGATAAGTCGTGCCGGGCCACCATCGCGCAGTACTTCCTCTCGGACTCCGTCCGGTACGCGGCCTCGCTCTCCCTCGATGACATCGCGGATGCCACGGAGGGCTTCACGAGCATGGAGCCCGCCATGTGCCTGCTCAGCCCATGTTGGCGCATGGACTGGCGTGGGTAGCTCGACCAAAGGTTCGCGCACCTGGACAGTGTTTACGGCTTGGGACCTACGCGCTGCTGCGGCTTCGGCGTCAAAGAGGTCGAGCCGGACGAGAAATTGACGCCGCAGGGGTTGTCGGGCCCCGAAGGTCCCAGCGCGGCGCCGCCCATCCCTGTCGGCACCCATCTGCAGGAGGCAATTGCGGCCATGGCCTGTGCGCTGGCGTCAAACGCGAGTCCTAGACCGCCGCTCCGAGGAGCTGTGGTTAGGACGTCATGGAAATAGTCTGGGCGGAACTCCGTAATTTGTCGATAATTGATTTGGCTTGGTTTTGTACCCACGGATATGGCTGAACCCATCACGGGAGATCAGCCATAAATCGCGCAGCAGTTGGTAAAAAAATGAAGAATACTGAAATAGAATTTTGTAATTTCAAAATTATGTTAGATGAATACTAATCCTTAATATCAATTTTCAGGGTATTTTATCTTAAAATTGCAAGTTAATATTTTTCTAATCATACTGAGCATAATTGAAAGGCGTAGGATGGCCTATCTTTCTTGCTTCGCTTATTATACCAGTGCCTCTCTGACGATTGTTTTCTTTGACTTATGCGCGATATTGTGCTTTTTATCGTAAATATCAATTTCTTGCTTTCATCTTACTGGTTGCATCAGCGTGACGCTCGCAAATGAGAATCGAGTGAATATAGCTAAATGAAAGCTTCTTCTTCTGACATGTTCAGGTCAGTATTAACATTAGGAGAGCCGATTTCGAAAGTTTATCAGATATATATATATAAACAACCATTCTCACTACAGCACTCAGATACGCATTAAAACATGTTTTTAACTTTCGCAGTACTTACCATGAAAGAATGACAGATTGATAATAATAATAATATATGGGGTTTTACGTGCCAAAACCACTTTCTGATTATGAGGCGCGCCGTAGTGGGGGACTCCGGAAATTTCGACCACATGGGGTTCATTAACGTGCACCTAAATCTAAGTACACGGGTGTTTTCGCATTTCGCCCCCATCGAAATGCGGCCGCCGTGGCCGGGATTCGATCCCGCGACCTCGTACTCAGCAGCCTAACACCATAGCCGAATGACAGATTGAGTTAACGTTAAACGAGAATCTGAGTACGGCATATGATATCTGAGCTCGGCCGTACAGATTCATAATTCTCTGATAATACTATCACGTTGTAGTGACGGCGAAGAAAGCAGAAGTGCTATAGCAATACATGCAATCAGATTATTTATAGGTATATGTATATGTAAGGATATTATATTATTATTATGACATATAGCAATACATGCAATCAAATGACACAAGGCTGGGCGATAAAAGACAGCGGTTAGAACCATCAATAACATTGCAGAAACTTCCGGTGCACCCTGCCGCGTCCTGCGTTGAGCGATAACATTTCTTAGACGATGAAACGCAGTCATTCGATAAAAAAGTACACGTGTCAATATTCAAAGTATTTGTGCTGTCAGATTACATTATACACGTTTGTCAACCTAATTTATGGGGAAGTTCACGCAGTAAGGTACAATACTACGCCAGTAAAACAATGTAAGAGGAGGACCAACGTCAGCAGCAAATGAGAACAATGCCCTCTGTCATTCTGACGTTTTTATCTGGTTTGAACTTGATGCCAGAAACATTCGTTGTTGTACGCAATTTCGAGTAATGTATGTGCACCTAGTTGCCTGTAGGGTGAAATTTTGGTCATCACATTTAGTCTACTTGTTCCTTCACAGTTCCAACTTCCCACGCGTATAGCAGAGGAAAAGATAACATGCCGAGAGAATCATTGGTTGAAGTAGTTAGAGGACCCATAAACTGTGTATTCGGTCCTGCAAACGGACAGCTTTATTTATTAGTACTTGCTAAAATATCTTTAAAGGGAGAGCCTTATGTGGTTCATTGCAATGACTCATACCCGAGAAAAGCGGCGTATACTTTATAGAGAGAAAGAGAGAGAACAGCTTTATTGAATTAAAAAAAATTAAATTATGGGGTTTTACGTGCCAAAACCACTTTCTGATTATGAGGCACGCCGTAGTGGAGGACTCCGGAAATTTCGGCCACCTGGGGTTCTTTAACGTGCCCCTAAATCTAGGTACACTGGTGTTTTCGCATTTCGCCTCCATCGAAATGCGGCCGCCGTGGCCGGGATTCGATCCCGTGACCTCGTGCTCAGCAGCCCAACACCATAGCCACTGAGCAACCACGGCGGGTCGCTTTATTGAATATGCCTGCAGAATCGGTTAGGCTCCCTTCACGCAGGGAGGACAAGCTTTTACCGCGACGCCGTCACTATGTCAGTTTCGAGCGCTGTGCTCCTCGAAGTCTTGGTTCCTCGCTACTTCCGCGGGTCCGAGAGGCCGCCGCCCCCTTCTTGGGTGTGCTGCCCCCATTCTCTTCGGTTTTGCGCGGTCGCTGCCTCTCTAGAGCTGCAGAGGCCTGCTGGACGGCCTTGAGCTGTGTCTCTTGATCAAGCTTCTCGTTGCAGCCTCTAGCTGCGGCGGGGTCGTCTTCTCGCTGGCTTCTCGCGGATTTACGCTAAAGTCCCAAAGGATGTGAGCCGGGGTGGCTCTCTCCTTCACGCACAGTCTACGCACGTCACTCGCGTACATGCTCGGACACACGTGCTTAGCTAGCACCGGGGTTAGTAGGGACCCCGTCTGTAACTGTATAACACTGCCTCCTTCCGGGTAAGCCCCGGGTGAGGTGGCGGCATAGTCTGCCTGTTCAGTCTGTACCACTTCACTATTTCGTTGAAGGTGGTCATCTTGTCCTTGGCACTGCACCGCGACCAACACTCCGAGTCGGCCATGCTTGCAGCTGCGCTGTTGGTTAGTCCTCGCGCGGCCGAGTTGGCCGTCTCGTTGTGGTTCACGTTCCCGCGTTTGGACACGTCACTGCCCATGTGGGCCGGAAGCCACATGATCACCACAGCACTTTTGCGTCCGATGTCTTCGGCCTGGCGCAGTATGCGCGCGGCCTCACTACATACTCTACCCTTGCGTAGTTCTTCACTGCCGTGCTAGAGTCAGACAACACTGTATTGCATCTGGGGTCGGAGACGGCCAAGCCGATGGCCACCTCCTTCGCGCGGTGCGGTTCTCGAGTCCGGACGCTCGCCGCGGTCTGCGTTGCACCCGTCGATGCCCCGACAGCCACCGCCGCGTATGCGTCGCTGCTCCCTCGATACTCCGCCGCGTCCACGTAGACGGCGCCTTCCTCTCTGGCGCGGAGGTCCACGAGAGCCCTGGCCCTCGCCAACCTCCGCTTCTTGTGCTCGGGGTTCACGTTACTCGGATCGGGCAGACCCTGAGCTTTCTGTTGATGCTATCCGGTATAGGTACGTCTTTCTGCTGCTTGCCTTCCGTCGGCTCGAGGCCAAGGTCCCGCAGTATCTGTCTTCCGGTTCTCGTTTCAGAGAGACGCTCGAGTTGCGCCGTCCTCTCTGCTTCGGCTATTTCGTCCAGCGTGTTGTGGACTCCCAGCGCCTTGAATTTTTCGGTGCTCATGCTCCCGAGGAGACCGAGTCCCGCCTTTTACGCTTTGTGTATGGTGGCGTCTATCTTGTTACGTTCGCTCGGCCTCCAGTTGTGGAAGGCGGCCACGTACGTTATGTGGCTAACTGCGAAGGATTGAACGAGCCTAGTCAGGCTCTCCTCCTTCATCCCCGCTCTTCTGTTGGACACCCTCTTGATGAGTATCATTGCCGCGGTCGCTTTGCCCGCGAGCATCATGACCGTTTCTCCGTTGAATCGGGTTCGCTGGAGGAGCAGCCCAAGCACTCGAATCTTCTCGACCTCCGGTATTACTCGTCCTCCCACCGTCTTGACCGTGATCTTGGGACGCTCGTTCTTGACTTCCCTATTCTTTCTTTTCCTGCCCGCTCCTGTCGGTGGAATCATCAGCAGTTCTGACTTGGCCGGAGAGCAAACGAGCCCAGACCCGCCCAGCTGCTCCTCGATGGCGTTGACCGCTTCTTACAGCGTTGTCTCGATGTGTCCGTCGCTTCCTCCCGGTACCCATAGCGTAACGTAGTCTACGTATATAATTTATAGCGAAAAAAAAAATCGCCATCAGGAACGGCTCATACACCCGTAAGCAAGCAAAGATGCAGTGGCTGCATATGAATGAAGAGACGAAAGAAAGAAAGAACGAAGGAAAGAAATAACGTTGGAGGAAGGAAAGAAAGAAATATAGAAGGAGCGAATAAAATTAAAGAAAAAAATGGAAAGAAATAGAGAACAAAAGAAAGAACGAAGGAACCGTTAGGGGGTGCACTAAGTACTCGCATGTGTCATTGAGAAGGTCGACCTACCACACCATACCTTTACTTGACAGTACTGCTCGTTATGTCTTGCAAGAAGTCTGTCCCCGCCGATCGCGCAACTTAATGCACTAACACATTGCAGCAGGCTTTCGCCTTCGTGTGTTACAGGAGCGTAACATGCTGCCAAACTTTTTTCTTTCTTAAAATGTATGTATACGAAAGCCGACCCGCACTTTTCACAAACGTCTGAAAAGAAATATTGTATTTCTTTATAGCCTGCTAGTTCGGCACAAAGTATTCATGACTGACAATTTCAGTTCATGGTTCAAGCGTATGACGCCGTTTTGGTGCCTATGATTGTCTTGCGATAAACAGAGGGTTTTGCTGAGGATGTCCAGGATTTCAGCCTGTGTTTCCGCAGCGAGACATGTAACAATCTACACGCTTATCGAGTGCATTCTCATATAACTGCAGCAAGCCGATCAATTATTGTCGCAGGACGTTGGACCAATTACCACTTGCGGCTACTTGTATGCTCTGCTACTTCCTGTTAACTCCACGCATGGAAATATTTGTCAGTTACGTTACCTCATTAACTAGCTAATAATCAATAGGAAATTGAAAAATTGAAGACAAACAGATGTTCTAGCATGGCGCACCCCATTTTGTTGTTGCTTGCTCCTGGGCGAGCTTTATTGAGGCTGTCGATAACGAAAACCAAAAACCTAGCGTCAGTTTTCCACTACAGCTTCAGCGTCATCGTTAGCCATGTGGCCTACATTAAAAGCACTCATGTCGACCCGCAGAACCGTGTGAACATTTGACTCCTGGTTTGTTCTGAACGCGTCCAGTTTTTCAAGCTCGCTGGATGTCACCGAGGCATGGTACTTCTGCAACGCCGCCTCGAAATCTTGCAAGCTCAGTTCTGGTTCTAAAAGGGCTTCCTTGGGTATGTCCTTCCAGGACAATCTGATCGCTCCTGGAGTGTCCGGCGAGCATGGCGTGAGAAAGTCGCCGGTCTTTGACGCGCTTCCAGGCCGCCTGTACCCTTCGACCTTGACAAAGTGAGTCGCTGACTTGAGCTTCTGTCGGACCTGCAGCTTGGCCTCCCTCTGAAGCAATGTGAGATCCTCACACGTGTACCCGTCTGTCTTCTGCACGAGGTAGTACACGTCTGAGTCTAACATCTGATTGCGAGCATCCTTGAGTCCACTCAGCAGCATCAGTTCTCGGGTGTCGTCTGTCGGTAGCGGAACGTAAACCCACTTCCGGAAGACGCGCGCGAGCGCCGGGTCCACGGCCCACGGCGACTTGGTGGCTCCGATGACGGTGACCTTCTGCTTGAAGAGTATCCCCTCCAAGAGGCTCAGGAAGTCGGCCTTCACTCTGTACAGAAAACCCGAGTTTTCGCCGCTCACTCCGCTTCCGCTGAGCGCGTCAAGCTCGTCGAGGAAGAGCACACTCGGGGCGTGGTTGAGGACCATCTCGAACAGCGTCCTCACGGTGAGGTTCTCGTTACCGACCAGGCACTTGGAGGCGAAATGCTGGCACATGACGTAGAAAAAGGTCGAGTCGTTAAATTCAGTGGCCAGGGCCTTACCGATGTGCGACTTGCCGCAGCCCGTGGGACCGTACAGCATGAGGCTCGAGAGTGGCTTGGCGTTCTCGAACAGCGCCGGGTGCTTGACGGGGTACACCACGTTGAGCATGAGCGCCCGCTTGAGCACCTCGAGGCCAAACACGTCGGACCAGCGCACTTGCGCCTCGCCTAGCACAACCACGCCACCCGTGTGGAACGCCTTGTGCTCCTCTTGACCGTGGGGCCTGGGCAGCGATAATTGCGCCGTTAGTGTCACTTTTGGATGCCACATGTTGTCCTCAATAAGCGTAAGCAGACAAACTTAAAGGCTTTACATATCTGAAGAAATAATTGATGCGTGGCTTCTGACATGCCAAAGGACCACTGGTACTGTGAGGGACGTTGAAGTAGAGGGCTCTTGAATATTCTTGGCCATCGGAGGTTTTTAACGTGCCCCTGATTCTAAGTATATGCGGGTTTCTTGTGCTTGGACTTCCAACAGAAAATGCGGCCGTTGAGCTACGGCATCGAATCACCGAGCGCGTCCTCAGAAGCTCAATGCCACTGCGCCACTGCATTGGGTACGAAAAAAAAACGTTGTTTCGTGCGAAAGCCCCCCAGTACATCGACTGCATTATGCAACTTAAGTACGCCATGTTCATATATGTTTCTTTAACAGTTTAACGTACGTGCAGCATCCATGTAAACTAAAAGACAGCTTGGACAACGTTGGCAGCAGTCATGGTTCCGCTTTCTTTCAGTACGCGTTGTTGTCGACGAACGCCAACAAGTGAGACAGTTGTGAGACAGTTGTACACCTATTGCTCACGGATGCTTTAATCTAAGAACACATATATAGAATAAATGCGATGTTTTTACTGAATATGTGGTAATGATGCTGCCAGGATGAGTAAATGAAAAAAAAACGATATTGATGTTTTGAGCAATCTTGAGGCCATAGAGCAGAAGAACGTTCGGAAACAGGGACATTGGCGAGCATAGCCCACGAAACTCGAAGCCCTTCGTTAATTCAAGAATATCATTGTGCGTCTGACAGCAGTCAATACTGCTCCCATCTGTGCGGGAATGTTTTTACATGCCCACACAGATATATACAGCATTACTATACGCCATATTACTATAGGCTCAAGAGCCATCTCTACCCAAAAGAAAGCAAGACACACAATACATGAGCAAATGAATCGATATGCGGTGGAAAAATTTTCAGTTTTCCGGCATTTCTAAAAATTGCCTGTTGCGGAGAGCATAATTCTAGACCATGAGCTAGATTAGTCAGAGGCAGACATTACTTGCACGAAAACTTGATACACATGTAGAATGGAATAAAATATCAATAACTCATTTTTAATTTATTTATTTACGGCATATAACGCAATTTGCGAGCTTTAGCCGGTGTGCTTGCGAGGCGTTTGCTCTTGTAATTAATTTCTAAAGTGGCACAAATATAGAGATATTCGCCATCAAACTCGGCGTAGAAATGCACTGGTGTTTCATTTACTATTTCACAAGCATACTCTTTTATGCATTGAAGCACAAAAGTAACTGGAACGTCGAAGTATTTGGTCCCACATTTTGCGAAATTATATTTTGAAGCTGGTGTGATCCTGCAGATTCAAGCCAAATGGTTACGTCATGCAAACTCACCGGCTAAATTAGTCAATTGCTATATATGTAGCGTAAAATAATTATGACGATAATTAGCGAATTTTCAATAAATATTTGAATATTTATTTCGATTTCACGCCCAAGTGACGTAGGCCTCTTTGAATTCCTTTGGCCTCTTCGAAGACCCCGTAGGAGCAGACAAAGAATGAATACCATAAAGGTTGATGCCCCTTTTCTTTTTTTAAGTGGCCTAAAACAGCTTGCTTCAATTCGTATGCCAACTAAAAGATAACGCAGTTATAAAGATGATCACATAAATTGGCTATACTACGAGTAGAATATTATATGGAGGCCAGATTTTTATTCTATTGTTTTGTTAGATTGCTGTGTTAGATGTGCCGCAACTGTTATACACAATAATATTCATCCCACCCAGAACGACTGAGCATCAGGGCCTCAGCTATATTTATGCGACACCAAATTATGCAATATGGCATCGCCACGTGCCTACCTACGCCATGTAAGCTCGTGCTGTCGCGGTCGCAAATTCATCAGGCCAATGGTAACAGGAACGATTGCGGCAACCACACAAATATGCCCCTGTGATGCGCCACAGGGCAGGAGTTGCTCGTGAACTGCCCCAATTGTGTGCGAAGGCTTGCATAGCACACATTGAAGGCCCTCGAAACACTATCTGGCCAACAGGGTTAGGTACTGATGACCTATCCGCGCTCCTATTTCAGCTTCCGTGGTCAAGGCGAAGAACACCTGTTTCCATTTCGCGATATCTTGAGGCAAAAAATTTGATACCGAAATCACCGCTCCGACTGAAAGTAGGCCCGCGCCATCAGCGGCTTCGCAGAGGGAGGGGCAATATGAGAACTCTGGCATGATGAAGGGCGCCGGAGCCAGCTGTGGATGAAGACCACGATGAACGCGCGAGCAGTGGCACAAACGCGTTCCCTGCAGTTGCACGAGGAACACCGACGCTCGACCCAGAAACGGGAGCCAAAGGGCCGATTTACGCTCGAGCCGCCCATCGCCGCAAGCCGCACCGCACGCTTGCGTTCGCGCGAAAAATTGCACGTATATAGCACTTGTGCACAAATTACCATTTAAACTGTGTGCACAGTGTATACCTTACACATTGTAAAGCGAAATTTGTGCACAAGTGTTTGATACGTGCAATATTTCGCGCAACCGCACGCGTGCGGTGCGGCTTGCGGCGATGGGCGGCTCAAGCGTAAATCGGTCTTTAGAGATGCGCTCTAAAGAATCTGGTGGTATATGTCGCGTAGGGCTGCAAGTGCAGTTTCCTTTTCTAACAATGAAGTGCTTTCGCACTGCTTCGCACTGCTTTGCTCCATTGCTTACCAATGTAATGTTTTGCGGCTCGACTTAAGTAATTCGTGATCAGTGTTCATCCGGTGTATGTGACAAATTGCAACCTTCCATTTCAGAATATAGAAATACCATTGTTCCCCTCACCATGAGCAGAGGTTGCCCATGTCTGCAGGATTTTAAGCAAACACCAGGAAAAGCTTTAGTTAAACGAAATAAATTGCTGGGTTTAACTTCCGGGAAATCGCCAGTTCCATACGAGGCCGCAGTACATAGCTCCACAGCTAAATTCTGGCTACCTGGGTTTATTTAACCTGAACCAAAAGAAACGTGCACAGCCGTATTTGCATTTCACCCCCGTCAGAATGGGGCCCCCACGGCAGGTAATTGAGCCAGTGACCTCACGCTCAATTTACGCTAACTCGCCCAAAGCTTTTAAAGAAGACAATATTTTGCTTTCCAGAATGATACCAAGGAAGTTAGCTTTAGCTAAAGTTAAGGTTGACACGGAAAATTTTCAGCAATATGCGGATAATCTCGCGGGCAGCTCGAGGCAGCTGGGCTGGGTCCCCGAAATCCTTAACATTGTGCAGTTGACAACAAATTATGCTATACTCTCGAGAATAGGGAAAACATGAATACGTCTCAATCAGAGCAGTGACAATCGATTGCGACTTACGCCGGAAAGACGCTGAGGCTGCTTCCGCTGCTGAGTCGCCGGTGCTGCTGTTCCGTGGGCGATGGGCTCGAGCTAGCCGTCGAGTAATCGCCATCCGCCCGCGCCCCCAAGAAGCGGATGAACTCGTGCGTGCGCTGGAGGTAGCCGCTGCTCTCGACTCGAATTTCCCGCGCAGCCACGAAGTACAGCATTCAGAATGGCTACTTGAAATGCAGTGAAGCACAAAGAAAAACTTGTAGGGCTTAAAACACGCACAGAGTCATTGAAGCGCCGAATCAACCCTACAACATCTTATATATTGTGGGCCATGATATAATTTCGTCCTTATCTGTACGGCCGCCATTTCAAGGTGGTAACAGAATACCATTGCTCTTGTTGATTGGCCAAATTACGAGACACGTCCGGGCGACTGGCACGATGCAGTCTCTGTCTGCAGGAGTTCTATGTCACCCTCGTTTACAAATGGACCCGCAAACACGAAGATGCCGACACGATGTCGCGCACTCCCATCCAACCTTGCAATAATAATATGGACGAAGACGACGGATTCCTTCAAGCCCTCACCACATGTGACCTGATCTTACAGAAGAGCGAGGGCACCGAAATACTCATTTCTCACATAGAAGTGAAGAGCGTTACAATACCACGACACTTTTCTCACAGTCTCTCGGCCCTCTGCCTTCGTAAGGGTTTCCCGTACAAAAAACACACGCGCCAATTCGTGACTATATGTTGGGTTCCTCTATTCGTTGCCCGCGTATTAGCCGGTTCCCCCAATTAGATTCTACTTGTCATTTGAATAGATATTCTGGCTTCTGTTTCACTTCAAGAGCGTCGTCGTGAGTGTGGGCGGTTCTTCCAAGAAAGCGTTATAACATAATTCCTGGTGCCGCCAGTCACGCAGAAATTCCTCCTGTAAATTATACTTCATCATTGTTGTTCTCAGACCTGACGGGACGAAAACTTAATTATGAAGAGAAGCCGGACACTTCCTCTCATGATGAATTATGCCTCTTTAAGACTGTTATTATTATAGGGCCGTATCAACATGAACTTCTCTGACACGGGTTTCAGTAGTTCATTAACGACATCAGTGTCGTATATACCTTACATTTAAAAACTGAGAGAACTTTGCCTGCTTTTTCCTTGAATTTCGTGCATGGCTTAGAATCAGAAATGGTCAAGGATACACGCATATGGACACCAGTATCTCATACGCAGACGCAAGAAAGCAAGCCTGGTTGCTTGAGTTAGCTACGCCGCGTCGTAAATTTTCTTCTGCTTATCGGTTGTAGTATTTACGAGCCCGCTTGACGTAAAGAGCGAGCTCTCATTGAAGGACGACTTTGAATGTCACGTAAGCGCTACGACTGCGCAAAGCGAAATGTGTGCGTTGAATTTCTAGATTCCGGGGTACCGTGCGCATGCAGGTCTTCAAAGAGATCGCCGAAAGATATGTTCACCTGGCCATATAGGAGGTAGCATAAGAAGAGATTACCTGCAGAACCGAGGCATCCGTATTTTGATCCGCCAAGCGTACTCCAATTCACATCCGAACAGAAGCTGTATATTCCGCCGAAGAAAACAAATTTCACGCCATGGCAACTGTCTTTTTTCCTGTGTACGGACAGAATAGGATTGCAAGCCCCCCAGCCATCTTCCTCTTTTGAGTAAGAAAGACGTCAAGAACTCCCTAGATAGCACGTGCCATCGGCAACCGGTGCGCGAGCGCAGATAGCGAGAGCACTTCTCATGCATTCTCTCAAAGCTGGAGACTTGCGATCGGGCCTTGTGATAACAGGCACGCACATGATTGGGAAGAATGTAAAACGATAGCACTTACTTGCCATCTTTTGCACCAGGCACTCCCGAACTGAAGGCATTGGCGCTTCATAAATAAGAGAGGAAAAGGATTGCACAGAGAGAGGGGAGAGCCTATCGAATGAAACAGCGAAAGCGGGGATTACCAAGAAATGCAGGTGGTTTTCCAGGGTGAAGTCGGGGGCACGGGTTGTACCATTGTACATAGCAGAAAGTCGGAAGACAGAGAAGCCGCAGTGGCATTACATTACCAAGCTTAAATCAAAATATAGTTGCGGCCTTTACGTAAGGCTTTGGGTGAAAAATGGTCGCCGTGGTCTGTCGTTGTACTAGTTTGTTTTTGTCCTTGTAATGCTCTGGTATGTTCGGCTTTATCCTCGTTCAACAAGTCGTGCTTTTATACTTTGAAGCCGTACGTACTATACACTCCATAGAGTTTCGTACAAAAATTACCAGAGGGAAATGTCGCGCAAGTGTCTATGGCAGTTGGAAGTAGAGCGGCTCGACCACCCTTTACATGCAGTGTGATTATTTAAAAATTTGTGAAGTTAAAGAGGTGAATATAACGGGACAACAACGTTTGAAGCTTCGTCGCCGGGTAAGTAACGGTAACGAGTCGTCGTGGCGAGGAACACAAATACTCCCACAGATAGCAAACGGCCAGCTGCATCAGAAAGAGCTAACGGCGTTAAAATCCGATGAGTTGGAATATGGGTTTGGTTGCCTCAAAATATGGCTTACACCCCCTATCGGAAATGGATCAAGGATGGTGCAAAATTAGATTGAATAATGAGTCATCTCCAGAAAAAAACACCTAAATAAATGTTTTGCACAGTAACACACAGACACAAAAATGTAACTTATGCTGCAAGAATTAGCGGATAAGTGGTATTCATTATCATCATCATCAGCCTGGTTACGCCCACTGCAGGGCAAAGACCTCTCCCATACTTCTCCAACAACCCCGGTCACGTACTAATTGTGGCCATGCCGTGCCTGCAAACTTCTTAATCTCATCCGCCCACCAAACTTTCTGCCGCCCCCTGCTACGCTTCCCTTCCCTTGGGATCCAGTCCGTAACCCTTAATGACCATCGGTTATCTTCCCTCCTCATTACAGGTCCTGCCCATGCCCATTTCTTTTTCTTGATTTCAACTAAGATGTCATTAACTCGCGTTTGTTCCCTCACCCAATCTGCTCTTTTCTTATTCCTTAACGTAACACCTATCATTCTTCTTTCCATAGCTCGTTGCGTCGTCCTCAATTTGAGTAGAACCCTTTTCGTAAGCCTCCAGGTTTCTGCCCCGTAGGTGAGTACTGGTAAGACACAACTATTATATACTTTTCTCTTGAGGGATAGTGGCAACCTGCTGTTCATGATCTGAGAATGCCTGCCAAATGCACCCCAGCCCATTCCTATTCTTCTGATTATTTCCGACTCTTGTTCTGGATCTGCCGTCACTACCTGCCCTAAGTAGATGTATTCCCTTACCACTTCCAGTGCCTCGCTGCCTATTGTAAATTGCTGCTCTCTTCCGAGACTGTTAAACATTACTTTAGTTTTCTGCAGATTAATTTTTAGACCCACTCTTCTGCTTTGCCTCTCCAGGTCAGTGAGCATGCATTGTAATTGGTCCCCTGAGTTACTAAGCAAGGCAATATCATCAGCGAATCGCAAGCTACTAAGGTATTCTTCATTAACATTTATCCCCAATTCTTCCCAATCCAGGTCTCTGAATACCTCCTGTAAACACGCTGTGAATAGCATTGGAGATACCGTATCTCCCTGCCTGACGCCTTTCTTTATTGGGATTTTGTTGCTTGCTTTATGGAGGACTACGGTGGCTCTGGAGCTGCTATAGATATCTTTCAGTATTTTTACATACGGCTCGTCTACACCCCAATTCCGTAATGCCTCCATGACTGCTGAGGTTTCGACAGAATCAAACGCTTTCTCGTAATCAATGACAGCTATATATAAGGGTTGGTTATATTCCGCACACTTCTCTATCACCTGATTGATAGTGTGAATATGATCTATTGTTGAGTAGCCTTTACGGAATCCTGCCTGGTCCTTTGCTTGACAGAAGTCTAAGGTGCTCCTGATTCTATTTGCGATTACCTTAGTAAATAGTTTGTACGCAACGGACAGTAAGCTGATCGGTCTATAATTGTTCAAGTCTTTGGCGTCCCCTTTCTTATGGATTAGGATTATGTTAGCGTTCTTCCAAGATTCCGGTACGCTCGAGGTCATAAGGCATTGCGTATATAGGGTGGCCAGTTTCTCTAGAACAATTTGTCCACCATCCTTCAACAAATCTGCTGTTACCTGATCCTCGCCAGCTGCCTTCCCCCTTTGCATATGTCCCAAGGCTTTCTTTACTTCTTCCGGCGTTACCTTGGGGATTTCGAATTCGTCTAGACTATTTTCTCTTCCATTATCGTCGTGGGTGTCACTGGTACTGTATAAATCTCTATAGAACTCCTCAGCCACTTGAACTATCTCATCCATATTAGTTATGATATTGCCGGCTTTGTCTCTTAACGCATACATCTGATTCTTGCGAATTCCTAGTTTCTTCTTGACTGTTTTTAGGCTTCCTTCGTTCCTGAGAGCATGTTCAATTCTATCCATATTATACTTCCTCATGTCAGCTGTGTTACGCTTGTTGATTAACTTCGAAAGTTTTGCCAGTTCTATTCTAGCTGTAGGGTTAGAGGCTTTCATACATTGGCGTTTCTTGATCAGATCGTTCGTCTCCTGCGATAGTTTGCTGGTATCCTGCCTAACGGAGTTACCACTGATTTCCATTGCACACTCCTTAATGATGCCCACAAGATTGTCCTTCATTGCTTCAACACTAAGGTCCTCTTCCTGAGTTAAAGCCGAATACCTGTTCTGTAGCTTGATCTGGAATTCCTCTATTTTCCCTCTTACCGCTAACTCATTAATCGGCTTCTTATGTACCAGTTTCTTCCATTCCCTCCTCAGGTCTAGGCTAATTCGAGTTCTTACCATCCTGTGGTCACTGCAGCGCACCTTGCCGAGCACGTCCACATCTTGTATGATGCCAGGGTTAGCGCAGAGTATGAAGTCTATTTCATTTCTAGTCTCGCCGTTCGGGATCCTCCACGTCCACTTTCGGCTATCCCGCTTGCGGAAGAAGGTATCCATTATCCTCATATTATTCTGTTCCGCAAACTCTACTAATAACTCTCCCATGCTATTCCTAGTGCCTATGCCATATTCCCCCACTGCCTTGTCTCCAGCCTGCTTCTTGCCTACCTTGGCATTAAAGTAGCCCATTAGTATAGTGTATTTAGTTTTCACTCTACCCATCGCCGATTCCACGTCTTCATAGAAGCTTTCGACTTCCTGGTCATCATGACTGGATGTAGGGGCGTAGACCTGTACAATCTTCATTTTGTGCCTCTTATTAAGTGTCACAACAAGACCTGCCACCCTCTCGTTAATGCTATAGAATTGCTGTGGTATTCGGTCAACTGAAAATTCCTCCACCCTCCACGTGCATAATGTTCGTTGGCTGACTTTCCTCTAACTGTGACTACAGCCAAGCAACTAATGGATTGTCATGGATTGTCAGCGCTTATTTTTGGTGCCACATTTTTAGAAGCATGCAGATAGGCCATGCACCAGTGTAGGCATACTCTATTTTCTCGTATTTAGGTCGACGTCATTTTGACTAAAAAATAATGTGTTAATGTAGAGGGTCAGCTACGACTTCATGATGCGGTTAGACCGCAGTTTCTAAAAAGTGCCCACGCAGAAAGGTCGATACCACGACCTGGAAAATGATGTCGCGCATTTTTTTCACGACAGTAATATTCTAGAAGATCCGTAACAATGGACGTTATACAAACGAAGGTGAACGCGGTCACAAGCGTTCGAGGCGGCAAGTGAAACAAATTGAGAGGCATATCTACTTAGCCTAGCTAGGTAGTGAAGTGCGTACCGGGGGCACGGGGTCACATTGCGCCTGATCCGCTATTGGGGCCATTCCGAGATTGCATCATATTTCTTGTTCATTGCGCAGTCGAGGGTCGGTTTTTTGTTCGACCTAAATTCTAGGAATGACTGTATTTTTTCTTAATATCAGGCGACATGAAATTGAGGCCTAAAATCGAGGCTGGGCTATGTTTGAATAAATACGGTGCATGACGTTGAAGTTCCTATAGTCTAGAAATGTAAATATAAATTTACTTAGGCTATACCCATCATTATTTCCGTAGCCGGGAGGCAGGTTTCGTCTTTCATTGTGAGATCAGGTTGTCAGCGTCGGTTGGGGACTTGCTCACGGCATCATCAAGATGGACGACTCGCAAGCAAAACGTGCGAAATTAACAAGTTTCTTTAATCTAAAGCTTCTAGCTCTTTTTGCTAACGTAGGTTAACGTAGGTTTTTGAAATAAGTATTGAATAGGTTGCTAACATGACGCCGTCGACATTGAACGCGCGACCATCCGGAACAAGAGTCGCAGCTCCAGATGCTTCTCCACACACTGAATATCGGCACCTACTACGACGAAGATCAATGGTTAGCAGGCGGAGAGAACACGCTTCGAGGGCCAGCTATGCACGTCCATCGTTTCACACCCAGATCCTGTTAACTTAAGCGACAAAGACAGCGCAACACACCCCGTCTCCTTCAGCGACTTTCTCGGTGTCATTGTGGAAACGCAACGTGAACTCCCGCAAGCATTGCATCGTGTTTCTACGCAGTATCTGTTGGAAGAATTCTTCTAGCGTGTGCGTGCTCCGAGGTACCCGACTGCAAATTTTAGTTGTTCGCATGATTACGCATGCAAGAGAGTGAGGATCGCCTAAAAGCTCCTCCTTGATGCGAAGTTTCGATGAGAGCTCAGGTGTAGTGGAAGTGACCGAGAGCCAGACAGGCGCTCTGGGGAGGAACGTGAACGCAGAAGTGCTGTCGCAGCGAACGCTGTTCTGGCGTTCTTGGTCATTTGAAATAAAGACCCGCGCAAGATCACTGCGCTCTTCGGCATGTCCGGCTGTGGCAGAAATAGGAGCACGCTCAGATGCATTCGGCTTGTCCGAAAGGATTGCGTCGATTGTGTGCGACGGATGCCGGCCGTACATCAAGAAAAAAAAATGGCTGTGGCTTAGCTAAGGTTAAGCCCAGGATGCGAAGCATACTAGCCTTTATTTTAGTTGTTGAACCACTGTTTAGCCTGGTGAACTACTGTTGCTTGGCTATATTTGGTTCGGCTAGACGAAGAAACAACTCATGCGTTACTCTGCTTCGCCGTCAACAGTGGAATGCGACAGCGTTCCCGTCGACCCGCCAAGGGGTGTAAGACAATGGGCTACGGCGCAGCGACTACGCGCCCCGCATTGGACGCGCTGAGCGTCGAGCAACGCAGCGTTCGGCGCGGCAACGAAATGTGCGCCTGAGCAAGCGACGCACGCCTGAGCCTTAGAAACCGCTCGTTTCTAAGGCAACACCGCATTCACTAGAGGCGCTTTTCTACCGCTTTGAAGCATCGTACTCGTGGCTCAGTGGTAGCGTCTCCGTCTCACAATCCGGAGACCCTGGTTCAATTCCCACCCAGCCCATCTTGCAAGAGTTGAGCCAAAGCCACCTAGAAAATCAGTCTCTGTAGCACGCCGCAACCTTCGCTTCTCATTCCAACGAGCAGCTCTGTCTCCAGGAGGCATCTCACCTCGTGAGTGTCTAGCAGAGGCAAGCGCAGCTGCTTATATACCGCCGCGACGCCGCGAGCGACGGCGTGAGTTGGAGCCCCGTTTCTCCTCTGTCGTGACGTCACGGTGTCACGTGGTATTGAAGGCGACACCGCCGCGCTTGAGGAGCTGGGTTGAGCTCTCGTAATATGCTTCGCATAAAAAAAAGGTGAAAAGACAGTGATGCTTTGAGTGGCGGTATTGTAGGCGCAGGTTGCGAAGGGCAGAATAGCATCCCAATTTTTGTGGATGGAGGTTACGTACATTGCGAGCATGTCGCGAAGCGTAGGGTTAATGCGTTCTGTGAGGCCATTTGTCTACGGATGGTAAGCAGTAGTAGTGCGGTGCACAACGCGGCACTCTTTGAGGATGGCTTCGACGACTTCCGACAAGAAGACACGTCCGCGATCACCAAGCAAATCCTGTGGTGGGCCATGACACAGTATGAATTGCCGAAGCAGGAAGGAGGCACTCTAGCTCTAGCTGCTGGGAGAGTGGCATTTTCGGCATATCGCGTGAGGTGGTCAACAGCCACGGTGGCCCAGAGGTTACCAGCAGATCTCAGGGGGAGTGGCACATGCAAACCGACGTCGACGCACCTCAACGGCCGGGTAGGGCAAGGTGACGTTTGTGGACCGGCTGACGAGAGGCGCGGTGAAGATTTCAGGCGCTGACATTCAGGGCTCGAGCGAACGAACTTCAGAATGTAGCTGTACATCCCGCGCCAGTAGTACCGCTATCGGATGCGCTGGTAAGTTTCGAATACTTCCGAGTGTGCACACTGTAGATCAGAGTGAAATGACGCGTATCTTTCAGAATGTAAACTGCGGAGTTCTACTAGCAACCACTGGCGGCCATTGGTGGTGAAATTGCGTCGGTGGAGTAGGCAGTTGCGAATGGCGAAATGGGGGGCTTGACGATGTAATGGGCGAGTGGTTGGTTGTGCCGATGGATCAGAGAGCAAGTCTATCAGCGAGGCGATCCAGTGGTCTTTGCGCTGTTCGGAAGGGATGGTGCGAACATCGATGGAAGTTCCGGTAAGCTAGGAAACGGAGCAGCGGGCATTGTCGTCGGGCAAGGGAGAGCGCGAGAGGGTGTCGGAGTCAGTGCCGGCGGTCACTGCAGTAGAGCGCGCGAATATAGTCCTGGGGCCCTATAACATGAAACTATTCCAACATCTTTTTATTTCAATCTCCTGACGTCAAACTTGCGTAACCGCCGATGCAAGCGTCGGGCGGTGACCCGCAGCGTTGCTTGAACAGCCCAATCAAACGCTCTCCTAGTTTACAGGAGTTCACTCTTCTTTGCTTTCATAATGAATAAGATTACCTACACTGAGAAGTTTTTCGTTTGTAATTGGCTGCCAGGAGGTGAGGAGCACGCTCAGGTGGAGAGGGTTTCGATAGGGCCGAGCCAGCGAACTGAAAATGGATAATTGGATGAAGAGAGTGGGATTGGCATCTGCAGTTGATCCGCTTTCCCTCAATTAGCTTGCGGTGGCTGGTCGAAAATCGCGGCGGCATGCAACGCAAGGTTTAGAATGCGCTAAAACGGATTCTCAGCAGAGTTGGCAGAACGAGGTCGTAAACGTGCCGAAAGGGCTCGAAAATGTTACATGGTCACGCAAAAAGTTTTATTGAGCGCAAATAAACCCATGCTCTCCATCTGGTGCGACCAGCCAGTGCCTGAGCGATCGGCAGCAGCCATCTTTTATTCCTTTCGGAACGGGGTAGCTTGCAGCTAGTCAGAAGAAAATTCTGTTTTGTTCGGCATATTAATGCATCTTTAACGCGTACACGTCACCTTGACACGATAACTTTTTGCGGTTTTGTGACGTCGAGTGACAGGCAGGTGAAGTGGGTGCAGCGTTAAACATTTGACCAATAGCAGTGGGCTAATGGCGAAAAGGCGTTGAATCAGAAATGACTATTTTCTTTTGTTCAGTACAATCATACATAATCAATGTGTACACCTCAGATCGGATGGGGAGCTATCGAGGTTTTCCTGGTGTTGCGTGACAGACAGGCGAAGTGGGGGAGGTCAAAACCACGGAAGGCTGATTGCAAAATTGGAATAGAAAAGTTTGGAATAGTTTTACGTTATAGCGCCCCTGCCAGTGAAGTGCCGAACGGGAAAGGCTGCCTGAAGGGTCCATGAGTGACGACAACCAAGAAAGTGCATGATGGTCCGTGACGACGTCAAGTAGGCGGCCATACAAATATGGCCGGAACTTATTAAGGGCCCAGATGATCGCCAAACGCTCTTTTTCCGTCAACGTGTACTTACTGTCGGCTTTCGCAAACGTGCGGTTTTTCTAAGCCACAACGCATTCAGAACACCCGTGTTTGCGCTGCGCAAGGATTTTGCCGAGGCCCACACCACTGGAATCAGTGGGCACCTCTGTAGGTGCCATCGGGTTGTCGTGACGCGAAATTGAAGGCGACGCCTGCAGACGGCGCCGGATTGGGAACGCCTCGTCGCCCTCCTATGCTTTTCCACCGCACGTCGAAGAAGATGACGCAGGCCCACACCGTGGTTACTTGAATGTGCCTCTTGCTGACTTACACTCGAACTCACAAACCCAAAACTTTTTAAAGCTTACACACAACGCTCCGAAGTCAGCTTGTCTAGAGAACAGAATGTGCTGCGAGAAATACATGGGCTGAAAGAACTTAACCCCCTTTTCATAGGCCTAGAGCAGCGGCGAGAACTTCAGGACTGCGGTTGCTGTGGCAAAGTTTACGTTTGGGGTACCATTCCAAGTGCTGTTTTCCAAAAAACAGCACGTGACTTCCGCCACACTTCCTCCAACAGGTCCGTGCTGGTCGGCGCCTCTCTTACGCTTTCCTTCATCCATGGGCTGCAGCTTACTTATACGTTTAGTTTCCGTCCAGTAGATTCTTCAGATGAAACTTCTTCGAGGGAAGAGTAATGCGGCTGCATGCAAGGGCAAAGTCAACCAGGTAATTTACAGCTGTCCCACACTTTCTTTTCTGCTCGGAAAACTTAAATAGGCGAAATTTCTGCATTTCCCACTAATTCTCTACAACTTAGGTTGGCGTAGTACAGCTCACTGTGCCAAGTGTCTGGAGATAAGGGCAAATGCAGAACACATTCTGTCTTCATGCAACACTCCCATTAACTCTCCTTGTTCCCTTATCTTCTCCCTCCTTCCTTGAGTGTTTTTCTTGATTCGGATTCGGCGGATCAACCACGGGCCTTAGCGGAGCAAGTGCTCTTTTTTACTTGGTTTTAGTGCAGGCCTTGAATAAAAGTTTTCCTCCTCCTCCTCATTTCTCGTGGGAACGCGAACTAGCTCTTGGAGACGATTTGCTCGTGCTGCAGGTCGCGTAGCACGAGAGGGAGAGGAAGCGTGGCCACGCGCTAGAGTTTCTGTGTGGCCACGCACTCGGCAATCGAGACTCGAGTATGTGGTGGAAGGAGAGGAAGATGGACGCGCGAGCGGTGATGTGAGGCGCTGCTGCGAGCTCTTTGGCGCGGCTAGCCAGGACTGGGGCTTGCGGGTGTCTATCCTGAGACCACGAAATACACACGTGCATTCTCTTTTGAGCTCTCTCCTCGCGTCTCTGCTATACGACGTGACTGGCTTCTCAGTTGTAAACATTCTTACACTTGCGCTCTCCTAGTGCTGACGCATTAAGGTAAATCCGAGACCGCAGTTTACCAATACTCCTACAGTTTCCATGTAATTATCGTGCTTGCGCATATTTAGGAAGGTTTAGAAAGTCCCTACCTGGTTCAGAGTCTCTTAGACGGCGCCAGTTTACGATAGGTACTATGGCCTTGCCAACAAAGCGAATCTTGCATTGCAGGTTTTCTCCGAATACGTACGAGATGTTCTCGACGGCTCTGACAGTGATCCGGCGTCTACGCGGCGCGCGTCGCTAACTGCCCCTGGCTCCAGACCTCCAGCGTACAGGCGTCGATCCAACGGCGGGTCTACGTCCCGCTTCCCGATAAGTCGTGCAGGGCCAACATCGCGCAATACTTCCTCTCGGACTCCGTCCGGTACGCGGCCTCGCTCTCCCTAGATGACATCGCGGAGGCCACGGAGGGCTTCACGAGCACGGAGCCCGCCATGTGCCTGCTCAGCCCATGTTGGCGCATGGACTGGCGTGGGTAGCTCGACCAATGGTTCGCGCACCTGGTCAGGGTTTCCGGATTGGGACCTACGCACTGCTGCGGCTTCGGCGTCAAAGAGGTGGAGCCGGACGAGAAATTGACGCCGCAGGGGTTGTCGGGCCCCGAAGGTCCCAGCGCGGTGCCGCCCATCCCTGTCGGCGCCCAGCAGCAGGAGGCCATTGCGGCCATGGCCTGTGCGCTGGCGTCAAACGCGAGTCCTAGACCACCGCTCCGAGGAGCTGTGGTTAGGACGTCATGGAAATCGTCGGGGTGGAACTCCGTAATTTGTGGAATATTGATTTGGCTTGGTTTTGTGCCCACGGAAATGATTCAACCCACCACGGGAGATCAGCCATAAATGGCGCAGCAGTTGGTAAAAAAATGAATAGTACTGAAAAATACTTTTGTGATTTCAAATTTATATTAGATGAATACTAATCCCTAATATCAATTTTCAGGGTATTTTAATTTAAAATTTCAAGTTATTATTTGCTCTAATCATATTGAGCATAATTGAATGGCGTAGGATGATCTTTCTTGCTTCGCTTGTTCTACCAGTGCCCCTCTGACGATTGTTTTCTTTGAATTCTGCGCGATATTGTACTTTTTACCGGAAATATCAATTTCTTGCTTTCATCTCACTGGTTGCATCAGCGTGACGCTCGCAAATGAGTATCGAGAGAATATAGCTAAATGAAAGCTTCTTCTTCCAACGGGTTCAGGTGAGTATTAACATTAGAAGCACATTTCGAAAGTTTTTTCAGATATATATAAAAACAACCATTCTCATTACAGCACTCAGATACGCACAAAAGCATGTTTTTAACTTTCGCAGTGGTGGTGGTGGTGGTGGTGGTGGTGGTGAATTGTAGGAACAGGCGGGTTTAGCCTGGCGAACAAGGCCGGCAATTGCTTCGCCCGAGCGTCTCGCACAATACCGCTGAAGGGTTTCACCATATGTCCATCAGAACAGTCTCTCTTAAGAATTCGATGAGGAGACGTGAAGTTTCTTTGCGGGCTATAACTTTCGCAGTACTTACCATGAAATAATGACAGATTGAGTTAACGTTAAACCACAATCCGAGTACGACATATATCTGAGCTCGGCCGTACAGATTCATAATTCTCTGATAATACTATCACGTAGTAGAGACGGTGAAGAAAGCAGAAGTGCTATAGCAATACATGCAATCAGATCATTTATAGGTATATATATATATAACGATATTATATTATTATTATGACATATAGCATTACATGCAATCAAATGACACAAGGCTGGGCGATAAAAGACAGCGGATAAAATCATCGATAACATTGCAGAAACTTCCGTTGCAACCTGCCGCGTCCTGCGTTGAGCGATAACATTTCTTAGACGATGAAACGCAGTCATTCGATAAAAAAGTACGCGTGTCAATATTAAAAGTATTTGTTCTGTCAGATTACAATAAACACGCTTGTCAACCTCATTTATGCGGAAGTTCACGGAGTAAGGTGCAATACTACGCCAGTAAAACAATATAAGAGGAGGACCAACGTCAGCAGCAAATGAGAACAATGCCCTCTGTCCTTCTGACGTTTTTATCTGGTTTGAACTTGAAGCCAGAAACATTCGTTGTCGTACGCAGCTTCGAGTAATGTATGTGCACCTAGTAGCCTGTAGGGTGAAATTTTGGTCATCACGTTCAGTCTACTTGTTCCTTCACAGTTCCACCTTCCCACGCGTATAGCAGTGGAAAAGATAACGTGCCGAGAGAAGCATTGTTTAAAGAAGTTAGAGGACCCATAAATTGTGTATACGGTCCTGCAAACGGACAACCTTATTTATTAGTACTTGCTAAGTGATTTTTAAAGGGAGAGCCTTATGTGGCTCATTGGAATGACTCATACCCGAAAAAAGCGGCGTATACTCTATAGAGAGAAATAGAGAGAACAACTTTATTGAAAATGCCTGCAGAATCGGTTAGGCTCCCTTCACGCAGGGAGGACAAGCTTTTACCGCGACGCCGTCGCTACGTCAGTCTCGTGCGTTGTGCTCCTCGTAGTCTCGGTTCCTCGCTACTTCCGCGGGTCCGAGAGGGCCGCCGCCCTCATCCTGGGTGTGCTGCCCCCCTTCTCTTCGGTTTTGCGTGGTCGTTGCCTCTCTAGAGCTGCCGAGACCTGCTGGACGGCCTTGAGTTGTGTCTCTTGATCATAGCTTCTCGTTGCAGCCTCTAGCTGCGGCGGAATCGTCGTCTTCTCGCTGGCTTCTCGCGGATCTACGCTACAGTCCCAAAGGATGTGAGCCGGGGTGGCTCTCTCCTTCGCGCACAGTCTACGCACGTCACTCGCGTACATGCTCGGACACACGTGCTTAGCTAGCACCGGGGTGAGCAGGGACCCTGCTCACCTTGGTATACTGTCTATATACTGCCTTTGTGCAGACTGTATACCTGTATAGACTCTATACTGTATACTGTCTGTATACTGTCTGTACGCTGTCTGTGGTATACTGTCACCCCGGTATAACTGTCTGTATAACATTGCCTCCTTCCGGGTGAGCCCCGGGTGCGCTGGCGGCATAGTCTGTCTGTTCAGTCTGTACCACTTCACTATTTCGTTGAAGGTGGTCATCTTGTCCTTGGCACTGCACCACGACAAACACCCCGAGTCGGCCGTGCTTGCAGCTGCGCTGTTGGTTAGTCCTTGCGCGGCCGAGTTGGCCGTCTCGTTGTGGTTCACGTTCCCGCGTTTTGACACGTCACTACCCATGTGGGCCGGAAACCGCTTGATCACCACAGCACTCTTGCGTCCGATGTCTTCGGCCCTGCGAAGTATGCGCGCGGCCTCACTACATACCCTACCCTTGGCGTATTTCTTCCCTGCTGTTCTAGAGCCACACAACACTGTAGTGCATCCGGGGTCGGAGACGGCCAAGGCGATGGCCACCTCCTCCGCCCGGTGGGCCTCTCGAGTCCAGACGCTCGCCGCGGTCTTCGTTGCACCCGTCGACGCCCCGACAGCCACCACGGCGTATGCGTCGCTGCTCCCTCGATACTCCGCCGCATCCACGTAGACGGCGCCTTCTTCTCTGGCGTGGAGGTCCACGAGAGCCCTGGCCCTCCCCAACCTCCGCTCCTTGTTGTGCTCGGGGTTCACGTTACTCGGATCGGGCAAACCCGGAGCTTTCTGTTGATGCTATCCGGTATAGGTACGTCTTTCTGCTGCTTGCCTTCCCTCGGCTAGAGGCCAATGTCCCGCAGTATCTGTGTTCCGGTTCTCGTTTCAGAGAGACGCTCGAGTTGCGCCGTTCTCTCTGCTTCGGCTATTTCGTGCAGCGTGTTGTGGACTCCCAGCGCCATGAATTTTTCGGTGCTCGTGCTCCCGAGGAGACCGAGTGCCGCCTTATACGCCTTGCGTATGGTGGCATCTATCTTGTTACCTTCGCTCGGCCTCCAGTTGGGGAAGGCGGCCACGTACGGTATGGGGTTAACTGCGAAGGATTGAACGAGCCTACTCAGGCTCTCCTTCTTCATTCTCGCTCTTCTGTTGGACACCCTCTTTATGAGTCTCATTGCCGCGGCCGCTTTGCCCGCGAGCTTGATGACCGTTTCTCCGTTGAATCGATTTCGCTGGAGGAGCAGCCCAAGCACTCGAATCTTCTCGACCTCCGGTATTACTCGTCCTCCCACCGTCTTGACCGTGATCTTGGGACGCTCGTTCTTGACTTCCATATTCTTTCTTTTCCTGCCCGCTCCTGTCGGTGGAATCATCAGCAGTTCTGACTTGGCCGGAGAGCAAACAAGTCCAGACTCGCCCAGCTGCTCTTCGATGGCGTTGACCCCTTCTTGCAGCGTTGTCTCGATGTGTCCGTCGCTTCCTGCCGGTACCCATAGCGTAACGTAGTCTACGTGTATAGTCTATAGCGAAAAAAAAATCGCCATCAAGAATGGTTCATACACCCGTAAGCAAGCAAAGATGCAGTGGCTGCATATGAATGAAGAGACGAAAGAAAAAAAGAACGAAGGAAAGAAATAACGATGGAAGAAAGAAAGAAATATAGAAGGAGCGAATAAAATGAAAGAAAAAAGATGGAAAGAATTAGAGAACGAAAGAAAGAACGAAAGAACCGTTAGGTAGTGCAGTAAGTACTCGCATGTGTCATTGAGAAGGTCAACCTACCGCACCATACCTTTACTTGACAGTACTGCTCGTTATGTCTTCCAAGAAGTCTGTCCACTCCGATCGCGCAACTTAATACACTAACACATTACAGAAGGCTTTCGCCTAACATGCTTTTGCAGCATGTTACACAGGAGTGTAACATGCTGCCAAACTTTTCTTTCTTTCTTAAGATGTATATATACGAAAGCGAACCCGCACTTTTCACAAACGTCTAAAAAGAAATATTGTATTTCTTTATAGCCTGCTAGTTAGGCAGAAAGTATTCATGACTGACAATTTTCGTTCATGGTTCAAGCGTATGACGCCGTTTTGTTGCCGATGATTGTCTTGCGATAAACAGATGGTTTTGATGAGGATGTCCAGGATTTCAGCCTGTGTTTCCGCAGCGAGACATAACAATCTACTCGCTTATCGAGTGCATCCTCATATAACTGCAGCAAGCCGATCAATTATTGTCGCAGGACGTTGGACCAATTGCCACTTGCGGCTACTTGTAGGCTCCGCTACTTTCTGTTTACTCCGCGCATGGAAATATTTGTCAGTTACGTTACCTCATGAACTAGCTAACAATCAATAGAAAATTGAAAAATTGAAGACAAACAGATGTTCTAGCATGGCGCCCACTATTTCGTTGTTGCTGGCTCCTGGGCGAGCTTTATTGAGGCTGTCGAAAACGAAAACCAAAAACCGAGCGTCAGTTTTCCACTACAGCTTCAGCGTCGTCTTCAGCCATGTGGCCTACATTGAAAGCACTCATGTCGACCCGCAGAACCGTGTGAGAATTTGACTCCTGGTTCGTTCTGAACGCGTCCAGTTTTTCAAGCTCGCTGGATGTCACCGAGGCGTGGTACTTCTGCAACGCCGCCTCGAAATCTTGCAAGCTCAGTTCTGGTTCTAAAAGGGCTTCCTTGGGAATGTCCTTCCAGGACAATCTGATCGCTCCTGGAGTGTCCGGCGAGCATGGCGTGAGAAAGTCGCCGGTCTTTGACGCGCTTCCAGGCCTCCTATAGCCTTCGACCTTGACAAAGTGAGTCGCTGACTTGAGCTTCTGTCTGACCTGCATCTTGGCCTCCCTCTGGAGCAATGTGAGATCCTCACACGTGTACCCGTCTGTCTTCTGCACGAGATAGTAGACGTCTGAGTCTAACATCTGATTGCGAACATCCTTGAGTCCACTCAGCAGCATCACTTCTCGGGTGTCGTCTGTCGGTAGCGGAACGTAAACCCACTTCCGGAAGACGCGCGCGAGCGCCGGGTCCACGGCCCACGGCGACTTGGTGGCTCCAATGACGGTGACCTTCTGCTTGAAGAGTATCCCCTCCAGGAGGCTCAGGAAGTCGGCCTTCACTCTGTACAGAAAACCCGAATTTTCGCCGCTCACTCCGCTTCCGCTGAGCGCGTCAAGCTCGTCGAGGAAGAGCACACTGGGGGCGTGGTTGAGGACCATCTCGAACAGCGTCCTCACGGTGAGGTTCTCGTTACCGACCAGGCACTTGGAGGCGAAATGCTGGCACATGACGTAGAAGAAGGTCGAGTCGTTAAATTCAGTGGCCAGTGCCTTACCGATGTGCGACTTGCCACAGCCGGTGGGACCGTACAGCATGAGGCTCGAGAGTGGCTTGGCGTTCTCAAACAGCGCCGGGTGCTTGACGGGGTACACCACGTTGAGCATGAGCGCCCGCTTGAGCACCTCGAGGCCAAACACGTCGGACCAGCGTACTTGCGCCTCGCCTAGCACAACCACGCCACCCGTGTGGAACGCCTTGTGCTCCTCTTGACCGTGGGGCCTGGGCAGCGATAATTGCGCCGTTAGTGTCAGCTTTGGATGCCACATGTCCCAGTTGAAAAACACAACAGGAAATTTTAAGAGTCTGTCGTATTTTGGGACGTTGTTTCTGTAGTTCTGTTGCCTGTAGTTCTGTTGCCTGTAGTTCTGTTGTCTGTAGTGTGACGTCCTGTAGTAGAAAGTTGTGTAGTTCTTGATAAATATTTAATTAAAATTGACAGAGACGTCCGTAACGTTATGTAAATTTGTTAGTACAAAAAAGAAAAACATAAAATTAAAAAAAATTTTTTTTAAAAACGTCTTCGCCTAGGATTCGAACATGCGACCTCACGATTCCGAGCCCGGCATCTTACCACTGCACCACCCCTGACATGCTTTTCGAGGGTACGTTTTGGCCCTGTGAATAGTACGACGTGCCGATGCGCTGATGTTTACATTTGCATTTTGAGAGCCAAGATCCGCTATCACTCCACCGCGTCAACTGCCGCATCTCTAGAAGAGCAAGAGTGTTCGTACCATCGACAGGTACATCTTGCAGTGCTAGAACATCGATTTTGATGTACGATATCCTTATTAAATAAGAAATTCAGAAATAGACAACGTTGACATTTAGGGTTATTACTGCTAGTTTCGACAGTTGTCTCTCGTTCTTTACACTTTTGAGCGCGCATATAATTCGTGTGTTCAATGCAAAATAGCTACATGAACATTCGTGGATGAGAGTTCTTTCTGACAGCATACTGGCTTCTCACGGCAGCACTGTACCAGATTAATGAGACCCGAGCGAGACAGCTTTTCACGCAACTTTGTAGAACAACCCAAATCTTCTTTTCCGCTTCGCATAAGCTTGTGAAATATTCCTGGGAAATTAACTAATGTGTCAGTGTAACAGCACATGTAAGTCCACAGGCCTGTGTGCCACATCTTACCAAAAAAAAAAAATTACCGACGATTACGTTACTTCCTAATGCGAAATTTGAGCGCAGCAAATAAGCTGTTTCACATTTTCGATAGATTGAGGCAAAGAAATCGAGCAACACATGTATGCGCTATCACAGAATTTTTTTTTTATTTTTCACACGTATTCCTTTAACAAAGACTCCACTAACAGTTCTTGACAGTCATGAAGGAAGCTTTGTGGTCGGAGAAATAGACTGACATATGTTCGACTTGGTACACCAATGCTTGACTCTCAAAGACGAGATCTATACAAGTGCCTCGCGAGGTTGTCACAGCCGTGGGACGCGTTACGAGCGAGAGGAACGGGATGTTCTCCCGCATAAGTGTTAGGAAATTGCTGTTTGTCTTTATGTCAACATTAGAGTCCCCCACTACTAACATCGGTGTGGATCGATGGACGGTTAATGCGAGTTGCAGGAAGTGCACGACGTCTTTCGTGAGTGCGGTAGCGGACTCACGAAAGCGGTATCAGTCGGTCGCTGCTAGCACTGGGGGGATGAAAGGGGGGCGGAGCTGGTTACGAGGCCGACGATAACGCCGACGACGACGCGAAACCCAGGAACGGACGCCAAAGAGCCATTTGTGTAGCCAGCCCTCCTCCACAGTCTCTCCTCCTCCCTTCCATCATCCTCCCTCGCCCGGAGAGCCGACAGCGCGCATGCGCGGCGGCGGAGCAGATTCGTCGGCGAGCTGGTTACGAGGCCGACGACAACGCCGACGACGACGCCGACGACGACGCGAAACCCAGGAACGGACGCCAAAGAGCCATTTGTGTAGCCAGCGCTCCTCCACAGTCTCTCCTCCTCCCTTCCATCATCCTCCCTCGCCCGGAGAGCCGACAGCGCGCATGCGCGGCGGCGGAGCAGCAGATTCGTCGGCGAGCTGGTTACGAGGCCGACGACAACGCCGACGACGACGACAACGCCGACGACGACGACGACGCCGACGACGACGACGACGCGAAACCCAGGAACGGACGCCAAAGAGCTGCGCTCTAAAACGGATACGCAGCCATTCCCGCAGATGGTATGATTTTGATCAGCGGCCGATTTTCAGGAGGCCGGTAGGGCGTTGCTGGTGCCGCGTCGTTACGGCACAATTATAACTATTCGCCACGTCGACTTTATTACCGGTGTCGGTGCCATCAGCATTGCCGGCTTCAGAGAAGCGCAATTGAATACCGCGCAAGAGAAAAGTACAGTGTACACCACCGATGAGCAAACATACAATTTTAAAGGACCGCGACGGAAATCGCTTCTGTTGCGACTTCGGAACTCTTGGCCGTCGCGACCGAATGTTTCTGCTGCGACGTCAGAATTGGTGTCGTAACGTCGGAGTCGCTGTCAGGATATAAAGCTGTTGTTCCGACTTCAGAACTCTTGTTGTCGCGACAGAATGCTTCTGTTGCGAAATCAGAATTTCTGTCGTAATGTCAGAAATGTCTCCCAATTAAGAAATGTCAGCAACTTCTGTCGTACAACAGAATTTCTGTAGTTGCGACAGGAATTCCTTTTGTCTTTTTCAACCGGGCACTACAGAAGCTTGTCGCATCACACAATTTCAGTGCACTTCTGTTGTCATCATTGGGTACATGTTGCGGCGATAGGTTTCCCTTGTGAAACAGTTCTCTGTAGTACAACAGAAGTTTGTCCATTACTTCAGGAACACTTCTGTTATGACAACTGGGGGCCTGTTGCAATGATAGGCTTCTGTCGTACAACAACATTTTTCTGTAGTACAACAGAAGTTGGTCGCATTACTTCAGGAACACTTCTGTTGTGACAATTGGGGGCCTGTTGCCACAATAGGTTTCTGTAGTATTTCAACAGCTCTCTGTAGCACTACAGAAGTTTTTCGGGTTACTTCAGGAACATTTCTGTTGGGACAACAGGGTGCCTGTAGTGATGACAATTTTTTCTGTAGTACTACAAAAATTTGTTGTAGAGCTTCAGCTTTCTGTTGTAACAACAGACATACGACAGACTGTACTTCTGTAGTAGCAACAACAAATGTCTGTTGTACACCAGAAAAGTCTGTCGCTCCATCAGGAATCTGTAGTTACTACAGAAAAATCCTGTTGTACATCAGAAATTTCTGTAGTACTACAAAAATCTGTTGTAAAGCTTCAGCTTTCTGTTGTAACAACAGACATACGACAGACTGTACTTCTGTAGTAGCAACAACAAATGTCTGTTGTACATCAGAAAAGTCTGTCGCTCCATCAGGAATCTGTAGTTACTACAGAAAAATCCTGTTGTACAACAGAAATTTCTGTAGTACTGAACACAACCTCTGTTGTCATTTTCAACTGGGGTTGTCCTCAATGAGCGTCAGCAGACAACCTAAATTCTTTACATATCTGAAGAAATAATTGATGCGTGGCTTCTGACATGCCAAAGGACCACTGGTACTGTGAGAGACGTTGAAGTAGAGGGCTCTTGAATATTCTTGGCCCTCGGAGGTTTTTAACGTGCCCCTGATTCTAAGTATATGCGGGTTTCTTGTGCTTGGACTTCCAACAGAAAATGCGGCCGTTGAGCTAGGGCATCGAATCACCGAGCGCGTCCTCAGAAGCTCAATGCCACTGCGCCACTGCATTGGGTACGAAACAAAAACGTTCTGTTTCGTGCGAGAGCCCCCCAGTGCATCGACTGCATTATGCAACTTAAGTACGCCATGTTCATATATGTTTCTTTAACAGTTTAACGTACGTGCAGCATCCATGTAAACTAAAAGACAGCGTGGACAACGTTGGCAGCAGTCATGGTTCCGCTTTCTTTCAGTACGTGTTGTTGTCGACGAACGCCAACAACTGAGACAGTTGTGAGACAGTTGTACACCTATTGCTCACGGATGCTCTAATCTAAGAACATATATATAGAATTAATGCGATGTTTTTTACTGAATATGTGGTAATGATGCTGCCAGGATGAGTAAATGAAAAAAAAAACGATATTGACGTTTTGAGCAATCTTGAGGCCAGAAAGGAGAAGAACGTTCGGAAACAGGGACATTGGCGAGCATAGCCCCCGAAACTCGAAGCCCTTCCTTAATTCAAGAATATAATAGTGCGTCTGACAGCAGTCAATGCTTTTTCTATCTGTGCGGGCATGTTTTTACATGCCCACACAGATATATACAGCATTATTATACGCCATATTACTATAGGCTCAAGAGCCATCTCTACCCAAAAGAAGGCAAGACACACAATGCATGAGCAAATGAATCGATATGCGGTGGACAAATTTTCAGTTGTCCGGCATTTCTAAAAATGGCCTGTTGCGCAGAGCATAATTCCAGTCCATGAACTAGATTAGTCAAAGAGGCAGACATTACTTGCAGGAAAACTTGATACACATGTAGAATGGAATAAAATATCAATAATTCATTTTTAATTTATTTATTTACGGCATATAATGCAATTTCCGAGCTTTAGCCGGTGTGCTTGCGAGGCGCCTCGTTTGCACTTGTAATTAATTTCCAAAGTGGCACAAATATAGAGATATTCGCCATCAAACTCGGCGTAGAAATGCACTGCTGTTCCATTTACTATTCAACAAGCATATTCTGTTATGCATTGAAGCACAAAAGTAACTGGAACGTCGAAGTATTTTGTCCCACATTTTGCGAAATAATATTCTGAAGCTGGTGTGATCCTGCAGATTCAAGCCAACTGGTTACGTCATGCAAACTCACCGGCTAAAGTTCGTAAATTGCTATATATGTAGCGTAAAATAATTAATTATGACGTTAATTAGCATAATGTAGCACATAAATATATGAATATTTATTTCGATTTCACGCCCAAGTGATGTAGGCCTCTTTGAATTCCTTCGGCCTCTTCGTAGACCCCGTAAGAGCAGGCAAAGAATGAATACCAGAACGGTTGATGACCCTTTTATTTTTCTAAGTGGCCTAAAACAGCTTGCTTCAATTCGTATGACAACTAAAAAATAACGCAGTTATAAAGATGATCACATAAATTCGCTATACTACGAGTACAATATTATTTGGAGGCCAGATTTGTATTCGATTGTTTTGTTAGATTGCTGTGTTAGAAGTGCCGCAACTGTTATACACAATAATATTCATCCCACCCAGAACGACTGAGCGTGAGGGCTTAAGCTAAATTTATGCGGCACCAAATTATGCGGTATGGCATCGCCACGTGCCTACCTACCGTAAGCTCGTGCTGTCGTGGTCGGAAATTCCCCAGGCCGATGGTAACAGGAACGATTGCGGCAACCACACAAATATGCCCCTGTGATGCGCCACAGGGCAGGAGTTGCTCGTGAACTGCCCCAATTGTGTGCGAAGGCTTGCATAGCACACATTGAAGGCCCCCGAAACACTATCTGGCCAACAGGGTTAGGTACTGATGACCTATCCGCGCTCCTATTTCAGCTTCCGTGGTCAAGGCGAAGAACACCTGTTTCCATTTCGCGATATCTTGAGGCAAAAAATTTGATACCGAAATCACCGCTCCGACTGAAAGTAGGCCCGCGCCATCAGCGGCTTCGCAGAGGGAGGGGCAATATGAGAACTCTGGCATGATGAAGGGCGCCGGAGCCAGCTGTGGATGAAGACCACGATGAACGCGCGAGCAGTGGCACAAACGCGTTCCCTGCAGTTGCACGAGGAACACCGACGCTCGACCCAGAAACGGGAGCCAAAGGGCCGATTTACGCTCGAGCCGCCCATCGCCGCAAGCCGCACCGCACGCTTGCGTTCGCGCGAAAAATTGCACGTATATAGCACTTGTGCACAAATTACCATTTAAACTGTGTGCACAGTGTATACCTTACACATTGTAAAGCGAAATTTGTGCACAAGTGTTTGATACGTGCAATATTTCGCGCAACCGCACGCGTGCGGTGCGGCTTGCGGCGATGGGCGGCTCGAGCGTAAATCGGCCCTTAGAGATGCGCTCTAAAGAATCTGGTGGTATATGTCGCGTAGGGCTGCAAGTGCAGTTTCCTTTTCTAACAATGAAGTGCTTTCGCACTGCTTTCGCACTGCTTTGCTCCATTGCTTACCAATGTAATCTTTTGCGGCTCGAATTAAGTAATTCGTGATCAGTGTTCATCCGGTGTATGTGACAAATTACAACCTTCCATTTCAGAATATAGAAATACCGTTGTTCCCCTCACCATGAGCAGAGGTTGCCCATGTCTGCAGGATTTTAAGCAAACACCAGTAAAAGCTTTAGTTAAACGAAATAAATTGCTGCGTTTAACTTTCGGGAAATCCCCAGTTCCATACGAGGCCGCAGTACATAGCTCCACAGCTAAATTCTGGCTACCTGGGTTTATTTAACCTGAACCAAAAGAAACGTGCACAGCCGTATTTGCATTTCACCCCCGTCAGAATGGGGCCCCCACGGCAGGTAATTGAGCCAGTGACCTCACGCTCAATTTACGCTAACTCGCCTTAAGCTTTTAAAGAAGACAATATTTTGCTTTCCAGGATGATACCAAGGAAGTTAGCTTTAGCAAAAGTTAAGGTTCACACGGAAAATTTTCAGCAATATGCGGATAATCTCGCGGGCAGCTCGAGGCAGCTGGGCTGGGTCCCCGAAATCCCTAACATTGTGCAGTTGACAACAAATTATGCTGTACTCTCGAGAATAGGGAAAACATGAATGCGTCTCAATCAGAGCAGTGACAATCGATTGCGACTTACGCCGGAAAGACGCTGAGGCTGCTTCCGCTGCTGAGTCGCCGGTGCTGCTGTTCCGTGGGCGATGGGCTCGAGCTGGCCGTCGAGTAATCGCCATCCGCCCGCGCCCCCAAGAAGCGGATGAACTCGTGCGTGCGCTGCAGGTAGCCGCTGCTCTCGACACGAATTTCCCGCGCAGCCACGAAGTACAGGAACAGCGCCTGCTTGTACAGCCGGAAGGCCTCGGCGAAGTTCTGCGCCTCCTCTTCGGCTTCGGCGCGACGACCGTAGTCTACCGCCATTCGAACCGCTTCTTCGGCGTTCATTCTGTGACAGGATTACCGGCAGTATGGAGTGTCAGTGACTGAATGAATGAATGAATCAATCTTTTATTACCTTCTTGCGTACAAGTTCTAGTGCCTCTTTCAATGTATTTATAGAGCTAAGAAATAGGGAGAAATAAACTTTAATGCCTGGGTTTGTCATCCCGAAAGTACACAGGGGGTTGTGAGGGACCACAGTGCGGAGCAATCAGGAAAAATTTTGACCACCGAGAGTTCTTTATCGTGCAGCATCATGCAAGTGCGCCAGCGTTATTTTGCAATTCACTCACATCGCAATGTCGCTGCTATGACGGTAAATCGACACCGCGACCTGAAGCTTGGCGGCGCAATGCCATAAGTAGTAATCAACCCTGGCTGCTCAAAAACTAGGGTAGAAAAGCTGGTGCACCGCACACGCCCAAAGTTCGCGTTAAGTTTAAATCTTGAAGTTTAGTTTCCCAAAGCCACGACAACAATACGAAGCACGCCGCAGTGGGGGACCCCGAATTAATTCTGACCTCTTTTAACGTCTATCTACACCTGATTCCGCCTACACAGGCGTTTTTTCTTCATTTCGCCTCCGCGCAAATGCGGTCCCCGTTTCCGCGATCAAAATGGCCACCTCGGGTATAGCAGCGTAACACGATAGCCACTAAGCTAAAATGGCACGTGAAAAGCGAGAGATGTGACACTGCTGATTTTATAATGACGACCACGTTATCGCTGTCGAAGGTAGGTATGTCGTATCACTAGTACGCTGGATAAGACGGCACTCTAGTAACATCACAGTGACCGTAAGAGCAGCACTGGCAATCCATCGTTATTCTGATCGTCTCGCTTTTCTGCCAGTTCTGTAGTGAAAAGACAGGCACTGATCCTGTGGCACCGGGCAATTCATCCGTGAACCAAACATAAACAATGCTCTGATTCGTAGCGATAGGCATCTGAAAGAACATAGCTACGCCAAAAAAAAACTGTCCTAGCATTACACGGTGTAGTAAATAAATTTTCCCGGACGAATATATGCCTTTTACTCCCTGCAAAAGAGCACAATGATTACCTGGACACTGGAAGCGCTTGGTCGCTCTTTTTCTTCCATAAAGCTGGCGCATGACGCTGCAGCCACTCTTCGTTCCTTTTTTGTGGTATGCAATCTAAATTTTTTCTTACAGATTAGTTTAAATGACAGGTCACATAGCAATCACTAAGCTTCCTTTCACGTATGAACAGTCTTGCCCCGTTTCTTTCTAAGTAGAGTCCTAATGAGCTACACAACACAAGCCCGTAAAAAAGTTGATGTTGACGTCATCACGAGCGTAAGTTGTGCCAATAAATAAGGCATCGTCATCCTTCACACTTCGAAATCCACAGTTAGAAGACAAGAACAACGACACATTGAAATGTCCTTGTAGTTTACGATTCGAAGAGTGCATACAGGGTTATGTAAGGAGGGTAACATTACCCGTTTAAATGCCTTTGTAGCAAGTGACCAGATACTTACTTAAAGACAGCTTTAGAAAAATCTTGCTGTAGCCGACAGTAGAAAGAGCCAGATTTAGAGGCAGCAACAAGGCTAGCTGGTCTTTGTGAACAGCACGCAATGTCCGTGACTCGTCAGCTGGTTTTTGGGAAGTGCGGTCCATCATTACCCTTGCAAACTCGCTTGCGTTGTTCGGCAGTTGAACTAATGAAAAGCCACCGTCCACAGGCACCTGATGGGGGCATGCATGACACATCGTGTAGGTATCGCTAGCACGTCGAATCAGGTAGGCTTTTGCACAGAGGAAGTCGACAAAAAATAGGTCTACGGGGAGAGTTTCTAATTTTGAGTCAATGATTCACGTTTGGTCAGTCTGATTTGTTTATTCTATGCTCACCGTTCGACATAACTTTTTCGGCCTAACTGAGGCGGGGGGGAGGGGGGGTGCAGGTATTTTTAATGTATGTATGTACATGGGAAGATGTTCCACGAGGAATGAGAAAGTTAAGATAATTTCTGAAGGATTCCTTGCATGTAATATTCTCAGAGGAGCACAGACACATGTAAAAGGCATATCGCAAAACTTCTAGCGTGAGCTTCGTGTGTCGACGCAACAGTTTACCCAACTATGCTGGACCATGGTCCAATAAGAGACGCGTGATGCGCATAACAAATGGGTACATGACACTAGAACGATCGGGCACCGTACTCGCGGCCTTTTCTCAGCGTTTATAAAATGTATCGTACGCCTCATTCTTCTTGTATTGCAATTGCCTGCGATGTTAGAGAGTTAACGATAGAGTTAACTATACATTTTTTTCCTAGAGTGTCCGCGCAATTGCAGTTGGCTAATGAGACATGCCTGGAGACGTTGTGAAGCGTGTGAAATATGAGTACTTCCTCTAGAAGCCACGATAAGATCCTTAAATCATATTCGACTTTCAATAAATTTCCATCTATTCGAAAATATGATATTACGATGTTACGTGGATAATTGTAATGTATTGTATTGATTTACTGTATTGATGGTATTGACATGACTCGATCAATAAGTTCTGAGGGATGCATCGGTATGGTACAGAGGGAGCACGGTATACAGAGGGAGCACGTAGCATAGTGAACAAACTACAACTGCGTAAACCTACATGTTACAGAAATATAAAGCTAAAGATCAAAATACCCTGTGAACATCAAGTTACACTGCCATGTATGAAATGAAGTCCGGAGCTATTGGCCAAATAAAGGGCAGATTTTTAAGTTCCCCTTGACCGGCCAGATGAGAGAAGTAATTTAGGTCATCTTCATCATAGGCGTTCCAGGATATCAGAAGTTTTTACTATAACCGGGTTTGCGAACACTTCTTCGAACTTGTAAGCACTAAGATGTAAATGCCAGCAGGCCCAAGAAAATTAGAGATATGTACGCTGAATTTTACTGCGACACAGTTTTTTTGTAAATTTCGTTTCCCCCTTTTGTCTCACAGCACAGGTGGCGCTGCTAGTCTTTATTCAGCGAGAGCAGATGGCCTCCTTCTAATTTGCCGTGGGGTTGGCGGCGATGAACTCCTTGTGCTTGGGCTCGTCCTCTTCGGCTAGGTCGGCCTTGATGATCTCAGAAACTTTGTCCATGTCCTCCTTGACCATGTGACTCAGCCGCTCGGCGTCTTCTTTCATCTTGATGGCTTCGACGTTGTTGAAGTTGCGTGCCAGCGCATAGCGGATGACTCGCAGTATCTGGTAGCGCGAGAAGCGAACCGTGTTCTTGGCCAGGTTCTCGATGTCGCCGTCCTTGTAGGTGGGCACACGAATCTTGCCCAGCTCCGCCTTGATGATCTCCTTGCGCGCCTCCTCGTTCTCCGGAATGGGAATGTTTATTTTGGCCTCGAACGTTCCCTTCATGTCGTCCGTGATGAGCCATGGCCTGAAGGCCGTCGCGATCACGAGCTCCTTGTATTCCTTCTTCTCGGCCAGGTCCTTCATGTATTTGAGCAGTTCGGTCTTGACGGCATCTACGACGGGCTTCTTGGCATCCGGGTAATCCGGCAGGTACAGCTGGTCTAAACCGTCAAGAACCAGCACTCCCGTGTTGTGCTTCTTGTAGTTCCTCACGAGCATCTGCGCCATCTTGGGGGCGTTGTGCGTGATGCCACCGTTGACAAACTGGTCCACATCCACGAAAAAGATGGACTTTTCGGGGTACTTGACGTACAGAGACTTGGCCAAAAAAGATTTTCCCGTGCCGTGCGGGCCATGAAGTAGGATGGTCGATGCAGCCTTTGCTTTTGGGTCACTCACGATCTGAGTGAGGACAAGCTTGGTGGGGTCAATACCCTGGATGTCGTTGTCGAAGTTGAGCTTCTTACCGGAGGTGACAGTTCCAGCAGCGGTGCACCATGGAGGCAGGACCTTACAGAGGGAAAGGGCAATGCGCAGTTAGACAATTACTTAGCGTTTCAATAAAGTAGTCGCATTGCGTGGCCCTCTTAAGCGAAACCTATTGTGTGGGCTTAAATACCTTTTCTATATAAAGTAGCTTCTTTAAATAAGCACAATGAACTTGCACATATATAGAGGCAATGACACATTATAAGGGGCATGTTTATGCCCTTTGCGCGAGCACCAAGTCAGAAGCATCCCTTGCAAATGTGGCATGGCCTGTATGGCTCGTATGGGCATAAGGGGCTAAATGGCAGATGGTGACATAGCACATTTGGGGTCGTCCACGTAACAAAAAGCCAAAGAACGCCTCCTTTTCATAGTTATCCGTTGTAATTATACTTTGAAAAAACTACATTTATTTTTATTCATTACATAACCCTCGGGGCCAGAAAGGGCGTTTCAGAAAAGGTAGATACAATAACCAATAAAAATAACACATGTTCAAACAATTATTAGTAATTAGAGCTATAAACTCAGGATACAATAATTTATTTCAGCATGGAAAGGTAATTGATCCTTTATGCAGGCGATGGAGGGGGAAAGTCGGATCCACTCACACTGGTATTTGGCAGAAAACAATCTGACGAAACGTTTCTGCGGCAGAAAGGAATAAACATTTTCGACCGATGACCAAGGTTTCATGGCGTGCATGAAGGTTATGAAATGAATTCTTTTTGAAGTGAGTTATTTTGCTAAAGGGTCTTAAAAAAGAGACGACAAATAGCTCGTCGCAGCTGCATATTAATAGGTCCAAGGTGTCATTTTATTAAACAAACACTAGCTGTGATGGAATAATTTGAAAGGATGAAACTTGCTCACCTCTTCCGAACTCACTCAGTGGTATCGGCTACTAATTTTTTACCAGGGTCCCCAACTGACGAAACATTCTCTAGCTTGTGTCTATTTACTGTTTTGAAGAGCAGCAATTTTAAATGTGGTGGCGCCTTAGAAAAATTTCTGCGTATATAGCCAAGAGAGCTGCTTGCATTGTTAGTGATGTGTTCAATGTGCGCATGCCACGAAAGCTCAGCTGGATTACGAGATATCTATGGGAATTCATGTGCTCGCGGTTAGTTTCCCGGATAATATAGCCGAAAACAGTAGGTCTGTTTGAGTGAGGAGAGTCGGACGTAGTTTTGCATTTAGTGGAATTAAAGCCATCAGCCATTGTGAGCACCACCTTGAGATGCTATCTAAATCTGTCTGAAGAATAGGGTGATGACTCTGATTACTTATTTCACGGTGTAGAGCGCCTTTATCTGATGAAGCGGATTCGGCCGAGGCGGGCACTGAACCAAGTTGTGCTATTTGATACGTCTTCATAAACGGTCCAAAATGGAATATTACGATTTTTTTTACCCTCTCGCCCGGTGACTGTACCTTGGTGCAGTTCGCTAACCGCTTTGCTTTCGCCATGCAGATGGTCGCCTATCACATCTACAACCTGCTGCTGCCTGTTCTGGCATGCGCATCCTCGAGTGCGTCGTCAGTGCAGGCTTCCCCTTGTCACGAAGACGGAGCGGCCACGTGCAATCCTTTGCCTGGTTCCCACATATCGCCATCTCCATCTGCCTCACCGTTTGAATGCCACCTACCGGTCCTGGAGCGAACTTGGAAAGATTCATCGCCATCGACAGCCCTACCAGCTATAAAGCAACAACCACCGTCGACGCAGCTCTGTGGGCCCGGTGACTGTACCTTGGTGCAGTTCGCTAACCGCTTTGCTTTCGCCGTGCAGGTTAGTCAAACATATGCACTTTTTGCTAAAAAATCAAGCAATTATCTTCTGGTACAGCTCCCGAGCCCACGGTGCTGCGTCGCGATTGCCACTGAGTGCATTCATGTCATCCGTCTGCTACTAATCATATCTGGTGACGTCGAGACTAACCCTGGTCCTGCCAGCCTTGACACTGTACTGGCCGAATTGCAGAAACTAACCGCAGGCCAAACAACACTTGTGCAGGAGCTAAAGAGCCTGAAACTGCAGCTGACCACCACAGACAAAACAATCAGTGACCTGAATAAGCGCATGACCGACTTAGAGGCCCATTATCAGGCTCTCATGCCTCTACGCCAAGACATAAAAATACTGCAGACAACATCAACTGAAACAACTCGCCTAGTCACAGCGTTAGAGGCCCGTTTCGACGACGCCGAAAACCGATCTCGCCGCAATAACCTGATCTTCCACGGAATTACTGACCCCACTACAAATGAAACATTTACTAAGTCTGAAGAATTAATAATCCAGATCTGCCGTGATCACTTACAAACCGACATCAACCCCACAGATATAGAACGGGCACATCGCTTAGGAAAACACACCAAAGATCGAAATCGTCCTATAATAGTAAAATTCGCACATTGGAAAACGAAAGACGCCCTTCTGTCAAAAGGCCGAATGCTGAAAGGAACTAATTATAGTGTAGGTGAAGATTTCTCTCGCCTGACTCAGAAAGCAAGGAAGGCCCTTTTGCATTTCGCCAAATCTAAATCACTTGCATACTCTCTACGCTATAAAACTTTATACATTGGTCCTAAACGATATGTTTTTGATGAATCATCTAACTCTGCAAAAAAGAAATTCTGTAGCAATCATCCCGTCCTCTACAAAAAAAGAATCAACCAGAACTTGCACCTAGAAAACATCTTTCGTTTTCCGCAGTATTTACTAACGCACGTAGTTATCTCCCGAAGCGCGAGCTTATATCTAACATCGTATCATCAACAGGCAGCAACTTGCTCATTCTAACAGAAACCTGGCTACACAATGACGTCACTGATACCGAAGTTTTGGCCGAGCTACCCGACTTCCAGGTTTATCGAACTGACCGCGTAGGCACAAGGGGCGGTGGCGTTCTTGTAGCAGTTCACCGGCAACTTTTGTGTTCATTTATTAACATTGCATCAAAACTCGAAATACTATGGCTACTATATCGCACATCACCACTTACAGTGCTGCTGGGGGTTTGCTACAGGCCTCCACATGCCACTCCTGAATTCTGTGGGGAGCTCAATAACAATTTAATACAACTAACGAACATCTACCCTAATGCCTCCATCTTACTTTTCGGGGACTTTAATTTCCCAAACATAGACTGGAGCAACTTAACATATTCTTCAATAGTAGGTCCCCCAGAGACAAGGAATTTCATTGACATTTGTTTGAACTTTAACCTCACACAATTAGTTTTGGAGCCAACGCGTGTCACACCAGAATCCGCAACCATTCTGGACCTCATCCTGACTAATGATCCCAGTACCCTCTCATCAATTACACACCTTCGAGGAATTAGTGACCATAAAGTCATTCATGCTACTTTCTCTTTTCCTGTAACACCAAATAAGACACATAAGAAAACTATAAGGCTTTACGAAAAGGGTGACTATGACGCAATTAACCGCGAACTTGAGACCTTCTTCCCCGCGTTTGAAGCCGCATATCGCAATCGGTCAATATTCCATAACTGGTCGATGTTTAAGGATAAGCTAACAGATTTGGCTAACAAATATATTCCTAAAGTTCACATTCGCCCCAATAATCAAAAACCTTGGTTTACTGACGCCTTAAAAAACTAGAAAATAAAAAGAAACGTCTTTACCGAGTGGCTACAAATAACGGGAACTCGCTTCGATGGGAAATGTACTACAAAGCTGAAAGCGAATATCTGATTGCGATCCGCAGCGCAAAGCGTTCATTTTATGGCACTACACTCCCAAATTTACTGCGCACTAACCCAAGGCAATTTTGGCAAGTAATAAATCCTCATCCTGTTCACACTATTTCGCTCACAAATGACACACACGAGACAATTACCGATACTGAATGCGCTGACACTTTTAATTCCGCATTTGCAACAGTATTTACGAAAGAAATCGAAACAAACATTTCTTTACCTTTGTACAACATTGAAGGTCACATGCCATGCATCACATTTTCTGCTGACGGAATTTCGTCCATAATCCAGAAGACTAAGCTATCATCGTCATTTGGCATTGATGAAATTAACTCTAAACTTCTAAGAAACACAAGACACATGGCTGCATCATACTTATCCTTACTGTTCTCACAGTCACTTTCTTCAGGAAACATGCCGGGTGATTGGAAAGTGGGAAGGGTCATTCCAGTCTACAAAACCGGTAACAGGAATTCCCCATTAAATTATCGACCCATCTCACTAACAAGCGTGCCGTGCAAAATCATGGAACATGTCATCTACTCTCAAATCATTGCCTTCTTGGACAGTAATAACTTTTTTCACCCTTCACAACATGGTTTTCGCAAAGGTTTCTCTTGTGAAACTCAATTAGCTATTTTCGTTCATGACTTGCATACTAACCTTGACATCAATGTACAAACTGACGCAATCTTTTTAGATTTTGCAAAGGCATTTGATAAAGTATCCCACCAACTTTTGCTACTAAAACTTCAGCTGTTGAACTTGGACCCTAACGTTCTAATTTGGATAACTGAATTTTTGTCTAATCGCACACAAATGGTTATTATAAACGGTAACCTATCAAGTCCCCTCCCAGTAACCTCTGGCGTGCCCCAAGGATCTGTTCTTGGTCCCCTGTTATTTTTAATATATATTAATGATTTACCTCAGTGTGTCTCCAGTAATATACGCATGTTTGCAGACGACTGCGTCATCTACCGCTCTATCTATAACTCATCTGACCATACCACACTCCAAAATGATCTTAACAGTGTTTTAGAATGGTGCAGCAATTCGCTGATGACCCTTAACGCCAAGAAATGTAAATTTGTGTCCTTCTCCCGCCGTCGCAACCCTTCCTTCTTCCCATATGAAATAAATACCACACCATTAGAATCAGTACAATCCTATAAATATCTAGGTGTAACCCTGTCTCACGATTTGTCTTGGCGCGCACATGTTACTAGCATTATCTCTGCAGCTAACAAAACCTTAGGTTTTCTAAAACGGAACCTACGGCAGGTCCCATCAGATTTAAAATCACTAGCATATAAGTCACTTGTCAGGCCGAAACTGGAATACGCGTCAGCTATCTGGAACCCGCATCAAGCATATCTCACCGACGCATTAGAATCAGTTCAAAATCGTGCTGTTAGATTCATTCATACCTCATATTCATACGACGTCAGCGTTTCATCACTGAAATCAGAATCGGGCTTGTCAATGCTTTCATGTCGACGTCGCATTTCCAGTCTTTCCCTGTACCACAAGTTCTTCTTTTCTTCCCTTAATCAAGAGCCTTACATAACAGCAGCAGCACGCATATCTCACCGCACCAGCCATCCACTTCAAGTGGCACGCCCACGTGCACGGGCAACCACCTTCGCAGCCTCCTTTTTTTTCCGTACCGCCACAGACTGGAATGGCCTTCCCGCCAACATCGCTAATACGACTTGTCCATCTTCGTTCACACAACTTGTAACCGACCATTTTGTTAAATAATTATTTATGACGATGTTTTGCTATCGTATAAAAACCCACCCCTTATGTAATGCCCCTACGGGGGACCTTTAAGGTAATAAACTGAACTGAACTGAACTGAGCTTGCACGCAATCCTTTTAGTTCTATTTTACATATCAATGCTCGCTCCGGTAATAATAAAGAGGACCAGATAACAGTACTGCTGAGCGAATTCAGTTTTCATTTTAGTATTAATATGCTGACGGAAACATGGTTCAATGGCGATAGCAGCGCACTACGCCTAAATGGATACAGCAATTATTTCATTAACCGGCCGAACAGGCGCGGTGGCGGTGTTGCCGCATACATTGGAACACGGCGCCATTGCGTTCCTCTTCTGGAGTTCTACATTTCAATGAATGAGTATGAGATGTTAACCTTGAAATACCACTTGCAAAAAATAACGGTCTTATACTGGCCTCCGAATGGCATTATTACACTAAAAAAAAATTACACTAAAAAAAATCTGAAAACCTTGGGTTACACCCGTGCATATCAAAATGATAAAGAACAAGAAGAAGCTATACCACGCTTTTCTACGTACTCGGTCGCCAGAAATTTTGATTAGATTCAAAAGCGCACGAAACAAACTAAACGCTGAGCTTAGACACGCCAAGCGAACATATCAGCAAATATTTTCTTACCTTACAAGGAAACAGCCCAATGTAGTTTGGAAATTGATAAATGACGTTATGGGCCGCGGCAGAAAGAACGCGTCAGTAGGAAGAATAAACCATAAAGGAAGTCAGCTGTCGGGGAAAGCACTTGCTGATTATTTCAATAGTCATTTCCCTAACATTGGAACACCAGTAAATCACATACCAAGTTCAGAAACGACGATGAACACATGCGCCGACAGAGTTTTCCTTGAGCCTACCGACGAATTAGAGGTTTACAGGACATTCACGAACTTAAAGAATAGCAAGGCCTTAGACATAGGTAAACGTCAAATAAAACCAGTTAAGTATGTCATAGAATTCATAGCTCCTGTGATTGCTCATATTTTAAACCTGATTCTAGAAACTGGCGTCTATCCTGGTGAAGAAAAGTATGGTGATTGTCGTATTCAAGGGCGGAGACAGAAACGACACAGGCAATTATAGGCCAGTCTCTGTCATTCCTGTCTTTTCCAAAGGAATAGAAAAGGTGATATTCACTCGTTTTTCTAAATTTTTCCATTGCAAGAATATTATATGTGACACCCAATTTCGGCTTCCGGAAAGGGCGATCAACAGTATCCGCCCTGCTAACCATTAAAAAAAACATTCGAGACAACCTTTTCACTCTCGGCCTGTTTGTCGATTTTAGTAACGCGTTTGACTGTCTGAACCACAATATTTTAATTTACAAGCTTTCACTTAGTGGAATCCGCGGAACTCCTCTCACTCTAATAAAGTCTTACTTAGAAAACAGGAAGCAGGCAGTATATACAGATAATCAACAATCCTTTTCTTTACCAGTGCAAAACGGTGTACCACAAGGCAGTGTGTTAGGGCCTTTGCTTTTCAATATATATATATATTAATGATTATCATATTAGCGATATTAATTAATGATATCAATGCTTATCGCATCGATGACATAGCGTGTAAAAACGCCGCCTTTGAAAAGATTATCCTTTAGTTTTAAATTTTCCCAAACAAATCTACACTTTTCATCTTTTCTTTTCCGACGCAAAACGTTACGAGACCATGATCACTAAATGATACTGGCTGAACCCCATACTCTTCCATCAACGTTACTAAATTTGTAGAAAAATAGGCGCGATACAACCCAGCGTGGCTATGACCTTAAAAATTGGTAAAGCGCATGTCAGTCCCAAACCCACAACATTCACCGACGTCTTCTAAATAATGCTGACTGATGAGATTATTGAGGAAAGAACCCTGACATTCCTAGAAGGGGTCGAGCTGGTTTTGTTGTTCGCCATGCATACACAATTGAAGTCAACAGAACTGCTTGTTGGCCTAGTTGGTGTTTGCTAAAAGACATGTTTTTTGCCGCAATTGAATTCACAAAAAAAGAAGACACCTAAAGAACACGCGTGGCACTTCCAACTGCTCTAATTTGGGTTGTGACCAATGAATACATATACACATACACGCATGCGCTGGCTATTCACAGATCTACGTAATCCAGCGGTCAAACAATCTAGTTTCCGATTTTCCGATTCACGTAGATGTGTGAACAGCCAGTGCGTGCGTGTATGTGTATATATATTCATGGGTCACAGTCCAAATTATGTCAGTAGGAAGTGCCGCCCGTGTCTTTATGTGTTTCTTTTTGTGTGGGTTCAATTGCGGCAAAAAACGTCTTTTAACAATTAACAAGTCACCGATCACAATTACAAATCTATCCGCAGCACAGTAGTTACTGATAGTTTCAAACATGTGTTTTTTCTCTTTTGCATTTGATTATGCATAAACACATATTATGTGCCCATGGCATTTAATATCACATCACAAACAATAAAATTCCCGAAATTACCTGTCACATTTTTCTAGGAATGTACCCAATGTCCTACGTGTCATCAGCCCACACCATGCGGAGTTGTCCACTGCGTGACAGACACATACCTCGAACCTATTGGTAAACAGGCGCACCATACTATCTGTCTGTTCTTGACTCTCCATTTTAGTTTCTCGAATTGCGGCAACGTCCAAGCCTTTTTCGGCAACTAACCTGTAAAGCTGATTTTGCCTCCAACTCGAGGCCAGCCCTCTGATGTTTAATGCCGCCACAAACATGTGCTTTTCAAAGGCAGCCATTTTTAGTTTTGTTATTATTACCAGACAAACAGTATTGTGCCCACCTTAACAAGAACGCTAGCATCCCGCATGGTGCTGATGAAAGAGTCTTTGCGATTTCTCAGTGGCATCGCGGGGAAGCCACGACGAGCGTTGCGTTCCGCTGACACGCTTCTTTTTCCCACCGATCCGCCACTGTCACTCCGGCTGACGCAGTTGCTGCTGCGGTGGAACACTCGTTGCGTCGTTGTGGCGGCGCTTAGGAGGCGTGCTTTCCAGGCCCACCGATGCTGCACCACCACCCTACCAACTTGTCGCCATGTCGCCCACCTTCTCAGCTTGTGCTGTCATTGTTCCTTTTGAAGCAGTAGAATCATCAGCTCGCGTCTGCACGCGACCACACTCGTTCTTCCTAGAGGCAACGTCTCCGTCCTTCGCGTCTGTTCCTGTACTCACTGACCCTTCCTCGGTTGAAGCAGATAGAGACGCTGGCTTTTGTCTCTGGTCGCTTTCTTTCGCGCCACTTGTATAAGCTGCGTCTCCCTCTGTCACAGCGTCTGAGACAGCGTTCGCGACAGCCTTTCACGCTTCATCCTCGGCCATTATACTCGCCGTTTTCTGCCATTCCTCGAAAAGTAGACAGTTTTAGTACTGCGTACGTAGCGTACGCAACGGCGTTGCGTACGTAAGATCGCTGCGTTCTGCAAACTGCGCATGTGCAGAACGCAACACAAACGCTACGAGATGCGTACGCGGCCGCTGCGTACGCACGCATCCGATTCTTGCGTGCGTACGTAGGGAGCCTTGCGTGCTGCTCTCGTGGTTCTCGTTCGTTCGGGAGAGCGCGAGACAAGAGTTTCGAAAAATGGCGGTGTCGAAGGCGACCAGCGGAAGACTGTTCTTTTCCGGGGCGTACGACTTGGCTTTGCTGCGCGAAGTAAACGCGCAGAACCCTTTCCAGGATCCTGCAAAGTGGGAATGTATAACCAAAAATATGAATTTTGCTTTTACGAAAGTCTTCAGCGTGCGCTGTTTGCGCGAAAGGCTCGACCTACTCTTGGCGCAGTTCATCGGAAATGACCGTGCCAGCCCCAGAAAGCAAGTGTTTGGTCTTTATTTTTCTCTATGTGAATCGTGCATTTCATCCGCATTAAAAGTAGAGTCTCTTAAAGGCCTAAATATAGTTCGACGAAGCGGGAACGCGCCCACACGTTACATCACGTTAGTCAGATCAACAACGTCTAGTTTGGCCGACGGTTCGACGTACTGGCGGACACGGCCAATGCGCTCCGACGCGCCCGGCGTCTAACGCTCGCCCTCTTACGTACGTAGGCATTTCGCAGTACTAAAAGCCCCAACGCGACACGCGCTCCTACGTTCCGCAAAGCCCTTGCGTGCTGCGTACGTATCGTCATGACGCAGTACTAAAACTGTCTAGTGACTCGAGCGTAGCACCTTGCACATTCCACCTCTTCGTGTGCCCATAAGCATGGCACTCGTTGCATCTCGGCATCTCGGCAACAAACGGGCGTTGGGCCTGGCACAATGACGAGTACTGCTCCGTTTCCGATGCGCATTAGTTGTGGGACGCGTTCAAGGCTTACCCCATCATGTAGAATAAGATGCACGACATGCGTTGTTGATTCAGCGTTGTCGAGGTCACCCGGCTTCCACTTGTCGTCATTGATCTCCTCCACGGCCCCGTACTCTGCGAAAACCCGTCTCACTGCGTCGTTGCCCACGTTGAATGCGCACCAATGCACTTTCCGCCGCACTTCCTGCCTCTGGGTGTCGATAACGACACACATTCTACCTTTTACAAGGAAAGGCTTTGTTTCTAAACTTCTTTTTCACTTTTTTCGTGCGAAAATTCGCTAGCAAGACGTGTAACATCTGGGAAGCCCCTTTGCCACTAACCAACCTGGTCAATAATGCAAGCGTCCCTCACTGGTTGACTAAAGTCATCTATTTTGTACGGGCGTCCTGTGATGTCGTAATGTAGGAGAGCCATTGCATCCAGTCCTTCTGCGTTGGGCATGGGTGGCAAAACAATCCAGCAGTGCTTTGGCACATCGTAGAACGATGATCCGCGGCCAGCGTCGGCCCCTTTTCGCAGCTCGTAAAGAACCTGCAGCCCTCCTGCGTCCGCTCGCGTCGGTGACCAGAAGCAGAATCATTAATATATGGGGTTTTACGTGCCAAAACCACTTTCTGATTATGAGGCACGCCGTAGTGGGGGACTCCGGAAATTTTGACCACCTGGGGTTCTTTAACGTGCACCTAAATAGAAGCAGAATCATTAAAGCCACGGACAATAAGCGATGTGAAACGCCCTAATGATTTATCGCGGGCATGCCGGTGCCTTGAGACGCTTGGCGTGTTTCGATTAGGCCACCTCGAAAAGTTCAATCGTTGCAATTAGTCGCGATTGCGCGTATTTCACGGCGTGTTCTGCGCTTCGAAGAGTATACATTGCTCTGAAACTTCCGACAAGGAGGTTTATGTAGCGTATTATACAAAGCCACAAGAGCATCTGAAACCACAAGAACGAAGATCAGAGAAACCCATGTACTTCCCGTCATTGCCAAGGTAGAACAACGACTTCAGCGCCAGAGTTCCTTCTAGTATTGTAGGAAACTCTATGATGAAAGCGGGCTGCAACGTGGCCAAAGTGCGCGCCCGCGCCGGCGTTATCTTCAAAGTGAGCCGCGATGTTTCCAGGGTGCGCGTAGCGCCGGTAGCTTCGTATGCGCTGCTCATTAGACGTTTCGTTCGCGTTAAAACGACGGTTGTACAAAGGTCAATTCGATGGCTGCTGCTGCCACGATTCCTTACTCCAGCATCACGACAGCGACTTTCAGCGCTCGTCGAGCGAGATGTGTTCATGTTTACCAGGGCGCACCTGACACCGCGCTGGTTAATCTAGTTAAAGCTCACTGGCGGGCTAGTTGGTTTCAATCCATCATGGAATGTGTCAGCACGACTGAACAGGGACGTAGAAAAAAACAGACACAGATACAGCTGTCTTTGTGTGTCGGTTTGTTTCTTCATCCTCGTTCAGTTGCGCTTACACGTTATATCATTGTTACTTCAGTTAGTAAGCGATTATTTACAAGTTTATACTGCCGATAAAACTACTATGCTTACTTCGTATAGCTGTCTACTAATTTGCTGTCGCAATAGGTGCTTCGTCTTTCGGGCCAAACTGCGAGTTTTCTATGTCAACAGTGCTCCACAATTAGGATGCGCCAGTAGAAAGAAGTGAGCGTAGGTTGGTATATAATAAAAAAAACGTCCTTCTCTTCTTCTAACGCGGTACGATAGGCATGCAAGGCATTAAAATGATCTTTCCAACGTGTACATGACAGACTGCATTTTGCATGGCGAAAAAGGCGTTTTTTCTTGTGAGACAGCCTTTTTAATGTCGTGAAAAACCAAGGAGAGTGTTCTTTCCTGCGAAGTCTTTGCAGTGGCAGATATATAGCGACAAATGAGGCGGCTTTGTTTTTAAACAAGTTGCCGTTTTCTTCTACGGTATGGCTCAAACGTTCTGGTATACAGCCGCCAATAAATGCCGTAAACTCATGAATAATTGCAGCGTAATCGCCGCTCGCATAACCTCTGATGAAGTTTGCTTTGCTCTTCTAACATCTATAAGGCGGCCTTCTGAAAAAAGAAAATGTGCAAATTCCTGGCTCGCCCGTTATCGAGAGTAGGCGTAAGCAAGAAATGTCTACCGGCAAAGCAGATTCGTTCGAGATGATAGTATGCCCAATCTTAAAATGCGTGTAGTGCACGTTCGTAACGGCACACCCCACCGCGTCGCACCATACTGTGTACTGGTCCATATGAATGCTGCCCAGCTAGAAGGAGAAAATCGGCTGAACTCGGCAAGGCAGGCAGCTAAAGACGCCAGGGGTACAGAGCGCACTGTCCAGCTAAATAAACAAAAGCGCATGAAAATGGTGCCATCTGTCGCGGCGACCCAAAATCCGCGCGGCCGAACTCACGGACCACTGGCGTTCAAAAGCGCACACGCAACCCCTCCTCAGCGCCATAAGATGACAATGAAGTGTAAAGCGCCCTGTATCTGCCTTTTGAACGTCGCTCTGTTGAGAATGACAAATAAAACTTCAGCGCACTAGAAGTTACAGCTTGAGTGGTGTTGTGAACAAACATTAGGAAGAACTCGGAATCAATGTCTTTTTTAATTGTGTGGGCAGTAACTAGCCCATGTAATGCTTTCCTGTACAAAGGGTTGGGGGCCAAAGACCGCATTTTCTTCAGTTTTGACTGGGTGCTCGGATGATCTCGTTTTGTTCCCGCAACATGGCCGGATGACAGCTCAGGCTCTAGGATCAAGGTCACTTGAAGGTCAACGACAACAGGAGCTAAAAGCATTTCATGCCTAAAATCAGCGATCGCGTTAAAGAATGTACTAAGTTAGGTTATGTGACAAGGATCAATTCAAAAACGTTAAATGAAGTACCAGTCCTAGTAGGCCCAGATGTAAGTTGCGTAATATTAAACTCTAAGTAGAAGTTATTAAAATATTGAGTTGGCGGACCTACTGACACTGAAGAATGACAGCAAAGTCCACTTTATTTTAGGGAAATTAAAATCGCCTAAAAGGAATAAAGATGAGCATGGAAATAACGAGAGGAGAAAATTCTGAGTCATGCAGTTCATCAAAAAAAAAAAAGTAGGTGGCGCACTTGGCGGCCGATAGCACGCACAGAGCAATGTTTCTGTTGGTTTACAACAACACGAACACAAACCAAGTCAAAAGACGTCCAAAGTAAAATCATATCGGACAGTATATTGTCGGCGACGGCAATTGAAAGATCGCCACCTGGTTTTAGGTCGCTGTCATGATGGTCAAGATGGTCATGTTAGAGCTTCACCTTTGATAACTGCTTTTCGTACACTCGATGTAATAAAAATGATAAATCATGACAAGGTGGACTGCGCTGCCAGTGCCTAATTTCTGCTGAGCAAAAGGCGCAAAAGAACGGCGGTTTGTAGCGGCAGACGATAATTGGACATTACAGGGAACATTGACCAATTGCACTTGACAGACACTGTCGGTAACAGGGTAGTAAATCTAACATGTTGATATATAGCTTGTCGTACTTCGCAGTAAGAAGTTGGCCACTTTCCTTGCCAAATCCGCGCAGTTTAGTTCTGGTAGCTCTTGCTGCCTTACAAAAATATTCACTTACGGAAACTCATGAATGACAAAAAGTCCCCGATGCTTATTCAGCTTTGTTACGAGTTAACAGCGCAGGCATGCGTGTCTTCTATGTGCCTGTCTTTGTCTACATGTTTCTGTACGCTTGTAATTATGAAGAGCCAGCCACTCCAATGCGAAACACTGCTCAATCAATTTACTTAAGAAAATTTAGCAATATTATTAGCCATTCATAAGCAGGCAACAAACAATGACATGAACGACTGCAAAGGGGTAATTATTTGTAGTTAATAACTGAAATAAAGAAATTACGAATAAACAAAAATAAAAATGGGTTCAAAAACAAGCAGTCCACTGCTGGGAAAGAAACCCACATTGCCGCATTACGTGCGCGATGTTCTTACGAATTTATTCATTACGTATTTCTCACATAGTGAATTATTTATCAGTTCTCTAATTCAAATAAAAGTACAAGTAATTTCTTCTAAACTGTCCTTGGTGTATTTGTTGATTGGCTTGCTATGATATGAATAATAAAAATCGCGCAACTCGGTTTCCTTTCTTCTTGTTCATTACGCAGCGAGGGTCCAAAATCCGGCAGTATTGACACTTTAAGGTAGCATGTATGGTTTCATTGACCAGTTGCCTTCTCCCAAAAAATTCACGCACACGTGTTGCCCATGGTAGATTGCATGTTCTTCATTGACTGCCATGGCCGTGAGTGGTGGCGCTGTCAAAGACTCGCAGTGTTATTCCTAGTCCACAGACATAAATACCCCAGAAAGTTGATGGGAAGACGGCGCGGCAGTAGCTAGATTGGTTAGAGCATCGCAAGTGTATGGCAAAGACGTGGTGGCGTGCCCCACCAGAGGCCACTTTGTTTTGTTGTTTTTCACTCATTTTCTATAGCCATTCATTTTTCTTTATATAGATATATTAGCAACTACAAATACCTTCCCTTACTGTACTCCCTGTCATTGTTTGTTGCCTTAGGTTATGAGTGTATATATATATATATATATATATATATATATATATATATATATATATATATATGTGCAGATTAAGAGTTCGTGGCAAGTGAACATACATTTGAACAAACCAACGTTTTTTTGTTGTGTTTGCTTAATTGCTTATTATTCAAACTTCCGATTTCGATATATGTATGTCGAAAGCGGGGAAATGGCTCGCATGGCTGCCGCGACATGAGCGATTGTTCGAGGCATCTGTGAACGCGCGACGTGTTCTACGATATATGATTACTCGCTTGCACAGTTGTCTCCCACTGGTGTCGCTATAGGCAGGTTAATACAGCGACAAAACAAGCTGATTCTATACCTATCCAAAACAGAAAATTTCGTAACTCGAAGCACAAGGAAAGAGGAGTCCAACGCGCAGCATAGTCTTAGAAATGTTTCGAGCGTAGCGATCGTGTTTGTGTGCCTCCTCTTACTGTGAGCTTCGTCGCCTTTTCTTGCGCTACAGTTCAAAATGGTTACCCGTCAGCTCCAGACAAGAGTGTCTCAGGCTGTGCTACTGGATAGCAGGGGTCCCAACCACGTGCAACGGTAAGGCCCCCAAGCCGAACCCACCTGCGAGAGCAGGGCGATTTGGTGGACCTTCTTGAGGTCGGGAATTCCCTCGCCGACCACCTCCTGCTCGGCCTCGCCCGCGAACTCCTTGAGCTTCTGGGCCCTCTCGACGAACGGGGCGCACGTGTTGCGTATGAGCAGCGCGGCGTTCAGGTACGACTCCATGGCCTTGCGGTAGAGCCGGATGGCGTTGGCGAACTGCTTCTTGGCATCCTCGACGTTCGCCTGGTTGGACAGGTCGACGGCCGCCTTGATGTCGTTGATGAGCGTCACCGGAATCACCATGGCGAGCGGGTGACGCCGCTTCCCTGCGGCCCCTCGCTAGCTCGCCAGACCTCGGGGAAGGCGCGACAGGGGTGCGACGCCAGCCGATTCTCGAGCCACGCCGGCGCCCTTCCTGGCGGGACAGTCCGCCTCTCGCACTTCGTCGTTTTCCACGGGTCATGGCGTGCTTCAATGATGAGTCGTTCCGAGCACCAAAAAGGACCGGCGTTCAATGGTAGGGGAATATTCCTAAGAAGCCATCTCACGACTAATTTCAAATTTTAAGTGTTTAGCGATCAAGTAATGTTGCGACACACCCGACTGCCAATTGTTTCGCTTGTGTGTAGCTGACTAGATTGATTGCGTGTTTGCTTGCTCGTGAAACGATGGCGGTTACCCACTACAGAGGATCGACCAAGAAGCCGGTGTGTAAGAAAAGGTAGCGCGCGAGATAGCTTTAAAAAGATAATAAGGCATAGCAGGGTAACCATTTTCCAAATGATAGAACACAGACTAACTATACAGATGACTCGAATAGAGAAGGAATACTATTTATATATAATATGCAAATTGGCCGTATTAGATTGGCTTAATTCGAATGGGGCTCTTGCACTGCCCAGAGGGCGCTGCGAAAAAGGTGATAAAAAGCGCCCTCTGTCCTAAAACGGGTCGTACCAAGCTAGGTCATCTGCTTCGGAAAGCACGTTTACAATATGGACCCCCCCTTTCGTTTGTGGTGTATCACGGCCTGCAGCGAATATCGGGCGCCGAAGACTTTTTCAGGGGTGGCACGCTGCGTAAAGGCAAGAAATTATGCAGTGCCGCTTACGTGTACGCCGTTCAAGAATTAAGCGGCGAAGTTTTAGCGCGGTGTCAATGGCAAGTGAAGCGAGTCGCGTACGAAGTAGAACTTCAGGTAAGGTTTGCACGCTGCTAGATTCAGGCACACAAACGCGAGAAAATTCTCGCTATAAATGAATCCACAGCAGCGGTAAGCAGACATCATCACTCGCCGCGATGTACGAACTGCTCGAGCGCACGATCGTACGCGTCGCGTCGGCAGCGGTCTTTCGACATGCCGCGAAACGGCGGGCGCCCTGCAATCATTGTTGACTACATGCCGCTAAACAAGTAGTTATGCCTGCGTTGTAGTAGCGGCCATCTGTCCCTTTTAGCAACTGGTAATAACTGATGCAATGCATATGAGCTCGCACGTACGTGCGAATCGCGCTGCACCGCGAGCTCGTGCGCTGTAGCTTGATAGAGCTTTTAATGATAGCGCTCGAACATCGATCTGCTTTCATCAATACTACCTTGCTGCGCCGCCTCAACATGCTGGTTTGAGGTCAAGTATGAGCACATTTGACTCTCTAACCTGTGCTGCTCGTAGTGGGGTAGTGAATTGTCACCGAATGGGCCCGGCCATTTGTGGTCATTTGCACACACCTGGTCACTTCACCACTTCCCATCTGTCGAATTCTTAATTGTCGCTGTGGCCGGGTCTCTAATCTTGAATCACCAGCCATGCCTGCTGCTACATATGTCGGTCTGCTGTCGGGACTGTAGGTGCAAAAGACCGAAGTATTAAGAACGCAGATAATCAAGCAAGCTTCAAGACAGGCGAAGCAGTCAGCATGGCGCGAAGTTTCGCTTACTCAGCGCGACGAACTGCAGCTATGCAGCGCGCCCGTCGCTCAACTTCGTGAGGCCTTGAAGGAAAACGGTAGAATCTGACGTTGGAATTCAGGCCTTCTTATTCATGGCAGCCCACGACGCAGAAGTAATGACGGTGACGCCTTTTCAAGGCTGGGCTAGGTCTCTCCGGATCGGCGTCATCTATTCCTTCTGCTCCCAGCATTGCGTCCCACGGCACACGGAGAGTCCGTTTTCGTTAAACTATAGGCTGCGGCGAGCTCGCAGTGTAGTCAGCATGGTCTGTGAGAAGTGACGGGACTTTTCGCACTCGCAACAGGGCAGAAATAAGTGCGAATCGACGCAAAACTCGGCCTAGAAACGTGCTTCGCCACAGCCAGGGCTCAATACGACCCAAGCTGGTACGACCCAGATGTCGTTTCCCGCGCCGCCACCAGGCGCCGCTACTATACCTCAAACTCCAGCGCAAGACGCGCATAGACGGTTTGCAATTTTGGTACTTGTTGAGTATTCTCTTTAGAAAAGTAACATCATATCCCACTGTGTAACGAAAACCCCGAAAGAGATAATATTTTTCAAATTTAGCAGAATATGAAATTTACTATTAGTATTATTATGTGGACTAGTCCAAGCAGTGTAGTCATGATGGTCATCACACTACGCAAAACTATAACAAAAAACCGCTACAAAGCTTATAGAGTTTACTGTTCGAGAAATATTTGTTTGTTCAGCGCATGTCCTGTGGAGTTCTTTGTTTTGTGTTGCCGTTATTCTTGCGCTGCTTTTGCCATGCTTTTACCTGTTTTTACCATGAAGACCAACCAACTCAGCCAGTTTTACCCTATTGTGAACATCCGTTCGGCTCCACAACAGAAATAACCAGGCAGATGTTATAGTCTCCCTTTCGGTTTCGGAGTGCTCTGATTACTAGCGCCCCACTGTGCCCAACGTTGGGTTCCCCCGCCGTCTTCCCTTTCTCCCCGTTGGAGGAAATCGCGCTCTCTCTCCGCTCAGCCTGGCGCGCCGGCCGTTAGGCTTCACGCCGTGGTTGCCGCGTCCGGCCGCCATAGCTGCTGCCGTGCCGCTGAGGCACTACAGCAGCTCACATTTCGGCATCCTTATTTGCTGAAAATATGACTGTAACAGCAGACCACAATGAATTTCCCACAGACATTCAGGCGAAAGGCGAAATAAATCAGTCATGTTGCGTTGTTTCAGCGCGTACGCAGGTTATTTACCCTCAGTAACGAAACGCGCTTGGAATGTTTCCATTCTACGCACATATTCTGTTACAAAAGCTATTCAGTCGTAACTGGTGCAGGTTCAAACACACGGATTTGAAAGGATGTTCTTGTTGTTTGTTGGTGGATGATATACACATTTTTATATCCTTCTTCAAACAAGGGACCACATGCATTCACCAACTAAGTTTCTTCGCAAAGCTCTTATGAGCTCGGAATCCCACTATATAGTCAAGGTCACCCAAAACCAACCTGATTCTTGATACAGTGTAGCGCAAGGGAGCAACCACAAAGTAGTCTCACAGATGATACACGTCACAGATGCTGACATCATTAATCGATAAATTTGAAAGATGTACTATGCATGCACTCACTAACAGTGCGCGGACGGTAACGCTAAAGAGGGCCTTAATCAAAATCAGCAATATCATTGGCAAGATTGTAAAAAACTATGCTCCACGCTATACATTACACCTCACACTTCCATTATTTTCATTTTTTTATGTGAAAGGCTTCCGAAAGTTCACATGGTGTTTTGTCGTTGCTTTTACCCAGGATCTTAACATCAGCGTTTGTGACGTGCGTCAGTATGCCTTATTTGCAGTTTTAACGTTGCACTGCAAAACGTCGTTAAGTAAGCACCAATATCGCAAAAACTTAACCTTCAACCCCAAGCTGCAAAACTTGGTTGATTAGCCCACGTGCAGGCCTAGAAGTACCCGCTCCGTGAGGTATCCTCACTTTTCCTTTGTCACGATTCACAGCTGTGTGCCTTCTAGCGTTCCGCTTCGGGTGATATAGCAGGTGTGTCCTCAAATTGGAAAACATCTCCATTCCTGAATGATCTCATTAAGCTAAGCTGCCATGAGCTTGGTATCCGGGTACTACTATACATCACGAAAGGAATACGTGAGGTAAGTGAAACGAGAAAGAAATGTTATTTGTTGAGCTGGAATCAAGAGCCCGACGGCTACCATACTTCTACGGTGCTCTACTTCTGATCCACAAATGCACTTCATTCCAGGCAACATAATAGTAATAATAAATCTCGCGCTATAACATGGCTCACAAAATAGTATTAGCAGGTGAGACAGAATAAACTATATACAATACAGCGCCTGAATTAACCGAGTGTAGGTAATTCGTTCGCTATGCAGTGGGTGATTGCAGATACCCTAAAAAACTTGACGTAGCAGTTCTGCGGAAACCCGCAAGGTGGAGAGAAGTAATTAATAAAGGTAAAATCAGACATCCACCCGTTCATAGCAATTGCTACAAAGGAAACCCATACGGGTTTCTCCAAAGAAAAGGTTCACAGTTGAAGAAAAATTTGTCCTGGTCCGGGACCACCACCTTTCCGGGGCAGTCGCTCTACCCTGTGAGCTAACCAGGCGGCTAGCAGACGGTAGGGCGAAATCGAATTTGTCGACAACAGGATGCAAAGGCAAGAGTTTGACGTAGTAGTTCTGCGGAAACCCGCAAGGTGGAGAGAAGTAATTATTAAAGTGAAAATCAGACACCACCCGTTCGTAGCAATTGCTACTATGAAAACCCATACGGGTTTTTCGAAAGAAAAGCTTCCGAGTTGAACAAAAATTCCTGCTGGTTCGGGACTCTTGTCCCGGACCAGCACGAACCAGATTTTACTAAAGCTTTTGACACTGTTAATCATATCATTTTATTTGCAAAACTGGAATTTCAGCTATAACAAGCCCAGCTTTAACTTTTCTTAAATGTTACTTACATGACCGTGAGGAAACAGTCAGTGTAGGCGGCGCTTATTCTCAGTCGACAGTTATTGATCAAGGGGTACCACAGGGCTCAATACTGGGACCCTTGTTGTTTTGCATTTACATTAACGACTTACCCGATGTTCTTGACCTTTCAAAAGCTATATTATATGCTGATGATACCACTATTTCGATGTATGATAACTCTTTAAAAACCTTACTTATTAAACTGAACAATGAACTAGCGAAAGTTGTTGAATGGTGTCAGTTCAATCATTTAATTTTAAAACCTCTTTGCGTTCATTCATAGTCCTCTTATCTATGGTATTGCTTCCTGGGGAAACACGCATAACTGCCACCTCTCGCCTATTCAACACATACGGAGCTAGGCTATTCGCATAATCACCAACAGTTACTTTTACTCAAATGCTCTCCCGCTTCCTCAGGCAAACCTTATACTACCTGTATCTAGCTGGTTTATGTATCATCTAACTATTCTCTTTTTTAAAATTACCTAACGAATAGCTTCCTTACGAATTTGTGGACTATAATTTACTCACTGATACCAGCCGCACTAGGTTTGCTCATAATTCGAACTTTTTATTACTTAAATTTAACACAAACTATGGAAAAATGACATCTTCATTTTCAGCATTAAAAATATGGAATGACGTACTCCATTCACTGAAACTATCGTCGTCTTTGAATTTCTCCAAGGATAAGTTAGGATGTTTTATTTCGTTTTGTAAGTAGTCTCATAATCTATAACATGTTCTCTGCATAATTATGCTTTTTGATATATGGATTTTCCGTTTGTTTTTTCTTACCAATGTATTGCATTACGCGCATTAATTTGTTTTCCTTGTAGTTCTTTTTTAAATCTTTGCTGCTTCAACCCACGTTTTGTACACATCTTTTTTTTTTCTTTTTAGAACCGGGGGTCTCATTGCAGTCATTGATTTTGGGACCCTCGTTTGCATACTATTTGTTATTTACTGATTGTTTTGCGAATGAAGAGTTAACTGAAACTGACCTGTTCCTTATTCAGGGGGAAGATGGCGTGATGCCCTACCTGTGCTTATATGCGTTTTTTAGTGACTTGAAAGGTGCGTGGATGCTTGCGTAGTCCTGGAAATAGAGTGCAGGAAGTGTTCTTCGCGAACGATTGATAGTTTCGGATGTCTTTTGAATTAAGCAATTGTGGCTCTTTCTTAATAATCCCGATCAAGACGAGGCTGAAGAATTGTATTAAATAACTCCATCAACTCCATAACTACATCAAGTAGAGAATGCCATCAGCCAGAATTACGACAGAGTGCTTGCCCAGTCCATGGCATCTGAGATTACAGACGCCGTGCACTAGGGTGTCTCTATGCGTGCGCACTCGCATACCGTGCATATCGAAACCGTCCCACACTGCATGCCATTGTTCTAGCGGAACATGCGGCAGAAAGACATGGGCCATCATCATTCTTATTCGTGACTTCTGCTTGTTTACACTTGTACAATCGTGAGTGCAAGCTAGGCTAGATGGTGTAATTACATAATGTGCAAAAGTACACAAAAAGGCGGACAATAGCACAGCCCTTGAGCTCGTCGGCTTACAATTCCTGCCCGAATTATTTTTCCCTCCATTTCTCGCATTATGGTACTTGTCATATGTTACATTGTTTAGTTGTACATATGCACAGGAGTTGTTCCTTACTGTTGCATCGGACGCACCAAATAACAATTTTCACCTCGTTACCATATCAGCAGATTCTCGACTTCGTGGATGTTTACCGGCTTGATGAGAAACAAATTGGCTCACAGTAGTGCAGAGGCACAATGGCGACCAAGCAAATACGATCTTTCAGCATAGCTCTTGTGAACATTCAATAGGTCTTATCCGCACGGCTGTGGTTAATATTTCACGCGAAGATGTACAAAGTGTTCGAGCTATTCGGCGCAGTCATTGATTCAACGCTCCAGAGTCCACGTTATCTTTTTCCCCGCATTAGGCAAGTCCCTACATGGCAACAACAACAACAGAACAGGTAGATATATATAGATCCTAATGGCGCACGTTCCTTAATTTTTGGTCATGTAACGCAATACTGGGATCTTCAGCTCGATGTGAGTGGACTTTGTAGTAAAATCGTTTCCAAACGAAACGCAACCGTGCAACAATGAATGGTGATCCCTGAAGCGAACAAGCCAAGGTCTTTATTTTTGTACATCGCCGACTTCTATGGCTCGCTGGCCTGGCCAGACAATTTGCTGCTGATACTCGAATATTGACCAATCATGTCAGGGCGGCGCACCTTTACGCGGAAGTGCTGGCATGCTCGTCCTTAAACTTGAGACAATCCTGGATGTCTTCAGGAGTGTTTCTTGGCTTGTACTGTTCCATGGCGGCGGTGAGTTCTTCGAAGGTCAAATCGCCGGTGTCCTTGAAAGTGTGCATGACAATAGACAGGATGTCCTCTCCGCTGTAGCCCGACGTCCTGTCGGCTAGCTCGATCCACTGGTCGTCAGTGATTGTGTTCGGGGACTTGCCAATGTGCTGCTTGAAGATGCGCATGCGTTCTTCAGGCCTCGGCATCGGTATGAAGATGCGCTTCTGAAATGCAGTGGCGAAGAAGGAGTCGATAAGCTTCGGTGCATTAGTGGTAGCGATGCACACCGTGATCTCAGCCGTCATGTTGTCGTTGATGTACTTGACCTCGTTGGCGATACTTTGGCGCAACTTCTGGTATCTGCCCAAGAAAAAAAAAGCTCATTACATTGAATGCCATACTGCTGTAGATGCAAATTGCTTAAATTATTCATCCAGCCCCGCCACTAAAATGAAATTAAACATCACCTCTTATGCGTTTGCCAATTGCGAACGTTCCTCGTATAAAGATGCCGTAGAAGCGCACGTGCCTGATTAATCTGTTAGCATTACACGCCTGGATCGTAGTACATTGCTCTGGGGTTGCTGAGCGCGAGCAAAGATTATGAAATAGTTTGGGTATTACGAAGATAGCATGTACGCTCGCCTTAAACATAGGTGAGGATGAAATTGATAACATGAACGAGACCAAAGCTCGCTTCCATATGGATAGGAGCGTTTGTATTATCTGCTGTTCCTTTCTATATCATTGTGTTCATTGACGCTAAGTAACCATCGCTAGAACTACAGCTCATCCAGAGCTACACGCATTTTTTGTGAGATCATGAAATAGAGAAAAAAATTGAAATGTTTTATATCAATGCTGAACGTTCTTCGGAACAAGTAGACCAAATCCGGATTATTTTAAGTGCTACTGCAGCGTATTGCTGAAGCACAACAGCAACGAGTATAAAATGACAAGTAGTGATGCAGATATCATGCCCTCTAAGTGGCAAACTAATCGACGAGCGCTTATCCCCTTTCTCAATAGGTTGTGGACACACTACCCATGCTGGTGACTTCCGCGACCACCGCCATTACTCGCCGACGCCATGCCACCCTAGCAGCCGCCGGGACTTTGGACAAATTTGCTTGAAATAAATAGTAAAATCGTCTTTCATAACGAAGGCACCAAGCGTGCATCCGGGATGCAAATTTCAACTCATGGGTGTGGTATGACAACGCGGTATTTTTATGCAGATCTATTCTTGCCTAGTCCTACCTAGCCCATTCCTTTGTCAGCACGAACTCGTCAACTATTCCCCTTCACTCGAAGTGGCTGCGAGTAGTTCCCATGCAGTACAATTAGTTTCCTGGTCGGATGTGCACGCAGGTAATTGGAGTATTAAATATCTCGTCTCCAAACCAAACACTTAGTCCGGCAAAGCGTCGTTATGTATATTGATTTACGAGCGAGCTTTTAGGTAGTTTTCCGACTGCCTACTAAAATTACCTCTCTGAATATTCCGTCTGCTTATTCTAAGCTGCCTATCGTGTAAAAAAAAATTAAATGCAACTAAGAAAACAGGCATGTGCACCTGTGCTCCTCTACAGGTTTGTCGGTTGGCTTGAAGAGTTCCTGGCAGTCCTGGAGAACTAGGAGACACCAAGCCGCCAGTCTGGCTGCCTTGAACAGCGACTTCACGTACAGGTCTTCTGCACCCTCTGGTGCGTCTCTCATCAGTGAGGCAACGTTGACGTCGATGCACACCCAGTCCTTCGCGGCCCCAATCATGGCCTTGGAAAGGTAGCTCTTGCCGCAACCGGTCGGGCCGAACAGGAGAATCGACTTGAGCATCTTACGCTTGCCGGTAAACATAATAGGGTGCTTTATCGGGCACCGGTCCAGGATGGCGAGCTTCAGAACGAACTTGGGCGTCTCGTGGCCTATGACGTCACTCCACTTGACGGGCTTGTCGGGCGTGATGGACATCACTCCGGGGAGCCTGTTCATGTTCGACGTCGGCTCGAAGTCGTTGATGTCCGTGTCCTGCTTCGATCGGTCGGGTTGCGGATGCGTGGGCTTGCGGTATTTGTCGTTCGGAGTGATGATACGCAGCAGGTCCTCGTTCCGCTCCTGGAAACGGATGCACTGGAATAGCATGTCTTCAATGACAGTGAGGTAGGTCTGCAGAGTCTGCTTGTACATGACGAACGCTTGCGGCAGCTTTTTATCGCGGTCATGTTGCTCAGCCTTAGTCGCCTGCTCGTTGGCCTTCTCCAAGACCGACTGGAAGGCGGCCGGCGAATACTTTTCGGTCGCCATGGCTGGCACTCCTTTCTCGGCGACCTACGGTAGGAGCGGCTTCCCGCTCTTCGGCGTCGTCTTCCCCTTGCGCGGATCTGTGGTGAAATAGGTGAACTGTTCTGCACACGCTATTTAATATTTATTCACCCACGATGCTGGTCTGAATTTTCAATTACGCACTATAACACTGTCTCTAGTTTTGTCTTTTATAATTATACGATTCAGTGTTAATATTTGAACTTACTACTATGCGATCTTGACTTATTTCCCATGCGGGATGTGGGTACATTCCATGTTTTAACGCTCATTATCATCAGCATCCATATTGAGCTCAAGACACCGGCCAAGGAGTGGGCCTGCCCACGCCCTTAGGTATGTGCCACCGTTGGTACAGTGCAACAATTTTTGCCAAGAAACACAAGTAACTTAGATTAGTGATTTCAAATGACTTTAGATGGGAAGCGCAGGAAAACCATGTTATACCATCCGCCTTAAAGAGATTATCCTGCCTTAAAAAGCGACTCCGATCTGCACCGCCAAAAACAAAGCTCTTAGCCTACGCTACTTTTATTCGACCTATATTAGAATTTGCTGACGTAGTTTGGTTCCCAGCGTTAAACAATATCAAGGGTTTACAAATAAAATCCATTAGGTTTCTTTAAGAGAAGTATGGTGTTTTAGATTCCCGCACAGAACTAAGCGAAAGATTTGGACTCTTTATGTTAAGGAATCGCGCTAAATTCGCACGCCAAAGAATGCTGTTCCAACTCCTTCATAAGCAGATTAAGAGCGAAAGTTCAAGGTTTATATCTAAACCTGAAACTATACAACCCCGCCACAAACATCCACTAACGTTATTTTGTGGATGTTTGCGGTGTGATTGTCTAGTTTCACCAATACCCAAAAACATGCACCCGACCTTCCACATCGGACGGCGAGATGCCCGGGCGCAGGCGCTCGCGAGGAAGTATGAGAACCACCCAAATGTCCTATACGCAGATGCGGCCAGCACATCAACAAGCACTGCATTTGTCACCAGCGTACTCGACGATCACGGGACAGAAATAAATGGATCGTTGGTTTCCAGAGCAAGCGCTGCAGAGGCAGCCATCACAACGAGACCGCACTAGGAGTGCGTCATAGTTCTGACGGACTTCCAGACGGCATGCAGAAAGTTTTCCAGGGCCAACGTTTCGAAGGCCGCACGCCGCATACCGATTGGGGCGCACCAGCTCCCGCCATACACACAAGTTGTGCGGACTCCGGGGCATGAGTCCTTATGCGGCAAAAAGCAGGCACACGCCTACGCACAAGCGCATGCACACCGGGAGCCGCGAGAGGGTCACGCCGAGCAGTTCCACCCCGAACCTATCCCATTAACGTACACGCACAGTCTACAGCACTATCGCCTTTCACGAAGAGCACTACCGCCGCTTCATAATGCTCTGACGCGAGAGGACGCCGTAATATGGCGAAAACTCCAAACAAACACATGTCCTCACTTGAGTCTCCACCCCGCCATGCACCTTGCGCTGTATTCCTATAGATGCCCACACTGCGATCAATGCGAAATGCTTTACCACATGGTATGGGCTTGCGCAAGCACACCACAGCTCACACTCATATCATAGCCCACCACACGGCAATGGGAGGTAGAGCTGTCATGTTCAGACTCGACGGACCAGCTCAACCTGGTCAATCGAGCGAGAAGGGCAGCTAAGGCCGCCGGACTCCTGGACTGAGGGGACCACCCACTGCAGAGCGGAAGAGCTACCTACGCTCGTGTTCTCTCTTCTATAAAGTTTACCCTTTCTCTCCACTAACCTTACAAGAATCCCAGTTCAACACAAACCGTCTCAAATATTTTTTTCTTCCCACATATAACTTAAGAATGGAATATATTACCCAAGTGTATAACTAGTTGTACAGATTTGAGTAATTTTGCAACAATACTTGAGAATTCCTTACGCACCACCACCGTTAAAACCTTGTGTACTGTTCTTTTTTTACTAAGGCAATTCTCGAATGTGATCGTTAATTGCTGTGTATCTGTCCATAATGTTTTTGCCATATAACGATCGCTCTCTCAATCCCAAATAATATTGTACAAAATATTTAACTGCGTATTGACACTTTATCTGTAATTATTTTTTTTTCTCAATTTGTATCGCCCTCCTGCAATGAGGTCCATTAGGATTGGCGGTATATATATATATATATATATATATATATATATATATATATATATATATATATATATATATATATATATATATATATATATATATATATATATATATATATATATATATATATATATCTATGAATTTCACTTCTCCACTTTGGGCTATTTACCACCAAGCTTTGCCTCTCTTTTCTAGACAAAAGTACTGTGAAAGAACTTGAATATATAAATAAATATTTAAGAACAATGAGAAGTGTGATCGAGGGCCTGATTTTAGGAAATAACAAGTACATAAAGCAAACAGACAATGACAACAAGAAAAGAATATGGGGGATTACTTGTTTATTTATATAAAATGGAGTACCATAAGTAAATGCAAGCAGGTGAAAACTACTAGCCACAGGTAGCATATAAACGTACAGGTTACACGCACACACACACACACAAATATATATATATATATATATATATATATATATATATATATATATATATATATATATATTCAAGTAACGTAAGATATACATTCCCCTTTTTATCAGTACTTTTATGTAATAAAAACAAGATACACGGCTTTGTGGCAAATCAGGCTAATGATCTGAAGTGTAGGACCGAAGCTCGTATACCACTTTTTTTTAGTTTGGTAAATGAGTAAACAACGTTTGCCAGTTTAGTCGCGTGAAGAAACGCCTATTGCCAGCTTGGAACAACTGTGCCTACCACCCAGCACTAAAGCTTAAAGCGGAAGCATTATCAAGTTTAGGCAAGCGTACCGTGTGCATCACGGGCGCCGCAAAATCTAAGCAGTACGACGGATTCGACTACTCATGGCAATAACGACATGCTTTATGCGAAACTCAGATGCGTTCAGAGAAGCCAAGAAATGCCGGAGTTAACTAAGATTGCATAGATCCTATTAACATTATCAGGTGTGAAGCTCAGAACTTAAAAATGATGGCCAGAACTTAAAAGAAGGTCAGAACTTAAAATGTGATGGTTTATCTGCAGAATCATCAGAAGGTATGCAACGTGCTCGTAATTCGCCTCTGAAGTACGTAGTTGCATAATCTTATCAAAATAAAGCAATGCTGCGATAAAAAGTTGCGTCAGTTTCATTTGTTCCATGTCTGCACTGGAACTTCCACGGCCAGGGAACTACCAATAATAATTTCAACCAAGGTCCAGCGATTGCGGTAACATTCGCTGGAGTGGACATTATAAGCAACAGCACAATATTGAAGGCTACCAAGCTGAAAGAATAATAATAAAGGGAGCGCATTGCTCTCGTCACGAGGTGCCAATATACAGTGAACCAAGCGTAAACAGTGCGCCAAAAATCATGTTTGCATGTAAACAAACTCATAACCCTGCCGAATGCCGCCTAACGAAGACATCACACAATCAGCCGTGAACTTTTCCGCACGTTTCACTGCTACGTGCTCCATCGGTGTGATCACTGAGATCTTGTTTGGGCTCCGGGTGAGCAAGCTGGACAGCCTCCATATTCGCCATCTCCTTGTCAGATCGACGCAGCTCCACCTTCACAAACCCGTCCAGGAGATCCCCGTACACGATGGGCTCCTTCACATCTGTCGGCTTCATCGTGACCCAGGACAGCTGCATGGCGCCGTGTTCGCTGGGCGAACAAGCTTCCCAGTGCCTGCCTACTTTCCGGAAATGCGTAGCCGCTTCGATCCTCTTGAAGGGCCCCAGGTGGGCCTCTTCCACCATGTTCCCAATCTCCGAATAGGTGTAGTCTTCGGTCATTCGTGACAGCTGGAGAATGTTGGTGTCGGTCAGTGAGCAGGGAACCTGTCCGATGTGAGCCCTGATGAGCTGGATCCTCTCGGCCGAACCCGGCAGCCCGACGTGGACCCACTTCTGGAAGAGCGATTGCAGGTCAGCCGGGAAGAGCCAGGGTTTTTTCGCGGACGCGACGACTGCCAGTTGCTGCTTCTCGACAGACGCCACGCGCCTCAAGAATTCGGGGAGTTCTTTCTTGAACCGCTGCGCGTACTCCATCTCTTCAGTCGCCGGCGTGTTGCCGTAGATGGTGTCCAACAAGTAGAAGAAGAGCATCTTGATCTTGCCCTTGCCCCCTTCGGTGAACAGGGTCTCCAGCTCCGCCTGGCAGTCGCGGCCGCTGGAGTGGCCCATGAACTGCTTCATGCGCACGTAGTTCACCTCCCAGCGTGGGTCCTCCTTGGCGATCATCTTGGCCAGGTAAATGAAGGCGGAGCCTGAGGCGCCGTACAGGAGCAGGGTACGACCCTGGGCGGGGTACTGTCGCACAAAGTCCAGCAGCGCCTTCTCAGCCGGCAGGCAGCCTTCGAGTCGCAACGTCTCCTCTTCGGCGCCGCTGGTGCTGGGCGAGCCTGTTCCCCGGCTCTGGTTGAGCAAGATGACCGACTCCATGGGCTGGACCACGCTTAACCGGCGGCGAGTGCCCGCCAGCTTAGGTGGCCGCGGGGGCGCCCTGGGGGGCGTCGCGTCTTCGTCGTCGCCTTGGCACGCTGTTGCAGCTGCTATGGAGATCCCGTCCTCTAGGACGGCCACGTCCGCGTGGAAGCGCGGATGCTGGCCGCCGTCGCTTCTTCTTCCGCTTTGCCCGGCCCGCATAACTGTAAGGTGGTGCTGTTGTCTTAGTGGCTATCCAGTAAAGATATGGCCGATGCCCATTATATATGAGGGACCAAGAAGAAACTAGTGGATCAATATGCCACTTTGTTTGTTGCTGTTGTTGCGGCTTATCTCGCACAGGGGGTTTGTGCCATTATACAAGAAGGCATCGTCATCATCATCATCATGGCCATTATCGGAAATGAGATTTGAGGCCTCTAGAAAGGTGGAGATGATGGTCCCAGAGATTGGCACACACCACAACTGGGGATTTGCCAAGAAGCGGGCGGTATAAAATTAAAAGGTGCCCAAAGAGAAGTTATAATAATAATAAAAATGTGAATGCTGCAATCGCGTAAAAATTTACAATTTTGCATAAATATTTACTTAATAGTCGGATGGCTAGATAGAATAAATAAAATGGCACAATCCAGTGCCCAGTATTTATTTCTAATTTGACCGCACGAAGGAAATATATTGAAGAATAGGCCGCCGTTTCCCTCAGAATACAAAAAATTGTGCACGATATCAATATACTAGGCAACTACACAGCGTAACCTTCGTACAAATTGCTGTAATCTTTCACCTGTTAATGAAATTATGAACCAACCATCTCTGCTTGGCCATGCTTTGCAACCACCTAGAATGCTGCGAAGATATGCCACACGTCCTGCGGGTGCGCTCAAAGGAGCGGACAACAACGCGCAGCCGCGGACGGGCAAGAGGAGGAGACGCCCGCTCACTTGACCTATCCTTCAGTGCGCACATGATCACGCTACTCACCACTTACCACCCCCCATTGCGTGCGCTTGATCGTGTGACCTCCAACATGGAGCGAACGGGGAATACAGCGCCCACCAACCCACCTCCTTCACCTGGTGGGCTCTTCATCTCTGCTGCAGTACAGGGCGCCCGGGGCCTGGTATCATTTTATCGCACTCGGACCTAATACGGAACATCAAGGTGGCGATGACGATGGCACCTATGCGCCTGAAGGGTCCCTATGATTGCTCGCAACCCAGATCAAGATCACCAGTGTACACCCAAGTGCACGTTGTGTGGTGGACCCCACCTCACAGTGGACAAAGCTTGTACTGCCAGATACAAAACGCCGTACGTTATACGAAGACGCCTGGGAGAACGCCGAGCAGCACAGCATTCAGCCCTTCAATCAGAAGATTTTCCGTCCATGGAGACCAAGCACCGGTCCCGGTCCCGCCTCCTCTCCAGACCGAGGTCGGGCCGTTCCAGATCGATATCCACGTCGACTCCAGGAGCCAGATATACGTCAGAAAAGGTGAGCTTCTAAGAGGCCCTGACGGGTGTCTCGCGAGAGGGTCACGTAAACACCCCCCCCCCCCTGCCACTGCCTAAACCCAACACAGACAACACAGATATCGAACACCTTAAGAACGAAAACGCAGTTATGTGTGATTTAATCCAAACGCTTACCCAGGAACTTCACAGCCTCAAACAGCCCAAAACCCAACCCACACCCAACACTCCAGAACCCGCTACCAACAGCCAACCCGAAGAACTCTGAAGACCTACCCCCAAAAAGCAAGCCCTCCAAGAAGGAGCTCAGGGGCAAGTACGCTCCGAAGTCAAGGATATGCTCGTAACACTCCAAAGCACGGTGGAAACTTTACAGAATTCTCTAATCACCCTTATGCACAGAGTCACCGCCATGGAAGCTAATATTCAAACCCTTTTCACACAAACCGTTTTAACCGCTCAAGGCGCAGCCATGAACAGCACAGGGACCGTCGCCGCCGCCCTGCCACCTGTGGCATCCCCTATCCTTCATCATGGCCCACATTAACAATGACACAACATTCTGGCAGTGGAACTGCCGAGATCGGCAATTCCACTGCCGATCTTCATAAACAGCCCGTTCTCTGCAACACCTCCGTACTACTTCATGTCAACCCGACGTAATCTTACTCCAGGAAACGCACGACACTCCCGTTAACCTTCCAGTATATCAACCTTTCACCGCGAACAACGCTCCACACGGAGTCTCCACACTCATTCGAAAAAGAATTACCGCAATCGAACACGATCTCCAGGATCATCGCATCGAACATTTCTTCATTGAGCTCATCCCGCACAGAAAACGCAAGGAAGGAGTACTTATCCTCAATATCTACAATACTCCATCTCAACGCCATAGCCGATTCCTAACCCTCTTCGAAAAGGCCCTTAACATCGCAGGCAGCAGCCCCCTTATCATCGGAGGTGACTTCAATCTCCCGCACACATGATGGGGTTACAGACACAGCGCTGCTGCAGGTCGTAACTTATGACAAGACTCCCATGATCTCGGGCTTACACTCATTACTGACCCAACTTTCCCCACTCGCCTCGGCACTTCTACTGAACGAGACACGACACCAGACCTCACTTTCACAAAAACGTGGACGACGTCCATTGGCGCAACACCAAACACGACCTCGGAAGTGATCACACTATCATCGAAATAACTCTCCCACATGTAACAGCCGTTATGAGAAGAACAAGGGACTTGGACGGACTGGGATGCATTCCGTAAACGCCGTGCAACAGCAATGACGGACACTCCCATCACCGACATAGAATCATGGTCATGTGATCTACTGTCTGATACTAAATCGGCCACCCGCATTATCACAACAGATGCCCCGACTGATCGCATCGACAGCAGACTCGCCCACCTTATCGTGGCCAAATCATCCATCCTCTCTTGATGGAAGCGACAACGGCTCAGTAAAAGACTCAGACGGAAGGTCGCACTTCTCAACAAGGAAAATGAAGCCCACTGCCGCGTTCTAAGTCAACAGCAATGGACAGAGCTCTGTCACTCTCTAGACGGGCAACTCCACCACCCCCGCTCGTGGAAAATCCTCAAACATTTGATTGATAGCACCACCACCCGCTCATATCAACAAGATCGCTCACCAAGCTTTTATTCACAGAAAGCAAGATGCATGGCCAAGACGACGTTAAGAATAGCTTATGTCAAAAGTACATCCCATCTGGGCCCACTCAACCTCACAGGCCATACACAGGGACCTCTAACCCTGCCCTTGATGAAGATTTCAGCGTGGCAGAGATTCATGCTGCCCTGCACAAGCTGAACAGCCGTTCGGCACAGGGCCCTACATGGTGTTACGAATAAAACACTAAGAAATCTAGATGACACCTCGGTGCAACAACTCACCGAATACATCAACAACTGCAGGCGCCAAGAATCCATTCCTCCGACATGGAAAACGGCCAAAGTAATTCGCATCCCCAAACCGGGTAAGCTATCTAGCCTCGCCAATTTCCGGCCCATATCGCTAACTTCATGTGTAGGCAAGGTCATGGAGCACTCTCTCCTAACCCGTGTAAACACTCACCTCGAAGACACATCTGTTTACCCCCACTCGATAATTGGCTTTAGACAGCATCTTTCCACCCAAGACGCTATGCTCCAACTTCAGCATCAACTCCTAGATCGCAAATCCCGTCAGATGAAGGCGATCTTGGGCCTCGACCTCGAGCGCGCCTATAACATAAGGCACTCCACCGTCCTCGAACGCATCTCCTTGCTCAGCCTTGGAGAACGCACTTACAAGTACGTAATAGACTTTCTACCCAATCGGAAGGTCTTCCTGTCGGTCGGAGAAATTCGATCAGAGGAACTCTGCCTCGGCAGCATGGGCACACCGCAAGGCTCCGTCATTTCCCCAATACTGTTTAATCTGGTTATGCTCGGATTAGCACAAGAACTACAAAAACTCGACGGCATTGAACACACCATATACGCCGACGACATTACAATCTGGGTTGCAAAGGGCAGTGACGGCCAAATCGAGACTACCTTACGAGACGCCATTGACGTCGTAGAAAATTATCTTGAAGGCACGAGACTCCGCTGTTCCCCTGAAATGTTGGAGCTTCTCCTATACCGCCCAACGCAGCTGAGTACCAAGATGGACGGCGCATTGCGGCAGTTACCACAGCAGGCGGCTTGCTCCGACATGCTGCCAGCATCGTTACCCAAAATGGCGAGACGACCGAGGAAGTCGCCATCGCCCTGGCCACTCTTGACCCAACCTGTCACACTATACTGAGCGATTCTCGCACAGCAATCAACAACTACATCAAGGGTAATATTTCTCAGCAATCACTCCGTATCTTACAACAAGCCCCGCATTCGTCTGAAAATCCAATCACCCACGTCTGGATCCGAGCACACGCGGGCGTTGTCCACCCGCACCTCACCAACCTCAACGAGGTTACACACTTCGTAGCACTCCGGCACGTCAACCGTGCCGGAGACGGTGCAGGTGCACCCGCAGGACACGACCACCTTACAATATACAATGACCTTGTAGGTCATTTTACCTCGCAAGAAGAACCTTCCGAGCCCCTAACCGCAAGTTAAACAGAGAACAGGCAACCACCCTTCGGCTGTTACAGATCAATACATACCCCTCCCTCACATGCTATCACACCATATACCCCGACATCTACCCGAGCCAGACGTGCAAGGTCTGTAAAACTGAATCAGCAACACTCCCCCACATGCTATGGGAGTGCAAACGTCAATAGCCAGACCTTAATCCCGTGACCCTCTCGCCGAAATGGCACGCCGCCCTGCGCAGCTCCCAACTCGACGACCAACTCTGGGCGACCCAGCAGGCCTACGAAGCGGCGAAGAGGCAAGACCTCGACGTCCCATCGTGGGAGGCCTAGGCCCAGCCGACTAAACTGCTGGTCCTCATTAAAGTTCACTTTCTCTCTCTTCCTGAGGTTTCATAGTTGTTGGTGGGCTCTGAAATGTAAAATTATTTCACAAAAATAGTTTTATCCTTATAAATTATACTAAAGTAAAATACATTCAGCAATTCTAATGGAATATTTAATAAATACACAAATCAAAAAGTAAAATCCATTCAGCAATTCTAATGGAATATTTATTAAATACACAAATCAAAAACCGTTTGTAAATACCAATCAAACTAACATGACGAAAAGCAGTGAGGTATCCTTAGTTATTTAAATAAATATAAAACAGGCTATTTCGCGTTGTGACAGGCTTATGCTGATTGCGTAATTGTTCAATAGCATCGATTAAATAACAAACAAGTTTATCAATGTTATAGCGCCCGCTATCGACTTACAAAGAAAAAGGCGAAAATAAAAACTTTCACACTAGGCTAAAATTCTTGCTTCAAAATTTCAGAACAGACACTGTGGATGTCGGCTGTACGTGGGTATATTCCACGTGGCAGCATTACGGATACCAACACAGCGACATACGGTTACTTGTAGTCAACAACTGTTAATTAGGCCAGTGTACATTTGTTGCACACACAAGAAGGAATTACGTATGGCATACATATGCACGCTAGAAAATAGCCACGGCTGGGATATATTTATGAGGAGCTACAAATGGGTTTCCAAAATGAGGCATTTCACTATTGTAAAACTCGGCGGCTAATTCCAGTTTCAAGGCGCATATCTATGGTTAGTAAGATTTCAAACGTATGGCAACCTCTACGCAAAAATTAAAGCTATTGATTCCGCGTTGCATTAGGAGGATGTTTGGCGAGCTAGTTGACAACTGCGGAATGCAGTTAGTTCGGCTTCCGGGATTGTCAGTTTGCACATCACGTTAGATATACTTCGGCACAACCATTATACCCATAGAAAGGCATAAACACGGCAAAAAAATAAATCATGGGCATGATTCGCCTCTGTTCTTATGTAACTTTACTGGTTTGAATGTTCATTCAGGGCATTCACTGTAAGCATTGGGTGCGCATATGGAATGTCGACATCAAAGAGAGTATTCGGCGTCACTGCATGACCCCCCCCCCCTAACTCGGCATTTCAATTTCTTCTTTCGCTCTAAAAAGGGAAAATTACCTTTGTCCTTTATAGGAGCTTTGTCCCTGAACCTTAGTGCTAGCCGAGCTTTTTTTTTTCTTCATTGGTGCTAATGAGCACACGAAGGACTTATGTTTTAATGTGGCTTTCTGGTAATGTTCTGGTGCCATAATATGATCCCTTTAAGGCCTATGGACGCTGGCCTTAGGCTAGGTACCCTAACTAGGTCCAACGTGCCCATGCAGAGTACAGCACAGCAAGTCCGCGAATATTTTTGCTAGATCCGGCGGCGGCACTGTCGGACATGGCAAGGCAATAACACTGCAATTTTTATTTGTAATGGCGCATCTGACGAAGGAAGACTTACAAGCACTCACAGGCCGTGGACACGTGCCTTGCAACCAGCAGCAGTGCCCACTGGCGATAAAGTGGAAGGACGGCGTGCTGTGAGGCAAAGCTGCAAAGCGAAGCAATTTTTCTCGCTTGAAACAAAAACAAATTCTTTAGGCCTTATTTCGGACTTTCCAATAAGGAATGCCATCATAGGCGACATACAAAATGTTTTGGTTGGTGCACATCGTTGCACAAATTACAGCCGAAAATGCAGTGTCACCTATACTGTCAACTTTCTTATTTCATTTGCAAATTTTTTTAAACCATATCAGTCCTCCAGCATTTCAAATTCAAGTAGGCTTTCCGACCAACGCTGCTGAAGGAACGAACGAGTTACCCGATGCAAAATCATAGCCTTGATCAATTTCTTTGTTTTCGAGAACAAATGAGCCATAGGGAAACCAAGGAAATTTTGAATTCTCAAAATAAAATGCCTAATCAAAGTCTCTGTAGAGGCGCATGCAGCGTTCGTGAGGCTACATACCAGTAAAATGTTAATGTTAGGTTTTCTATGACACAGAACTTTCCATTACCGAGCGAATTTCGTGTCGGCCACCACGGCACCAAGAAATATTGTACCCCCATGGCAGTTGTTTAAGTCACAAATTTATCAAAAAATCTGTGGTGGTTGAGCGTGCGTCTGGGACACTTGGCATGGACCCCTTCGCCTAACGCCGACTTTAAAGATTTTGGGAATCCTGTAGCGCTCTTGCACGCAAGAATCATGGTAAATTGAGATATGGTCATCATCACATTCTCTGACATTCGGGTTCCCTGGTACATGTACTATTACGGGGCAGAATACCAGTGCAACATTCATAAACCCCAATAGCAGCTGTGCTGCGTGTGCCTCTCCATGGTTCAGCGAGTGGATAATTGCCAACCGCGCATAAACCCCGGTGTACTGCGTGCGGAACTCCCAACCTCCCCGAAGACCATGACCGCACGCTGAAATGTTTCCATTCTGGCGGAGGGCACCACGGCACTGCCTCCCAGTGTCGAGCAAGGCAACCAGAACCCTTTAACAACACCAACGTGTTCAGAGAGCAGCACAATATTATGGAAAAGGCGTTACGCAGGACAGGAAATTCAGCAAGCTGGCGACATTCAACGTTCTGGCACCTACGACTACTGGTACAACTCGTGGTTGTCCACGCAGTCGATGCCGAGGACACAGCCACACCCAAATTTGCAATCTGTCTAGGGACGGCAGGCCGTGGAAGTACCAGAGCAACCACGTGGTCGAAGCTGCTCTGGGAGCCGCAGCCACACGCAGCAAAAACTGCTACCGAGGGAACCTCAGGCCGCAGGGCTGAAAACGCCCAACCAGGACACCAGGAAGGCGACAACGGAGAAAATGACAACGCTTGCCTGGTAAGCACAGTTTCCTCTCCTTTTTTCCTCTCTATCTTCATCACCATCCACCCCACGAAGAAACAAATAAAAGACAAACAAAACAAACCACTTACGCCAGAACAAATTCCATTCACCCAGGCAAGCACACTCCAACCCGAGAAACTCCCTCAAAATTCCTGTACCAAACAAAAAGTGTGCGAAATGATAGAAGAATTGGCGTCTGTTTTGAGAGCCGAAACGCTAATGTCAAGGAAGACCTAATGGCAGATGTCAAGCACAGGCTACAACAGGTAGACATTAAGACAACAAGGCATGACTGACATGAAGCAATTCATCAGCGCAACCTTCAGCCAGCACTACTGTTCCATCCCATATGACACATATTCACTCAAGATCCACGAAGGTCACACCCTTGTAGCAATCCGGTTCGTACAACTAGAATGGAATTATAGAAGGTACTGAAGGAAGAGGGCCTCCCTCATAATGTTCCTGGCCACACAGCCTTACACACCAATCGTTATAGCACTTCAAGAAGTACAATGTCACAATGCGTACACGGACAAGCACAACACCACCAAACGACCACTAGCCGTCAGACTTGTGTCCAAACAAATCACAGTGATCGAGTACACGCTCGACAGCTTTCATGCATATCTCCCATGTGCTCTTTGAAATTTTACCCAGGAATCGATAACAAACCAGATTCTTTTACTTAACATCTACAGTGCGCTTAAATCGGGACGGGATGACATCAGACATTGTTATCGGCCGCCAGCAAACAATCCTAGAAATTTATTATTCTTGGAGATTTCCATTCACTCCACCCAGCCTGGGAGTAGCAAATATAAACTCTAAAAGGCCGCCGTCTAACCCACGCCGTAAGCCTTCATCTATTCAGTCTGCTGAGAGAACGTGACACACTAACCAGAACGAGTAACGCAGCACATACTCCTAACACTTGAGGAAGTTGTGGATGGCCCGAGTACAGCCCAAGCTAGCGTTATCCTGCCATTGCACCTCAAGAGGGTCTTCGACAACCTTTCACACGTCCTCATTCTAAACAATCCTGCATCCTGGCCACCATGCGCCTAGGTGAAATTCGGTCAGATATCAAATCTAGCAGAGCGACTCCGGAGCGTTAGGTTCCCTTACCCACCCTTTTCTACGTGGCTATAGCAAAGCTACCACCACTTCTCGACATACTTCCGAACGTGTCGCACGTCCTGTAAGCCGATGGTGCAAAATTCTGGATGACCACTGGGTCGGAAGGCGTCTTTCAGGATGCACTGCAGGAAGCAATAAACATAGTACAAAAATATACAACAGCGGGAACATCCGCCTCTGCAGCTGAGAAGTCGTAGCTCCAGCCTGTATAAAAAAAATAAGGCCGATACCCTACGAACCATTCCATTGAATCACCATCATCATCATCAGCATCAGCATCATCATCGTTGTCGTCACATTTTATGTCCACTGCAGGACGAAAGCCTCTGCCCTACGATCTCCAGTTACCGATGTCCTGTGTCAACCGATTCCAACCTGCACCCGCGAATTTCCAAATTCCATCGCCCGACCTAGTATTCTGCCGTCCTCGACTGCGCTTCCCGTCTCTTGGTACGCATTCCGCAACCCTAATGGTCCAACGGTTATCTAACCTGCGCATTACATGACCTGCCCAGCTCCATTTTTTTCTCTCATTGTCAATTAGAATATCGAGTATACCCATCTGCTCTCTTACCCAAACCACCCTGTTTCGGTCTCTTAATGTTATGCCTAGGATTCTTCGTTCTATCGCTCTTTGCGTGGTCCTTAACTTGTTTTCAAGCTTCTTTTTCACTCCAAGTCTCTGCTCCATATGTCGACACAGGTAAAATGCACTGATTGTATACCTTCCTTTTCAATCATAATGGCAACCTTCCCATGAGGAGCTGACAATGTCTGCCGTATGCGATTCAACCCATTTTTATTCTTCTATGAATTTCCTTCTCATGGTCAGGGTTCCCTGTGATAATTTACCTAAGTGCACGTACTGCTTCACAGACTCTAGAGGCTGACTGGTGATCCTGAACTCTTGTTCCCTTGCCCAGCTATTATTATTTATCTTTGTCTTCTGCATATTAATCCTCAACCTCCCTCTTAAACTCTCCCTCTTAAGGTCCTCAATCATTTGTTTTAACTCGTCTGGAGTACTGCTGAACAGAAGAATGTCATTGGCAAACCGAAGGTTGTTGAGATATTCGCCGTCGATCGTTACTCCTAAGCCTTGCCAGTTTAATAGCGCGAATACTTCTTCCAAGCACGCAGTGAATAGCATTGGAGAGATTATGTCTTCTTGTCTGACCCCGTTCTTTATAGCTATCTTCCTGCTTTTCTTGTGCAGAATTAAGGTATCTGTCGAATATCTGTACATATTCCACAGATACACTCACCGGTATACATTCACCGGTAGATACTCACCGCGTACACTCACCGGTATCTTCACAAGTCTGAATGAAAGCGAGAACCTGACTGTAACCTCTGTCGCACTCGCGAGGCAATAGCTGACATAATTTGCATGTACCCTTAATATGCGACCGAGCGAAGGACACTTGAGTTGATTGTTGATTGCTTGGACTCTCGCGCCTTTTCGGAAGAAATTATTTTTGGCACGTGGAGTAGTTGACCATGCCCAACACACAATAAAATCACTCCGGTACTTTCTATGTAAGACTGGCTTAGGCGGTCGTCTCTAGAACCTCTGAGGCGTGAACAGAGTGCGAAATGTCTTTGCGCGATAAAGGTTTCTGTGGACACGATTGTTCCTGTGTGTATTGCATCTAAAGCGCGCATCCGCATATTGAGTAACATGTAAATAGTAGTTATTGTGCCATATCATAATCACCTACTACCTACCTTCCCCTCTATCTCCCACTTTCCCTTAGCCCAGTGACCAATAGCAGGCTACAAACACGCTCTCCAGGCCAACATCTCCTCCTTTGTCTCCATTAAAATTTACTCCTCCTCCTCCTGAGACCGAGACGAAGCAGATGGACACACTCCTCCCAACGTCACTAAAGGCAGCGCTGGGACTAACCTAACATGCGTTAACGCAGCTCCTACTATGACTGGGGGTGTACAAAACCATCTGCGAACTAATGGAAGGTCATCTTAACGGTCACTTGCAATGTCTCCCAAGAACGAGGCATGGGTGCCTCAATCTATCCCAGTTAGGACAACAAACACCAAGAAAACGGCAACAGCAAAACCACACACTTCCTGTGGTTAGCGTTCGAGACAAAATTCACGTGGCTCCAATTACCTGGAATATACACCCTTAGAGCATGAGCCCTGGCTCCACGTTTTTGCGACGATACATCGGACCCACCAGCCCTTTGCATCTCAAAGAAGAATGACACAAACAGGGTCACGATAGAAAACATGGACAAGTGTAGACTAACAACAATGGATTTGTCTGCACTCGTTCGGGTTTTTCATCTTGTCCATGTCCTTTTATGCCATTCTTCTTTGTGTATGAATTAGCAATAACTCAACAGTTAGTACTTCTAAATTCTATGAACCAACATGGCCCTATAGCCGTCTTGTCGTTCTACAAGTTCTACGTGTGTCTTGTCGTTCTAGATAGAGCAGACTCCCTGAGGGCTTCGGCCACGCTCTGCACTGGGCAATGGTACGGTGGAAGTGGCTGCTATCGTCCCAGCCATAGTACACGCTTTAACCATACCGGCACCATTTGGATCCATCACAACGGTCACTGATTCACAGACCACCTCCGGGACTTTGGCACGTGGTATGGATACACCCTACATACACCGCATTCTTACATCAGTACACTGCACAGCGTTACACAGGCTGCGTATCCTTTGTGCAGCTGCATACGCCTCTCTCCGTGGTAGTGAACACGCTAATGTGGTAGCCGGAGAACTCGCTATCAGGCGCCATTGGAAGAGCTATCCAACCCAGAAGACGCACGGACAGAACCACTTAACTACACTGAAATTCTACAATTTACAGAAATAGCAGGACGCACTCCCCCCCTCCCCACACACATAATTATCTTACCCGAGAAGATGCTGTCGCGTGGCGGTAGCTTGAAATTAATTCCCCTGTTTCTTTTAACTTCACTCTTCCGTCCCACGCAGTATCCCTCATATTGTCCCTACTGTGGAGCAAAACCCCGAGTATATCGTTGCACCAGGGAGTGCCCACAGGCTCCGGGTTACTCCCCTATTGCTTCACCTTCACTTTCCAACCGAGATATTGAACTGACTAGCTTGTGCCCGAAAAGCAGTGACGGCTGATCCAGAGGGCACAAGGAGTGGCACGAGCCAATGGGCCTCTGAACTAAGGGCTCCAGCCTACGAGGAAGTCTGCCCACCTCATTAGACTCTCTGGCAAGTGCCTTAAGACAGCTATTTCTTGCTGTCATTTATTTGGGTTGTTTCTTACCTTTTAGCGCGTAAATTTTCAATGTGAATGTCAGGATCAGCTTGGGAATATGTCTCGCTAACACCAAATAAGGGCTTATGCCACGACAATAGTGCAGATCTTTTCGTACTGCTGGTCCGAAACAGGAAGGAGCTTTCTTGCGCAGATCTCAACAAAGGTAGAACAATTTGTTCGTCACGACGTTGTCAAAAATGCATCGAAGGTTTGAATGAGCTGGGCTATTTTTTTCTTCATGTCATGAATTAGTCGATATCTCTTCCGGTCAGGGAAAGTATTAATGTGAAAGGGGAAATAAAGGTAATTTGTTCGTTCTATTCATGGATTTTCGGCAAGCGATTCTGATGGTTGGTCCAATTCATTATATGTTGATTTGTTTATGCTCCTTGCACCTAATGGGCCATTTATAGCAATACAAATTTTACGAACGCTCAGTGCGCGTCTGCGCCTTCTCCGTTGGCGTTGCCGTGCTGTCCTACTATCGACGGCGCATGGATAGGCCGCGCGTCGAAGACTAGGAGGCCTTCGAAGACGCCAAGGTCGTTTGGCCACGTTCTCACATGTTCGTTCTCTCCAACGCGGCCGCACCTGGCTAACTTGCGGCTTGCGCAGAGATCTTCACACAAGCTTTCTCTTCATCCCGGAAAAAAGGCTGCTCAGCAAAGTGGAACTAAAATTTCAGAAAGCTGGCATAAATTGGCCCTATTTTTCAAGGCGGCAAACAGGACTCAAAGAGAAAGGAATTCATAATTGTCCATCCTTTATGGTTTGTGTTCTGCTTGGCCCCTAGAAACTACGATGAAGTACTAAAGAGCCAATTCCTTAAGTCATGATGGCAGTTTTGCTATTTACTTGAAGAAAAACTATATTCTAACCTAGTACTAACCTTCGTTATGCAAAAAGAAGTTATTTGCTTAAAGTTATAAGAGGCTAAAATGGCGGTGTAGCTCAGCGAGTAGTCATACATACGTAGTATTTTGTTTGAATTGAACAGGCTGTGTAATTCTTAAAAAATAACGGTGGTGTATTATATTAACAGAATGCTTGCCAAGAAAATAAAAACAATAGCGAGAGCGGTAGAAATATATGTGGATTTTTTTTAGTAGAATTGAAAGTCGGACTTCTTTGTGTTAATTCATCTGCGAAATGGATGAACCAGAAACGTACCAAACTGAAGTATCTCATGCCTTCTGTTTCCATGAACGAAAGTGTCAATAGTCAAGACTGCTGTTTTGTTTTGCGCTTCTGTACGTTTCTCTCGCCCAGCTCTCAAAAAGTTTGTAGTTGGGAAAAGAATGGATTTATATGGGGTTCGACTAACGCAGTACTGCCCTTTATAATGTGTTAGACATCAAATACGCTGACGAGTGTTGCGATGCGGGCTTGTTGGAACGTCATATTTAACGGGAATTCAAGGTAGCGCAACACCACGACACCACCGCGAGGAGGAGCAACAGAGTGCTGTGTGCATGTATTTATTTATTTTTTAATCCACGTGCAAATTGTGCTAGGAAGGACCAGCAACACTCAAACACAAGCTGTGGGAGTGCAATGCAGTTATAGGGAGGATGGCACGCATCCCGGAGACCCTGTCGCCGAGCTGGGCCACCGCTCTGGGCAGCTTAGACCTCGGCATCCAGACGTGGGCAGCCCAGCAAGCCCGTGAGGCGGCATTGAGGCAGGGCCTTGACGTTATTCCGGGGGAGACCTAAACCAGGTTATATTAAACTTTGACGTACGTTCAGTAAAGTTGTATACGTCCATCCAGCCATAATGTTGTTGTTGCTGTTGTTGTCCTGAATGATTATGGCGCATACCTGCAGTGGGGCATCCGCAATGATTCGGCTAATTAGGAGAAACGGACAAGAAGAGGGAAAAAGTTAGAAGGGAAAAGATCAATGCAAAACGCACATTAAAAAATCCTGATGTGCTACGTGCATCACAGCTAAAATTAAATGGGCATGTAGTGATGACGACGACAAAGACCCGGCGCCCATGATTCTCGCGCGCCAGCGGCTTCCACGCTGCGAGACGCGCGCATGTTTTCAAAAGAAGACGCAGAAGAAGCCGTGAGTATGGCGGAGCTGGAGTCCCTCATGCGGAAAGCCCAAGACCAGATCCAGCAGGCAGTGCGCGCCGAGGTGTTTGAGGGCAACATCAGCAAGGCCGTCACCCTGTACGCCCTCGCCGGAGGAGTCTACGTGGACGCACTTCGAGAGGTACCAGAAGCGTTGCTAGCGCAGCCGATGCACACTCCTGCCTAGTTCAGGATCTATCTATCTATCTATCTATCTATCTATCTATCTATCTATCTATCTATCTATCTATCTATCTATCTATCTATCTATCTATCTATCTATCTATCTATCTATCTATCTATCTATCTATCTATCTATCTATCTATCTATCTATCTATCTATCCATCCATCCATCCATCCATCCATCCATCCATCCATCCATCCATCTATCTATCTATCTATCTATCCATCCATCCATCCATCTATCTATCTATCTATCTATCTATCTATCTATCTATCTATCTATCTATCTATCTATCTATCTATCTATCTATCTATCTATCTATCTATCTATCTATCTGTGTCCACCATTAACCATTTTTTGTCAACTTGAGCGTCTGGGAAGTTCGTGGTCTAATGGGTAAAGCATCACGCTGCTGTGCTGAAGGCGCCGGGTTCAACCTCACCTCCGCAACACCTTAGGCCACTTGGCCGAGAGTCTAGTAAACTCATAGATAGTAGTAAACTAACGCTTACGTTGACAAAGTAAAACAGTTAGGATGAAAGGAGTCGTAAGATAGGAAAGACTATTCCAACGCTTGGTCCATATTAGTTGTTATACTGTGTGAATATGTTTACGTCCCATCTCAACCTAAAATTTAAGAGCAGCGGGAGCTTCACTGAGCACTCTTGATTTATTATGCATCACCACTGCGGCACTTCTTTAACCTAAAATTGATTAAAACAGCAGCTAAATGAAACGTAAACGTCTATGCACTCTATTTCTCATGCACGCCCAGTTCGATATGCATTGCGCGGCATTGAAGAAGATCTACGATATTAGCTGGTCCCATTGTATTATCTCCGTTGCCGTGCGCTTGCTCGCTGATTACTGTCGCTTCACTAGATATATATGGCATTATTCGTGACAAAAGTTATAGGGATTTCTCTCACCATTACATCTTCACTGGAAACGTTCTACGGGACGCAGTGAACGTTTTCGCGATCGCTTTCTGCATAATCGCACGTTCTACAGGTTGAAGATTTTTTTTATTGAGTGGTAATAGTTTGCCCGGGTAGGCTGCTACGTTGTGTGCGCACCACGCCTATTCCTCCTGTGTTTCCGGCTGTGCTTGAACTGCGCAAGCGCCTCCGGGATTCTGCAGCTGGAACCCAGTGGAATGATCATCAAAGAGTACCCATCCATCCATTTAAATGAACGAAATGTTCTTTCAAACCATATTTTTTAAGACTTCATGGTAAAATATTAATAGGTTATAGGTAATAGGTAAAATATTAGAAGAGAAAATGACGGTCAAAGTACAATTTCCAGCGGTGCTTCAGCGAAGGTGTCTCAGTAACAGAAACAAATCTCGAAGGCTATGGTTTTGCGAACTGCCTGCGCCGGATGTAAATGGGGAGTCTGATATACGCCACAACCGCCGTGCCTTAGACATCGCCATAGCGGAGCAACTGCAGTTCCCGGCCTCTCCGCAGGTGCGAGCTCGTTGTACCAGCTGCATGGGTCGCCTACGCGCGCTCAAGGACTACGCGACGCCTCGGCGCCGTGCCTCTGCTGAAGCCGACACAGAGGACGCTGGTGCGCGGAAACCGGAAGAGTCCGATTCGGGATCCGACGACGACGACGAGGAGGCCGGTCTCATTACTGGTCCCGACTAGTGAGTTTTAAGCAACGAACAAGGGACGACCACTTTCTCGAGATTGAAGGGTTATTGGAGGAAAACATTAGCGAAAGTGCGAGTGTGATAGCCCTGTCACAAATCACAGGCATGCGATGTACCTCGTCAGAACGCCGTCGGCTGCCGCGTGCTCACAATCACGCATTCGTGGGACTACGATCAATTGAAATTACCTGCCTGCGTCACTAATTAGCATCAGTGGCCCCATTCCGCCTACAGATACATTAAATACCGTGCAGTAAGATAGTATGAAATAAACTGCGCTGGAAATATTCAGTCCAGAACCCTGCATGTTATTTGGGAAATATTCCTGTTTATTCAATTGCTCTGTGTCACGTAATTCTTTTTTTCGCGCTGTTTGTAAGTATCAATTTTATTTCTGTACGTATTTTCTTTGTTCTTTTATTGTGCAGGCATGCTCTAATATCGTATTTCAATAATTCTGTATTGAAATGCAATTTTCAATATTTTCAATATTTCAATACGCCCTTCCCCTCTTATCTATGTACCTTAAGTGGCCTACAAACAAATATATAAAAAAATAAGTAAACTGTATTCTCCACTCACAAAAACAAGATCATTACCAATCAATAACAGCTGTCTGGTCTCTTGATAGCAGTAATGACACTTGTCTGATGCGCATACCGTCGTGTTTGACAATCTGAGAAGCTTCATCTATATCGCACTTATACTGAAGGCGATTCGTTATGACTATGGAAGTGCTGGTAATGATGACCCGCAAGCACACTCGGGACAATGACTTGATATTTGAGTACAAAGCTAGCAAAAAAATTAATTCTTTAGCCTTACGTAACAAAACCATGTTCTGGTTATGAAACACGCGGTGTTAGGGCGTTCTAGATCAGTACTGACCACCTCGCGTTCCTTAACGTGCAGTCAATGTACGGTGCACAAGCGCTTCTGCACTCCGCCGCCATCGGAATGCGGCCGCTGATGCTGCGATTGAACCCACGACCTCGAGCTCAGCAACTCAATGCCATAGCCACTGGGTTAGCGTGGCCGGCCTAGGCGAGAACGTCGTGCATTTTTTTATAGCGTTAGCATGTTCTCACAAAGAGCAATCATGCAGCGATCACAGTTGTATGCTGTGCCACAGGTTACAAGTAATTTTATAGAGCTCCCGACTCGGTGCGGCTATCAAGGGACGAAACAGTTGTTATTGATGGATAATGATCTTGTTACTCCAGTGATCTTCGGCCGTTTATATTGCAATAACACTATATGGACATTTGGCGTGCTTTTCCGCCGTCGCCGTCATGTTCCGTTTAAAGTCCAAGGCCGATAACACCGTCGCCGCGTGCCCAGGGCTACATGTGCGAGCGAAAGCGTGAGAGGGGAGACGACGCTCGCAGCTAGATAGATAGACACCTAGATAGCACAAGGCCTATTCACTACGTCATGTTACTGACCCAGAATTTTCTTTGCCAAGGCTGGCGTGGCGAAAGCGGTGACGTCAAAATCACTGTTGCCTACTCGAGAGCATCCCCATTAGATTCTATGGCAGTCCGGCCACTAGCGTGACGTCAAGGGTCGGAGTGAAAAGGCTTTGTGCTATCTAGGTGGTGTTGCTCAATCTCGTTTGCGCGCAAGGGAGTAAAGTGGGGAGAAGCGCGTCGTATGGTGTCGCGCGTGAGGCACCCAACGTAGAGTCACCGGAAAAAATTTCAGAGTACCGCAAAGGTCGGGATTTGACTGGCAACACTGAGCGGCCACCGCCATATACCTTCCAAGCCGACTGCATCGCGGGAAGGCCGCAGTGTTGGAAGAGCTTGATATTCGGTGACACATCGGGTTGAGTGTTTACTGAAGTACAAATACTTTGTGCCCGGAGATAATGGTTGCTAAGAACGAAAATAAACTGTTATTTTGCGCGAAGTAATACAGCAGGTGGTTGTATTAACCGCCTATCGTGTTTACTGCTGGAACTGTGCTACGATTGCGGGCAGTAGCTTAGCGCTGCTATCGGAAGCTTATGCACACGTTTTCTTTCCCCTTCCGCGAAGGGGGCTACGAAGGAAACATTTCGTCACTTCGAGCGGGAATGAGGCAAGCTTGTGCTTTTGGGCATGAACATCGTGGACCGCCCTATCGGCTTCTATTGATTGTTTCCAAGTAGGACGAAACTAACACCTGACAGTGTCACAGGCACGTACGTTCATTGTGTAATTTCACAAGCTAAATCGGATACATTTAAGTTAGTTTGTAAACGGATACCGCGCGTTCTCGATTCTGCCGGGCGACTTCGTCCGCCGTATACGCACGAGACACTGCGACTGCCGTGTGCGCACCGGTGTTTGGCCGTGATCGCGTAAGACGATCTGTGCACAGCAGGCGTAAAAACCAACTTCGACGACCATTTTGCGCACTAAATCTTGTGGAAGGCCAATACGAGACATTTGCGTGATTACAGCTACGCAAGTGTACCTCTGTACACTGATAATGAGCGAGAGTTTGCTACATTGTGATTTATGAGCGCGGCTGTCTAGTGCGTTCATGTGCGGCTACTCTTCTCAACTTATTTATGACTGTTTTCTTAGACTGCCAAGATTTACTGCCTATGTAAAAAGAAAAGGAACGCCCGCTGGTGACGCAGTACTTCTTTTTTTCTAAGTTACATAGGCGATATATAATATTATTGTGCTATTAGAGCGGTTTATGTAACATGCATAGTGACAGAGTAAACTAAAGCTACTGGGTGTTCTGTTGTTTTGTATTTCTTGTTATGCATCAAGTACAACATTATTTGGGTATTCACCGTAGCATTTCAACATAAAACATAATATGTATGCTGACTTCAGTTCATTGCATGTGCTCGGCTTACAAGCTCTAAATTTAAAGCATGTGTTGTGAATATCACCTGGCCATTGGTTTCAAGCTCGAAATGCGTATGTATAAATGAGCGAAGGATAAGTGGAAAAAAGGAGGTATCATGGGCCTCACATTGACCATGTTTTTATTGACTGTGATCGTCACGATCTGCGAAAAACAAGTGCCATATGGGTCGAGTGACCCGAGGCGAGAGCGCACTCACGTGCGCGGAGAAATCATGCGAGTACCTGGTGCATGTGAGGACGCGGAATTCTCGCGCGACAAGTGTGCCTTTGCGTGCCACGAGCACGGAATAACCGCGTGTGTTGAGCAACAAATGTGTTTACACGTGTACCCGCGTCAAGCGTGCAAGACGCGAACGATCCCTGCAATGAACTCCTATTTTCGTAGCATCGCTAACACCGCGTGCACTTCGCTTAAATATCTTCTAAAACAGTGCAGAAAAGCACAAGCAAGGTGTACTTAATATCTCGCACACGCGCGTGTTTTTTGTAGGCTTGAAGTTTTCCCGGCCGATTCTGTGAAACCACGCAGAACGACGCTCTCGGTCATTTTGCCCGGTCGGAATGTAGGGAAAAGTCTTTCCAGACTCAGTTCGGTTGCTGCATCCGAAGGCGCAGCTGCCAGGCATGATTTCCTTGCATCAAACGCGAGGCCCACAATCGGAACATAAAAAAAAAAAACGTAGGGAACCTGCGCTGCCTGCGCTATAATTCAGCGGGCCCGCCCGGCGCTTGGAAGGTATAAGGCACCCCGAAGTCACGTGGTACGGTTGGGCCAACGAACGCCTCGGCGGCGCGGGGAAAACGAATGCGGTACTCTAAAATTTTTTCCAGTGACTCTAACCCAAGGTTGCGAGACACCTGGGGGAGGGGAAGGAGAGGAGGGTGGCGTTTTACTCGGGCTGCAACTGCGTATGTGGCGGCTGCGCGTAATCACGTGGCCGTAGCTTTATGCGTGATGTGTGTTTTCGGCACTCAGTTTGAGTTGAAGCTATATACAGCACGAAGGTCCGTTCACTCGCTGCTGCTACCGCGGTTGCTAGCGCCAGCGTTTTGACAGATAGTATCCGTGGTCATCTAGTGCGATGTGTTCGAAGTTTGGTGTGCGCACTGACACCATGTTTGTTAATTTAGTTAGCAAGCGAATGCTTTACACGTTGATATGGCCGATAACAGCACTATCCTTAATTCATATGAGTGTCTCCTAGTTAGCTATCGCAATCGGTGCTTCGCTTTTCGGGCGAAACTGCGACTTCCTAATATAAATAATAATAATAATAATAATAATAATAATAATAATAATAATAATAATAATAATAATAATATCAAACAAACCTTTAATTGTCAATATTGTAACAAGGCCTGACACTATGCCCCGCGGTAGTCCATTCAATGTTTGCACATTTAGAGACGCACTATACAATAGAAGCACAAGGACAGTTTTAGACTGATAAAGTAATCTGTAAAATGTGGCAAATTGGACCTATTGTTACATATTTGTGCTAATTAACACGTACTGAACTGTCAAACCTGTGTTTTCACTCTCGAACCTGGGTCATGATAGGTTAATTAGAACAACAGTAAAATTAAGGCCGAAGAGTTTGAATTTCTTAACATCACGTCGATACAGCTGCGCTGATCCAAATGTGACGCAGCTGATGATGATGATGATGATGATGATGATGATGATGATGATGATGTGATGCAGCTGATGATACAGCTGCGTCACAAATGTAAATTTCTTAAAGCGATGCCTCCTTTGCCTGTTCCCTCGACTTTTCCACTGCTGCTGCTGCTGATGCTGCCGCTGTCACGCACGCCATGTCGCGAGGTGGTTCAGAGCGCTCCTGCCATGCCGTGGCACAGAAGAAAGGCTACACGAGAAAAACAACGCCACTCTTGCTTGGTGAAGAGGCTCGGTCAGCCAGAAAAGGCGCAGGAATGAAAGACAGCTGGCGACATCGGCTCGAGGTTCCCGCATCTGCATGCCAGGGCGGCGCCAACTTGGACGGCATGTGCTTGCGCCCAGTGAATGTTTTATTATAAAGGTTGACTGCATTATGTCCTAAAATAGTCATAGATCGAACTTAGAGAACATTCATTAAGGTACAACAGCCCAAGTACAAGCAAATAACTTGAAATCCGTGGCGTCAGACAGACGCGCCGGTACTGGAGCTTAGGAGTGACCCTGAAAAGAAGATTTGAACCTTTATTTTTTATTTTAATAGTGAACCTATTAGTGCCACGAAATTGACGATCATAGAGATTTGGAAAAAGATAACTTGTCAACCTTAAGGGACTAGTGTTTCTGTTTAGTGCTCCTCTGCGGCCGTTTAACGTAACATTAAAAAAAATTATACTCTATTCCTTCCGTATTTACCCTTCAGACATAACGTATACGCAGTGCTTCCCGCCCAATGGACGAAGTGAACAAAGTAAGTGGAACAGAATCGTTATCTGAAATCCTGGCGCCGTTTTTACATTTTGCGTGGACTCGTCCTTCGGGCGAATTCCATGAACAACGATGCCGCAGGTGTCCAGTACCAGCTATAAGCGGAAACTCGTCTTCGTTCAAGCCAATGACAAAGGCGATAAGAAAAGGATACCAAACGTTACGAAACACCAAATACGAAATACTATACAGATATCAGCTGCGACACGTCTCACCTTCCCAAGATGCTACGTCTAAATAAAAACAGTCTGATCGCTGCTTCGCTGGAATTTTTATTGTCATCCTGCGAAGTCAAGCGAGTCTGTGCTCCCGGAGACCCTTTTCACTACGCGACCGCGAGCGTTTCCCTGCAGCCCATTTAGCTAGGCACCAATAATTAATTTCCTTCGGATGACTTAGTGTAATTAGTAGCACTATGCCACTAGAATCTAATGCCATCAGAATCCAAAGAGCATACGCCATTTTAAAACCTCTTATTTTGCGCTGTGCCCATGCGACTGCAGTGAGATGATCTGTCACTTGGAAGGCGTGCTGATACTCGGCAAATCCTCCTGCGGACCCTGCAGTGACACCGGCCTGGTTGAGCTCGTCCCCAAGGCAAGCAATCGACCCATGACTCCAATTGTCCTTTTGACAATAAATCAGTATACAATAGCATATACACCGATGGGTATTTTTTGGGGGGGGACCCTACAAGATATTGAAAAATCGCCTCTGGCAGATAACATATCTAGTCATTGAGGGGGATTGCTGAAAGAAGCTGACATTACTTTCGCGTGAATTTCATATGCGTAATAGATCTATTGTAGAATATTTCACTAACAAACCTTTGAAATAATACCTTTATGGCACATATTGCAATTAATAATAGAAGTCGATGCGTTTAACTGGAATGTTAATTATTTATTCCATTTCGTAATTATTCGATAATGCGTTTCCATTTCCGTGCGAGTAATGCCCGCCGCTGTGAGCAATGGAGCCAAACCAAAATTTGTCTTCCGCAGGCGATTCCGGAAAATTTTGTATTTTCGAATAAACCACTCAAAAAAATACTTGATTTGAACCCAAGTAAGTGTGTTTTACGTCGGTTTGCACGAAGTAGTTAAACAAACCTCGTTAATAGAGTTGCTAGCGGCTATAAAGCTGTTGCCAGTGAGAGCAACGCTGATCATTAGGCAAATGATAATTTCGACCTCAAGAATTGCGCTATTCCTACAGAAGATGCTCTTTTGTGAGTAGAGTTTGCATGAACTGCATCCAATATTTGTGTTTAGTGAGTTTCAGATAGAGATTTTAAAAGAAAATCCAGATTATTCCCCGAAATCTCTAGTCACTGCGCTTGATTTTTGCCCCACCTGTGAAGGTAAGGTTAAAAGGGAGCTCAGCGCCGCCCTCTACGTAATAAATTGAACTAGCCTCTTGAACTGTATGGTAACGTTGACAGTATATTGAGAAGTTTGAATAGTTTGTCATTAAGCTTCATTTACTTATTTTTTCTTAATTCCGCCAGAAACCATCTCATGATGTCTGTCGGCGTTATTGCGATTAGCATCGAAACAACGCAGCGACGGACTGTAATTACACCACTGAAACGCATAAAGCAGGAGGTTTGTACTGCGACCGTGTTCCTTTTTTGCGCTGCCCTCCGAACAAGCTACGCCATCGAGCGTCGGCGCCCCAAAATCATATTGCCCAAGTAAATATAACGTGGGTTCGATTCCACCCGTACCATGAAGCCTTGAAGGACATTTTTTTTTGTCATTGGAGATTGGTACATAGCCACTGGCGCATACATAGTGACCCTAGTTGGCATGAAAAAGGTCCAGTAGAGAATGCCACATATCCTGCGACCCCCGTTGACGTGTTAGAGCTTTATTAAAGTGTGCCACATACCCAGTGTGACGCGATTGGTGCCGCAATTTGCCCGGATGGTTGGTGTCTAACCTGTTGCCCTAGCACAACAGCCAGATGCTCGTCCGATCTGACCACGAGCTACGCAGTGACTCACGTCGGCGTGAAAGAAGCTAGATACGGTCACATGAAACATACAAACAAATCCAATGAAGTATAGAAGATCGAAACACAGACAAACATGTCAGGGCTAATCGCACTAAAAGCTGTAACGGCGTGCAACACTGCAATATTCTACAGAAAAACTGCTCAACGTTGCAGAAGCGCTCAAATGACTTATTTACCAGTTAGTACTAGATAAATTACAAAATACTGTTAATCCGCACTCGGTGTCACTAACAGTCGGTCAAAAGGGTACTTCCTGAGAGCGCCAGGAAGTACACTTTTTTGTGGCGCAGTTATCGCTATTTTCGTCTAAACGTAATGAGCAAAATTGTTTTTACTGCGAAGCATTCTGCTGCGAATCTAGCCAGTTTCTGTTGGCCGAGATTAACAAGCTGTTTTCATGGGCCGATCCCGGTGACTGTGCATTCCAGAATTACGTGGCGCTTGGGCGACTGGGAATTTTCACTGGTTTTAGTTTCCGTTCTATGTTATACCTTCCCATTACACACAATCTCTCTTACCGATTATAAATGTAAATGGTACAGCGTATATCCTGTAAATAACCGTTGACTATACAACAGTTACATTATTCATACTATTATTCTCTTCAAATCCCGAGTGCTTCGCAGTGTCAACTACGGTTGAGTCTGCCAAATTTGTTTCTCTCTAAGGAGCTGCCAGCTCAGCTGGTGACAATAGAAGTACGCAGTACCGGCTCTCCCAGGCTTCCAGAATATGCTCGCGTGGAATAACAAAGTTTACCGGAGGTGACACTCACTCACGTCTCCACCTTGTTCTCGTTTCCTCGATGCTCTGATAAGTGGACATAAATAATTTTGATACTCAAGACAGCTTTCGTTAGTCTTCGCTCTTCTCTTTTTGAGCTATTTCTCATTAAAACCCACATAAAATGTTCATATTTCCATTACCTTCAGTTTGCTCAGACTAACGGGGTCGCACTAAAAGGCATCAAATTGAATTTCAATGTCCCTTTTCGCCAGTTGCAGAGCTTTAACGCAGCAGTAGGTTCTTATAAAAGAGCAATTCCTTACCTGTGTAATGCAGCGTTTCTTTTGATCTGCCACTACTAGATATACTGCAAGGGCGCAGTATTAGAGGATGCGTAATATTTCGAGTAACGCTGTTCATTTCTGAAGTAATGCCACACACGCTGCGTGGCCCAGGTGCTACGACTGGCAGGGCTGGCGTCCTCCCATTCCCGGCGTCGTTCCCGCTCACCCGACCGGCGTCCCGTGCGAAAGGTGCTTCTGTACGGTCCTTCGGTGACGGGCAAGACGTGCTTGGCCAGTGCCATTGTGGCACGTAACACCAATGCCACCGTCTACTATGTGTCAACACCCGTGCTGCTCAATAGGCGAGTGCCTATCGTACTGAGTAGGAAGCCTGCTTAATTTACCTTACCATAATCTCTAAGTGATCGATTTCCAGTGCCGCACCACGCCGCCAAGGAGACACTCAGTGCGTCGAAGTGCACTCACCTAAGGGATCCAAAAATCTGCCGCCTGGCGTGCGTATTATAGTGTCAACGGGAACAGCATACACAGTAAAATAACTTACACCCTTGATGGTGAGAATTGCGAATCATAACACCCTTGAAGGGTGTTTTCATTCAAGAAACATCCCATCATCATGACTTTTTGCGAAGCATAGGGAAGTTCTAGGTGCCATAACACCCTTTTACCCACCGAAAGGGTGCACTGACTAAGAATATTGGGGGTGGGTGCAAGGGTGTTTTTGTTTGTTTTTATCACATTCACAAACATACAGTTGCACGAAGAGACGGCGTGTCCCACGGCACTAAAAACCAGTGGCGGATCCAGAAATGTGCCCTCCCCTACCCCAACCGCTTCCCCCCGAGACATGTCGGGCTTTCAGTGCCGACAAAACTCCTGAAGAGAGTCCCCCTCCGTTTCACTGTCTGTTTTGATAAGCCGTTTTGAAATATGTCCTGCGAAAAACCTGTTGCTGAAGCACTACTATCTATTATGCCACAGTGTTGCAGGTGGCACACAGTTCTTAAATGTCGTCACGCACAAATTCCGAGGAATCCAAAAGCGCGCACCTACTTTTTCTAGTATTGAGCATTTAACCAAAAGAAAAATGTTCAAAATGTTTTCAGCACGGCAGAACTAGTGGAGCTCTTGCTTTTGGGACGCCAGGAATCTAGCAAAATGAATAGGCCACGTGACAGCATGCAGCTGGACGCGCCACAATTGCTCTAAAGCAGTGCGGTCGTCTAGGTTTCTTTCAAGCATGACAAAACAGGCAGAAAAGGGTGCGACGAACCATACGCGAACAAAAGATACGCCGATTCGAGAAGCTTTGACCCCATCTGACCTTCTTTCGCCGAATCAATAACCCCAATTCGTTCTGCTTCTCTCAAGTTTATAAACAAGGTAGGTTCGTTGGCAAACTTGAGCCTTCTCACCCACCACAATGCTTTGCTCAAGCAGCATCTGCGGAAAGAGCCGTGCAAAACGCTCATGGCTTCGCGTCTGCGTCAATTTACGATGCTGGCTGTACCAAAAGAAACTGTTAAGTTTGTAGTTGTATAGTAAGGGAAAGTTCTACTGGCTTACAAACAGCTGCCTGAACGGAGTGCTCAAAAAGAAAGGGAGAATAATCTAAGAAAGTATAGAGAACCAACGTACAACTTGCGATGCATAAAGTATTTACAACACCGTCTAACAGCGGTATTTACTCAAATATTTCGCCTCCCAAACTGGAGACAGCATTATTGCATGCATGAATAGGATATTAAGCCAATCATTGCGGATATAACGAGATTCCAGAAATTGGAGGGGCATTTGCAGACCCATCTTTGTTCACGGAACAGTGGTGAGCCATTTTTCAAGTGTGCGCGCTACTGTCCACCTTCCAAGTACGTTCGCGATGACTTGGCATATGCAGATCCGTCTCGCGAGACTCGCCCGTCTCCCCTCGCTAGACGGGTAGGACAGATGCACATGCTGAATACGGGAAAGAAATACTTTGCAGAATGAAATTGAATTTTGTCAAAACACCAGAGCTCTGGATTGCAGGTTAGAGCGTGCACAGGGGCGTTCTGCCAGATTTTAAAGCGAACCTTTCTATGCCTCCTCCCTCACTCTTTCCAATTCTGCTGCTGCTGCTGCTGCTGCTGCTGCTGCTGCTGCTGTCACTTGCTTGCCAGCCGCTTTCGGTGGGTGGTTTGAGGGCGTGCATAATGAACATGAGAGGGACGCGGGGAAGGCGTGTGCGAGTCCTTTTAGCGAGAACTTCGTGGGCATCGCTACAATACTTCTTGGACCTCTTTGGCCGTCAAAATGCCCACTGAAACACCCTGGCCATCGACACAATGCCCTCTGGAAGACTAATTACGCGTTAGCCCCCTTCTGCGCACCCCAACCCACCGCAAAAGTAGTGCAGAAGGTGCAGCACTTACTTTTTTTTACTCACATGCAACAGCGCAGAGGAGAGACAGTATGATACTAAGGGGAGACAAGAGAATGCTTAAAGCCAACACCCAGACGAAATGTCATCACAGTTCCCACACTTTACCAAGAAATCGTTGTTGTCATTCAATAGCCTTTACCACAGCTGCACCCTCGCCGAGCAAAGGGGTTCGTCGATGGTATAGGCACAGCTATTGAATAGGAACAATACTAAATTGCTCTGCTCGTGGTAGTTTGAGGGAGAGAGTAGTTGGGTTGAAAATGACTTGTCTACCGCATGCACAAAATACCTCGATTGTGAATATATCTTCCTCATTACCCGTCAAACTGCTATTATATGCAACTGCAGTAAGACAAAGGCCGACATCAGATTATAAGCGACAACTCACGGTGCTGTCCACCAAAGGGGAGTCGTTATTATATTTGTTCTTTCTATTGAGCGGTCATCGGCCGCACTTGCTCACCCGCTCTTAAAAAAAAGAAAGAAAAAAAAACCCCGAGATCTGGATTCGCTTCGGTTGCACTTTCACGACACCACGCAAAGACTTCGTACTTGGAAACTTAAGGTTTTCGTGTAGTTCTGCACATGTGAAATTTCGTGGTGTCGCCTATACGTTTAGAAAGCTATTATGCAAGTACTTTTATATCTGCCGTTCGTCCAAGCTATTTAAAATTTGCGTGAGCACACCAGTACAGAAATATGAGCATTGTGAACTTCTTGAAAATGCCAATTAAAGCTTTTTTTCTCTCTCTCTCTTTCTCAGCGCATAAAAGAAAAGACAGACTCGCAAGTACCTCTGTATCTTATAAAATCAGGAAGGGCCACGTCTCTTTACAAATGAACGTCCAAGCAAACAAACAAAAAAAAAGCATCGAGAAATAAATTCACTTACACGCAGTTACCAGCCCACCTTTGCTCCTTTTGATTTGACATCAGCCCATGTTTCTGGGAATAAATTTCCAGTGAAACTACCCGTAAACACAGAAAATGGCTTAGAGGTAGCGTAAAATAAATAGCTTTGAAAGTAATACACACACGTAGTTTAAAAGAGTATTTTTTTTTATGCCTTGAAAACGAAACCGAAATTGAAATAACTTCCCCCGACGGGTGTCGCCGCTATCGCCGCTACGTCATTTCCTACGTCTCGCGGCGGGCCGGCGGGCCGTCGGGTGCATGTGTGTTCTCTGTGACATTCTTGAAGTTGTGAGTAATTAGATAGTTTTTTGCTGCGTTTAGGTTGTACCACCTCGTTGTTCTCGCGTACTTTTGTGCTCATCGACGCGAAGTGAGCGTCCGGAGTGAAGACGACGCGATTGTGCGTGAGAAAGAAGGGCAGCAGCGGCCTACGACATCGGTGTTTCTTTGTGACAGTGTGTTTACTACGCCTACGACGGCTGTCATTCGTGGCGACGGAGAAAACATCTTCAATTCGGCCTGAACAGTGATGAAGTGGACGTTTTGTTTTTCGGCGGAATCCATCGTCAACATCGTCCATCCACTACGTAATCGAAATGGTGTGCCCACAGTACACATCGTGGCAGCGCTCCACCTTCAAACCGAGGGCCTTTTGCAAGGCGCATGAACTGCTCATATAAAAGGTACGTACGTAGCCACGTTCAGCGTCGCGTTTTTATAGTGCGTCATTGTGGTAGTAATCTTCGCGCAATTTATTTAAAGGACAGCACAAGGTGTGTTGGATGCGAGTGTAGTATATGTACTCCAGGCGTAGCCTATGGGCACCGAATGTGAAAAAGAAAAAAAAATGAATGTTTCATTGTTCACGTGTCCTCAACTAGAGTTGTAGAGAATTAAGTACTGCTACGCGTCAGTATCCGGCGCAGGCAGGTAAATAATACTTTGGTTTGGCTAATTAGTTCATTCTGTTACTAAAGATGGGCGCATACTTATACCGGTGTCACACGGCCACTTTCGATCACGATTGAGCCTGTTCTGGATCGAAATTTTCGACCGCGATTGGCTCCCGTCCGCCGATTTTGCAACGAGGCCAAACGCCTCCAGAAATTCGATTCCAGTCAGGATCGATCGCGGCCAAAAGTATGCAGTGTGACAACCGTATTAAATGTCGCTTGCGTACTTTCACTCAATTGTTATAGTTCTTTTTTTTTTGTCGTAGGTCCCGTGGTAGGTAATGGCGCAGGCAGCTTGCAATGCTTGTGGTTTCATGACTAGAACTAATGCAAAACAAAAGAACCACGACCGTCCCGGCTATGTACTTATCCTTCGCATTAAGTTGTGCTCGTTTGTTCTAGAAGCTCTTGTGCTGTTGCGGATGAACGCATGGTTGCGCTATTTGTTTATAAATTTATCTTTTTGTATAAATAAGCACACCGAGCCTAATCAATTTTTTTCTCGTCCTTGAACTCGTTTCTTGGTTTCACGCAGGCGTGCTTATTACTACTACTATTTGTTTTCTTGATGTGTGGCTGAACCCTGCCTAAGGCGTCCTTTCAGTTGTCAACAGTATTTCTGAAATGAATTGCACTGAGCGTCCTACGGTTAGAGTACGTTTCACTACCTTATATTAATGTCTAGTTAAAAAGGGTATGGTTATTGTAACTATTCTTGGCCTTTATATATGTATTTATTAAGCTGGCAAATGCTTAATTGTATTTGCTGTTTTGAGAGGTTCTTTTATTGAGTGGTCAATCTCGGGTGGTATTAATGGTGGATTGTTTTCTTGTGCCCATGCAGTTACAGTCAGCATGAAGCAATTGCATGGGAACTGACTGGCTGTCTTGGGCCTACACATTGCTGAAAAGACAGTGAAGACGTCTGAGCCGACAGGTATACTTTTTTCATCACAATTGGCCTACATATTTTTTACTGGAGGATGAAGACCTCCCCCAGTGAGCTCCAATTACCCCTGTCTTGTGCTAGCTGATTCAAAGTGAAGCCTGCAAACTTTTTTGGCTTCATCATAGTCTACTTCTCTACCGTCCTTGACTACGCTTCTCTTCTCTTGGCATCCATTCTGTAACTCGAATGTGCCACCGGTTATATGCCCTATGTATTACATGGTTGAAGAAGGCACTTTGGCTAGTTGGTGCTCATTGCAGACTTGAGACATCAATAACTGGCGTGAAAAAGACAACATCAAGAAGCACATAAGGAAGAACTCGAAACTTCAACTGAAATTTTGATACACAGAAACATGGAATGCACAGAATGCCGACGGACAGAAACAACAAAGGAGCTATCGGAACAAATTATCAACAGGTTAATTTCACTTATGAACATTCTTGGTAAGAGCCAGAGACGGGTGCTTACACACCTATTCCCCGCTTTTTTGATGCAAAGTGGTTCATATATTTCCCTATGTACCTGCTTCTGGAGCTGTCTGAGCACACGATTGCTTTGAAACTGCTCGGTGCATGAGCACGTATGGCGATGATTGGCCATGTGGCCCCCAGCCACCAAGGCACTCAAAGCTGCCCTATGTTTCCTCAAGCCAAACAGGTCGGTGTTTAAATGACCGCTTGGGGGAACAAAGATAGGGCAGCTGTCATGGCTGGTGGCCATCTGGCCAATCATTGCTGTAAGTGCTCATGCACTGAGCAGTTTCAAAGCACTCATCCGCCCAGGCGGCTCTAGATGCAGGTCGACATGAAAATATTCGAAGCACTTCGCATCGAAAAGCGCGTTATAGGTGTGTAAGCACCCCTTCCCTGGCTCTCGCCAAAAAAGAGTGTTCGTATCTCGAAATGAACCTGCCCATCGATTTGCTCCGATACCTTCTGTGTCAGGCAGGGAAAAGGAAAGATAAATGTTGCTTCCATGCGTCGAGGTCGCATCCCCTGAATCCTATGTTTCTGTGGAGCCAAAATTTCAGTTGAAGCCTAGAGTTCTTTCCTGTGTGCTTCTAGCTGTCGTCCGTTGTCTTTTTCGCGCTAGTTAATGATGTCTCAAGTCTGCACTACATGGCCTGACCAGCTCCCTTCTTTACTCTTTATGTCAGCTAGGATATCAGCTCCTTCGTCTGCTTTCTGAACCACGCTGCTGTCTTCCTGTTTCTGCTGCCATCAGGATAGGAGTGGACATGATAAATGAAACTGAATGTCATTTAGACAGAGGAGCAGTGAGACTTGCTGTGCTTTACCTTTTGTTGTTGTACATAATAGTTGAAATTGCACCAACACATCTTTTCCACCTTGTGATCTTCCCATAGCTGCGGCAAATAAATATATAGGCTTTAAGAAACTAGAAATGCAGTTTGCCTAAGAAAGAGAATACTCTTGCACTTAAAGGTAATGTGTATGATGCTCTGACTCCTTTGATGCATGTGCCTTGAGAGGTGTTGATGCTGTTCTTCATTTCTTTCTCAGCCAGCTTTACTTGATGGGGCTGACTTTGTATAAAGAAATAAGTTCTAAAGAAACCATAATACCTAACAGGCAGAATTGTCGAGGTTGAAAGCCAAGTTTTCTTTCATGACATATTTTATTCAGACGGTACTAGTTGATCCACGATGTTCGACAGCGCAGACTTGTACAAGGGACGTCAAAAGTGGCGAGAAATGGAACAAATGCTATCGCCTCTTTCTCCATCCTTTGTCGTGTTCACATTGTCTAACGTCATCGACCAGTACCAACTAGCCCGTTTGCGTACCTGTACTAGTTGGGCCATTTATACTATGGTACTCTAAACCAAATGTGATAAATTCAAAATTGGTGCCTTTTCTGTATTTGTACAAATAACTGTTTCATAAAATAGTTTAAAGTGTTATGGTTTATATCATGTTTCGACACCACCATAACCTCATAAAATATCTTCATGGATGCAAAATGTGCCTCTTGTGCAAGTTCCGTGCTAGCCTGACATGGAGAACAAACCTGGCAGAAGATAGAGCACATGCTCTTTTGTAAATAAAATGCATGATTGCATTTTCTTGGCAGTTATTGCAATGTTTTCTGATGTTTATATGCATGATCATTAATTATCTCAGCTGCTGAAGACACATCACTAGACACTGAGCAGAAAAAAGTCTGATTGTGCAGTACTGTTGAAGTCATGCAACATTATGTTTAAGCAAACTGGCAGGGATGCTAGCTGTTAAAAAGAAAAAGCTGACTTCAAGAAAAATTTGCACTCCTAAATGTGGAATTGAAATGCACTATGCTTATAAGCTACAAAAGATTTCCAGGATGATCAGATTAGTTACACTGGCCATTTGCTGATTCAGTAAGGTTCACTGAAGCTTGTTTTTAAATTCACGCTGTTTCTATACAAGGTGATGATTTTCAGTTTTGTGGAATTTTTAAATATAGCCCTGTTGCATATTGCATAATTCTAGTCCTTGAGCAGGAATATTCAAACAGGCAGATATATCTTGCACGAGAAATCGAAACATATCAAGCTAATTAGAAAATTTTATTATCTTTTGCATGAATTACATTATAGCTAATATAAACGAAAAGAAAGCGGCTTAACCGATGAACCCGATGTTTATTAATCATATCCTAAGAAGCCAGCAAACACTGACACCAAGGACAAGTTAGGGTAAATTACTTGTTATTAACAAATGAAATAAAGAAATGATAAACAAATGGAAATGAAAGTGGATGAAAAAACAACTTGCCGCAGGTGGGGAACGAACCCATGTCTTCGCATTACGCGTTAGATGCTTTGCCAATTGAGCTACTGCGGGCGCCGTTTCCCCATCACTTTCTTGGGTATTTATGTTTCCTAGTAGAACCCTGGGAGTGTTTGCCAGCGCCACCACATATCTGGGGCACATATTGTAATTTGCGAATCATAGCCAGTGACACTATAAGGTGTATCTACTTGGAATTTATTTCCAGAATGGCGTCAGTTTGGAGATATGCACCATCAAACTTGCTGTAAAAATGCACTGTTGTTCCACTTACTTTTTTAACAAAATGTGCTTTTATGCACTGATGCACAAAAGTAACGGGAACACCCTTGTGTCTTGGTCTTTATAAGGGAAATATTCCTAAACTGGTGTCATTCTGGAAGTTCAAATGCATATGTCTTCCAAGCTCACTGGCTACAATTAATAAATTGCAATATGTGCAGTAATATAATTAGTTACGAAGTTAATTAGTGATTTTTTTATTTAGTTGAGCATGTGTTTCGATTTCTCATGCTAGTAATGTCCACCTCTTCAAATAATCTAGCTCAAGGACAAGAATTATGCCATCTGCCGCAGGACATCTTTTAAAATTCCAGAAAACTTAAAAATGATCACCCTGTACAATCCTACTACAGTGCTAAACAGCCAGCAGCCTAATCATCACATATAAGAATGCCGTAACAACACTGACAAGTGCATTAAAGTTTTCTGCGCTTCACAGATGAAAGATGTTGGCCATTAGAATGCTTGATCTCAGTGTAACTCACAATCATATAACCAGCAAGATCAAGTGAAAGCAGATCACAAACTTCATACATGAAAGGCTTTAACTGTGCTTTGATTAAAATAGCTAAACTTCTGTGAAGCATGATGGATTCACTGTGTTGTTTCAGTTAAAAGCATCTAAATGATCAAATGCTAAAGTGTTCTTGCTTGGAAGATTTTAGGGAAAACCTCTGTAATAAAAATACCAGCAGGATTATGTGCTTGCTTAGTGGAGATGGCTAAGATGATGTCAGAAGGTGTAGGTAGGGCTTCTTTGTAGTAGAGATGCCAAATAGTTCTGACAGAGGGGTTGTTACCAGCCATTGTGTAAGTCAGAGATTAAGAAAAAATAAAGGTCAGCTTAGTGATGCTTAGTATAAAGAGAACAACAGGAAAACGAAACAAGTAATGCTCTCAACTAAGATTTTAAAATTTTCGTTGAATATGTTACAAATAATTGTGTCAAATATTTTAGAGGAACCATGCTTGATAAACATTTGCAGAGCAACCACCATGACAATTAGGGATCAAGAGCACACCAGTGAGGCGAATTTAGAAGCCTAAGATCACTAAATTCTAGTTTTAGGTCAAATGTCACACACAAAAACAAACTGCACAGCGTTATTGCTATAATATGAGGGCGGTTAAAAAAGTAATGCCTCCAAACCCACTACTTTACCAGTAGTACTGCAAACATTTTGGCTCTTTATCATTAATGCACTGATGTTTAAGCTATAGAATGTCACTTGACCCATCTTCCTATCTCTTCGCGTTCCAAAGTAATCGAGCAATGCATCGCATCCAGTGGTGATGTCCAGTTGAAACAGTGGGCTGTAATTGAATTGAATTTCTCACTGCGGAACGTTCTACGCCCTTCAACATTCATTGCCATCTGAAAGCAGTTTACGGGGATGCCGGTGTTGAAGTCAGCATTGTGCGTAGGTGGGCAAGTACTGAGAAACATCAAAATCCAGCCGCATCAAATGTCCAGGATCAGCACCGAACTGGACGGCCCACAACGGCTTCTTATGAGGATCATCAACATCAGGCAAACGAGTTGAATCAGGTCAATCGTAGGATCAAGCAACACCAGATTGCTACAACACTCGCTATTTCCATTAGTTCAGTGAACCACATAATTAAAAACCTCCTGGGTTACAAGAAGAATTGAACTTGTTGGCTATGCTTCGACTTTTTCATGTCAGTTGTCAGTTACTGTGACACCCAACAAGCGCAAGTCTTCTTGTAACGCAGGTCGTTAATGATGTGGTTCACTGAGCCAACGGAAATGGCGAGTGTTGTTGCAATCTGGTGTTGCTTGATCCTGCGATTGCCCCGAGTCAACTCATCTGCCTGATGTTCATGACCCTCATCAGAAGCCATTGTGGGCCGTCCATTTCGGTGCTGATCCGGGAGATCTGATGAGGCAGGATTTTGGTCTTTCACAGTCCTTGCCCACCTCCGCACAGTGCTGATGTCAACACAGGCATTCCTGTAAACTGCAGTCAGATGGCCATGAATGTTGATATGCACACAACCTTTCACAGTCAGAAATTCAATTACAGCCTGTTGTTTCAACTGGACATCACCACTGGATGCCATGAATTGCTCGATTACTCTGGAACGAGAAGAGATAGGAAGGCGAGGCAAGTGACATTCGATAGCTTAAACATAAGTGCATAAATGATAGAGTTCAAAATGTTTGCTGTAATATTGGCAAAGTAGTGGGCTTGGAGGCAATAATTTCTGAATTGCCCTCACGTAGCCTGTCTCTCCTACATTCATGATGTGGCGGATTGAATGCCTTATTCTTTCGAAATAACGATTTCTTGGAAGTAAGCACTATCTGTGCTTGTTTCTTTAACCTGCTCTTCATGTGATCTTGAAATATTAAAGTGAATGATGCAGGGAAGCACAGCATGTGATGTTTCGTGTACTTTTCCTGACATTAAATTGCAACAAATCATTTTACAGGTAGAAAAGAAGCAGATGGCTACAGCGATCAGTGAAGAAATGGCTTCATCTATGATGGCTCGCCTTAGGACATTGGAATGCAGCTACACAAAGGCATCATCATCCTCGCCTCTGCCCTGGAACTTTGGTTTGAATGAGTCTGTTCTTCAACGTAGAACGGCCACAAGACTTGTCACCATATACAAGGCATAGTGCAAGCTCTAAATATTGTACAGGAGGCTAGAATAAATGACCCTCCAAGCAGTCACTCTGTGTCTGTGGTAAATGGGACCATCACACATGATTATGTGTTTTCTCTCAAAGTTGCTATGCCGTGCGTTTGGAAACACATTACCTATTGTATGCACACCATACATAACATTTCTGTGTGCTAGCATGACTGTGGACTTACGAAACAAACAATGAAGTGCATATGAACCCGCATCCACATGCCATACTCCAAGGGTTATTATATTGCTCATTACACCCGATAGGTGAAGGGGTAATATATTCCTGATCACACCCTTACACCCCGTGGGTCGAAGGGTAATATGTTGTTCAAAACACCCTCAAGGGATAGGGTGTAATTGGAATATAGAATAACCATCATAAGGGTGTAATTCCCTATAGAACCCACCTTTTTCAAGGGTGCTAGGGGGTTAGTTATAGACACCGAAAAAAACCCTTAGGGGTGTAAATTATTTTACAGTGTACCGGCGCTTGCTGCCGTCTTCCTTTCTCGCCAGATTCCGTTATTTAACAGAGCGTTTTTGTTTGTCGGCAAACTAAGTGCTGATTCAAAATTAAATTCTGGTATTTTACGTGCCAAAACCACGACATGATTATGAGGCGTGCCGTATTGGTACATGCCGGGATAATTTTGACCGTCGCATGTATCCCCTATCAAAATGCGGCTGTCGAGGTCGGGATTCGTTCCTCAGATGTTGTGCTTACCAGCGCAAGACCATCTTACTTCGCTATGACGGCGCGTTTATTGCCTGTAGATTACCGGGTTAGCAGAGACATAAAGGTTAGTGAACGGGCTAATGCCGCCGTTTGGTGGCGCAGAGCTTAACCGGACAAGCGCAAATGCATTATTGAAGTAACCAAGTTTATTTTACTTTGCGGTTGGTTTAAATGTTTGGTAACGACGTATCATGAATTGATTGCCATTAATTCTTTTTTTCGGCATGAACAATCATGCACCACGAAAACGCGTCTAAGTCGTTGTGGTTAGATGATCCGCCACAAGTTGTCGCTACCGGCGTTGTTGGTGCCGTACACCTCTACGGTAAATAGCAAATGCTGCGATGTAGTCCGACAAACTAAGCCTTTGTATTATCTAGTCCACCGCGCATTGTGAGCTCGTTAGCGTTTTCAGCTTTGTACTTTCCGGAAGTTGCGACCCTACTTGAGTCCTGGCCGCATATATTGATGATGTACTACTCCTGTTTTCACGGACATGGGTGAGCACTATTCGTGACGGAGTGAATCTCGTCGCAGGTGTCGCCTCAGGGGGGACGTCGTGCTAGTTCACTCGCTGTTCGACGACGCTCTACGCCGGTCACCGTGCGTGCTCTGCTTCGACGACCTCGACGCGTTGTGCAGCCTCCCAAAGTCGCCAAGGGACCAGGTATAGTTACGCCGCTGCGCGATATCACCGGCAGTACTCTTATATCGCGTAAAATTTTCGTGCAAGTGATAGCAAAAACTAAGTGCAGTTGAATAATTAGAGAATCAGTATAACTCACATTCTATCTGAAGTGGCTCCAGTCCACGCTGTAAACTTGGTTGGTGAGCGAAGCTCTGGTATCAAATTGTTACGGATGTAGAATGGATTTGTTTACAGTGAAAAGGGCAGAGCAAACATGGGACGGTCACAAGCAGCCGATCACCTGAAAAACTTCGGCCCGCTTCTTCCTCTTCCACGGTCCTCTATGTGCGGCGTTACATTTGCTCCGGGGTAGATGAAGCTCACCGACCGAGTCATAGTGAGCGTTGATACCACGGTTTCAATCGTGCGACGTGTACAACTGGCGTCTTGCGTGACCGGCGGTTATCAGCCGTCACTTTAGCATAGGTCATAGGGGATAGCATGACATAGGTAACTTCACTCAAGCATTTGAGAATAACGAACGGTACCCTAATACAGTGAAAGCTCGTTAATTCGAACTTCAATAATTCGAATTTGTGGATAATTCGAACTGTACGATTTCGTCCGGCCAAGCTCCACAGAAGTGTATGTATAAAAAAGTCCGTTAATTCGAACGCGAGAAGGTTCCCTCACGGATAATTCGAACTACGCTCGCCTGGCACACGGCCAGGAGGAGGAGGAGGAGGAGAAACTTTATTATTGCAGAAACCGTTGCGCGGTTTATTCCTGGGTGGTTCCCTCTGACAGGGCTCCACTGGCGATCGCAGCTCGCCGGGCCTGGTCGAGGGTCGCCAGTTGGCTTCCCAGGTCCAGTTCGGAGAGTCTCGCCTCCCAAGAGCACGTAGTGAGTGTGTGTGTTGTGACTCGTGGCGAAATTGCGTCGCCCGGACGGTCGGTGCATTCGTGTGTTATGTGCGCGAGTGTCGCTGTGTGGTTGCAACACCAGGGACATGTTCGGGACGTATAACTGTCTGGGTAGATTGCGTGTAGATGAGACAAGTGTGGGTATGTGTTAGTATGCAGGCGGCGCCAGTCCCTTGCCTGGAGTTTATTGAGAGCTTTGTGTGGGAGAGCGTATTGCGTTCTTCCGAGCCGTTGGTCCTGTAGTATTTGTTGACCTGTCGTTAATAACTCGTGGGTCGCTTGTCGGTCTGTCGGGGGCTGAAGAACGGTGTGGTCTGCCGCTCGGCTAGTGAGACCTCGAGCTGCGCAGTCCGCCTCTTCGTTGCCCCGCAGGCCTTCGTGCCCGGGGCACCAGACGATACCATGGGTCCATTGTAGTGTGCGACCCAGGATTCGAATGGCTTGTATAGGGAGTGTTCCATTGAGGTATAAACGACAAGCCGCTTGTGAGTCTGTGGGGACACGGGCGGACCTTCCCTTGCTCTCAGCGTCGCGAAGTGCGAGAGCGATTGCTGCTGCTTCTGCTGCTGCGCTGCATGTGGCGCGGATGGAGGCTGAGGCTACCAGGTTCCCCTGATTGACAACGGCGAGTGTGTATTTGAGCCCGCAACGTGGCGACGAGGGGTACGGGCTAGCGTCCGTGTAGTACGTATCCGGGTCTCTGAAACAACGTTTGTGCAACATGCGGGCACACGCTGCTCTTCTCTCCTGATTGTGGGTGGGGTGCATGTTCTTGGGGATAGGGTCTACTGCAATGTTCTCTCTAATGTGGTTAGGCAAGAGTTGTGTTTCTTCTTTGCAGTACTGAGGTGTCAGGGGGTACCCTAGCCGTTGAAGAAGGTGTCTTCCCTGTTGAGTCTTGTTGAGGCGCTCCCTCTGCGCTATGAGCATGGCACTTGCTAGCTCCTCAAAGGTGTTGTATACGCCTAGCGCTAGTAATTTCTTTGTGCTTGTGCTTGACGGTAGCTGTAAGGCCGTTTTGTACGCCGTTCTTATAAGAGTGTCCATGCGTTCTGTCTCGCTTCTGCGCTTGACTTGATACGGTAGCGCGTACGTGACACGGCTGATGACGAGGGCTTGTACCAGTCTTGAGGTTTCGTCCTCTGTGAAATCATCTTTGCTGCGCGCGACTCTGGCGATGAGTGATGCGGTGCTTCTTATTACGTGATTTAATTTCTCTGAGGCTAGCGTTATGCCGTTGTTTTCCTGGATGTGCATACCTAGTATGCGTACGGTCGGGACGCGCTTTATAGGTTGCCCGGCAATCTCGAGATGTATTGGCGGGGCTCGATGTTCCTTAGTTTGCTTAGGCCGGACTTGAAGGTACTCCGACTTGTGTGGGGCACACCTCATTCCTGCTGTGGTTAGGTATGACTCGATGTATCCGATAGCTGTGAGTAACGTGTTTTCTCTGTCGCCGTATGAACCCCTGGTTGCCCATAGAGTGATATCGTCGGCATAGAAGGCACATCCGAGTTTTGGTATGTTTTCCAGTTGTAAAGCAAGTTTTCTAAGTCCGATGCTGAAGAGGAAAGGAGATAATATTGACCCTTGTGGAGTACCCTTCTGCGGTAGATCCTATATGTCCGATTGTATGCCTGCTATGCCGATGCGAGCTTTACGGTGGCTGAGAAAAGCCACGACATAATGGTATACTCGCTCTCCGCATCCTGTGGCGGCGAGGCCATCTAGGATGGTTTCGTGTGCTATATTATCAAATGCTTTTTCTACGTCGAGGGCTAGGAGTATGTTGTTGTTGCTGCCCGGTTGTGGGTTGAGGACCTCTTCCTTGAGGAGGAGGAAGACATCCTGTGATGACATGCCTTTCCGAAATCCGTACATGCAATTGGGGTATAGTCCATGTTCTTCCATGTGTTGTTCTATTCGAGTGAGTACAATTCGTTCAAGAAGCTTGCCTAGGCAAGACGTAAGCGAGATCGGTCGTAATTGATCGAGCCTGCGCGGTTTTCCTGGTTTGGGTGTAAGGACTATGTGAGCTGTAGTCCATTCCTCGGGTAATGTTCCGCCCGGTGCCCATATTTCTTCGTTCAGCTGCTTTGTAAAGGCTCGCAGGGTTTCATCGCTTAGGTTTCTCAAGATGGCGTTGGTGATCCCGTCGGGACCCGGTGCCGTGTTTTTCTTGAAGCTCTGTGCTGCCGCGTATACCTCCGCATACGTGATGGGTGTATCAAGTATCTCGTTCGGAGCTCCCGGATATTGAGGGTATGGTTTCGGATGCCCGGTCCGGATTCCCGTGTACGTTTGCTGGAGTTCCTGTACGAGTTCATCCTCGGTTCCCGGATATTCGCCAACGAGTTTTTGTAGGGCTGTGTTTGTTTCTGTTTTGGTATTTGAAGGATCGATGATGCTGCGGAGTATGTTCCATGTCTTTTTGGTGCTTAGCGTGCCTTTAAGCGAATCGCAGAACGTGCGCCAATTGTCCCTGTGAACCTTCAGGGCATAATCGTTGGCCTGTTTAGTGATGTTTGAAATCCTAAGTCTAAGTTTGCGATTTAGCTTCTGTTTCCGCCATCTTCTTGTGAGGCCTCTGCATGCTTCCCATAAGTGTATTAGATGGTTGTCGATTGCCGGCGTGTCGGTATCGGTTTGGTACACTTTAGTGTTGGCGTCATATAGTTCTTTGATGCGTTTGGCCCACTCCTTGATCGTGGTTAAGCGGCCTTGATGTTCCGGGAAGGGCAGACTTGTATCTAAATCGAGCTGTTGCCTCTCCCTAAACTTAGGCCAATTTGTAATTTTGGCCTTCCCTAGGGGTCGGCGTGGTTTGGCCGAGGCGCTGGTGATTTCGATAATGTAGTGATCGCTACCCAGTGAGTCGTCTAGGACCCTCCAGCTTGTTCCCACGGTATCGTTGGTGATGGTGAGATCAGGAGTCGTGTCCCTGCTGGCACTGTTTCCTATTCGAGTAGGCGTACCTGGTGCTGTAAGTAGTGAGTATTTGTGGCGCTCTATGGCTTCTAAGAGCTTGGCGCCCTTGATGTCTGCTTTCGAGTAGCCCCACGTGTTGTGCTTTGCATTGAAATCGCCGGTTATAATTAGGCGATCGCGGTGCTCCAGCATTCCCTGTAGGTGCCGGAACAATGACGCAAAGTCAGCCTTTCTGTCGCGGGGGGGACTGTATACGTTGCATACGACTTGTTTAGGTCTTCCCTTCTTGACAGGCCATATCGTGGTGATGAGATGTGAGATTTCCTCACCGGGGAGCACTGTGAGGGTTGTTGCCAAATCTTTGCGGACGAGCGTGGCCACCCTACGGTAGCTGGGGTCGTACTGTATTTTATACCCCATAACTGGCTTCGGTTGCTCTCCCGCCTCTTGCAAGCAGATAATATCCGGGGGTACTAGCGCCGCCTGTACGTATAGCGAGAGGGATGCGTGCTTGCTTTTAATGTACCTACAGTTCCAAGACCAGATCGTGATGCTTTCGGTTTCCATTTGAGGTTTACGGGCCATGATGGGACTTAGAGGGTATTGTGCTGTCTGTGTCGGAAGTTAGCATGCTACCGTCATCTGTCTGAGAGGGTATTTTACTACTTTTTCGTTTACGCTTGGGTTCCTTGGTTAGGGATTCGTTAACGTATTGCTTTAATTCTTGGAATTCCTTAAAGTACTGTTGAAATTGTTGCTGTATTTGTTGTATTATTTGTTGTTGTGATTGTTGTAGTGCTTGTTGCATTTGGTCCTGGGTTACCAGGTTGCTCTCAGACGGTGAGTGTGCCTGAGGCTGCTTTGGCTGTGTTGTTTGGGGGGAGGGGAGCAGTTGTGTTTGTAGTGGCGGATGTCCGGTGAGAGTGCTTAGCTGTGGTAATTGAGATTGTGGCGATCGCTCACAGGTCGCAGCGTGTGCCGATTCAAGCATGGCTACTCTTTTCATTAAAGTTTCGATTTTGTGCTCGTAGTCGATTAGACGCTGTTTTTGCTGTCTATTTTCCTCAATGACTCTCTGGTATTCCGGATTTTGTGCGATGGGTGTGGATGTGTTTCGTGGCTTGGGAGAGACGACTTCCGCCCAGCTTACCTCGTGTGAAGGCTTCTGTTTCCTTGCCAGAGGCGACGGGTTCCTTTTGGGTGTCGGTGGTGCCCGATGCTCGCGGCTCGCTGACCGGGAACGGGAGCGGGATTGGGAGCGGGAGCGTTCCTCAGTATTGACCGGCCGGCCGCGAGTGTCCGCCCTGTAGGTCTCTTCTTCGTCTTCCGAGGCGAACCATCGTGGGGCTTTCGACTTCATCGGGGCTGATGATGGTGTGGGTCGGGGTCGAACCGGTTTGAGTCGCTGCTTGCACGAATGGTCACCGGTTGGGTGGGCCTCCCCGCACGAGGCGCAGTTTATCTCGCATTTGTGGCCGTCGGTTGGGTTAAGCAGTCCGCACAATCTACAGATGGGTCTGTCTGGGTTTGGGCACACGTCGGTACGGTGGCCCTTTTCCCTGCAGATCTTGCAGACTTGGAGCGTCGGTCTAAATGGGTAGCAACGGAGTTCACCTCCGTAGTAGTACACAAATCGTGGTAGATGGGGACCAATAAAGGTAAGCGCTGCACTTTGAGTGGCAGCGATCATCCTGGCTGTAAGGATTTCCACGCCTTGTGTTCTCACTCTGAGGTGGGCCATGACGGTTTCAGTGGTTGTGTGTAACGGTATTCCATGTACCACTCCTCTGAGGGCGCCTTCTCCTTAAGCGGTGTATGCGCGCACTGCGTGATTTCTGCCACTAAGCGTTAAGGTGTGGATGTGTCTTGCTTTTTCGGCGACCTCTTCGTACTGGGTCGATAGGATGGCTATGTTGGATCCCGGGTTGATTCTCAGTATGAATTTGTCATCCGTGAACTCGTTGTGGCACGCGTCGATGATCGCTCGTGCAAGTGTATGAGTGAGCACGTTTCTCAGTGGCAGACCTTGGTTTGGACGAATGATTATTTTGTAGTCATTTTTCGGAAGCGGCGGAGGTCTAGCGTTTCTCCGCGTTGTTGATGTCTTAGTGGTAGTTTCGGGGTCTTGGGGCTTCACACTACCGCGTCGCCTCTCCAAGGCTTCTTGCTTGCGTTGCTTTTGTGTTCGTACGGATTGCCAATTGAGATCTTCTCTCACGGTGCTATGGTACAGAGTTTCTTGGCTCACCGGTTCGGTAGTCTGGTCCATGCGTTCTTCTTCGTGTCCTCCGGAAGTTGTATGGAGGGGGTCAACGATCGTAGTCGCTTCGTTCACCATGGTTAGGCCAAGTGCCGTCGCGGGAATCCCCGTCGGCGAAGCGAGCGGCTGCCGCCGCCGGTTAGGGTTAGCGGCTCACCCGTGGTGACAAAACTTTCAAGAATCCTCCTGGGGCTCTCGGTGGTCGGATTTCCACGGGGGTGGCGTCGACGCGGTCCTTATAACGTTAGGAAGCTGGTGAAAGCGTTTCGTGTCGTTTTCTGTTGAAAACACCATAAAAACTCACGAAACTACGGAGCCCGACGCGAGCCGGTGTTGGCACTGTGGTCTTCTTCTTCTTCTTCCCCACACGGCCAGAGAAACGCGCCTACTGCCTACACACAAGGCTGTATTGCCTCCGAAACGGAGAGAACGGCGAGAGAAGGCAAAATCGGAAAAAAATCTAACCGACGCGGGGTCAGCCAGAAGGCAGCGGCGGCTGCAGCCTCTCCGTTCTACGTAACCTCCGAGACTTCATGCCCATTGCGAATCTCGGAGGCCTTGCAAATCTTGTACAGCTGCTAATGTTGTGCGGAGATGGCACTGCAAGCGCCATCGTAACACAGCGAATCAAGTACGTCGCAGCTGCGCTTGCAATCAAGAACCAACGAATCAGGGCCTTCGCCACCTTCACATGTTCAGCGTCTTTGTCTCGGCAGTCTTCATCGGTTGTGCACGTCTGTTTTCAGCTTAGGAGGTATCGGCCATCGCGATTCATTGTGATGGTGTTAAGCCTCGGCTAACGTTCGTTTCGGTGGACATCGGTAGTGTGGCACAGTCGGACCCAGAGCTGCGACTTCAAGATGGCGTGTGCCCGCGGCACACGCCATCACTTTCTGACACGCCAAATTTCTGACATGCCCTACTGCTTCCAAATCGCAGTGTACTGTTGCTCTCCTTCACTTTCGTTAGTTCGAACTTTCGTTAATTCGAACTGAAGCGGCTTCCCCTTGCGGTTCGAATTAACGAGCTTTTACTGTACTTGGAAAGAAGCTTTTGGCAAAGTACCCTTTTCCAAACAGGTGTCCACAGCGACAAAAAGTTACCGCTTGCGAATCTGGGGGGCAAATTATGTGCTTCCTAGAGAGCCTTGGCATGGACATGCGCCGATAGGGTTCTGACCCAGGCAAGTCGACGTGCTTCTTCGGCACGACACAATATCTGCGCGAGAGAAGCATGGTCGTTAGGTGAAAAAGGAAGTCTGGTGTCGAGAAAACTTTGAGGATAACGAGCGTAGCGGAGAAAGAAAGGTGTGTATCCTGTGACTTCATGTTTGGCTTTGTTGAAGGCACACGTGATGAACGGTAATAGGGCATGCCAGTTCTTATGATCCACTGACACATACACTGAAAGCATGTTGACGAAGGTGCGATTGGTGCGCTCGGTTAGACCATTGGTTTGCAGATGGTAAGGCATGGAATGACGATATTGAGTTCCACAAAGTTGAAGCACATCTTCCACGACGTCAGGGGTGAACTGCCGTCCGCGATCACTTATTACCACACGAGCCGCTCTGTGGCAGAGGATAATCGAATGCAGAAGAAACCCCGAAACATCGGACGCCGTGGCTGAGACAAGTGTCATTGTTTCAGAATATATAATGTGTTAAATATTCCACGCACACGATTATCTAGCAGCAGCGGTTCAAAGACTTGGCCAAGGGACCGAGTAGACCTATACCAACTATCGCAAAAGTGAAGTCGGCGATTTGACAGGTTGCAGAATTCATACAGGAGCCGTAGTCGGTTGTTTGTGGCATTGGCACTCACAGCTGGCGACATACTGCTTGGTTGTCTTGCAAGATTGAAGTCAATAGAAACGTGGGAGGCGGTGGGGCGTTCGAGCGAATCCAAGGTCACTGGATGTAAGGTTGTCGTGCATGGCTGAATAACAGCAAGGCGACATTTTGGGACGACGAGCAACAATGGCGCATCGTCGTTTAAATAGTTCTTTTGGTAAACCAAACCGTCACTAATCACAAATGGCGCAGCCCGTTCAGACCTGTCGGTCGCGTCACTAATCGGCTTTAGTGAAGGATCGCTCTGTTCGTTCTCGAAGACGGCAGAGTCAGGAAAGTCTGACGAGAATGTAATTTAGTCGTCGAAACTGTCACCATCACTACGCTCGCACAGCGAAGGAAGACGAGATAAGCAGTCGGCATCTTTGTGGCACCGAACACTCTTATAAGCAACAAAAAAGCAGTATTCTTGAATACACAAGGCCCATAGAGCCAATCGCCCAGCTGAGTCCCAGTCCAAGGAGCCAGCAGAGAGAATGATGGTCAGTAACAATCTTGAAATGGCGTCCATGCAAATAAGATCTGAACTTGTGGATGGCGAAAGCAATAACAAGACATTCCAATTACGTGACTTATGATTGCACTCTACTTTCGTCAGAGCACAACTTGCTCAGGCAACGACGTGCTGGCGTCCGTCATTAAACTGTATGATCACAGCACCACTGCCCACGCTACTTGCATCAGTATGCAGTTTGCTGAACGCCTCCGGGTCGAAATGGCGGAGAAATGGCCCAGAGGTGGGTAACAACTTCAGCTGTTGAAAAGTAGTGTCGCACTGAGCGGACCATATTCGGGGCTGTCCTTGCGGAGCAGGTCAGTCATTGGACAAGTAAGCTGGGCAAAGTCTTGAACAAACCTGCGAAAGTAAGAAAAAAAAATACCCAGAAAGCTTCTGAGGTCTTTCACTGTGCTCATATCGCATATAATATTGACCGCAAATAAAGACAGGGACAGCGGAAGGGAACACAAAAACGAAACCGCCCGTGTCGTTTTTGTGTTCTCTTCCGTCTTTATTTGCGGTCAGTATGACACGCAGTAAACACCAACTAGGCCAAACTGAAGTTCTTCACTGTCTTCGGCCGGTTGAAGTTGCGAACAGCAGAAATCTTTTGGGGGTCAAGCCGTATACCGTCCTTGTCGACGAGATGGGCACAAGGGCATGACGCTCACGGAAACGGTAGTTCTTAGAGTTTAAAATGAGGCCAGCTTTTTCAATGTAGTTCAAAACAACGCTGCAGCACTGTTTGTACCCCTGGAAAGTTTTAATTTAATCACATCATCTAAATAACACATACAAATCTTCCATTTGAGACCGCGGGCGATGGAATCCATAAATCGCTCGAAGGTTGCTGGGGCATTGCATAAGCCAAACGGCATGACGTTAAATTTGAAGAGTCCGTCATGCGTAACCAAAGCGGTCTTTTCCATGCCAGACGTGATCATCGGTATCTGCCAGTTGGCGGAAGGGAGGTCATCTGGCGAAAAGTACGACGTGGAGTGAAGGCAGTCAACAGAATCGTAAATGCGTGCTAATGGATACGCGTCTTTTTTTTCTGGTGGCATTCAGGCGGTGGTAGTCGACACAAAAACTCCATGACTTGTCGTTCTTGTTCGCTAGCATACAGGAGCTGCCCAAGGGCTGCGAGACTCCTGAATAACATTTTTTTGTAGCATATCGTCGACCTGCTCGGCGATAACTTCACTTTCCGTTGGAGATCCGCGACAGGGTTCCTGACGTATCGGGGTCGCTTGCCCTGTGTTGACGCGGTGGTGCATGCGGAATTCCGGAAACATCCTGGAATGCTCGCGTTGAGTAAAATCGATACTGACGCGTATCAGGCGAGCACGTGTTGGCGTACGTCCTGCTATGAAGGCGACAACGACTTGTTTATTATACGTCGTAAGTCATCCGAATGGTTGGGTAATGGTCGACAATGGTCGACAAGACGCTGCAACTGTTCGTACATCAATTGGATCTTGCTCCTCAAATGTTGCCAATTGAAGTCCGACGGGCAGGGTAACAGACTCCATGGAAGCGTTCACTGTCCACAAGAAAGCGCGCCTGTCGATGGCTTGAACAATCGTAGGACGAACACATTGTTTTCAATCGCGTTGTTATGATCTGGCACGACAAGAGTACTGCATGATTTCATCCGGACACCAGAAGAGCTCACGGGAACAAACATCGCTGTCCGACCAGGCAGTAACGCATCTTCAGACAGCAAAAACACGTCGGCTCAAGTATGACGATTGGCAACGTGCTCCTTAAAATCTCTTCAGTCCCACCGTCAAGTGTAGCGCTGCACCCACGCACGAAATCTATGCCTAAAATAGCATCATGAGTTGCTTGGATCAATAGAGTGATTTCGGCCCCAAAACTTTGTCCTCCGATCGCAACCAAAACCAAACCAACACCAACAGGGTACTGCATTTCACTTCCCACTCCAAGAAAACTTTCTTTGCGATCCCACGAGAACATAACTTTCCTTCCTAAGGTCTCCTTGAAGCCAAGGCTCAAAACAGAAATAGCTGCACTTGTATCGACATGAGCAGTATTGTTTGCACTGCCTATACCCACACAGATCTTGTACTTTGGCATAACAACAAGCGCAGGAATGGGCAAGTCTGACCATCCCGCGACTGCACCTCCATCGTCCACGCCAGCTAGGTTTCCAGCTGCGGCGGGAAAGGCGACCGACGACTGCGCGGGGATAGCGAATGACTCAGTCGGGTGGGCAGCGGCATTAGGTTGCGCTGGGAGACAGCTAACTTATCGCGTGATTGGTACGGCCACTATTGCCGCAGAGGGTGGACTTCAAATGGTTCGGGTGGTTCTTCGTGCGCACGAGCTGTGTACGCCGAAAAACGTGGCGCTCACTGCGGGCGGCGGCGACAAAAGCGCCCAATATGTCCTCAGACAGGTAGATCGCGATTGAAAATAAATGGAGCAGGTACGCGTGGTGCCGGGTATGATTCCGCGGGAGCAACGTTGTGGCATTAGGTATTCCGCAGGAAAACGTCGTGGCGTTGAGTAGTACTCCCTAGTTTCACAACGCACTGCTTAGGACTGGCGGCGACTGAGATTCACCGAGAGAGACTGAAAGCTCGTGTTATTTAAATGTGGTTCTTAAGAAGCCAGTCGGCACTCAATGTTGGGGAATGCACTCGTCAAACGCGCACTGATAGCCAGCGCCTATTCCCTGAAGTCATGCTAGCTTATCTTGAACCACTTGATGCACCATCGAGACAATGTCATCGCAAACAGCGACGTCCATACTTGCAACTGTGGGGATGTTGTCCAAGCGCCCGAACTTTGCTCAGATCCTTCGGGTATTTTGAGCTTCGAACACGCGACATTACTGTCTGAATTCCGAGGGAGTGTTCTGGTTTTCTCTCGTTATTAGAAAATTGTAGACGTCTTCAGCGATGCCTATTAACAGATGTCCTACTTTGTCTTCATCCGACATATTCGCGTTTGCATTGCCGCATAGCTTCAATATTTCTTCAATATACGTTGTACATGTTTCACCTGGCAATTGGGCTCTGCGCGAAAGCGTGTGTTCCGCATTCTTCTTCTCGGAACTTGAGTCACGGAAGCAAGATATAAATTCCTGGACAAAAGCTTCCCAAGTGGTCAGCACTCATTCATGATTGTCAAAGCAAAGTAGAGCATTACCGGCGAGAAGAAATGCAACATTCACAAGCTGCACTGCCGTACTCCACCCGTTATACCAGCTTAGTCTTTCGTAGTGTCTCAGCCAGTCATCCACGTCTTCATCTTTTTTGCCTGAGAATATGCGTTGTTACGGCGTCCAGTTGCTTGCTTGCATTGGTCTGTGGCTGACTTGAACGATGCCTTCTTCTATGGTGTTCGCTGACCGGCCTGCTTGGGCATCGGCCATGCTTGTTGGTTGTGGTGGTAGTCCAGCCAGGCTGCTTCTTCGAAAAGCTTGTAGGACTGGGTTGTCCAGGGCATCGATTACCCCACACCTCCACCACTTGTTACGGATGTAGAATGGATTTATTTACGGTGAAGAGGGTAGAGAAAACATGGAATGGTCCGAAACAGCCGATCACCACAAAAAGCTCGCACTGTTTCTGCTTCCTCTTCCACGCTCCTCCGGTGCGGCGTTACAATATGATCCGATAGGCCAAGATGGTGCAGCCTTGAACGATTCAGCAATGCACTGCATGAAATGATTGACAGCGAGATAATTAAATAGTCTAGCCAGATCACGACACCGTTGTGCATATTTACGTTGCTGTTCCCTTCGCAGATCATCGTGCTCGCTGCTTTTCGAGAGTCACAAATGAAATCAGGTGCTAGGCTGGTTTTTCTTTTACACAAGAAAGTGTAGTGACATCACTCCCTGCTTCGTATGCTGCAGTCGCCGCTTCCCGGCAACCGCAGCTTATGCAACCGCAATCTTTCCCGTCAAACGCATGGGTCGAACGCTACATGTTTCGCATTGTTAGGTCGCACTTTATCATCTTTCTTGCGCTCCTCACACTTGTTCTGTCTTTATTCCTTCTTTGTTTAAAGGAATACTGAGGTGTGTCTTGGACGCGTAATTGCAATGTAAATGGTTACTTTTCGCATCAATTTGTCGGATAGTTTTCTGTCGATTGTTCTGTCGACGGAGACGAAGAAATTCCTGGATGTGACTCATATGCAGCTTCGCTGTAAAATGGTATCAATCAGTTATCCTGCGAACTGTCACGAGGACTGTGAGGTGCTACAGTACAATCGGGCTACACATTTGCTTGCCTGGCATGCGTGTGCGCTTCTGCATCAATCTATATGTTATTTGAGCAACAACCATTTGAGAAACTTCTCTGACCCGACTAGCTATTGCTGTACCAACCACTTGGTTGAACTACGGTTGCAAGTCGAAAAAGATGTCGCCAAGCAATAGCTGTGTTTTAGAATGGACATTAATTCAACGCGGTATCAAATGGAAAAGCTGTCAAGGTATCGGTTGATGATGAAGCAGCTCCTTCATAGAACTGACTTTCGAATGATTGTTCCGACTGGCATAATATTTACCAAAGATATTAGATATGGTTCGCCGTCAATGAGAACTGTGGGACTGTGAACTGTCATTGACTGAGAACTGCGGTTCTTACTCATTTGCTAAGTGCGTTTTAGGGCAACTTAGTACATATTTTTCACTGAGAAACGAGCTCAATGTAACAGGGACGAGAAGAAACAAACGACAGAGATCACGGACGGGGTAGCACCTCTTCTGTGTACGTTCACGTCGCTGCAATCAGACGGTTCAGCCTGTCTATACACGTCATTGGAATTCACGTGATGCTGGGTTACCTAGGGCATAAACCTAAGCAGCCGTATTGGTGACGCTATCTTGCGGCGCAGAGTTTACCCACAGCACCTAGCTATTATCCTAGTACAATATCAGCGTTCTACTTACCCGCTGGCGTAAAGTGTCGGCACGCGTCGCAATCGGCAACATGCTGTTCCTTTTGTTTTATATCGGTTCCACGAGAACACCGGTGCAAACGCAAAATCATTTCACGCGTTGTTGTCGAGAAAGCGTCAGCAGATATTACTGCCGTCCACCCTCACCATAACGCAACATTTACGCAAGGAGTAGTATACGCATGCGGACAAGCTAGAACCTTCTATTTTGCGCTCGTTTATAACACACACGTACTGGCACGCTAATCCAGCGAAAGCTAGCTCGAACATACTGTGAGCGACAAGATTATTAGGAGCAATATACTGGGCGCAATGTTTCTTATCCCTTTTATTCTCGACGCATCAGTTGCTGTGCTACTGTAGGTGCAATTATTTTCTTGGAATGCTTCCCTCCACATGGTTGCCGTTAAAATCGGCAATTACTCACGAACAACGCGCAGTCACAAATTTTAGAAATATTACTGGGTGAATTCGAGGCGCTATGGTGCCATTACTTTGGGAAGTTGCAAAGCTGAGGCCGATTTTCATAATATTTTCATAAAGCTCTTAAATATTAAATGCATTTTACTATTTGCGGGCTGCCCTTCCTAATATCCTCTTACTGATAAATGTTCCAGAACTGAGCAATTCAGGTTTTCGAACCTCGCAAGGAGCATGGATGAATGAATAGGAAAACCTTTGAAATCACAAGTTTTCTTGGCTAACATGAAGCTTCCCTTTGCGAAGCTTCGTTATAAGTCAAGTTCATCGCTGCTGCTGTTTTATTTTTTCCTTACTATTTCATTATCTTGTAATGCTACGCTTAAGTTCCTCGCTTCTGTATTAGCGGCAATATTTGTACGCGTACCCCCTGCTTCGGCTACATGGCGTGCACGATGCATGTAATGAACATATCGATAAGTACTTAAATAAATAAAAAGGTCATATTTAGCAAAAATTGTTGACTGAGGAGCGCTGCCGTGCATGGCTGGCGGGGACCGTCGATTGAGTGTGGCCGCTCTCCAGCACCCTAGGCGGCGATATGTGCGGACGACCATCTCGCGCGTCTCACCTGCAGTGAATCCAAACGACTGTGCTAAGGTGGTGCCCTCTATGGTCGCAGAAGACAAACTCGCGCCCTGAAACAGTAGAAGCCCAGTTGAACGCGCCATTCGCCGGTGCTCTCGAAAAGTGCGTCGGTGGCTCTAGGTTCCGAATAAATTCTCATCCGTGAGCTTCGATGCACACGCAGTCAATCGCGACGAATATCTCGTACGATTCCATCCGCTACCTAGGTAGGAGTTCCGCTCCAGGGAGCGGTCCTGCGGAGAGGGTGTCGTGTATCTCTTTTGGCTCGTCCAAGCACTGGCCCTGGAAACACAAAGACGTGACAAAAGGGTGTAGCCTGAAAAAAAAAAAGTCCACAAGGTCAGAGACCGCAAACGCTGCGGCCATAGGTACGTGCCGACTCGCCCTTCGGTCAAATCTGCCCCATGCGGCCATGCAGTGGTTGCATTGGAGCATTCGATTGCAAGCGGCGGTCAAACTGCAGCGACGATCAGCATGCACCTGGTTCGTTTAGCCCATGGAAACGCACACCAGCCATCGCATAGATGTTTGTATTTTCAGATTTATTGTGATTAAAATAATTTTAAATTGTCGAATTTTAAGTGAAAAATAAAACGCTTTTTTATTTGTGGTTATCAGGCTTGCGTTTGCGAAGCCTGATAACCACAGCCTCATAGCGACAGCCTGATAACCACGCGAAGCTTCCTTTTAAGTCAAGTTCCTCGTTAGTGCTGTCTCATTTTTTCCTTACTCTTTCATTTTCTTGTAATGCTATGCTGACGTTCTTGGCTTGTTTATTAGCACTAATATTTCTCAGGGAGGGACCCCCGATATATTTTGTCCACCTCGTTGTCTTTTACGCCCACCTAAATAGAAGTGTACGAGCGTTCTTGCACGTCGCCCCCCATCGAGATCCGGCCGCCCCGGGCGAGATCTGTCACGTGACCGGCGGCGCCGCACCGCAGCCACGCACTTGGCGGCCGCGGCGGGTTTCATGGGCGACGCGTGCTGCGTAGTTCCGGTCTGTCGTCACCTGCGAGTCTCTTCGCATTCGCGACGACTCCGCGTCCGCTCGCAGGAGCGCCTGCGGGCCCTGAAGTGCGCGTGGCTGGAGCGCGTGTCCCGGCTGCCGTCCAAGGCGGGCCCCGTGCTCGTGCTGGGCGTGATCAACAACCCGTGGCTGCTGGACGACGACGTGCGCTCGCAGTTCGAGCGCATCCTGTTCGCGCCGCTGCCCCAGGAGGCCGACCGGCTGTGCCTGCTCAAGCAGCTCGTGCGCAGCCCGGCGCTCACCGACGAGGACTACAGGTCCGCCGCGTGCCCGGGGCAGTGCCCCTGCGGCAGTCTGTTGGCGAACTTTGCCGCAACACGCCGGTGTAACTCAGTGGGCAGCGCTTTCAGAAATACCATAGATCAACCTATAGTTTCAACAACTTTTCGTTGGCAACGTCGAGAGGGTACTTGCATCTGAGGAAATACGCATTTACGGAACTCAATCGGCGCTTGCTGCTGCTTAATCCCAGTGCCCTTGCAGGGCAGTGTTTTTGTTTGCAGTGCATTTGCTGCGTGTTCAATTCTTTTTATTGCAGTGCAAACCAAAAGTGAAGTTAGGGTAAGTTCTCTAAATGCGTATGTTATTAGAAAGCGTTGTTATTAGACACGTTATTATTGAAAGGCGTATGTTATCTGATGACGTTGTCATAGAAGATTGTGAAAACTCTGACACTTTTTCGAATTTTTTTTTTATTTTCTAGTTATGCTGAAGCATTGCGGCGAGGTTCAACATATTCTTGAAGGAGCAACGTCCAATATTACTGGAAATTCCCCTGGGCTTTGCTCCTGTGCGCATCTTGGTCGCTGATTTTATTCAGTGCTGTGGTGGTCAAATATTGAAGGCGGCTGCTTGCAGAAGTGCTCGCACGCCAAGCGTTGAGTCATATTGAGAGACATTTACGGTGCTCATTAGTCGATGACATAGAACACCCTGACAGGTTGTATTGTTGCAATATGTTCACTGCAATCACGTGATTTGTTGGTGCTAAAAAAGCAATTGGAAGTTGGCGCCCAAACTGTCGGTGCGTTCTATGTCAGCGTCTATTTTGTGGCGTAAATTTCTTTAAATATTACAGACTAACTAGCTCAAATGAAGCTTCTGCTCAAAGCATTTGGTGCTTGCCGTCAGTAAACGTATAAACAGTCACATATATTGTGGAGCGCATCACTATGGTTTCTCTAAGCCTAAATTTTGCTCCATGGTGTTAAAATCAGTTAGTATAGTTGTATGAGATTCGTGGGAAATCCATTCATTTTTTTGTTAAGCGTTTTCTTCAGAACAAGATATTTCTCTTTTGACTGTCTCTTTGGCTATTCGTATTGCGCCTAAGCACCAATTATGGATATTACTGAAAAAAAAGGCACGATTCTTTATCACATAGGATATGTTTTACTTATCTTTGACATTCTATATTGTATAATATCTTCCTCCGGGCTCGACGTTCCCTAAAGCAGCATTGCAGAACGACATTTAAAAAAAAGCAGCGTCAAATATATGGAGCCAAGCAAAATAAGTCTATAGACAACACTGCCTATTTTCTTCGAACGCGTGTTTTTGAGCATGTGCCCATAGCAACAAGGCTAGCTCGTCTTTTTGCTTCTATATTGAAGAATGTCGTTAGAAGCACTTGGTGCAAAACAAGAAAGCGCTTTTAGCGAGAGGCTTAAGTGTTCCTTAAGGGTGTAGTAAAGATACAAAGTAATGCTTTTTTTTCGTCAACCCTTTGTAGATGACGCGCTCATCGGAAATAGCGCGATAATAGCTCTTTAACTGCTTATCGTACTCGATTTGGCTAGCTGTAATTTAATTAATTAAGGGGAACGTTGCAACAGCGCAAACGAATCCAGTCTGTCTTCAAAGTGAATCCTGTCTGTCTTCTTCCTGCTATGCCACTTCGAAATCTGAACATGCGATAACTTTCAAGATGCCAGCAAATTCTTCCATGAAATGCATTTCCGTTACGCATAGTATGGCCCCATAATGCCCCACAATTAATTTTTGTTCCATTGATCTGCCTACGAGGAGATTATGCTCTTTACTTTTCTTTTATCTGGAAATATTTCACAATCCCGCGGTACTCGATGACTTCTCTGTTTGTGTTATACTATATGGCATGTATACAGGGCGATACTAGCTTCTGGCGCCTTTTAGCGCACCCTATATTGATCACCATTATCGACATCCCATAATCTCCCTATTGCTAGGCTCTCAAGTGATACATTGTATTTACTCCCGCAAGGCCGAGGCCTTGCGTGGGGGCTGTGCTTCTGTTTCGGCGGAGCGTCAGCTTTTTAACCTACTAAAACCTCATTCATATAATACTAAAGCCTGTGAGGCAAGTCCAGTGTTAGTGTTTTATGGTCTCTGACATTTCGGTAAACGCAGTCCGATTTGCATGATGCAAATGTGATTTGCAGAATAAGCCAGTAGCGACTTATTGTGATTACTCGTCTAACTTCAGTGGTTTACAGACGTGTTTTCGTGTTCCGTGAGTGCTCATGTCGAAAAAAAAAAGAAACTCTACGAAAATGCAACGTGTCCAAGATTACGCCACTGCTCATGATTTACACAAACAGCAAGGTAGAATCCACTTACAGCAATATTAACACTGTGTATGTCTGGTTTAGATCTGCGCCACCAGGATGCGCCACCAGGTTGCGCCACCAACCCGGCCACTCATACTTCATCATCATCATCATCATCATCATCATCATCATCATCATCATCATCATCATTATCATCATCATCATCAGCCTGGTTACGCCCACTGCAGGGCAAAGCCATCTCCCATACTTCTCCAACCACCCTGGTCATGTACTAATCGTGGTCATGTTGTCTCTGCAACCTTCTTAATCTCATCTGCCCAACTACCTTTCTGCCGTCCCCTGTCACGCTTCTCTTCCCTTGGAATCCACTCCGTAACCCTTAATGACCATCGCTTATCTTCCCTCCTCATTACATGCCCTGCCTCTGCCCATTTGTTTTTCTTGATTTCAACTAAGATGTCATTAACTCGCGTTTGTTCCCTCATCCAATCTGGTCTTTTCTTATCCCTTAACGTTACACTCATCATTCTTCTCTCCATAGTTATTTGTGTCGTCCTCAATTTAAGTAGAACCCTTTTTGTTAGCCTCCAGGTTTCTGCCCCGTACGTGAGTACTGGTATGACAAAGCTGTCATACACTTTTCTCTTGAGGGATAATGAAAACCTGGTGTTCATGATCTGAGAATGCCTGCCAAACGCATCCAAGCCCATTCTTATTCTTCTGATTATTTCAGTCTCGTGATCCGGATCCGCGGTCACTACCTGTCCTAAGTAGATGTATCCCCTTACCACTGCCAGTGCCTCGCTACCTATCGTAAACTAGTGTTCTCTTCCGAGACTGTTAAACATCACTTCACCACTCATACTTATGGCTCCGCTAATCCTGTAAGCTGCAGATGGCATGAAGTATCCGGACACACTAAAACCATCTAACAAGTCCGTATGAGTACACTTTTGGCACACCACAAAAAAAAAAACGACAAACGAACGAATAAACTTGAACGCGTAATGAAGTTCCGCTGTGTACACACATTCCCCTCTATTCGACGCAGACTGCTGGCCAAGCGTACCGAAGGTTTCACGAGCACCTTCCTCGCCATGCTGGCGGCGGACGCACAGCGCAACGCACGCGCCGTGTGCGAGCACGTGTACGACCGGGCCGTGGACGCATCGGGCGCGCTCAAGGTGACCCTGAGCGACATCCTCACCTCCATGGAGAAAGTAGAACTGCCGGAGTCTGTGAGCCGCAGGAGCAGCGTCACCAGCTCCAAGACGGAGTCCACCACAGTCGCGCTGCCTTAGTGCAACGTGCAGCGACCGAAGGGGGGGCCGTAAGCCGCGACAGGTCTTGGGGGGAAAAAGTATCGGTGAGGCTGGAGATACACGGGCCATCGCTGTCTCTTTCATTTTTTCTTTTCTTTTTTGATTAAAGTTTCTGGAAAAGAAGGATGGGTGTCTCCGCATGTTTGTAGTGTTCAAAAACTCGCTATTTACCCGCGTATTCAGATATGCGCCTTAAAGCAACGACGTGACTCGGTCGAGCTTCTTGAGGTAACGCCTGACATCAACGCTGCCTAGATGCTCATTGCGTTTCCACCGGCGCGTTCACGTCAGGCGCCGTCTTCTGCCGGACTTGGCCAAGTCAAGTCAGAGTTCATTTCCGAATGCCGGGGTTAGGCTGGAATAAACTTTTTTCATGTGGTCTTTTCGTTGCCTCCTTCCTCGTCGAATGTGAGCGAGATGGATGCTGCACTGTCACAGATCTTTGGTTTACAGGGAGATCACCGAGCTTGAAGCATTAATAAACATGCTGAAGGAAGTGCACGTGGAACAGTAAGGCGACCGCGTCGTGCCTCTTGATCCAGTGTACACGATGAGGATTGAGCTCGATGTGAGCGACTGGGTTGCCACGGTGAACAGAGTCGCAGGGGAATGTATAGATTGCCTCGAGCCGTAAACGATGTGAAATGTGTCTGTACAAACTGGAGGATCGCACCCGCTCATCGAACGGCACGGTTCATTCGCTTTGGGAGCGGGACGCTGATTATCACGCAGTGTTTTTTGTCCCCGCAAAGTTGTGTGGTTCCGCTAAGTGCTCTCTGTAGAATTTGATCGTGGAAACAACTTTTGTTCGATAAAAAGAGGAACGCGCATTACGGAAAAAGGGATTGCCTGATCGCACGCACATATGTGAGTCGGTGATAAGTGAAGCTTTGTTTGATCTTTGTTGATGTGCCCTCACTTTAAAATTTATTGCGTGTGTAATGGAATGGAATTGCATTGAAAAACGTTTATTCTATAAAGAAAGGGTTGCGGAGGCAATGCTTGTCTAGTTGATTGAAAACTGACAGATGCATATCAGCACAATAAAGAAAAGAACGTAAGAAAAAAGGAGTAGGGAAGAACAGAACGGGCATTTAAGTGGAGCGCCCGTTCTTGTACTTTGCACTCCCTCCTCCTTAAGTTGCCCCCGTCTCATCGTTTCACTTACAGTTCTTCTTCATTTCTATATAAACATATCTTAACGGCTGCTTGCTCAATGCATGCTCCGATTTAAATTCATTTCCTTCACTTCATTCTCCACATCAGGCTGTTTCTATTGCCGACTTCTTCACTTGTTGCCGTGTGTTCTGCTTGTCTAATTGCGAGCACCTGCCCGTCGGCACATACATCTTGTGGGGGATTGGTGGGGGATCGGCCACGGATGTTCAGATGCTCAGTGGCAGATCCCAGTAACCGACACCCACTGTTTGAAATTGGTTATACGGACAGCTACCTAGTGGAACATTGGCACGCAGGGGTTGCAGCAGCTACCGGTATTCGAAATAGTTGAGTCACTGAAGAAAAAAGTATTATGAGGTTTTACGTGCCAAAACGCCGATCTGATTCTGAGGCACGCACTCCAGAATAATTTGGACCGACTGGGGTTCTTTAACGTGCACCTAAATCCAACGGTGTTTGAGCATTTCGCCCCCCATCGAAATGCAGCCACCATAGTCGGGATGCAGTTTTGAGTCTCTTGTGCACAAGCAACAATTTCCTCGGATCTATACGCTCCTAGCAAAGAGACCGCAGGCAGACGTCTGCTGCCATCTGTGGGCGCGTAACGCAGACTCTTGGCACGAGAGCGCTAGCCCACGAAAGCACCAAAAGTGCCGCCGTCTTCACGCAGCGCGCACGAAGGCGGTGGGACGGACCTCACGGAAAGGAGGCCCCCATTGTAGCGGGTCACGGGCGAACCCTCAGAAGTTCGCCGCCATTGGACGGATCCAAGCGGCGGCCCATTTCCTCTACGCGAGCGGAAAAGATGGAGAGCGGCTGGAGGCGAGAGAGAGAAGTTCGCCATTGTACACCTCAACCCCCGCAGAGCGGTCGCGTGCGTAAGCGTGCGCCACAACAAGAGCGGGAGCTCTAATGGCGACGAAAAGAAGAGCAAAGAGAAGTGGCAAAAAAAGAAAGAATATAGTGAACCAGCCGCTGCCAGGCTCGCGACTCCCTCGCCCGCGTAACAACCACCACTCTCTCCCGGCCGTCCCCCGTGCGAGCAAGTCGTTGCGGGCCGCGTGGTCCGCTCCCGGTGCTCAGTACGCGCGCAACTGCCTTCGCGGAGAGGTGTCATGAAGCCCGACCGTATCGCGCTCTTTCAGCACACCCACCACCATCATCACGCCGTCGTTCACCACGCGGAGAGTCACCCCAACTCGCGCCAGTGCCCGCCGGCGAGCCCGAGGCCCACGGGCGTGACTTCTTGCGTAGCAGCCACCGCGGCTCCGTACACCGCGGCCGTGGCCCGCCGGAACGAACGCGAGCGAAACAGGGTGCGACTGGTGAACAGCGGGTTCAACGCGCTCCGCCAGCACGTGCCCCAGACGGGCCAGAAGAAACTGAGCAAAGTGGAAACGCTCCGGTCGGCCGTCGAGTACATCCGGGAACTGCAGCAGCTGCTGGAACTGACAAGACGCCAATCGGGATCACTTCCCGAAGATCAGTACAGTGCCCCGAAGGAAAACAGGGTTCCTGAGGGCGGATACCTCAGCTCTTCGCCACCCCTGACTGCGGAGTCAGCCTCGTCTCCCGGCGGCAGCAGCAGCAATGAGTGCGGGACGCCTGTTTCCCACGTTCAGCGGGCGGGTAGTTTCCAAGACCACTGTGCCTCACCGAAGACGGAATCCTGCGGCGTTGACGACGAACAGGAAGTTCTGTGGGAACTCGCTTCCTGGTGGCCCGCGGCGTAGCATGGCTAAAGACTCTTGCTTGTGGTTTTGTTGAACGCTCCCGTGGTCGCCGTGGACGAAGTTCTTGCGTAAGTGCGCTCTTTGTCTGTTCTTGTGTGTGGTATCGCGGTTAACATATCTTTTGTCTTGCCTGCGAAGACATTTGCTGCCACTCGCTTCATCAGATTTCTTATATATCTGCTCGCTTCTGCAGAAAAGCGCCGCTGAATATCACCGGCGCCATTTCATCTTCAATTGTCCAGGGCTGTTTCCCACTTCTGCAGATATAACAATAAGTGCTCTTCTATATGACAGATGATATGAAAAACTATCCATTGAATATTACGTTCTTTTTTTTTCGAAGTTATTTGCATTGTAATGAGTGTATCATGCGTTCCTACTTGAAATACTTGAAATGGAGGCACATTTGCGTGGTTTAAACTATCATTGGTTGTTAAAGAAGGTTTTTCAACCGCTGTCGACGTGGACAAAATCTGGCGCTAGGTTTCGGGGGAAGATGGAATGGTGCTCGGCACCTATCAGACTTTGACTCGAAGTACTGGGCATACCGTTGCGACGGATGCAATTGGGGTTCACTGCTAACCATCATGATCATTCCCAACAAGGTATAAAGCTGTACACAAATGTTGCAACTTCGCGCTTGGAAAATACCTTGCATGGCATGCTTAATGCAAATTCTTTCAAAGTGACTGATATGATGCCTACTGCGCAGTTCCCGCAGCCAAGTCCTTTTTGCACACACAAAAATATATATATATATATATATATATATATATATATATATATATATATATGCTCATGTGTACATTTTTAAAAGGGAACAGGGGAATATTTTTGGTGGTCCTGTCATCTAGCACTCTGCAGCAGTTCCTACTGTTCCAAAATGAGCTGGGGTAAATTGCATTGACTACACGCGCACTCACCATCTAGTAGAACGCAATAAAACGAAAGAAAGAAGAGCAAAAAAGACGCTGGCTCATTCGATTGCTGGAATTCAGTTCTGCCAGGCGCTTTCCTTTATGACTTTCCCCTGCAACTTTCTCTGTTTTCACTGTAGCCGCCATGTGGTCTTTAGGATTCCCTGCATGCCCCGTCAGCTGAAGATAAAGGAATCGTGCAGCTAGAATTACTTCACAGTAACTTGTTATGCGCGGCATGTCTGTGCTCATTAAATCACAGCTCACTGATCGCAAGCGGCTTTAGAGTTGCTTGAATCTCTTGATGCGTTTGCCGTGATTTTGTGCTGCGTGTATAGTTCGCGGACAGTTCTAGAAAGCCAGGTGTAGGAAGGAAAGTGAAAGCCTGTCGTGCTTAATCGAACAAATTAGTTCGAGATGCGGCTGAACGATTCGTGTCACATATCTCGCGCACCGCCAGGAATTACAGCCTTCTTGTAATGCAGTATGAGCGTGGTAAACTCGTGTTATGCTTTGGTACCTTAGTCTATACACTAATTTATTTCTGCAGAGTCTCGCAAGTCAGTTACTTCTGTAAGTTTATGGTTCAGATCGGATGCAACATACAGTGAGTGTAAGATTAATCACTGATAATTTATTTGCTGCTCGACCCCTTCTAAAATATGGGAAGGATCGTTTTGTACGGAATGTTGTGGCAAAGGCTCAAGTATCGAGCACGAAAATGCACATAGCGAAATATAGCTACGCATCCCTTGAGCAGGTTTATCTACATTGTACGGACTAAAGAGAGCATCGCAATTTCGTTCAATCTTCAGTTCAAACATTTAGGACGTATATGACTGAACCTGGTCGCCACATATTTCCTAAATAAATGCTTGCTTGATTCTCGTATTTCACCGCTTGGTAATTCAGCCAATAACGCGCGTTGGGGAGCTCATTGGTACACATCACTTCGAAAGCAAACAGCGCGGAGAACGAGACTAAACAGAAAGACACAAGACGGAGCGCCAGCTACCAACTGAGGGTTTATTTCCACGCGAGGCGACTTTTAAGCCATAGAAAAAGTAAAAGAACAGCTTCGTTCTCTTTAGTCCTGATCTTAGCGCTGTTGACTTTTGAAGTTAATTGAGGGCCTTTAAATGGCCAGGTCTTACACATTTAAATGGATATTCCCATTTCACTTTCGCTTCTCTAACCAATTTTTTGTGATCATCAGGACACAATATTGCTGTCCGAACAATCTGAAATCTGAGAGGCCACTAATGAAACATTCAACCTTAAAGAAGAGAAAGAGGGTCTTGTGGAGCTGTTATTTTCAGTGGTCGTGTTAGGGATATCGAGATATAAAAACAAGGGGGGGGGGGGGGGGCATATGACTCCGTGTCGTCATTCGCTTCGTAGTTTTACGAGGAAACCTTCTGCAATGCGCACATGCATTAATGAACATTCTGGAGGCCCATGAACGCAGCAAGGCTTTCAGGCCTTTGATTAACGGGGTAAGTGACGCCAATGTGTACCTAATTATTATTTTCCTTAGGGAGTCTCACTGTCAGGCACGAAATAGGCAAATATTTCTCTGTTGTTCTCTGCACACTGAAAATTACGAGCAGTATTTGCGCTCATTCACTCTATCGTTCAATTCAGTTCAGTTTAATTTCCTTGAAGACAGCCGACTTCGAAGGAATTGCATAAGGGGAGGTGTACAAAATGTGATAATAATACACAAAAAGGGAGGAAATTAATGCAAATTCGAACACAACCTTGTTTGAGAGTGTCAGTGACTCGAAGCAGAAACATGGATGGTCAGGCTATGTCAGCAGCGTCAAGAAGGAGGCAGCGTTCCTGTCTGTAGTCATTCGGAAAAAAAAAACTAGAAAGAACAAGAGAGACAAAATCACGCTAAGAATGCTGATGTTTGAGCTCGCGCTTGTGAAATTAGTCCCGGGTGGCTAGTCCAGTAAGATATGCGCGATGCTAGTGGGATGAAAGGTGCTTTATGAAAGTTTTAGTACGTCATAAGAATAAAAATAAATAGAAGCGATACGATGATGCACAGCAAGTGGCAGGATTGCGAGAGTAATTTCAGTGAAATATGAAAAATAAATAAATTATTGCATGCTTTATTACAGCACACCGTACAGTGAACGAGGCAGTGTGCTGCCGAAGTACGGCAAAACGTGAACACCTAGCAACTAATTCGGTACTTGATGGGATTTCTTGTTTGTAGAGTTGTGTCCAGGAATAGGCGACCGATAATCTTGTATAAGAAACCATGAACATCCCGTCGGTGCCCAGATCAATGTACTGCTACTAAATGCAGGGTGGACTGCGAAACAAAGTCCGCAGTTTATGACTCTGACGCGTTTGGAATGATGTTTATTGAAGGTAAATTGCCGCGGCATTTTGCTTCATGAGCACTACCTGTTTCGTAGTCAAGAAACGACATAACGTGCACCTTGAAGTTGTCTCGGTGATGTGGTTTCCTACAAAACTCACTGGAGGGAACTCTGAGGCAGCGATCACTCAAATGTACGTGTGAGAACATGCACCTATTCGCGCTTTAATCTTTTGCTCGTGGCTTCAGATGTGCTAGCGCCGTTGTTTTACCCGCTTTTTCCTCTTAAATTTCAGGGAAATCATAGCTTTGTAAATTAAAATAGGAATGCCGTAAGTTTCCACACACGTGCGCAATCGTCGCTCACTGTTGCATTTCCTTGGAAAAAATCGCTTTGCAAGCGGCAACGGCCCTCGATGGACGCTGTATTCTTAAATGCGTCGCTCCTATGCTGGATAGACGGGCACAGTTGCACTCCCTAGACGCTAACGCCAGACTTATCTATAAGAACTTCTGTAGGAAACATTGCTTTCGGCAAGTTTGTTTTTGTACGTAGACATATTGCGCTCCGTGGTTAAGAAAGCAGACACAACAACAAGTCAGGCATTACGTTCGACGGCTCATGTTAGCGCTATATTTGTTTGCACTATATTAACACTAGTATATTTGCGCGCACAATATTTTCATGTTGTAGTGGCGGCGTAGAATCACACAGTGCGTACACTCGAACATCTGACGTTATTTGCATGAATGCGCTGATGTTCACAAATAATTGAACACGAAGCCCTGCGGCCGAGTCACCACACAATCGCTAGATTAATTTAACGCGGAGTAACAGTGGTACCAATGAGAGTGCTGTTCGTAGAGCGCTTCAAATCACAGGCGTACTCGGCAAACTTTAGTGGTGTAATTTCTGCATGAAAGTGCACGGGTGGGTATTTACAATATGCTTGTAGTGACATATAATTGCCAAACATACGTTAGCCTACATAGATTGCACGCTGTGTCTGTCTAGTTAAGTACCGTCGTACGGAGGCTATTATTTTAAACTTGCAATAACTATAATGACGAAATTACAAAACGACACAGGCAACCTTAGGTTTAATGTTTGCGGCTGAATGAATGAAGCGAATAGTTATTATTTGAAGTGAAATGAATGTTTTTTGTAATTGCACCGCTACTAATAAGAACCCTTATCTCCTCTACAAGGCTCTTGTCGGAACCGCTTCTACTCCATGACATTTCCTCTGGTGCACGTTCATTTTAAAGCTGCAATAGGCTGCGCTTATTATGTCCATATGCACTTGTATGCAAGTGTGGCGAAGTTTAGAGTAATTTTTCAAATTTGGATATATGTCTTCGCAAATTTCTACAAGAAATACCGAGCTTTTGTTCCCGCCATTAAAAGCACATACAACACATGCACTAGAACAGCGTAACCGTGTCCCACACCCATCCCTTGCTCTATTTAGATTTTCGGTGGTAACACAAGTTTATTATTAATTGAGAAAATAAAGACGCAACAATGCATAACTTCACCTACACAACTCTACGTTCGCTCCTAACATCCACTAGAATATCAGTTGTATCCTTTGCTTCTCTCTAATTTCTGCTGCCGTATTCTTTTCTCTAAAACTTATAGCTATAAATTTTTGTTCTCTCGCTCTTCCTGCAGCCATTAGGTATTTCCGAATTTTCTCTCGACAAAAAGATGGGATGTTCTGCTAGTTGGTCCTATTATGTTGGCAGTAAAACATTGCGCAAAAAAATTTGGACCCTAACACCGGGAGCAGATGGCAACTAACGCTGCTATCAATTGCTTACTTCTATAAACACACCAACGACAATAAACACACCGAAGCTTGATCGAGCGAGCGCATCAGGCCACTTCTTCATATGAATGCACGAAGACTTATCGTTACGACATAATCAGCTATGGTGCGTGTAAAATAGAAACATTATAAAACTCAGCATGACCCTTGTGCAAAAGTAGTTGACGCCTTGCTTGTGCCCATAGCGGAATCCGTGTTAATGAAGAAAGCTTTCAAAGCCAACCGGGTCGCGTTAACGTGCAGACCTGCCTAGAACCTGCAGCTGGTAACTTATAAATAAATTTTGGTCTTGCGAAACCACGCCTCATATGCACACCATCCACACTACTTAATATGGCGGGACTAATGGTATTAGTTGTCTTTCTTCCTAGTTTTTTAGAGCTCGCTCCCTAAGTCGGTAGTTCACACCACGTTCTCTCTGGCCGAAGTAAACCTGGGCACCCTTTATAGGAGTAGTATATAGAACCCCCGACAAGGCCCTTCCCGAAGGAGCAATTATGCCTCGTTTGGCAATCGCGCTTGCCGTCATCGAGAATCCGAGGACAGAGCTTTGACTTGTGTAATTGGACAACTTGTGTCGAAATTTATGTACTGCAGGCTAGCAACAGTATAATGTGTTTATGATATCGTTTTGAACGGCATCATTAATCTGCCGTTACTCGCTGGACAGTATGCGTGCCATATACTCTCTAACTCATTTGTATTTGTCTCATAATCACTGTCCACTGTGAAGAATACGCCAATGTCATGTGTTTTTGGACGGATTCGGGACCTTAAATGCCAACCATGTACTCGAGGTCATTTCAAATAATTCTTACTGAAGCATGCAGTTTTGAGTTTTTCGGCAATTGTAGAAAATTACTCCCTCACTTCTGCCGAACAAGGTATTGTTAACTTAATACGTCCGGTAGTTAAGACATGTTTACGCTTGCATTGAGTTACTTTCTCCTGAGGAGAATCGTTTATCTTATTATTGCTGCTAAGGTACTAAGGTACTGCTAAGGTACAAAACCGGCATACTGCGTCTGAATTTGTTTTGAAATCCTGTCGTCCTTTCGAAAAACCAGAATTCTCGCTGCCTACTGAGGACATCAACCTTTTCTCGGTGACCGCAGGAACCCGTAGGATTGGCTGATGAAAGTGTTGCGCTGATTGTTTGAAGTAAAGTTGAGCTCCCTAAAAGTTGACGTGTTACAGTAATATAAAACGTTTCGCTGCTATTACACGATCATATAGCCAGCCTGTCGACGTGCGAACCACATGTCCTTGTACGACAATTCTTCTGTACTCACTCTGACGTAAGTCATACCATGGCTGACATGCTAGTAAGCCGTCACCTCCTACTTCTATGCTTTTCTTCTACTGCCTGTACGTTGCACCGGATACTTCGAACTTGGTTTTGACTGGCCCACCAGTCAAAATTCTTGAATTTAACCATTTAGTTTGCTTGCTTTAATTGCGGTGTTGTGCGAGTTTTTTATTGTCAATAATTTTTGTTCATACATGCATGCATGCATACATACATACATACATACATACATACATACATACATACATACATACATACATACATACATACATACATACATACATACATACATACATACATACATACATACATACATACTGTGTCATGTTTCTCAACAAGTTACGATGTACATTTGAAGAAAACAAAAATGTACCAACAGATTTACAGTGTCGGTGCCCTCGTACTCCATTTGCTAACAACGTTTTACGTCTTTTAGTCTGCAGGTTCCTGCCAAGGACGTTCCGGCCTGGGATCAGAGGGGGCGAAAGGATGCTCGTCGCACCCACCACGAAAAACAACGGCCGCGCGTGTCACCGCTCGGCCGAGCTTCTTTACTGCTTCGAGGGATGCCTCTAGGATTTGCCACGACACCTCGCTCATGTGATCTACCTTCTGCATGTCGAGTGGAGGACGTGCTTTGCGGTGCCATTCAAAACTGCAGTATTACTGGACACGTCGCGTGTCGAAAATTTCAAGAAACACAGCATGGTTGTGATGCCTTCGCTTCTGCCAAACGTAGGTTTCCTATTGTTCCCAGGTTCCAACGTCCTGTACATACAGCTTGCGTGGTTCCAAAGTTACTGTGCCAAGGACCACTGTAAATAGACACTTTTTCGTGAGTCCGAATATTTATAGCTATACATTTTTGATACTGTTTTTTACTACCTCAGAGTGCCATAGCCTATACATTTGTTGATCCTCAGGAACAGAATAACCAGAAAACACGCTCCAACTCATTGAAAATGACCTCATTGCGTTGTACGCATATATTGTTCTGTTCAAGGAAGACGTTGTTAAATAAAAGTTTTTCCCTTTTTAATGTGTACGTTTACTACTACTTTCAGCACTGAAATGGCATTTGTTTGACACTTTGCATGGTGTCAGGAACCGCTGGCATAAACTTAGCCGAAACGATCAAACATTGTGAAAATTCACAAACATGCATACTCAAGTACACTACAGCTTCAACAACGACGACATATACTCTATGTAGTTTTGCTTTCTGCCCTTCTCATTGTTCACGCTTCTGATAAGCAAAAACGTCAATGTGAATAAGGATCGAAGGATTTATGCGCACTTGAGATTTTGTGAACGCGTATCTGCATTTGCAAGGCAGCGGAGGCACTCATTCCTGGATCCCATGCTAGAAAATCTATAGAATTCGGAATGCTAAATTGTATTTCATGGAATCTCAGTGCATCTGGTAATCTTGAACCCTTGCCCTCACACTGCTTGCTGAATGCGGCAGCTGCAACATTACTACTATTGTGAGCTGCCGTCATTATAGTATTGCCGTCCATTCGTCGCGGTATGATGACGTCGAACACTTTGCTTCACAGAAACTGCAGATATTGAAAATATTTGGCACTCAAACGTTTAGCGTTTAATAATGCTAAGCAGAGCTGTGATGCGTCCTGCCACGCAAAAACCGACTGCTTTCCCGCCTCGGTGGAGTCACTTTAGACGTAACAACCTCAAAACCACGAACTTCTCTAAATAGTAACGGCGAAGTATCGCTTATTCTTTGTCCTAAGCTTGAGCTGAAACCAGCGATGGCTGGCTACGAAACACAAGCAAGCTAGGATATAAGCGGGCTGCCTGGGTACCGCCATACTCTTAGGATAACCAGGGGAAGGCGTCTCTTCAAACTTACTCAAGTCCGGTAATCTCTACCCATGCGCAGTCGCGGTAGCCGGTCCCGGTGGAGCTAACGTAAAGACGGCAACGCTGTGCTGTAACTCTGTAACATAACATAGTGGTCACGCGTCGCTTCAAATGGGTAAAACACTTCTTTTGCGGTGGTGTGCAAAATACAGTCGACTCCATTCTTAATCAAGGTGAGACAGATGATCATGTAGTGTAAGCCTATTTCTGCCGTCGACGTTACCACGGAAGGATGCGAATTTGTGGCAGGACTGCACCTGGAACTCCGTTGTCGACATCGCCTGGGAGACCCGCAAAGTGTAAGTCACGTGGTGGCGTGTTCCCTTCGGCAGTGGATCATTAGTGCAAATTACTTCCCTTTAGGTTGTCGAACCAAGTTTGAGCACACTTGAGTATTGTGAAAATTTGGAGATATCTAAAATTACACCGCGTAAAATCACTACCTTATAAGCCAACAGATAATAACGCTGGGGAAAGCATAAAAAGCATGTTTCACATCCGTCTGCAATACCCCTGAGTGGCGCTGGCTAACACTCCTAGGGCTAGATCTGGTACACATAAATACCAAAGATAGTTCATGGATGGACGGCCGTCGCCGTTGGGAAATTGGTAGTGCAACGCGCGCGTCATGCAGATGTTGTGGGTTTGTCTCCCACCGGCAATAGCTTTTCGTTTCATCAACTTTCTTTTTCCCCTTTTTTCATTATTTTCTACATTTAACTTTAAATCATAGGTAAATACCCCCATGCTTCCCTTCGCGGCATTTTGTACTGGCCTTATATGGAGTCGATGTACGAAAATCGAGCTCCTCTGGTTTCCCATCTCTGCGTTGACAGGATGACAAAGTCGTAATTAAATAATGTTTTCTTTTCTAAAGGAGGTCGTTTGCGCCTATCTACATATATGTACCCCACATTACACTATAATAAACAGCGCAAGACTTTTTGCGCGTATTGTTCGAAATATCCCATCGCTTCTTTGTATTGTGGATGAAACACTATAGCCGTGACGGTACCGGCTCTCTTCCTCCTTAGGACGGCGCCCGGTACATACATGCTACCTCTCGTCTGCCGACACCTTTGTGACTAGGACTGAGCTCACGCACGGTGCCTTTGTCCGTGCGGGGAGCGCGTACCTCGAGTTGTTCCTGTCCCGACGCTAAGCCGAAGAACGGGTGCCTAGTTCTCGCGTGAGGTCGTACCACGCCGAGCCGCACTCTTCGGAGGCCCAAGCCAAAGGAGATTGTCCGAGCTCTCGCGAGTACGCCCATCGGTTATCGCGTGAGCAAGTAGCATAGCCGCCGGGACGTTTCCTAGCAGCGCGTCCCAGCTTGAGCCTGTGCTCTCGCAGCGACGTGCTACAGGCGCCCCTAACTATATTTTTCGCCCTTGGTGCGGGACCCCTTTGGTTCCCCGCCGTCCCGGGACCGGGCGTTTGTGCAGTGTTGGGCGCCGTTGGAGACTATAAACGGTTTCCGTCAACTTAAGACAATACTGTGTTCTTGCGTGCGTCGCTCGGTAGCCCCTTGTGGCCTGAGCTTGCGCGCGCAGCGGCGCTAGAGGCTGATGGCTGACGCGGCCCGGTGGCTCGCTAAGCTCGAAACCGCGGTGGTCGGTACTCCTGTGAGACCCTAAGACCCCACAAGTCCTACGCTCAACTATTCAAATCTAGATTCGCTTTACGTCTAAGCATACGCAAAATTACCTGATTCATAGCCAATCCCCCATAGTGTGGATGCGCCACTGTTTAGGATGCGAGACAAGACAAGAGGACGTAGACATTCTTTGATGACTGATGAAGTGTATTTTTGGTGGTGCTGCTCCGCATTCTCGTCGATCCCACGTCTTTACACTGGTGTAGGTGCTGAGTATTCATGTTTGGCATCCCTTCCCCGTGCCGACGATCGAGCCCGGAATCGCCATCGCGCATCGAAACACCGGTCCACCGGTTCAGTCGTCACCTACTAGGCCTAGCTCCCGAGTACAATACTCTGCAAGAAACATCGTGGAGTCGTTTGCCTCCAACAACTATCATTGCCCCTGCAGCTCCATCGCAAGTAACACTGCAGAATCCTATGTTCCGGAGAGCTTTCATGGGGATGCCTGTAAAGAGGTTCAACATTGACTAAACTAGTTCGAGTGCGTCGCCAAGTAGAACCATAAGACCAGCTCGCAGGACAAACTCTGCAGTGTCTATTTCTATCTGAAGGACAATGCTCGGACGTGGTACGTCAACCAGGAGAGTAGCTTTGCCAGGTGGGATGACTTCCGCGCACAGCTGCTGGATACCTTTACAAGCATCGACAGGAGGGAAAATGTTCAGCGTCTCCTTGAAATCCGCATTCAAAAACGCAATGAGAGCGTTGCTATGTTCTCGGAAGACATGGCCCGTCTTTTCCGTAGGACAGACCCCGACATGCCAGAGGAACGAAAGCTGCGGTATCTCTTGCGGGGAGTGAAAGAGCAACGGCTTGCCGGCGTTGTGCTAAATCTACCGACAACAGTGGTGGAGTTCACAAAAGAGGCTACAGCCATTGAACGGACCTTAGAGCAACGATATCGCCGGCATGACCTGAGTAACTCGGCGGCAAACAATTCTGTACTGGCTGCGAGCAACGACAGGTCTCTGAGTGAAGTTGTCCGAGAGGTGGTGCGAGAAGAGCTTCGCCAGCTCGGATTTGTTGTTGCGCCTACGGAACCGGTACCAGCGTTATTGTTTGTGATTGATGTGGTCCGGGAAGAAGTCCGGCGAGATTTTTCATCACCAGACTGTGGTAACAAGCCGCGGCACCTTATTTATGCGGAGGCTGTTCACCATCGAATGCACACAACTTCGACGCTGTTGACACCCACAACTCGAACATCGCCTACGCTACAAACATAGCCAATATCGTCACCCCCATCGACTCTGATGACCCTGCCGATCACGCCAGCACAGCTAATGCCGTATCTTCTAAATGCGCATGCCACTCCTTGGCTCCATGGAGAGTTGCCGCCGAGCTATCAGCGTCGGAAAACAGATTTGTGGCGCACCGTCGACCTTCGACCAGTGTGCAACAATTGTGGGGAAACTAAACACGTATATAGAGTTCGCCACAAATGGAACAACTATCGCACCGCTCAATACCCAAGCGTTCCTGCCAACTATGCCTATTATGCGCATGACGGTCGACGCGCCTACAACAACGCTCCTGTGAACAGTGAGCCGCAAATTACGACAACGCCCCGACCACGTTCTCCTTCTCCATCTCCTGCGCGATACAATTCGCCGACTCGTCGCAGTTTTACCGACGTCACTAGGGGCAGGTCCCCTAGCCCTTGACGGGGAAACTAGCTACAGCGATCTCCGGGGTGAGGTGGCCAGTACTCTAACTTCTCCACATCCCCCATTATCGACGAACGACGACCTGAAGTCTCCGATTACGGAGAAGACGCCAAATACAATGACGAATATGACGAATACGAGGTATACAACTACGGAAGACGTAACTTACGTCGTCAGCGCCGACCTCATCGTTCGTATTGGCGGCCTCCAAATAGCCGCTCTTGCCGGCACTGGCTCCCATTTTTCAATCATAAGCTTACAAGTCGCTGACAAACTAAGAAAGGTGAAGACACCATGGCACGGGCCCAGCAGAAGAACCGCCGGAGGTCAGTTGATGACACCTGTTAGGAAATGCACGACCCGACTCTTCGTCGCTACCCTCGTCATCCTTACTGAGTGTTGCGAGGAACTTATATTGGGCATTGATTTCCTGAATAACATCCGTGATTAAGATCTGTGACAGAAGGGTACCGTTTGCCAGGAGCACAGATAATGTCACCATGGTGAAGCAACAACAACCTCGCTTACGTATTGCTGCGGATGACGTTACACTTTTGCCGCGGAGTTGCTCTCTCGCACCCGTGCACTCTGACAGCCTCCAGAATGGGACTGGAGTCGCTGAACACAACACTGCGCTAGCACTGAATTGCGGCTTCTCCATTGCCAGAGCACTTATCAATGTAATCAACGGAAGCGCCGAACTCTTGCTGACGAATTTCAGTAAGGAACGTCGACACATCGTAAGAGGGTCTGCTGTCGCTTATTTCGACGAAGTAACACAAATGCAAAACGACCACTTAGCGCAAAAGGCCATTTAACGTCCTATCGCAGGCGTTAATCCGGCGTTAACGACCGTTGAGCGAAACCGCCTTCTCGATGTCATCAATCAGTACCAGGACTGTTTCTCATCTGCATCAGGAGCTGGTCAAACGCCACTTAAGAAAAAAATACATCATTACTGATGTCGACGCCACACCCATTCGACAAAACCCTTATATTGTGGCCCCAAAGGAACGCGAAGCAATACAAGAACATGTAAAACCATGCTGGAACGTGGTGTTTTCGACCATGTAATAGTCCTTGGGCATCACCTGTAACTTTGGTGAAAAAGGACGGTAGCCTGCGCTTCTGCGTCGACTATTGGAAGCTCAATCAGGTCACACAGAAGGCAGAAGGACGTTTATCCACTGCCACGTATTGATGATTCCTTGGATAGTTTACGAAACGCGTGCTACTTTTCGTCAATGGACTTGAAAAGCGGTAATTGGCAGATCGAAGTGGATGAGAGAAACCGAGAGTACACCGCCTTTGTGACGCCTGACGGACTTTATAAATTTCAGGTACTTGCCTTCGATTTGTGTTCGGCGCCAGCAACATTTCAGCGTCTAATCGACATTGTGCTCTCTGGACTCAAATGGCAAACATGCCTTGTGTACCTGGATTACGTGATTGTCTTTTTCGCAACGTTCGACAAATACTTACGAAGGCTGAAAACGGTTTTTGAAGCAATACGCTCTGCCGGTCTAACTTTGACGCCTGAGATATGCCATTCTGGTTCTCATGAGCTTTAGTTCCTCGGTCACGTCGTCAGTAGCCAAGGAGCCCGACCTGATCCGGATAAAATTGCTGCCGTCGCTAATTTTCCGACCCCATCAGAGAAAAAGGCCGTGCGACGTTTTCTGGGACTCTGTGAAAATACCCGGCGATTTATTGCAAATTTCGCACTCATCGCATGGCCGCTAACACAGCTCATCAGAGGATATGTCCATTTGACTTGGGGCTAAGACCAGCAGCGGTCATTTCCCGAGCTCCGGCAACACATGCAAGCGCCTCCTGTGCCCACACACTCCGATGAAGATGCCCCGACGATATTGCATACAGACGCCAGTAATGTCGGTCTGGCGGCAGTGCTCGTATAATGGCAGGACGACCGTGAAAAGCTGATTGCTTATGCCAGTAGGACATTATCCCGAGCAGAGGCTAACTATTCCATAACCGAAAAAAACTGGCTGTGGCTTAGCTAAGGTTAAGCCCAGGATGCGAAGCATACTAGCCTTTATTTTAACGCGACAGCGTTAAGGAGCTCGTGTCGCAGAAAAGCCGGTGTCGTCGGCGTCGGCTCAGGCGTGCGGCGCTTGCTCAGGCGCACATTTCGTTGTCGCGCCGAACGCTGCGTTGCTCGACGCTCACCGCGTCCGATGCGGGGCGCGTAGTCGCTGCGCCGTAGCAAAGCCATCTAGAAACAGTCTCTGTAGCACGCCGCAACCTTCGCTTCTCATTCCAACGAGCAGCTCTGACTCCTGGAGGCATCTCACCTCGTGAGTGTCTAGCAGAGGCAAGCGCAGCTGCTTATATACCGCCGCGACGCCGCGAGCGACGGCGCGAGTTGGAGCCCCGTTTCTCCTCTGTCGTGACTTCACGGTGTCACGTGGTATTGAAGGCGACACCGCCGCGCCTGAGGAGCTGGGTTGAGCTCTAGTAATATGCTTCGCATAAAATGGCTGTGGCTTAGCTAAGGTTAAGCCCAGGATGCGAAGCATACTAGCCTTTATTTTAGTTGTTGAACCACTGTTTAGCCTGGTGAACTGCTGTTGCTTGGCTATATTTGGTTCGGCTAGACGAAGAAACAACTCATGCGTTACTCTGCTTATTCCTTTATTTTCAAACCAATAAATACGCTGTGGTGATCAGTAAAAAAGTGGCGAGCGACAGATACACTCGCCGCTTGACGAGTTGATGCATGTTGTTGTGACGCCAGTGCCCTAGCGGGAGGAGCGGGAGTTAGGCCGCAGTACCATCTGTGCGACCGCAGGCGAGCGCACGAGCCGGCTATGTAGCTACGCGGCCGCAAGCGAGCGCACGAGTTGAGCCTCCGCTTTTGCAGCTGTTATGACGTCATATGGTAGCTACGCAGCCGCGCGCGGCGCAGCAAGGAAGAGCGTGGTTGTGCGGCTAGTATGCTTCGCATAAAGAAATGGCCAGGCTTAGCTTGGTTAAGCCAAGAATACGTTGCATATTGCGCGAGTTGGGGCCCAGCTTTTCCTCCGGCTGTCGTGATGCCACGTCCCGTGGTTACGCTAAAGGTCAATGGTGGCTGCCCGGCCGCGCCCAAGGGCTGAACTGAGTGATTGCAATATGCAACGCATAAAAATAGAAGCAACCTAATAACAAAGATAGCAAACTTAAAAGAGAATAGACCCACATATGAGACGCGCAGCAATGAACAATGGCTCATACTCTCAATGGTAGCTACGCGGCCGCGCTCGGCGCAACAAGGAAGAGCGTGGTTGTGCGGCTAGTATGGTTCGCATAAAAGAATGCCTCGCACTGTATGGGTAGTTCTGAAATTTCGCCTGTATTTGTACGATCGGTCTTTCGCCGTCGTTAGCGATCACCATTCGCTCTGCTGGCTCATTAATTTGAAATATCCTTCCGGCCGGTTCGCACGCTGTATTCTTCGACTCCAAGAGTTCTACTTTGTTGTCGCATACAAGGCGCGAAAACGGCACGCAGACGCCGAAAGCCTTTCTTGGTCTCCTGTTGAGCCGGCAGCACAACACGATGACGACATGGTCTTTCTGGGACTCGTGGACACTGCCGATCTTTCACGCCTGCAACGGAATGACGCTGAATTGTGGCCACTTATTGATTACCTGGAAGGACGAACCAACAGCGTGCCGAGGCTATATGCAAGAGGGTTGGCTTCGTACTGCTTGCGCCGTAACGACCTCTACAAGAACTTCTCACCTAACGACAGCACTTACTTATTCGTTGTTCCTTCATCGCTTTGACATGAAATCCACACGTCTGCCACGACGAGCCGACTGCTGGACACTTGGGCTACACTCGCACATTGGCACGGATTCGGCGGAATTACTACTGGCCGTGACTTACTGCCGTCGTTAAATGTTACGTTCAGATATGTCTGGATTGCCAACGTTGCAAATCGCCATCCGTAAAACCAGCCGGGCTACTGCACCCTGTTGAAGTACCGGCCAAACCGTTTGCACAAGTAGACATGGATTTTCTTCGCCCCTTTCCAACGTCTACTACCGGCAATAGGTGGATAATCGTCGCCACGGGTTATCGCACTAGATGCGCTGAGACAGGTATTCTGCAACGAGCAACAGCAGATGAAGCGGCATGGTTTTTTCTCGAATCCATCGTTTTAAGGTATGGCGCTCCCGCAGTAGTCGTGACGGACAGAGGTACTGCGTTCATGGCTAAGTTTTTGGATATCGTTTTACGTCTAAGTGGTTCCGCCCACCGGAAGACAACGGCGTATCACCCCCAAACAAACGGACTGACGGAACGACTCAATAGGACACTGGCTGATATGATATGCATGTACGTTGATGTAGAGCATAAAAAACAGGACGATGTTTTACCTTATGTCACATTCGCATACAACACGGCTCGTCAAGAGACCACTCGCAAGACGCCCTTAAGTGTCGTATACGGCCGCTAGGTTACGACATTAGACGCAATGCTCCCTCATGAATATGATGACTAGGAGACGAGTGCTGAAGAGCTCACACAACGAGTAGAGGCAGCTAGGCAGCTTGCGCGTGTGCGAATCCACGAACAACAGACCCGTAACATACAACATCGGTGATAAAGTGTGGGTCTGGACACCTATTCTTGAGCGTGGGCTCTCTGAAAAGCTCCTGCGCAGATACTTCGGGCCCTACATAGCTATCCGACGCGTCAGTAACGTCAGCTACGAAGTCGTTCCAAATGGTTCCTACTGTTCAAAGCACCAACGACATTTACTCGACGTCGTTCACGTGCTTCGTATGAAGTCGTACTATGAAGACTGACAAGACTGCGCCGTTTTCTATCGCTGCTTTCCAAGCGTCTATCATAGGGACGATGACCTTTTCTAAAGGGCGAGCAAAGGACACAACTATATTTGGGACAATTTTATTGCCGCGATTTTGTGCCAGTGGGGACGAGGTTGAAGTAGCGCTGGTTCTTAGGCTAAGCGTAGAGACGAAGAAGACGTTGGTTTTCTCTGGGATTATGTGCAGTTCTTGGTGGTGCTGTCCGTATTCTCGTCGATCCCACGCCGTTACAACATATATTTGTTCGTCTTCAGTATACGCGAGCATCGCGCTTGAAAACAAGAAACTTATGACGTGGCTAGCGCGCTTGCGGAAGGACAGAATACAAAATAAAAGCACTTCTGGCGTTTTACCCTCAAGCATTTACTTAAATTCGTATCCCCCGTAATGTACAGTTTAGTTCTCGTTCTGTCCGACGACAAAAGGCTCACGACGAAAAATACGCAGATCCAACGCACATCTTAGCAATCTATGGGAAGCGATGTTTTCATGAAGAGGATAATCAAGTTCTCTAAATTTTCTCATGTAATTACTGCGTCATTTGCGTAAAGGAAATTTACCAGCGGGCATGGGCTCTTGTGTACCCGTGCCATATGCAAAGTGACACACGTAGTGATCAACTGAATGAGCTAGTTGGCCTTGGCACGATAGATTTATTTATTTATTTATTTATTGTACACAATTTCAAGGCCTAGTCGGCACAACAGAAAGGAGGGGGGGGGGTGATATACAGCGTTTGCAGTACAGGCCAAAAATAGAAAATCAGGCTATCAGGCAATTTGAACGCCGATCTTGAAGTTACTCCTGTCACAAACTCAAACTGTGGAGGCGGGACGGTGGTTAAATTGATTGGCGGTTCTTGGTAAAAAGGAATTATGGTACAAATTAGTTCGACAAGAGGGTACTTCAATTTTGTGTTGATGGTTGACGCGAGACGAGATGTAACTTGGTGTGGTGAAAATATTTTCTTTAAGTGAAGGGTTAAAGTAATACATTCTGTGAAAAAGACAGAGACAAGAGTACTTGCGACGTAACGAGAGGCCAGGCAGACCTAGTGTTCTTTTCATGGACGTGAGGCTAAATTGGCGTGAATAATTTGAGAGACTAATACGGGCGGCGCGGTTCTGCATGCTTTCAATGGAAATGGCAAGATTGGCTAGAGCAGCGTCCGATATGGCACAAGCATACTATAATTTTGGTCGGACGAGCGTTTTGTATAGTGTAAGCCTTAGTAAAGTTGGTGCTGATAACCTAACCTAACGTCCGGTTATCATTGTTAGGGGCATATTCAACATCCATATTCCATGAAAGGTTCCTATCGTATACATGCGAAGACACTTATTGAAGTTAACAACCCACAGAGCAGTACCATTGATAGAATATGGGTATATATCACAAGAGGTAGAGCTAGAGGAGACGCGCATACTTTTGCATTCACTTGTGCTAAGTTGCATAACCCATTCGTTTCCCCAGTTGGATACGCTATCCACGTCGTCCTGTAGCTTACCGGAATCACTAAGGTTAGCTATTTTGGGATAGATACCAGAATCGTCCGCGAACAGCCTAATCGTCGAATCAGAGATACAGTCAGGAAGGTAATTATTGTAGATGAAAGAAGCAAGGTACCGAGTACCGATCATTGTGGTACACCGCAAGTTACGGAGCAAGGTCGGGACGTAAATTCGTTAGCGGTTACATACTGGGTCCCGTTAAAGAGAAAATCCTTTAGCCATGCAGAGGCCTCGTGGTCATTGTTAAGAAGGGAAAGTTTAAAGATCGGTAAGTCGTGAGAAACAGAATGGAAAGCTCGCGATAAGTCCACAAATACGCAGTCGCTGTCAATTTTCTGATCCGCATTATTCAACAACTCGTTCGTAAAAGAAAGGAGCTGTAAAAGGAGCAGGAAAAAAATTTTCTAAAGCCATGCTGCGTGTTGTTAAAGAAAGAGTTGGTCTCAGAAAATTGATAAGATGAGAATGAATTATATGCTCCAATATTTTATTTGGGATTCATGTTAAGAAAATTGGACGGTAATTATTAGCGTATTAGACACCACCTGATTTATGAAACGGAACCACCTTTCCTACCTTCCAGTCTTTGGGCAAGGCAAAAAGCTGTAAAGACAGGTCAAAAATCTTCGACAAAATATTAGATGAAAACAATTCAGTGCACTTTAGCATTATTGAGTGTAAGGAGTTAGGGCCACAAGACGAAGAAATGTTTAGATTGCGGATAAGTTTTCCAACGCCTACCCAGTCAAAAAAGATGGAATGCATAGGCAGTAAACTTGTGTGTGATAAAAGTGGCCCAGCAGTTGTAAGCACCTGCTTAAAAAATCACGAGAAGGTGTCATTCAAGATATCACAGCACTCGTGAGGCCAAAGAGGCACGTTAGACTGAATTAACTGCGGGGTATTCTTTTTAGTACCAGTGTCAATGGATCAACAGATGTCTATGAGAAAACATTCTGCTGAGTGAGTGTAGACTCAGTTACTGCCACGTGCGCATTTAGGGACAGATGAATTTCTCAGACGCTATCGGTGGCTGCACAGTAGGCATACGTTCTTTCGTTGATAGCTTTGTTGTGACGAAGTGTGAAGGGTTGTTTGCTGGCGTTTCCGAAACTGACGACTTCTTTTACGCAGTTGCCTCGTACTTTTGCTGAAATTTTCGCCGACAAATACATCTGAGCCTTTTAGCTTTTCCCTCTGGAAAAAAAGTACTCTCTTTAATCCTAAACGCCGAGAAAATAATTATATGGGGCGGGTCTTATTCGCAGAAAACAACCACAAACGGTGCTGAATTAAAATATTGGCATGCAATGAAAGTATGTCCCCAACTTGCGCTTCAGACTTAGATCAAGTCTCTTTGGGACTATCAGCGATTCCGTCAAAGAGCAGATTATCCCTCCTTGATCGATCCTCAAGATCACCAAGGTGAGAATTAAGGACACTGTTCTCATTTTGGACTGCTTCCTTGACTACATCGCCAATTTCAGTCGTAGGTGGCGAGCTCTCAAAATTATCGACGAAGGATTCAAACTTACGCAGTCTGGTAGTTCAACCAGACACGTTTTGAGCGAGCGTCTCTTGCTTTTGTTGAACATAACCTAAAGCACCCATAACCTGATGGTGTCTCGAGCAAATTTGGATGACAAGTTGCTGATTGCGGCAAGCAGTTGGTTATACTGCGGATCATTGAGCCGCCGAGGATTCACCTCAACATTGCCACAGACCAGTAAATTCTGCGCCACTAGTATACAGTCATAAAAACATTGCAAGAATACATTGGGGCACGGGATAACCAGCACGAAAACCCCGTGCCCACCAAAGGCGGGAGTGGGATACTTGGTGCTTTTGTAATCTTCTGGCGGGACTGTGGGTGACGATGCCGCTGGCCAGCCAGTGATGGGAGGGACGCTGTTATCGAGGTAAGGTACATGGCACATGCCTGGATTATTCAAATGGAAGCAGGCAGAACTTAACAAACTTAATGTGATGCTCAGGAAGCTCGTTAAAGTAGCCCTAGGTATACCCAGTAATGCTGCAACCGACAAACTCATGAGTCTAGGGGTGCACAATACAATGCAAGAAATTGCGGAGGCCCAACAGCTAGCGCAACACGAAAGATTGACAAAGTCCCGAGCTGGCAGGAATATATTACAGGCAATAGGTGCAGAACTGAATACATCGAGGAGTCCAATAGAGGCTGAAGTAGAATTAATGACTGAAGTTAGAAGCAAGATCAGAACCAACCCTCTCCCCAGAAACATGCATCCAGAATATAATGTCGAAAGGAGAAAGGCAAGAGCTAAAGCACTCTTGAAGGAAATAGAGCAGCAGAACCAACTGGCAGCTACAGTTGATGCCGCCTGGGTGAACGGTAAAGAAGCCTACACGGCCATTGTATCAAATTATCAAGGGAAGGTGCAAGACGCTCTCACAATTTTTACCAAGGACCCCACGGTGGCGGAACAAGCGGCAATTGCTCTAGCCATCAGGAGTAATAAGTGGGCCTTCATTTACAGTGATTCGAAAACCGCTGTAAAGTGTTTTGATAAAGGCTACGTAGCTGGAATTGCAGCTAAACGTTTTGAAAACATTGTGATTATGACAACTGAAATCCGATGGTTTCCTGCGCATATGGGGAAAATGGACGAGACTCGGGTAAACCTCAATGAGGTTGCTCATGACTTGGCACGAGGACTTGCTAACCGTGACAGTCACAACCGAGCCGTTCACCATCAAGCGAGGGAATCCAGAGACCATTTATTAACATACAATGATGTTACCAAACATTACTATTTAGGACGCAGACAATTCCTATTGCCACATTCAAAATTGAACAGGGCTCAGGCAGTCTCACTGCGCTTATTGCAAACGGGTACATATCCCACACCGTACACCATTAATAAAATATATCCAGAGAGGGAGATTAAGATGGAATGCAATGATTGTAATGGTATCATTGGAATCCGACATATGCTGGCGGGGTGTCCCGCGACTCTCCCCAACCTCGTTGAAGAATGGACACAGTGGGAGAAAAGGATTCAAAGCCCATTGTTTCAGGACCAACTAAGGGCAGTCCAGAGGGCCCATGATGTCGTTGAAAGGCTTGGCCTGACAGTGCCAACGTGGGAGCGGCCCGCCTTGGCTTGAGAAGTCGAGCCTCCGGACCTCAGTACAATAAACGTTTTCACACACACACATGCCATCATAATCGAAAGTCGATGACGCAAACTGCGTCACCAGTGAAACCGCTGAAGCTTCGGACAGAGGAGATGTGCCCAGCAAAGTGACGAACTGCCTGTGGTACAGAAACCGGCTGGTGAGTGATGAACGCATTGCTGCCGCTATCTCGTGCCCATTCATACGTGCGATTGCGTGCAATTGCGGTCTGATACGATTCATGGAATTACGAGTGGTGTCATGCGATTGCGGTATAATGATTGCAGCATCGGGCTGTTGTGCTGGGGTACCAAAGTTCCATCCCAATCATCACGCATGTAATTCAACTACATTTTTATTATGTCTGCGCTATTCAGCGTGACAAAGTCAGCCCCCAGCAGCCACGGCTAGGCAGCTACCTTTATGACGCAATCGCCTGGAGCAGGAACATTTGTTACTTTACGGTCCTTGTAAGCAACAAAGCGCTAGTAAACGTTGTTTGTTAAAGCGCCATTCAATCCGGACGCCATCTCTACTGACGGTTGCGGTCATCTGCAGGGACTTATGAAACTGATCGCTTGCAAGACTTTGTTGCCTGGATAAGCACCACAACTATGCGATAGAGAGAGAGGTAAAACGTTTATTGTGACCGGATTGAGTTAAGGAGAAGGTGGGCGACGAAGAGTCGCTTCTTCTTCCCCAGGTGGTGGTGGCCAGGAGTCCGTGGGTCCTGGTGGCGTCCTCTGCCATCTGCATGAGCCGGGTTTGGATGCCTAGGTCAGAGCTGAGCAGCGCGGCCTGCCACTTCTCCATCGTTTTTATTGCTATTGTAAATCCGAGTTGTGTTTCTGCTTTTATTAGTTACTGTAGGGACCCCACCAGATTATGTAAGGGAGAAGTGCCATGTATGCGCAGAATTTGCAGTCACCCGTGTAGAGTTCAGGATAAAAATGGCAATGAGTGGCAGGGTTCTGAAAAGTGCTGGTTTAAGGTTGTCGCCAGGCTGCGGAAACTCCCAATACTTCCCTTAGGACACTCGGTCTCATGCGAATCACGTGGCGGCAGCGACGGTTCCACCACTGGCGGTTGCCGGATATCCAACTGGAAATAATACACAAACAAAACAATGCCTCCATGATGTCACTCATGAGGTCAGAAGTTAGACGGAGAGTGCGCGCTGCCAGTAAGGAAGAGGCTTGCCGCGAAGCTCTCCTTTCCAGCTTCGTACGCAAGCGGGCTGTGTTCGTGCTCGCTTGCAGATCCACTTTTTGATCCAATTTTTGGCCACTTTCATTTTACTCCAACAGCAGTGAAGTGCTAGAAACTCCCTTTGGCTTGTGCGCCCGTTCGTCCATTCATAATATCACGCTGACGAGGACCATTGTTGTCATCATGCCGTCTCGTCAGTCTCCGTTTTAGTGCCGCTAGAGACAGAAGAAAAGTAAAACTTTGCCTACAACCGTCGTCACTAGGATTGTGTACGTCATCACTGCAGCCGTGTGTGTTTGGGGTTTGGGCGCCGTTACGTATCAACTAACCCACACCTGTTTGAAGTCAAATATTTAAACCAAGCCACGCTTATTAGCCGTTTCTTTACGAAAAGGATAGGTTGGCGAGCGACATGACTCGTTGTTTCTTTCAATCATGCAGCCTCTCCGTAATACATGAAGTCATAATTAAATAGTTGCAGTTAGACCCGAAAAGCGAAGCATCGATTGCGATCGCAAATTAGTGGAGAGCTAAACAAAGCATGCCATATAAACTTGTAAACATAAACATCCTAACTAATTTAACAAGTATGGTGTTACGCGCGCACAAGAAAACATGTACACATCTCTCTAAATGACCGCGGAAACTCGCTGTCAAAACGCTGGAGTGAGGGAGCGCGGCAGCATCAGGGAGTGAACTGAGCCGCGAAACCGCTGTGCGCGGCGGACTGTGCTCCCATCGTAGATGGCTTTCAAGATACAGCGGCCCGGGCGGCCGCGCACGCCTGCCCGGGCCAGCCGGAGTGGAACGTGCCCCCCCCCCCCCACCCACCTTCCTTCTTTGCTAGAGCACTTCCTTCCCACTTTCCTCCGTCGCGTGTGCAAGAGTGAGCCGCGATCGCCGTATCATTCTCGCACGTTTTCACTCGCAGACAAACGCTTACAGCGCGCGGCGACAATTTCATCGCCCTTGGACTTCATACGGAACCTCACGGTGACAGCCACAGCAGAAATGCGCCTGAAGTGTCCATGTAATTGCTATCCCAATAATAATTAAGTCTTATACAAATAACAGGATGTATTATTTCTGCTTTGTTTGAACGGAAGGGGACGGATTCCGTAAGATGTGACAGTTCTGTCCTGATCGCTCGCTGTAAAATGTTCCAAATATTGCCCGTTACTATCTATCTGTCCGTCTGTCTGTCTCTCCGTCTTTCTGTCTCTCCGTCTGTCTGTCTCTCCGTCTCTCCGTCTGTCTGTCTCTCCGTCTGTCTGTCCCTCCGTCTCCCCGTCTGTCTGTCTCCCCCTCTCTCCGTCTGTCTCTCCCTCTCTCCGTCCGTCTCTCCGTCTGTCTGTCTCTCCGTCTGTCTGTCCCTCCGTCTCTCCGTCTGTCTGTCTCCCCCTCTCTCCGTCTGTCTCTCCCTCTCTCCGTCCATCTCTCCGTCTGTCTGTCTCTCCGTCTGTCTGTCTAACCGTCTCTCCGTCTGTCTGTCTCTCCGTCTGCCTGTCTCTCCGTCTGGCTGTCCCTCCGTCTCTCTGTCTCTCCGTCTGCCTGTCTCTCCGTCTCTCCGTCTGTCTGTCTCTCCGTCTCTCCGTCTGTCTGTCTCTCCATCTGCCCGTCTCTGTCTATCCGTCTGTCTCTCTCTCCGTCTGTCTGTCTGTCCGTCTCTCCGTCGGTCTGTCTCTCCGTCTGTCTGTCCGTCTCTCCGTCTGTCTGTCTCTCCGGCTCTCCGTCTGTCTGTCTCTCTGTCTGTGCGTCTGTCTGTCTCTCTGTCCGTCTGTCCGTCTCTCCGTCCGTCTGTCCATCCATCCATCAGTCCGTCCGTCTGTCTCTCCATCTGTCTGTCTGTCCGTCTCACCGTCTGTCTGTCTCTCCGTCTGTCTGTCTCTCCGTCTGTCTCTCCGGCTCTCCGTCTGTCTCTCCGTCTGTCTGTCTGTCCGTCTCACCGTCTGTCTGTCTCTCCGTCTGTCCGTCTCTCCGTCTGTCTTTCTCTCCGTCTGTCTGTCTCTCCGTCTGTCTCTCCGTCCGTCTCTCTATCTGTCTCTCCGTCTGTATCTCCGTCCGTCTCTCCGTACGTCCGTCCGTCTGGCTCTCCGTCTGTCTCTCCGTCCGTCTCTCCGTCTGTCTCTCCGTCCGTCTCTCCGTCCGTCCGTCCGTCCGTCTCTCCGTCTGTCTCTCCGTCCGTCTCTCCGTCTGTCTCTCCGTCCGTCTGTCCGTCCGTCCGTCCGTCCGTCCGTCCGTCCGTCCGTCCGTCTGTCTCTCCGTCTGTCTGTGTCACGGTCTGTCTGTCTCTCCGTCTGTCTGTCTCTGCCTCTCTCCGTCTGTCTCTCCCTCTCTCCGTCTGTCTGTCTCTCCGTCTGTCTGTGTCTCCGTCTGTCTCTCCGTCTGTCTGTCTAACCGTCTCTCCGTCTGTCTGTATCTCCGTCTGTCTGTCTCTCCGTCTCTGTCTCTCCGTCTCTCTGTCTCTCCGTCTGTCTTTCTCTCTGTCTCTCCATCTGTCTGTCTCTCCGTCTGTCTGTCTCTCCGTCTGTCTCTCTCTCCGTCTGTCTGTCTGTCTCTCCGTCTGTCTGTCTCTCCGTCTCTCTGTCTCTCCGTCTTTCTGTCTCTCCGTCTGTCTGTCTCTCCGTCTGTCTGTCCCTCCGTCTGTCTGTCTCCCCCTCTCTCCGTCTGTCTCTCCCCCCTCTCTCCGTCTGTCTCTCCCTCTCTCCGTCCGTCTCTCCGTCTGTCTGTCCCTCCGTCTCTCCGTCTGTCTGTCTCCCCCTCTCTCCGTCTGTCTCTCCCTCTCTCCGTCCATCTCTCCGTCTGTCTGTCTCCCCCTGTCTCCGTCTGTCTGTCTAACCGTCTCTCCGTCTGTCTGTCTCTCCGTCTGCCTGTCTCTCCGTCTGTCTGTCCCTCCGTCTCTCTGTCTCTCCGTCTGCCTGTCTCTCCGTCTGTCGGTCTCTCCGTCTGTCTGTCTCTCCGTCTGTCTGTCTCTCCATCTGTCCGTCTCTCTGTCTCTCCGTCTGTCTCTCTCTCCGTCTGTCTGTCTGTCCGTCTCTCCGTCTGTCTGTCTCTCCGTCTGTCTGTCTGTCCGTCTCTCCGTCTGTCTGTCTCTCCGTCCGTCTGTCTGTGCGTCTGTCTGTCTCTCTGTCTGTCTGTCCGTCTCTCCGTCCGTCTGTCCGTCCATCAGTCCGTCCGTCTGTCTCTCCATCTGTCTGTCTCTCCGTCTGTCTGTCTGTCTGTCCGTCTCACCGTCTGTCTGTCTCTCCGTCTGTCTCTCCGGCTCTCCGTCTGTCTGTCTGTCCGTCTCACCGTCTGTCTGTCTCTC